>NC_082687.1:47639923-48260211 GCF_949987515.2 Delphinus delphis
TGATGGTCCCATGGAAAGTACAGTCTTGCACACATACTTTTGCCTGCCACACACCCCCATCCTCCTTACTCTGTTCTATTTTTACTGTTGAAGTAGCACTTTTCTTCATAACATACTTTATAATTTATTATAACAAACTTTATAGTTTTTTTTTTTTTTTTTTGCGGTACTCAGGTCTCTCACTGTTGTGACCTCTCCCGTTGCGGAGCACAGGCTCCGGACGCGCAGGCTCAGCGGCCATGGCTCACGGGCCCAGCCGCTCTGCGGCACGTGGGATCTTCCCGGACCGGGGCACGAACCCGTGTCCCCTGCGTCGGCAGGCGGACTCTCAACCACTGCGCCACCAGGGAAGCCCCATACTTTATAATTTATTTTAACATATTTTAAATTTATTCTGTGTCTCCTTCTGCCAAACTTTAATTCCCAAGGGCAAGAACTTTCATCTGTTTGTTCAGTGATGTATTCCCTGTACCTAGAATAGTGCCTGGCATACAGTAGATGGTCTATAAACACTCACTGAATATTGAACATTGGGCCTGACTCTCCCGAAGCCCTAATGTCTTTAATCAGGATGATACCAAGACATGTGAGAAGCCCAGACTGATGATTAATTTGGTTCTCCTTCAAATGGATATTAAAAAATAATTATGTTTGTTGAGAAGTGATGCTGAGTACTGCCGGGCTGTATGTGGGAAGGACCAAAAACAGGAGTGGTGCTCAAACTTTCTTTTCTTATCGCAGGCATTTCAGCTCTGGCCCTGAATGTATCTAAAACAACTAAAAAACAGAGCCCTGCAGTGACCCTGACCCTCCTTACACAGGTCAGTCACACAAGCACACCCTTTGGGGGTCTCACTGTGCCCACTCCAGGCTGCATCCATGTTCAGTACCCTCCCTGAGAGGCCATCTGGCAGGTAGAGATTTTCCCATTTTGGAATATTCTCAGGGATGTTTAAGTTGGTGGCCCTGATAGCTGGCTGTGTCTCTGAACTTAGCCACGGGAGATCTCCTCTTGCAGTGCATGCTGTTCAGTCTGATCGTTTGAAAAGCCCTAATTTGCTTTTTCAGCATCCTGCTCTGAGATCTCCTGCTTCTTTTCTCTACAGGTTTCATCAGAAAAGTAATAATAGCTGCGAAGGGTGTCACTGTGCTTGAGAAAGACAGACACTCCCTACACCCTAGGTTTCCTCAGTGGCAGAAAGCCCCCGTCAGTTTAACTCACCTTTTTGGAAATACAGATTCTCATTTCTCCTCTCCCACAGGTGCCCAAGCTGGTAACTTCTTTTTCACCACTTTACATCCAATCTACTTTACTTCTTCAATAACTTGCTGCTCCTAGCAAGGTTTGAGTAAAATCTAATGTTAACTAGAAGGAATTCTTTATTGTTTTTCCTTGTAAAAATGGGGCATTGTGAGTAAAATTAATGTTTGAACAATGAAGCGGGTTTCCTTTTTTTTCATTGGTAAAAGAGGGTGAAATCTCATTTCTTACAGCTCAGAATTATTTTGAAGCTCACATGAGATGAAATAGTAAATGGGTCTAATTATAATCTTTTCCATTTTATTGAGGAGATTCTCACTGAGCTGGAAAGAAATCAGTATGCGGAATAGAATTACTTATTCTAAACTGAGGAGTTGAGGAGAGAAAGGGGGCGTGGTTTAAACTCTGTTTCTAGGGAAACGCCCGTGGTCCTTTTTTTTTTTTTTACATCTTTATTGGAGTATAATTGCTTTACAATGATGTGTTAGTTTCTGCTTTATAACGAAGTGAATCAGTTATACATATACATACGTTCCCATATCTCTTCCCTCTTGCATCCTTTTCATTGAGTGTGAAATGGGGGTGGATGGGATGGGGGATGTGTGTGAGATAGGGGTTGGAAGGGGTCACTTGGACACCCTGGGGCTCCCATGGAAACTCCACCCTACTGCTCCCGGCCAACCGCAGGCTGAGAAAGAGGGAAGTGGGTCAGGGGGAGGCCAAGAAGGGAAAGCTCACAGCTTCCGAAGGAGTTTGAAAATCATTGTTGTCAGCAGGAGAAAAGAGATTCTTAACCTCTAATTATTTCTTCTCTCACCCCTCATATATCTCTAACCTCTTTTTTCTCACCAATCTTAAATCTTGTGTGACTCTTACTAGCCCTTTTCTCCACATGAACCTTTAGTCACACACAATAAATTGAAAGTATTGAGGCTTGAGGCTGGTTAAAGTATTTCCAGTTACTTGTCTCTCAGGAGGTGTCCTCCAGGGAAGATTCTAGTAAACTCCTGTTTATCACCATTTTTCTGTGAATAATCACCCCACCTCCAATTACTGGATTCTTTTTAGAATCCACAATTCACTGACCCTGGCTTCCAACTGTTACCGCAGATCATCAACCCCTGTGAATTACGAGAATCACATCCTCTCTTGAACTACAATCAGCTGCAGCCCATTGTCCGCTATTTCTTTCCTCTTCCTTTTTGAAACTTTAGAGTTTAAGACGCTATTCTTAAGGGTTCACCTAGAGGACAGAATCTAGGATACCCTGTTTGGATGAGAACCATAGTTACCCCATGGGAAGAACCTGAGAGGAAGTCAGGACATGAGTCAGGGAAGAGAGAAAAGAAAGAGAAATTTAGGGCTTCCCTGGTGGCGCAGTGGTTGAGAGTCCACCTGCCGATGCAGGGGACACAGGTTCGTGCCCCGGTCCGGGAAGATCCCACATGCCGCAGAGCGGCTGGGCCTGTGAGCCATGGCTGCTGAGCCTGCGCATCCGGAGGCTGTGCTCCGCAACTGGAGAGGCCACAGCGGTGAGAGGCCCACGTACTGCACACACACACACAAAAAAAGAAATTTAGACTTTCGTGTTATCAGAAGTAAGGTTTATGATATGGGGAGGTGTGTGTGTGTGTGTGTGTTTGTATATGAGAAATGAGTATCATCCACTGGACTTAAGAAGGTGTAAGAGGACAAACAAAAAGAAAAAGGAGAGGAGACTCTCTTCCTCCAATCACTGAGGGTGGGTAGCCTGTGAGGACGCAACAAGAGAAACATGGAAAATTTTCCTGAAACTTCACCTGGGCCTGCTTTGGGAGAACAAAGACCATGCGTCTTTCTTTTCCATGTTTCAGAATTGCTGTGTAAGAAGTGGTGTGCTTTGTTATCTCTACCCCCCTAATGTGGGTGAGTCTTCCTCAAATGAGCTGAGGGTGTTGCACTAAACCTGAGATGTGGCTCTGAAAAGTTATTCTCCATTTTCCTCTTTACTTTAAATTGAGATAATCAGATTGTGGGTTTTGCATCCTTTACTTCGTCACTTGTTTCTCTCTTTCTCTTTGGGAAGTCGTCACTGATCCCACCCCAGGGCAGAGGAGGAAGCAACAGAGCCATCTTGAAAACCAGATGCTTGAGAATAAGACCAAGTAAAACATCTGCTGAATGAAATTATGGAAAGGATTATATGATGCTAACCGTTGCATTTGGGAATGATGGAATTAGCACATCACCCACATTCTTCATAAAATTTATTTATTTAATAAGCAACGAATAAATGATTAGGGCAATTAATATATGCACATGGTACCAATTCCAAAAGTACGAAGGTGTTTCCAATGGAAGTCAGGTTTCCCTCCCACTCCTGTCCCTGCAACCACCTAGTTTTCCTTTCTGATGCAGCCATAGTTACCATCAAAAGCAGTTTAAAAATCTAAATAAGACAAAATTATTCACTTTATAATATCCAAGACATGGAAGCAACCAAAATGTTCATCGACAGAAGAGTGGATAAAGAAGATGTGTTACATATATACAATGGAATATTACTCAGCCATAAAAAATGAAATAATACCACTTGCAGCAACATGGATGCACCTAGAGATTGTCATACTGAGTGAAGTAAGTCAGAGAGAGAAAGACAAATATCATATGATATCGCTTATATGTGGACTCTAAAAAAATGGTACCAATGAACTTCTTTACAAAAAACGAAATAGAGTCACAGATGGAGAAAATAAACTTATGGTTACCAGCGGGGAAAGGGTGGGAGAGGGATAAATTGGGATATTGGGATTGATATATACACACTACTATATGTAAAACAGATAACAAATAAGGACCTACTGTATAGCACAGGGAACTCTACCCAATACTCTGTAATGACCTATATGGGAAAAGAATCTAAAAAAGAGTGGATATATGTGATGTGCATGTATAAGTGTTTCACTTGGCTGTACACCTGAAACTAACACAACATTGATTGTAAGTCAACTGTACTATAATAAAAATTACTAGAAAAAAAGGGAAAATTATTCACACCTTAGTTATTTGATTTAAAATTGGAAATAGCCTCTTCCCTCCTGAATGACAGTTGCAGAAAGGGTTTCTAGTTTGATTTAATAGTTCCTTTGTGTTTGATATTCTCCACCCTCTTTAATATATATATATAATATATATATATATATATTTAATATATATTCTGAACCCTCGAGTTCAGAATTACCCGTATTCTGGGATAATCCCTAGAAATACCTTAAGGGTATTGAAAGTATCTCCTACTCAAAATGAATCACGAGATTTTCTTTCAGAGTTCAAACTCATGGACAAAATCTTGAACTTCCTAATTCAGCCCGAGTACAAAGCAGTTAAGGGCTTCAAAAGGATTAGAGTTTTGAAAATCACAGGAACCCAGTTCAACTCTTGCTCTTAGCTAAAAATGTTTGAAGTAGCCTCTTTCATTCTAATAACAGTTTGTAGGAATGTTTTCCCTCCGGTTAATTGGATGTCTTACCATCTCTTTTCTTCTAGGGATTCTAGGGAAAGAGAGCATGGTTGGCAGTATTTTGTGAAGGGTTTTTATCAACAATATTGATGTTTCTTAAGGTACCATGGGTCAGACTTCCCAGTCTACTCCCTGTGTCTCTTGTACTGAGGCTGTTAGGGAGGAAGTGATTGCACTGAAGAGAGGAGACTAGATTGGCTGTTCTGGGACCTCTGTCTAATTTGTGCCCAGGCCTGCTGCCAGGGCACTGGAGCAGAGGGTTAATATCCCTAAAAGTGTGTGAGTATGAGACAATGAAAAGTTTATGAAATTGGACTTATGATTTCCAGCCCAGCATCAGGCATATGCAAGGAACTTGGAAGTTGTCACTCCCATCTTCATAACAACAACAAAAAACTGCTGGACCAACTAAAACTCAACAGCTCTTCTTAGAGGCCTCAGAAAATCGTGGTCTCAGGACAAAGTGCTGCCCCCCAAATTGGAAAGACAGACAGGTGTATACAGAAGATCACAATTTACCAGAGCAGAAATCCATGGGCAGAAACCTCTGCAGGAACTAGCATAGGGTAGAAAACCTGAAAGTAGAATTAGTAAATTGCTGGAGGCTCAGTGTGGACAGGTTTGAGGGTTAAAAACTCCAGAAGGGTCTAAGCTTAGGGGGTGGTCCCACATTTTTGTGAGTTTTACGTTCAGGAGCTCCACCACCTTCTCACAGTCAACGTTGGAGTAGCCATTCTGAAATATGCCTCAAGTATTCTGTTCTTAACAATGCCTGCATCAGGGGAGACTATTGTATAAGAGCCTCACGGTCTGTTGTTTTATCACAGCCTAACCCACCCGGAGGAAAGGAAATAGCCAATCCCGCCCTTTGTAACCTTGTTGTCTCACCCAAGGGAGGAAAAAAACAAAACTGAGAAGCCCTTGTGAGGGTCTTAGCCCTGGGACACAAACTCACTAAAAGGCTAAGACCTATAGCCACAGGACTCCAGAACGCATTCTCTCCCCCCACACTTTACCGCTATTTCAATAGGACTCCTGTAAAGTCACAGGGGATTCCAGCGTAAAGAACTGCATGTCTCGGATCTTATTTAAGAAGGAGTCTTTAGGGAAGGAAACTCAAAGACAACAGAGGCTACAAAAACAAGGACACCAGAGGAAATTTTAGCCTCTGATACCTACAGCTTCAGCAAACAATAAACACAGCCCAATTCCTAGCCAGATAAACAAAACACACAAAAGCCCTATTTATTACATTTCCTTTTACTCAATCAAAGCTTTCAATGAAAAATTACAAGGGATACTAACAGAAACACACACACAAATGCACACACACAGAGTTTGACCAGATGGAGCAAGCGTCAGAATCAGCCTCCGATATGGCAGAGATTTTGGAATGATCAGACCTGGGATTTAAAACACCTATGCTTACTATACTAAGGGCTCTAATGGAGGAAATGGACAACATGCAAGAACAGATGGGTATTAACAATGTCCAGGGCTTTTAGTTGTACTTAGGAGAAGGGCTAAGGAAAAGTATGTCTGTTCCATCTTCCTGAAAGTGGAACACTTAACTCTAAAAAAAAAGTTTATCCTGTTTTTCTTCATTGTTTGTTTCCTCTGAGTTCCTGTTTCTGTGTATTTATTTCTATTTTTTTTAACATTAAGTCTTTAATGTTAAAGACTTTCCTCAGAGGTTTGATCACTGGCTATCCACTCATATTTAAGATTGAGTACTATAAGACTGATAAGTTACATCAGGAAGAGGGGTGGGACCTGCCCCTCATTGTTAGGTTATCAGAGGGATATCACAGGGATCCAACCATTTCTTGAGAGAAGGTGTAAATTTATCAAATGTCAATTTCTAAAGGTCTTTCTCTTAGGATTGTCCGTTTTTTTCAGATAGTCATCCTCAAATATCCTGCCTGTGGCTGCGTATGACACTGTTGAAGGAGGAAGAGAGTTGAATGTCCCACTGTACAGTATTCAGACTTTCATTTAATCTCTCTGCTTTCAGCACAGCCACTTGCTCTTCTCTCCTCTCCAGGGTAATGCTATAGTTCTCCTGTCTTATGGAGTGCAAATGTGTTAGGGATAGGAGACTGTTTTCTGATCCTTGATCATCAGACAACATAGGTCACCACTGAGACATCCATGGTCCCTGTCTACACAGTGTTGGGAAACAATTCTCTACCAATCACGGTTTCATGTATCCTACTGTCTTACGAGCAGAGGCATAGATAGTCTATTCTGGATGATCTTTGCAAGGATGTTCATATAGCAAGTAACCTTGGAAGACAGAGATAGTGTCTCTCTCTGGGATAGAGAGAAGATTTGTTTGCTTCCCAGTATAATAAAGATAATGCCAAGATGAGGGCTGGGAAGGTTTTCTTGTAGCCTTTTTAACATATTGAGGTTTCCTAAAATTGAGCATCTTCAGCTGTGATGCAAACCTACCACATTCAACATCCATTTGTGCTGTTCCATGCAGTCCCTGTGGGACTGAGAGACAAGGTGAACGAACATGTACGTGAAGATAATGCTGCCTACTGTGCTTGGAGTAATAACATCCTTAGCCTTTGTCTCAGGTGACTCGTATTTTCGGCCAGCATGAGTAGTACTGTGGCCGTTTAACTTGTAAGCTTGCAAGTAGAGTGGAATCTCAGATGCTCAATTCTGTGGGTCTCCAGTGCTACAATACCATGTATGGGGCTCAGGAATCTATGAGCCTGCCTCTGTTCTGTCTTCCTTGATACCCCATGCAGCTGTTGCAATTCTGACCTTACTGCCTCCTCAGTCTATAACTAGAAGACTGGGTTGAATTCTCCTGCTCTGGGACCCACAATCTGTCTGTTTCCCTCCCCTAGCTTGGGAATATCTCTTTTAAATATGAGAGAAATTCTTCTCTTTTCATGTTTCTTCAAGCTGCTTCTTCAACTCCCACAGATTCCCATATCCTAAAGATTTAGGTTTTGCAAAAAACATCTTCTAGTACTCTTCTGCTTCCGACCCTACCACTCAGCTATTGTGAGACAAAGAGCAATGATGTTTGAGTGTGGGACAAGAAGGGGAAATACAGGGAGTAAAAGGCTCCTGTGTATTACCATTTCAAAATGTCACCGAGTCACATTTTTTCTGTGTTTGACAAGTGTCTTCAGTTCTCATGAACACTCTCTCTCACATTACCAGAATCCAAGGCACCCACCATCCTGCCAACTTTTCCATGGGGGTTTAGTAAATCTCTAACTTTCCAAAGCCTGGAGTAGGGACAGAGCCAGGAACAGTGCTGAATGCTTTGCCACTCTCCCAGATTTCCACAGCTGCACCCTTCCTGCTTTATTCCCATCCATCTTTGTACCAAGGGATGGGACTCTGTAGAGGTCCACAGAGAGTCCAAACTTCATATATCCTGTAACAGAGTCATCAGGCCCCTTGCAGGGAGAGCAGAGTCCTCTGAGGATAAGACAAAGCTAGGAGCAGGAAGCAGGGGAAAGGCACTATGTTTTTCTGGGAAAACAAGGAATGAAATGAGGAATAGACGGTGTGGAGACTTTTAGGTTCATTTGGCAGACTGAGGAGGGGAAAGATGGGGACGGGTTTGAGCAGTGTGGGACCAGGAAGGTTAAAGAGAAAAGAATCACCAGTCTTTCATCTGCCCCTTGGGGAGGTGGCCTTTGACCCCAATTCAGGGAGAAAAGGGCAGGAGGGAGGTCACGCTTATAATTCAGCTAGAGCTGGAAAAACAAGTATGTAAATGAGAGTTGGGAGGATGATGTTAAAAGGCTTATGTCATTTTTGTGTCCCCCGACTGGCTCTGTGACCTACTTGAAGGAATTGTCCTGAGTTACCCTCTTTGACATTAGGTTTCAAAAAATAAGTTAATGTTTTCCCGATTATACGTCAAATTGAGACATTCAGTAAATTCACTAAATTTAGATATTTAGTGAAGACTTTTCTTTGGTCTATGCTTTGAGAAAAGTTATCATCTCAATATTTTGACAGTTAAAATGAACACTTAATTCATCCTGAGCCATTTAACTTGAGTTTTAATTTCCGGATTGTCCTCAGATCATCTTCCCTTAGGGACTTCTGCATGTGGGGTGATCAGATTTCACCATCTTGAGATGTACGCGCCTCTGACCTCTAACCCATGGACAGAGAATTGGGCTCCTTAACTGAACTTGCCTACAGAGAAATGAGACGGCTAATACTGGTATATGATTAAGAAAGTAAAATTAAATTCTTCAGGAGTCTAATCTCAATACCTCTTTTTGACTAAAATATTTGATTACTTCTCATCTTTTTGATTGATTGTGGGAATATTTTCCACGGTTGGTTGATGTCTAGCTGGTCTTTTCTCAGTATGGGGCATAGAGAGGAAAGAAGATGTAATTATAACAGTAATTTGATTTCAGTTCTCGTCACTAATATAAGGCTTCCTCGTGGTCCCCAAGCCTCTGCGTCTCCTTGTTCCCCCTCTTTACTCTCTGGGTGCTGAGTGTCCTGCTTTGTACCCAGGTCTCTGGCTCCTCTGTTATAGCATAATTCTCATGCATTTTTATGTCAACAAAATATTTCCTTTCACTCTGTCTTAAAGAATCCTGCTCCCCACTAGGAATACAGAACAGAAGAAAGGAAATAAGTGATTGGGGAAGAAAAATCCTGTTTTGCCTCTCTAGAATATCTGGATTTTGTTTATTTCCTCCTGAGTCAGATCCAGACAACCTAAGGGAGAACCACATGTGGGCAGGTGGGAGAGGTTGCAGCAGAGGCAGAAAAAGGCAGAAAAGCATCTTGCTCTTAGGGGGCTGTATTCATTTGCTGGGCTTCATGACAAAATACCACAGAGTGGGTGGTTTAAAGAACAAAAATGTATCTCTTCACAGTTCTGGAGGCTAGAAGTCCAAGATTAAGGTGTTGACAGGTTTCATTCTGAGGGCTCTCCTTGGCTTGCAGATGCCTATCTTCTCTCTGTCTTCACCTGCTCTTTTCTCTGCGCGTCCACATGTCTGTGTCCTAATCTCTCCTCTTATAAGGACACCAGTCATATTAGATTGGAACCCACCCAAATGACCTCATTTTCCCTTGATTACTTCTTTAAAGACCCTCTTTCCAAATACAGTCACATTTTGAGGTGCTAGGAGTTAGGACTTCATATATATTTTGGGGGGAATACAACTCAGCCCGTAACAAGGACCTGGGGGTGGGGGAGGATGAAAAGCTGGGAAGGCCATGCAGCGTCCTTTGTTTGTTGGTTGGGGGAGGTACATTCACCTATCTGGGACCTGGGGACATTGTACAACCTTAAGTTTTATAGTCTCAGCCCTTCTATCAGTACAGTTTAAGAGCTTGGGGTTACAAATATGCTACATATGCCTTAAAAATTTACCAAAAAAGGTGGGGAGAAGTAAATATATATCCATCAGAATGACTCCCCCTTAGAAGGAAAAGGGCTGAGTTGATAGGTCAGTTAGGATGATTTGGGGTGAATTTTTTCTTACAGTACTTCAAATATCTTTTTCTCTCCTGTCTTTTAAAATAGAGGTGTTATTGGAGAGCACAATGACTTTTATATTTCGGAGGTGAGGGGAACTGACATTCCAATTGTTTTCAAATCAGCGGTTCTTTCTGCCTCTAGGACTTCTTATTTAATTCCCTTGGGAATCCCTAGCATGGGTAATTTTAAAAACTGCCTCCCTTGGCGATTCTCACGTGTAACTGGACTGGAGGAAGGACACGTCATTGTCCCTTTGATTTTCTACCTTCATGGCAGTAGAGAGCAGCATGAAGACTTCCAGAATCTCGAATGGGAGCAAATCCCTCCATTAGAACCTCTACAGGGAAGGAGATCCATATATGCCCGGAGACAATCCATGTTTTCTTTCCTTTGTGATGCACCCAAGACCAGCCTTGGACTCAGGAGACACAAATTGGGTCTTCTTCAGGTTGACTGAGCAAAAATCAGGGTGAGGACCGTTGACACAAACATAAATGTGTTTTCTGTTACTCCTGTTAAATATGCAAAATGGCCCCTTTCCCACTTAGTACAGGTTTGTAGACATGTTTCTGAGTTTATTTTGCTCATCCCTTTGAGGTGGACGTTCTCTCCTATTTCACGTTTCCAGGCTGACCCCACCTTGGAGGAGAGAGGGCTGAGTGTGAGTGCCCCAGACCTGCAGGGAGGGAGACAAGAGGAAGCTCCGGCAGCCCAAGCATCACCCCCATTTCTAGCCAGGGTCTATGTTGTATGCCTTCCTCCAGGGATAGAACAAAAGACAGCTGGTGTCTTCATCTTTTCTCTAGAATAGGAACTTCCTTAAACGCAGAGAGTCAAATAACCTTCTCTTTGGATGCCCTGCCCGCCCCCCCACTTTTCTGGCTTTTAAAAATAATCTTACTTTGGCACCCACTTTCTTTCCTCCCTAGTGTTTTTCAAGACCAAGATGTCCTTTAGAACTTGTTTAGTTTGAGAAGGCAGTTGTTTATACTTCTGGGAATAAATTTGCACTTTGAAATGAAAAGGCCTGGTGTGTTGATCTTGACACATCCTTGAGGATCTCCACTTAAGGCTCTGAAGAGCCCCTCCCAGAACAGCCTGGAGCAGGAAAAGGTGGGAATGGGGGCTGGGAGGGTGGAGGGCTCTGTCCAGGTGTCCATGAGGTCTTTTCTGCCTGGAGGCCCAGAGAATTGAAGAATTGGGATACCTGAGAGAGTTCGAGTGTAAAATGGTGATGACAGGAATGTAACTTTGAAATTTTAAAACATTCTGTGAGAATCCAACTTCCATTTAAAAATATTTGAAATGGTCCCTCTATCTCTGAATATGAATTTTGGGATGTTTCCTAGGTAAACTTGTTGTTTATTTTGGGTTTGATGTTCTCTCCTGTTTCTGTTGTTTCTGTCTGAAATGTTCTTAGGGGTCAGGTTACCCACTTCCATTCCACTGGGGCCTGAATAGTAGTATTGCCCCCTCACAGGGATTGGTCCCGAGATTTTTCCTCTAGGTTTAAGATAGGGAAAATGCAATGAAATTGTCCTGATGCTGCCTGTCCCCTAATCTACAAAAGTAATTAATCTATCGTTTATATGACCATTTGACAAAGCTATCATAACTCATGAGACATTTTAGTTTGGCCTAAAACCAAGCTGTTAAAAATTTAGCCATTTTTTACCCCATCTGTCAATCCAAATCCTAGGCCTTTTATAAACCCTTCCTTTACTCTATCCTATTACCTGTAGGTATCACGAAGAAAAGTTTGCATACGATACTGGTTAATTCAAAAAAGAAGTGTTTTAACAGTTTGACTTTTAGCTAGTTGGATAATGCCAAATTATCTGCACTAAGTGTCCTGTCTTAAGTAATTTGCTAAAGAACGTCAGGAACAAGAAGTGGACAAGAGGAATCTTGATTTCGGAAAGACTGAGAATGGAGTTTGTTAGTGGGGGTGGTGGGAAAGATGGAGTGATGATAGAGGAGTTCGGATGATTTTCTTTCTCCATCCTCACCATTCCAATGGATTTTGGTGAAATGATGTATATATACTATGGGATAGAAAGCATTCCCTGTTTCCTCACTGGAGATTCACCTCAGTTCTTGGACAGAAAAGGGATCACAAGAAGTGGACCATTTACAGACCATGTTTATGTTATGGATCTGTTTTTGAAAGACATGCACAGTATTGTAAACCTTCCCTTGCTGTTTTGGGGGGAGAATAGGGAAGAAAGGATTGAAGGAAATCTCCACTTTCTCTAGCTGGTGGGAGCTCCGGGGAGGGTGGAGGCTGGGCTCTGACATTTTGACCTCAAAAAGTCAGGACTTGTTTTTTTGTTTGTTTGTTCTTCAGATGAGGACAGTAAATGAGTAAAAACAGATCAACAAAAGTGCCTTTGGTTTTCACTGGGAGGAAATTTATTATTTCAAATGTTTTATAATGAAAAATCCAGTTTAAATCTCCTTGTATTATCTGTCCTAAAGCTCTCCTTTCCAGACTTTCCAAGTAAAGAGTACAGCTTTAATCCTTTCATCACGGGCCTTGGAAGAGAATCCTCCCTCAGGGACATCATTCCTGTGGGAAGGAGAATGAGTGACAGACAAGAGCTTCTGTACCCGGAATAAATCCCATCTGTAACATATCCAAGCCTGACCCCTGACCCTTGGACAGAGAAATGGGCTTTTCATAGAGCCCACCCATAGAATAATGAAAGGGCTAATGTAAGTTCAAGATCAGTGAAAGAAAATAAAAATTTAGCTAACCTAAGTTCTTCCCACTGTCTAAAACTTAAAAAAAAAAGCTTTTCCTCATTTTGAAGAGTAGAACAAAGTTGACACCTTGCCTTTATGGATCACAGACAGGAGCTCTCAGGTTATAAAACAGGAATTTATAATCAGAACTTAACGAGATACATTCATCTACAACTTTTCTATCTTTTACTTTACCCTTAAATGGGAGCAGTAGGATTCCCCCATCCATGTAGGGATTCTAATTAGGGTGAGGTTTAATATTAGACTAGTGGTGTATGCACAGAGGAACTTCAAGGTCAAGGATCAAGAGTGCTCTAGTCCTTTACTCTGGATTTTCATAGTGAGACATTTCTTTTTCTTAAAACAACACTTATCATGGTTTATAAAATTAAAGGACTGAAACGTGCTCATCAACAACAACAACCATTACATCTGAAAAAATGGAAGGGCACAAAGAAAAACATCTCTCCAGGGACATCTTCCTGACAGCTCATCTTGGATATAAGACTGTGTTAACAGCCCCAGGTACCTACAGAGTGTAAGAGCACAGTGTGGAGGGTGGAGCACAGTGTGGGGGCAGATACAGCAGTGGGAGGGATGAATTCTGTTCTTGACTCTGGGCTTGGGGAGGGGAGACCCTAGGGTTTTTCTTGTCTTTGAATAGAGGACATGGAATATCATTTCCACGGTCTAGGAAGAGTTGTGACTTAGGGAAGAAGAGGGAATATATTCTATTCTATTTCTCACTTTCCTTCTATCTTGGAAGAGTAGCAAGAATTTCAGCTTGGGTAAAAGTTCAGGAGCACACTGTGTTTCTGAAGGTGAAATTCATGTGGAACATTGGGCTGAACTCCTGTCTGGAGAACTAGTAAAAGGTTAAAATATATCTTTTACATTATATATTATTTGTATATCCTCATAGAGGATATAGACTTATTTCTGAAGTTATTACATAAATATACAAATAATATATAATATAACAGATATCTTTTAACCTAAAAGTGCAACAACATACACATTCATTTATTTCTCTGTTATCTCTCTCTCTCTTTTTTTTTTTTTTTTGGCTGTACCACACAGCATGTGGGATCTTAGTTCCCTGACCAGGGGTCAAACCTGTGCCCCCTGCAGTGGAAGCACAGAGTCGTAACCACTGGACTGCCAGGGAAGTCCCATATCTTTCTAAAGTGAAATGCTTTCCTGTGGCAAAGATAAATAGTTTTATATATATATATATATATATATATATATATATATATATATATATATATATAAATTTATTTCTATACATAGAGAGAGAGGAGAAATGTTTTACCAATGAGATATTTAGTAACGTCCAAGTTAACTCACCATGTAGTGTTCCTTCTAACTTCCTCGGCTTCTCTACTTCCAGATCCACAAGATACCTCATGGTTACATAGAAATCCTTTCACTACTGTTCTTCCCTCCCCATTCTCAGAATGATTCCCTAAAGTCTTCTTCTGTGATGGACCAAAGCCTGGCCTCTGACCTATGAAGAGAAAATTGAACTCCTTAATGTGATCCCTGCATACGTTATTCATCGGGCAACCCTCAACCTTAAATATTCTCTGTGTAGGAGGCCCACTTACATCCCTTCTTATGTTTAGTACATTTTAAATAGTCTCTTTTCTTCATTTTAATTTGTTTTTTTATTATATAGTCAATTTTACTTCATTTTCTTTTGCAATTACTCTCTGTTTTCAATGATATAACTCTAATGGTCTCAAGACTTGTAAGTCTTACAATCTTCAGGGTCTGATGAGTTTCGCTTTACTTTCCCAGTTCCCTGGGATATGCATGATGCATTTTAAGAATGGAGAAGAAGAGGAGAGAAAGTTGATGTCTGTGTTTTTTTCTCCAGTTTCAAATTCCAGAATCTATAAAAAGAGTCCAAGAAGCAAGTTCTGTGCAGAGTCACTTCTAAGAATTCCAGGATAAAAATCCAGTGAAAGAAATTTGTATGAAGAAGGGGATGAGTGAGAGGAGGGGAGGAAGGAAATTTCAAGGCAGGGAGGTAGTAGATATTCTAGTTTGGGGATGTGGTGGAGAGATGGGAGTCCCCCCCATTGTATCTTGACCTTAGGGTTGGGAAAAATGACACAATCCAGGAGGGAATGGTCCTTAGGAAGCCCAGTGACTGAGAAAAACCCTGCTGCCCACCAATGGGACAGATTGGTGTGAAGGAGATGCAGTTGTTGCTGTGTGGTTAAAGCCTTTGGTGAGACTGTTGGGTAATTAACTTGTGGACTTTCCAAAGGCATCTGTCAGCTGAAGTAGTTATTGTCAGGAGTGCTCGAAGAGGCTTCAGAGAACACTTTAGTAGACATGAGTGCGTGCAGGACCCAGGTCTTGGCTTCTACATATCATGCTCCACTGAAAGAATCCAGGGCTCCTTTGAGAAGTGGCTAACTCCGGGTCTGGAGCAGGAAAAGTGCAATGTAAACTTGGAAAATTTCTTGTGCCAAAATGCAAAGAAGTGTTCAAAAGAGGGGGGCTTGTGCAAAGGACATAGGAGGCAGCTTGAAGGGGCTTCCACTAGCCAAATCTGGGACAATTCAAGCATCGTAAGGACTTTTGACAGTAATGGAGTATAACCCAAAGAATAAAACAAAAATTCTTGAGTCCATACTGATATAAGTCAATAAATAACTAAATAAAGTGGGGAGAAGAAAATGCTCTTCCTTACAGTAGAATTCCAATGAATAGTCAAAAAGACTGATGGAGTTAGAAAATCACTTTTTGGCAGCCACTACAATAATAATTTTTTCAGGCAAAAATCACCAATGATTCCTAAAAGCGGAGGGTGAACGTTGGATGAAAAACAAAATATTGACAGAGTTTTAAAGTATCTCCTCACGATATACTTATTATTTTCAAAGAAAATAATTGTGTCTTCACAGTGGAGAAACCTGACAGGAATCATCGTAACCATGTGATCAAAGTTAACCTCATTAGCAATGGGACACATGGACATCTGGCGCCTCGTGAGGACATAAAAACATGTATATGAAATTCCTGACAAAAATGTGTAACCTGAATCTAATCATGAGGGAAATCAGACAAATCCAAATTAAGGAACAGCTACAAAATAACTAGCTTGAACTCTTCAAACTATCAAAGTTATGAAAGACAAAAAAGAATGAACTGTTCTAGATTAAAGAAGACCAAAGAGACATAACAACCAACTGTAACTGGTGATCCTGGATTTACTCCTGGACCATTTAAAGCATATTAGTGGGATAATTGGCAAACTTTGCTCAAGATCTGTTTATAATCAGATAACGATATTGGTATTAGTAATGGTAATGGTATTGCATCAATGTTAATTTCTTGATTTGGGTAATTGCACTAAGATTATGTGTGAGAATGTCCTTATTTTTAGGAAATACAACTGAGGTATTTAAAGGTATAGGGACGAGAGGCTAAATGACTTTCCATGATTTACGAGACCTAATTTTCCTTTCTCTTCTTGTAGCTTAAACTTACATGTCCTAGTTGGGGTGAGGGAATAGTTTGTGTGTTAGCATCCTCCAAAGTGTCCCATGCTTCATACTGTGAAGGTGCTTTGCAGTATGATTACTTATAATAATCCACTATTAAATGCTTAATGGTAGACATCCCTTTTTGGTCATGAAATGACATAGTACACAGCATTTGTGTTGAAAGCAGAAAGGGTCTTATGTTTCCAACAATGATTTAATAATTGGAACTGGTTGCTAGAGGGGAAATATGAAATTTTCTTTTCCAGAAGTTATTTTTGCTTTCTTATCATGTTTTAAATAAATTGTGTTACATTTTCTCTGAAAAAAAAAATAAAAATAAAGGTATAGGGATATCCCATCTAAACCTTACTTTGTAAGTGTTTCAGCAGATAAATTTATATCAATGGATACAAGAAAATGACAAAGCAAATGTGATAAAATGATAGCATTCAAGGAATCTTGGTGTTGTACGTGGGAAGTCTTTGTATTATTTTACAAACTTCCCTCGAAGTCTGAAGTTATTTTAAAATTAAGTTACCCTATAAAGGTCTTAGAGAGGCAGTTTTAAGAGTGTCAGCTCTGAAGCCATACATAATGCAGTTTTATAGGACGTTGAGCTAGAGATTCCAAGGATAAAAGGAGACAAATTTAGGCTTTAAAGACAGGGTTTCCTGCCTCTGGGGAAGATTATATTGCTTTTATAATAAAAAACCAAATGATTAAAAAAATAGGACAAAATGTACTCTTCAAGTTTAAAAACAACGAAAATATCAGGTTTAACGATGTGAATTGTGGATGAAAATGATTTAAAAATGTAAAAACAATTTGAAGTCATATATTTGTTACAAATGAGCTCTAACTAATAATAATGTTCAGAGGCACCCATCACCTTACTGTCATTAGTATGATGCCTGGAGTCTGTCAAGTCAGACAGAGATGAGAAAGATGCAGAATTCAATCAGAGGCTATTTAAATATCTATAAGATTTGTGGTGGGAGCCCACGACAAAATATAAAAGTGTTCAGAATGAAACCAGGCAGTAAATGGATTAGTTAAATCTAATCAAGTGCTGAAACAATCTTGGTGGGGATTTGCAGACTCAAGTCATACTGAAGAAATAGAAAATGTGTTACTTGTTCAGGGGGCCATGAAGCTGACCTATTTGGAGGCATTGGCTTGGAATCCCTCTCGACAGAGAGGCTCTATGAAAGGGTTCCCCTTGTTCACCAGTGGCTTGGAAAGTCAGTCCTGGCCAAAGCCTTTGGCCAAAAAGCAACCTCACTACACCAAGACAGTCACTGAAATTCGCTTGAGATGACAAACTCTATTTCTTTAGTGTGTATACAAAATTCATTTCACCCAAGGGAAGCATAGAGTAATCTTAGAGATAATGACTTAATTCAAAATCATAATATTAGTATTTTTTCTGTTAATTAAGTGCTAGAATAGGTGCAAGAAAATTGAATATATTGTAAACACATCAGCCTTGTGATTCTCATTTAAAAAATGTAATTCGGTAGCTAATTTAGACATGATTTTCAAGTTAAATGCATAAAATATTTTACTAAGTTTGTAAATATTACTATTTAAGAGAGCTTAGAATTCACTATATTTTAAATTTCTTATATTGAATTTAGTTGAATTTTTAAGTGCTTGGGAAGGTTTTCCTTATGGTGGCATACAAAAGGTGCTTTTAAAATATGTGGTCATATAAAATATGTAAATGTAGTAAAAAATGTTTAAAAGATCTTACGTTTATAACAGAAACCAAACAAACTGAGCCAATCAAAGATTAATCAACTATTTGATTTGACTCCTTGGGAGTAATTGTTGAAATTATTTTATTTTTTAATTTATTTTTTCTAGTTTTATTGAGATATAATTGACCTATAACATTATATTAGTTTAAGGTCTACTACGTAATGATTTGATACATGTATGTATTGCAAAATAGTCACCACAACCTGTTTAGTTAGCATCCATCAACTCACGTAGCTACATTTTTTTTTCTTGTAATGAGAACGTTTAAGATCTATTTTCTTGGCAACTTTCGAATATACAATATTGTTGGCTATAGTCACTCATGCTGTTCATTACATCCCCAGACTTTATTTATCGTGTAAGTGGGAGTTTATACCTTTTGACCACCTTCTCCCATTTGCCCACCCTTCACCCCTGCCTCTGACAGCTACCAATCCGTTCTCTGTTTCTATGAGTTCAGGTTTTTTAGATTCCACATGTAAATGAGATCATAGCGTATTTGTCTTTCTTTGACTTATTTCCCTGAGCATAATATCCTTAAGATCCATCCATTTATAAATGGAATAAAACTTATAAATTGAAATTAAAAGCTTAAGGAAAACTATGTTTTTGATTTGGCTACTTTAAGAAACTGAATGATAATTAGGAAAAAAAAAACACCCTGAGTTGTTGAAGTAGCAACTCAGAAAACCCACATTGATACCTACAGTAAATCTCATATAGATATATTTGAGGAAATTTATCTCTTAAAGGGAAATTATAAATAAAACATTAACAGTAGTGAACTAAAATGCCCACCAGGATATTTAAAGATGTATAGTGTATACCAGATGTTCAAATGAAATTTGTTATTGTTGAAATAAGCTATACAACACATGGAAAATGTACATAAATACCTCTTTGGTTCTCCAAACCTAGATTTTATCCCTAAGTAGTCTTGTCATTTAAATTACGGAAGGAATAAATAAGATTAGAAAGCAGACATGATATGCATCATTGTCATTCAGAAATGTGGGATTCTGGCATAGATAAGCTATATGGAAATCAAGAAGATGGATGCCAGGTAAGTCCAAAGTCCTACATCAAGTTAATATGGAACATCTGGGGAAAAATTACTTTTTGGCGATGAGGTCACTACTTTTATACAAAGTAACAAAATATAGCCTTAAGGTGAAACTTATTTACTAGTGAGCGTGCAGTTCATTTATTCATTTATTTGGCCGTGTGGCTTTCGGGATCTCAGTTTCTCGACCAGGCCACAGCAGCGAAAGCCCGGAAACCTAACCAC
The DNA here is from genome assembly GCF_949987515.2 of Delphinus delphis. Lineage (NCBI taxonomy): Eukaryota > Metazoa > Chordata > Mammalia > Artiodactyla > Delphinidae > Delphinus > Delphinus delphis. Next base: position 47,659,475 of record NC_082687.1, read on the forward strand.
TAGGCCATCACGGAATTCCTGAGCATACGCTTTAAAAAGGAAAACAAAAAAGGATTAGAATCGAAGGATTTTAACAACTCTTGCATCAGGCTAAATCTAAAATCAGGACAGAAGTAAATTCCTTTAAAAAGAATGCGAAATAGATGAGTGTATTAGTTAGGAGGTGGATTAAGTTTATGTAAAGGAGACCCCGAATTCCAGTGGATTAAACCATTTATGTTATTTGTGATTGATATAAGTCCCAAGGGAGGGGGACCAGGGCTGCTACAGTATCTATGCTTTGTTAAGTTCTCCAGAGACCCAGGCTCCTTCTATCTGTTGCTTCTCTATCTCTGGATATTGCGCTCATCCACACAGTCCAAGTTATCTTGCCACCAAATCTGCATTCTAAGCCACAGGTCAGAGGAGGGCAAAAAAAGAGATTCCTTTAAGGACACAATCTAGAAGCGGTGCGGTGCACCTTACTTACGCTCACATCCCATTGGCCAGAACTCAGTGACGTGGTGCCGCCAAACTGAACGAGAGGCTGGGAAATGTCACCTTTATTCTAGTGGCCACCTGAGCTCAGCTAAAATTCTACTGCAATGGAAGAAGGGAGGAATGGCTATTGAGGAGCAATTAGCCATGACTGTGATAGTGAGCAACCTGAGGTTGAAAGAGGAAGAAAAACCACACCTGAAGAGAAGTCCCTTGTACCTTCCCATCAGCACCAACTGGACTTTGATGTCCATGTTGTCACATTTCCCAGATAGTGCCTCCGATTGGGGGTGGGGATGAAAAGGGGATTTCTGAGGAATTTTTGATCAGGCACAGGCTCTTAAAGACAGATTTGGGGACTTCCCTGGTGGCGCAGTGGTTAAGAATCCACCTGCCAATGCAGGGGACACGGGTTCGAGCCCTGGTCCGGGAAGATTCCACACATCGCAGAGCAACTAAGCCCGTGCGCCACAACTACTGAGCCTGCGCTCTAGAGCCCACAAGTCACAACTACTGAGCCCACGTGCCTAGAGCCTGTGCTCCGCAACAAGAGAAGCCACCGCAGTGAGAACCCCGTGAACCCAAACGAAGAGTTGCGGTAGCCCCCGCTCACCACAAACTAGAGAAAGCCCGTGCACAGCAAAGAAGACCCAACTCAGCCTAAAGTAAATAAATTAAAAAAAAAAAAGACAGATTTGGCTTGTGATTTGACTAACCAGTTACCTATTATGAGGGTTATTTCTAGAAATATAGAACTATTTCTGTCTAGAGGAAGGTCTGACTTCTTAAGGGAAAAAGCACTACAACCACAGCCTGCGTAAGGGACTAAGATAGGGTCTGACATCATGCTGTCAGATATGAGTGTTGTTCCGAGGAGGAGAGGAGAGGAAGAAGTACTGGATGATGATTTATTTGCTTAGAACCTTCTGAAGGAGACTGATAGGGAATAAGAATGTCTCAGCATAAAAGAGCCATTCCTCTGAGATCGAGGGAGGAGGATTGTTTGGAATAGTAAAAACAGCAAACATTTAATGTGTTTTAGGAACCGTTTAGAGGCCTTGCTTGAATTCACTTCATTTTTGCAATGACTATGAATTAGGTACCATTATTATTTGCATTTTGTAGATGGAATAAATGGGGCACCAAGTTATTAATCAATTTACTCAAGGACACGCACATGCTTGAAACTGGAATTTGAACCTAAGCACTTTGCCTCCAGTATCTGTGCATGTAACTGCTTTACTGCACTACTCAGCAAACGTTTTTAAAGAAGGGAAATGACCTCATGTTTATCCCAGACAAGCCCGTGCATAGTTCAATGCTGGGAAATATGGTTGCTGCACTGAAAGCCTAGGCTAGAAGAAAAACTGGATTGTGAGTTAACTGGGAGAGTGCAAGAGTGAAGGAGTTTAGGAAGAAACAATTAAACATTCAAGGTTATAAACTGTCTGCCCTGCAGCAAGGAGCATTGAACCAGAGTTCAGAGACCTGGGCAGCATACCTGGATATTCCAGTCATTTTCTAGTTCATTAATTCCAGCAGCGTACTTAGCCAAGTGTTAGAAAATTTTAGTTTTGCAACTTTTCTGTGCCTCAGTCTTTGCATCCGTAAAATGGAAATACCTCTTCTCCCCACAGGCGTATTGTAATAGAAATAAATGCTGGAAAGTCTTTAGAGATTTTAATCATAGCATTTAAAGCAGTTACTCTAAGTAGTCACATTAGTTTGGTAAAAAAACAATTACCCAAACAAGCACACTCGTGTCTGATAAATTCCAGAGGTCCTGGCAAAAGCATGGGACAATGAAGAGGAGATGGGTGGAGAACTATAGAAAGGTATACTTCTAAACACAGGGCCAGCTAAGTTGTTTAGTGATGGGTGGAGAAGGCTCAGACTGTGAGCGCTGGCTTCAAACTTTCCAAGCATATAATCACGGTGGTTGATAATTTACTGGCCTTCATACGTAAGAGGGCAAACATGAAGACATCACTACTCCTTCCCAGGAGGACTCTGAGCGTGATAGTGCCAAGTTCTCCAGATTTCTTGATTTCTGTTGGCACAGAAACATTTGGAAGGTACTTGGTGTGGGGTTGAGGCAGTCGTCCATGATTTAGAAGAGTTTTCCTCTGTGCATAGGTATTTAACTATGTATGGAAGGTGAGCAGGGATCATTCAGCTTGACCTTGATTTCTAGTCCCTCCCATCAGCCAAGTGACCTTGAATAAATGACTCATCCTCTCTAAGCTTCTGTTTCCCTGACTGTAAAATGAAAATAAGAGACCCTACCTCTTAAGATTGGTGGGAGGGTTACAGGAGCATGTAAGTGCTTAGCACTTCGATGGAGTCATACTAAATGCCAAAATCATGTTAGTTATTATTTTAAATATTATCATTCTTAGGAGACCAAGGGCCAATTCAAGTGGCACTAGATTTTAGCCAACTGTACTATCACTTTGGAATAAGACTAACCTACGTGTGAAGAGTATGGCCCAGGATTTTTGGATGCCTCCCACTCACTCAGCAAGGGGCTACAAGGAGCTTGTGGTAATACCAGCTACCCATGTGTCTTCCATGAGCATTTGCAAAAGTACGATAAATTACCCAAACTCTGGCAAAGTCTCTGTACCTACTGCAAGACCTAGGGATAGGAAGGTGAGTTAGCCAAAGAAATCTATAACAATTTTGACGTTCCTGGCACATGTTGGAGCAATAGAGTATCTTGATCCTTCTGAGAACATTTTGCAAGTGTTCTGCTATAATTATATGTAAATCTGAGACTTGGTACCAGCATATTTCCGTTCAGCAAATGTGTCTAAATAAATCGATCCACCTTGTCTAAGACAGAATGGGTATCTCCAACCATTAGTATTTTCCTGCCACTGGGCTGACTTTTTTCTAGCCTGGTGTAATTCCAGGCAGCAAGCCATTGTCCCAAATGCATTTCTAATTGATTTTCTGCCTAACAACTGACAACTTAACTTTTCGGAAGGAGGTCTGAGCTCAGGCCTCCTTTTTAATGCTGCGGAATGTAAAATGATCCTGACGGATGGTTCTGAAGAACAACTGGCTTTTGTGATGGAAAAGAAAGTGTAGGACTTGGTTCCCAAACACACACCGACTTCTTCCATATGGACTACATTACTGTAAATTAGAGAAGGATGGGGGCGAGGAAGAGGATGGTTGCTTTTATGGGAAAGGTCAGGATTTAATTCTATTATTATCTTCTTCCTTATAATTTAAAGAATTCTGCTCCCACTTGAATTCACTGATTTATGAAAGTGCTCAGTGAGGGTTGTTGCGTAATCTACTTGATTCCTTATGTAACTTTGCAAAAGGCGTTTAAAATTCCGTTTTGAAACCTGATTCTAACCAGGTATGGAGTCACAAATTACTTAGTGGTTAGTTTCGGTGCTTAATGATACAACTTGTATTTTGTTTGAAATAGATTTGAGTCTAGAGATTTCATTCTAATTAAACAGCCTAGTATTGACTCCTGAGGATTTTTCCAAGGAGCAGTTGCATTTGATATTTGCATCTGAGTCATTCCTGAAGGATGGAAACTTCTTGGACAAACCTCCAAGTCAATCAATAGGATTATCAGGGTATTAATCCCAGATAGCAAATCCCCAGCTGTTGGTAGAAATGTATGAGCTGTGCTTCTAAATGATCACCGTTGAGTGACACTTGAGTTTAAAGCTCCTTTTAAGTGGCAGCTGGAATTCCAAGTGGCTTAACTATAAGTTCACAGGAGTCTGGGTTCTGCTTAGGTGGCCAACCTAGGAGAATCTAATGGCAAACTCATATGAATTGGTACCAATGGATATACATACCAAAATCCAATGTTCCATTTCCATGCCTTTGTTCATGCGGCTTCTCAATCTGGACAGTTTTCCCCCATTCTCTTCCCATATCTAAATCCTTCCAAATGCACTTCATAATCTGCTGTGAAGTCCTGGTTACTTTGACCTCATGACCTTTTCTATTTTTCACCTCCTAACGCATTTCTGGTCTGCACCATCCAACTCAGTTTATAATTATATTATGTTTCATGTGTTTCTCTTATTAATATTTGTACATTGGCTCTTCCTCTCTCAACTACAGTTTCTTGAAGGTAGGGATATTATTTCATACCATCCTTCTCTCCTTGAGTGTCCAGCTCAGTGCCAAACATCCACAAATCAACTAAACATTTATATACAATTTAAAGCATAACTATTGGGACTTCCCTGGCTGTCTAGTGGTTAGGACTCCATGCTTCCACTGCAGAGGGCACAGGTCCCATCCCAGGTCAGGGAACTAAGATCCCGCATACCTTGCAGTGCAGCCAAAAAAACAAACAAAAAACCCCAACAAAACCCCCACCACCACCACTAAAAACCCCCACAAAAAAACCCCAAACCCATAACTATTGAAAGCCTTTGAAAAATGTAAAAAACTTGAGAGTTTTACATTTTAAGCCATTATCAATTGATACCTTAATTGGAAATTAACACTTTTGCTGGGAAATTAACATTTCTCCATAGATAGGGCTATGGAGAAGGACAGAATGGATTATTTCACTTAGTTCATATTGTTGCCTCCATTTTCTCAAATCTTTTATAGCAGACATAGTAGATCAATCAGAGAAAGCACCTCAGTAGATATTTCAACAGAGAGAATTTAACGTAAGAAAATGGTTAAATAACTGTTGGAAAGTGGAAAAGCAAAAAGGGGACACTAGGGTATCACAGAGATGATAATGGCAGGAAGCACTCCCACCCACAGCCCTGGGTGAAACAAAGGAAGAGATTATGGTGATGAGAACCTAGAAACTGGGAGGAGAGGTCCCACGGAACTGCTGAGGGGGGACAAGGTGAGATGGTTCTGAGGAAGCCAATAAAAGACACTGGACCTCCCTCCCACCCCTGTTCCTCATGCCACCCATCTAGGTCAACACAGAGCACTGAGCTTAGCTCCCTGTGCTATACAGCACGCTCCCACTAGCTAGCTATTGTACACATTGTAGTGTGTCCAAGAGGGAGGGGATATAGGTATCCATATAGTCGACTCACTTCGTTGTACAGCAGAAACTAATACAACATTGTAAAGCAATTATACACCAAAAAAAAAAAAAAAAAGATGCTGGAGCCTGGGACCAACTGCCTTGCGGGGGCAAAAGGCCATTGCTAGGGCACTGACCAATATAGCAAGCAAACCGGGGAGGAACAAGATTGGCCCCTGTTCCCTAGACTTCCAGCCTCCCTCTAGTGCCCCCTGTTGGTAAGAACCTATAGGAACAGCAAGCAAAGGAAGAAAATTGTTTTCAGAATTCCGGCCACAGTAGTGGAGCAGAGAGCAAAATGAATTTGGAGTTGAGAGTTAATAGCTTTATAACTGGCACAAATAGTAATAATACTTATTCCCTTCCTACCTTATGGGAGGTTGAGGAGGATGATAAAGAGAACAGAAACATGCCGGAAGCACAGGCAGGAGAGAGACAGGCTCTTCAGTGTTTGCCAGGACTGAAAAGTGAGGAGTGAGGGCGGCAGTCACATGGTCCTTCGCTGAGGGCCCAGCCTGGCCACACCAGTCTTCACAGGGAGCCCTGAGCCCCTTTCTTTCTATTAGTCTGATGAAAATGGCCTTCTTTGGCTAATTTTGGGGGCTCTCATTGGCTTTAAAGAGTACATGCTCTGTCATCTCATCAACCTCCACGTTTGTGGGGCCTCCCCCATCTTCCCTGGAGAGAATGTGGTGGAAATGCAAAGGTGACACTTTTGGCATCTTCTACTAATCTGGAGGAGCTCTGGCTGATTAAATCAAACGTTAGCGTTCCCTGAAATTCAGCTCTTAAAGAGCCCTATTAATAGCCACTCAGGATTGATTCCAACAGGGAAACACACTCAGAGAAGTGTGATTATTCCTTCATTATGATTTGCCTACCTCATATAAAGCTGGCACCTTTATTAGAGGAAGGAGCTCATTTTACGTTAAGTCCACAGTAAAGAAAACATCTATCGTGAATATATAAATAAGATCAAACACGCTACAAGAGCCTCTGGGTGGGAATTCTCCAAATAATGAGGAGTCAGGATCTGCGATACCGTTACCAGGTCTGGCACATAGTGGGCTCTAAAATTAATCCACTTTCATGGATGAATTGCGTCTGTGCTGATTCCACTGCTGCCACTGCGGGCCTTTTCCAGTCAATGAGCTGTAATTTCTGAAGGCATCTTCATGGAAATTCCTTCATAGTGGAAGTGGACTCCTCCATTGTGAAAAACCAATCTGAATTTCTCTGTTTCCTGGGGCTGAAATCTTAGTGTAATGGCCTTACCTTCAAGTGAATGGTTGCTGTGTATAAAGTGCTGTTTTAAATTCCTTCCTGGATTAGGTCACAACCTAATTTAATTTAATTTAATTCTCACAACCTCAAGAGAAAATGTTTTTATTAACCTCCATTCTGCAGCTAAGGAAACTTAAGCAGAGAAAGATTAAGGAACATTTCCAAGGTCAGGCAGCCGGTGGGTGGCAGAGACAGGATTCAAACCCAGTAGGATGGCCTGAGAGCCCACAGTCTTCCACATTGTGCCCCATGCCACACTGCTTCCTGGGGCCATCAAATTCCTGTTGTTGGTAAGGAGGGAGCTATACCAACAGACAGCAGTTAGACAGGCAAAATTTACCCTTTACTCCTGGAGGAATGTCCAATGTGTTCACATTGCAGAACACACTGGTACTCTCCAAGGTTCTTCTCATCTCCAAGGAGGAAGGGGCAGGAGAGGAGAGATGGAACAATCGAGCACCTACTATTGCAAGCAAGTCTGTATTCAGCATTTTCACATATCCTACAGGTCAGCTATTATTAGACCCACCCATTTTTCAGATAATAGACTTGGAGATGCAAAGGCAGTAAGTAACTTGGCCGAATCATTGAACCAGTAAGTGACAGAGCGGTTATTTGAATCCATAGATCTTGAACACTCATGTTCTAGCCGCTCTTAACGCTTTGAGTTTCTTTCAAGAATTATTTAAACCTTCAACAACACCCATACTTCAGGTAATTAAGGTCTTAGAGAATAAGCAAGAGAAAGATGCTTTGCTTCTATTCAGTTTTTAATTTTGCTTTTTATTCATGACATGTGTTATAACTACCACCCATATCAATCTATGGCCTGAGCCCCCATTTCTCCTCCTTGATATGCTTCTTCTAATTGGAATCCACAGAGGTCATTCTTTTGCTGTACCTATTAACTTCTGTTTCATTTACAGCATTGCCCTATTAGACTTGTGGAGATTATTAACTTGGATTTTCAAATCAGATTTCCTGCAACTCTGCTCAAGGCAACCTTATTTTCCCAGTAGAAGAATCATGTATTTTCAGTGAGTGGTCATAAATATTGAAGAGTTAGTTTCTAGCTAATTTAAAAGAATAAAAGATGGAACATCCTTCAAATTTCCTTCTGATCTAATTTTGGTTGAGTAAGCTGTTTGCAAAGGTCACATATGAAAACAATGTCATAAAGAGCTCTAAGGGGTGTATTTACAGGTTTGGCATGTGTGTGTGTGTGTGTGTGTGTGTGTGTGTGTGTGTGTGTTTGAATGTGTTCCTACAGTTGTAAAAGAAAGGATAAATTACAAAATGAGAGCATTAAAATAACCTGAGAGAATAAAATGCCCAATTCTTTCTTCGTGGTACTATATGGAAATTGTTGATCACCCCACCAATCACCTGCGCCTCTGGAAGCTCCTGAGGGTTTCTGAATTACCAAAGAAGATATAAAGTTTCTCTCCACTTTTTTTTTTCCACTTGGTTTTATGGTCAGCTATGTTTTCTTATGTTTACAAGCCCTGCAAGTTAGAGATGATAGAAATTTTATAGATTCAGTAATATTATTAAGAATATTTTAAAACCTAGATGACTTTTTTTTGAATTAAATGGAGTTTGTTTTGAATTAAATGAAGTTTATTAAACCATGATTGAGATAGGGTCATCTATCTTATATTTTAATATTCTAATCTATATGTCTTTACCGTATTGCTATGGAACAGTTGTTATTAATGCCAATTTAAGTGTTTCTCCTAGTTCTCTTTTTCCCGTTCCACTGCTACCTACCTGGTGCAAGCACTTCTCTGTGTGTGTATGTGTGTGTGTGTGTTTGTGTTTTAATTGAAAACAAGCTGCTTGCTGGCACATACAGTTTCTTTGCTGGAATTAGAAAAAGGCACCCACTCTGGGTGGACAATTTAGAAACAGTTGCTTTCCTTCACTCCTTCTCTCAACTGGGTCCCTTTCTGTTATACCTGTGCAACTATATACATTTGATTATAAATTGTGACGTATTTATAAGCCTTTAAAATTTAAGCCTGAATTAGTAAATGACCTCATTATTGGTCTCCTTGCCTTCAGCCTTTTGACTTTCCAATTTGTTTCACGTCTGCTTCATTAACCTTCATCTTCAAACAGCTTTTGCCATCGCATCTCCTTATGCAATGCCTTCAGTGTCCCCTTACGCCTCACCCGATGCTCAGAACCCTCCAGAATCTGGCTCTGCGACCTCCTTTTGTAGCCTTAACTCTCACTCCTCCTCAGTGTGGACCCTACCCTCTTGTCAGACTGGTTTAGTTAGCATTTACCAAGCATGTCTTGTCATACCTACCCCTAAGTTGCCATTCCTCTCATCTGGAACCCTCCCCTCCATTTCATATGTCTAGCTAATTTAAAGAATAAATTATGGGGTCATCCTTCAAACTTAAGCAGTACCATGCATTCTGTCACCAAGTTTTTATCAATGTACAAAATTAATTTTCATTACAACTAAGTATACGTGTGATTTCCACAGCATGAAATATTCTGCTGAAGCACAGTACCTTCCTAAGTCAATATCAAAGAAAGAGGACAGATTTAGCAGAATGTTCAAGAACTTTCCTTCCTGAGAGCACGGTCGAGATAGTAAACAAGTCTTTTGGAGGCATACCAGGCTGAGGGGTGAATGAGGAATAAGGGGATAATTGTAGAAGAACTTTTTAGTTTAGTAAAACTTGCTTTAAATAGAAAATGGTGTTAACATTTTAAGACCTTCAAGGATGTTGGTGAAAAATGCCAGCATTAGAAAGGGAACCATGAAGACAAAAGAGGTTCACTACTTCTAATCTGTCTCAGACATTTGCATCCTTAAAGAACCAGATGAAAGCTTGCCTTGATTTCTTTTGCCCATGACAATGTGTCCCTCTCCTAAGCACCGATATCATGGATCTTCTGCATTACTCTGGAGTGGATGATGTCCGCGCTCTGCCCACACCCCTTCACCTAGCCCAGAAGTCACCTCCCTTATGCACTGATGGCTTCCTGCATCTCTCTGCCTGATGGTATCCTCTCACCTGGATGTATCTCTGGTCCATGTGCAGCGTAGGTCAGAGTGTTGGGAAATTAACATCCCAGGAGCTACCCTCAAAAAGCGGGGGATAGGAATTGACAAATACTGAATTTGCTCACCCTGCGGTGGGATGCGCTTCAAACGTGTCCCACGTGGTCTCTCAGAAGGGCTCCAGTAGCACTGAACCTGTTACTCACAGTGGTCACGTGCTCAATCGCACACTCTACTGGCTTTCCTTCCTCATCTTGCTGCCCCACTTCCTCCCAGCCCTTCCTGGAACCATCTTCTAAATACTAAGTCGTTTGCACCCAGATTCTTGTTCCCAATACCTTCATTAGTATTATGCCTCATTTCCTTCCTCTTGCCTCCTTACATGTTTTGTGCTCTTGAGGATGAATCCACTCCCAGCCACAACACACACACTTCATATAGCATCGTGGTCACAGTAGCTAATGAGGATGTCTTTGTTGATCAAATCAACCCTGGAATGAAGAAAGCCCTGGTGGATTTTTCTGGGAATTGATTCCAGTGGAATGTTGAATATAAGGGAAAGTTATTTCTAAAGTACAGGATTTCTTCTCATACTGCTTTCTAAGAAAGGTTTTTAGATATCAAATGATTTGATAGATTCCTTTTTTCATACCTGACTGCATCCTCCACAGCTTGTTATCCGTATCAGTCGGATTCAAGTGTTGTTATTAATTGTCTTGCTGTTTATGCATTTCATCCTGCCTCCTGCCTCAGGCAGAAGTTGACAGAATTAGTGGGATCAAAGCATGGCGGGGACTCCAGGTGTCCTCAGCTCTGTGGGCTACCAGCTGGCTGACATCCTGGCAGGCCCTCGGGCAGGGGACCAGCATGCCCCCTCTTCTAGAGCAGCATTATGCACAATACCGTTTCCTGGCAGCATCTAGAAAAACTGATTAGAAACCCACCCAAAGCAGGTATTTTTCCACTGCATTTCAAGTCCATCTCTTTTGTCATGGCAGAGATTTGACTAGAAGAGTGGCAGGGAGGACAGTCGCTTAATTGCCATTTTAGAATGCAGATGTGCACAGTGTTGAGGAAAAGAAAAGGCTGCCTTGGGGCTATTTTCAGTTTGTTCTCTTATGACTATTAGATCTTAGGCCAATTTTTAAATTAGCATTTATTTACATTGTGTTCTTGTCACGGGGAACCCTGGTTAAGGTGTGAAATACAGAGGATTCTGTTATTACTCCTTGGTTGAGGCAATGCCTGTAAGTCCTAACCAGTCTCCCTGAGGCAATCCAATAGTGAATGTTTACTTTCAAACCTTGCATTAGTTTCGTCTTGCGTACATTACAGTGTCGTGTGGCCATCTACCATCTGCAGCGTGCTGACTGATCGGAGTTCTCAAATGTGATGTTGTACAAAGAACAGTGCTCACCTGAATGTGGATTTTCCTTTTCTCTCCCCTCCACTCCCCTCCTTCATCTTGCCTTCCTCTCCCCCTCCTTTTTATTTTTATCTTTATTTTTTAGCTTCTTTAAACGTCAGCTCATTTTACAGGAGGATGGGCATCTTACACCTAGGAATAAAACTCGAAATGTTTCTCATTATATTTGATTAGATTCTTTCAAATAACCAGCACAATGATACTTGCACATAGTGGGCTCTCAACAAATATCTGTTGAATAAATTAATCACACAAAGAATGGATCTTGGCAACCAAAGGTAAGATAAATACCTGCATGTGCATAACTGTGCCTTCCATGCCTGCATATCTCTTGAAAGCCATCGCTACCATTGCATTTACCAGCAGAAATTGTGAAGGTTACATCTGAATTTAGAAATCTGAGATGTCCCATCTGAGTTTTATGATCAGATATGAAGGAGCTAGAGCAACTGTTTGCTTTCAGAGATGCCCTAAGGAAAAAAGAAACTATGCCTTAAATAGAAGTCAAGAAAGCTGTGTTCTAGTTCTGGTTCTGTCACTAAAAATCTATGATTGCTTTTGCTTCAGGGACCTTATTTGTAAAATGAGGAGATTAGCATCAATTAGCTGTACTGTCTTCCATCAAAGAATCAATGACTTTATGACCTTCTGTAAAGAACAAGAAGAGACAGGCTTTAAAAATTCGTCTTCATTAAAATGTACAGTCTTCTGAAAATGAGAAGGAAGTTATTAACACACAGTAACCAGGATAGTTCTCAGTTGTTCTTCCACTTGACAAATGGGTCTTTCTAGTTACCTTCACTGAAAGAATGTGGTTCCTCCCCTTGCAATGTTTGCTAATTGTATTGAAAAGCTGGAAAGGAGAACAGAACGGAAATTCTGTTTCCTGAAATAGTTCTTAAGGGGAAAGAGGAAATTAACTGGTTCTGACGTTTTGTTGTCAGGAAAACATTTACTTCATCACACAGTCTGATAACTCTATTTTTTTTTCAGCTCCATCGTTCTGCTTCAGATACTCAAATGGAATTTCCAGATGGTTGCCTTCTCTAAGGTATGATGCTTCTTTCCATAAGCAATCTTTACCCTCCTTCCCTCCCACATGCAATATGTTTCCTACATACTTGGCCCTTAAATTGTTTTCTTTTATGTTTTAAAAATAATAGCTGATGGTTTTGATGTGTTCTTTAACTAATACTTGACACCTGGGAGGGGTGTTTTGTTTCTATATCCCAAGTGATGCCACAGTCTCAGTAGAAATCTGCTTTAGAGGTTGATAGGGGATTCTTCCATCAGTCAATGTTAGGTCAGTGGCAGTGATAAATCCATCATACTTGTCCTTCACTTTGATTTAGTTAAGACTCCACAGCATCATTTGGTCCCTCTTGTATAACCTGGGATGGAGGGAACAGAGACAACTGTGGCTTCAGCTGGAAGCTGGGCACATTTCATTGTGCTGACTGATGCTGCCTACCGCTCCGAAGCCAGCATATACCATCTTTTTTTTTAAAGGTTTAAGGGGGTGGGGTTGATGGCGGACTCTGGGAAGGCTCATGCCAAGGAGTACTTCCCAGAACTTCTGCTGCAAGTGTCCTTGTCCCCGCAGTAAGCCCAAGCCACCCCCCCGCCTCTGCAGGAGAACCTCCAACACTAGTAGCTCCGATGGGGAGTTTAACAGTGCTATTGATCCACATCAGAGAGAAAAGTTCTTCAAGGTTGTTGGTCCCTGTCTCTCCCATGGGCTGCCCTCACCTCAGCGCTTACCCTTCCAAGTCAAGCTCTTTGTGCCCTAATCTGAGGGAATAGCAGCATCTTGGAAATCTTCCCCACAAGTCCTCTGAGTAAGGCCGTGTGGCTGACAGGGTCTCTGTGCTCCAGCCTGGAGACAGGCCTGTGCCTGTGAGGTGGGAGAGCTGAATTCAGGACATTGGTCCACCAGAGACCTCCCGGCTCCTCATAATATCAAATGGCGAAAAGTCTCCCAGAGATCTCCATCTCAATGCTAAGACCCAGCTCCACTCAACGACCAGCAAGCTACAGTGCTGGACACCCCATGCCAAACAACTAGCAAGACAGGAACACAACCCCACCCACTAGCAGAGAGGCTGCCTAAAATCATAATAAGGTCACAGACACCCCAAAACACACCACCAGATGTGGACCTGCCCACCAGAAAGACAAGATCCAGCCTCATCCACCAGAACACAGGAACCAGTCTCCTCCACCAGGAAGCCTACACAACCCACTGAACCAACTTTACCCACTGGGGGCAGACACCAAAACAATGGGAGCTATGAACCTGCAGCCTGCAAAAAGGAGACCCCAAACACAGTAAGTTAAGCAAAATGAGAAGACAGAGAAACAGGCAGCAGATGAAGGAGCAAGGCAAAAACCCACCAGACCTAACAAGTGAAGAGGAAATAGGCAGTCTACCTGAAAAAGAATTCAGAGTAAGGATAGTAACAATGATCCAAAATGTTGGAAATAGAATGGAGAAAATACAAGAAACGTTTAACAAGACCTAGAAGAACTAAAGAGCAAACAAACAATGATGAACAACATAATAAATGAAATTAAAAATTCCCTAGAAGGAATCAATAGCAGAATAACTGAGGCAGAGGAATGGATAAGTGACCTGGAAGATAAAATAGTGGAAATAACTACTGCAGAGCAGAATAAAGAAAAAAGGATGAAAAGAATTGAAGACTCTCTCAGAGACCTCTGGGACAATATTAAAAACACCAACATTCGCATTATAGGGGTCCCAGAAGAAGAAGAGAAAAAGAAAGGGACTGAGAAAATATTTGAAGAGATTATAGTTGAAAACTTCCCTAATATGGGAAAGGAAATAGTCAATCAAGCCCAGGAAGTGCAGAGAGTCCCATACAGGATAAAACCAAGGAGAAACATGCCAGGACACATATTAATCAAACTATCAGAAATTAAATACAGGGCTTCCCCGATGGCGCAGTGGTTGAGAGTCCGCCTGCCGATGCAGGGGACAGGGGTTCGTGCCCCAGTCTGGGAAGATTCCACATGCCGTGGAGCGGCTGGGCCTGTGGGCCATGGCCGCTGAGCCTGCGCGTCCGGAGCCTGTGCTCCGCAACTGGAGAGGCCACGGCAGTGAGAGGCCCGCGTACCACAAAAAAAAAAAAAAAAAAAAAAAAAATTAAATACAAAGAAAAAATATTAAAAGCAGCAAGGGAAAAATGACAAATAACATACAAGGGAATCCCCATAAGATTAAAAGCTGATCCTTCAGCAGAAACTCTGCAAGCCGGAAGGGAGTGGCAGGACATATTTAAAGTGATGAAAGGGAAAAACCTACAACCAAGAACTCTACCCACCAAGGATCTCATTCAGATTTGATGGAAAAATTAAAACTTTTAGAGACAAGCAAAAGATAAGAGAATTGAGCACCACCAAACCAGCTTTACAACAAATGCTAAAGGAACTTCTCTAGGCAGGAAACACAAGAGAAGGAAAAGACCTACAATAACAAACCCAAAACAATTAAGAAAATGGGAATAGGAACATACATACCGATAATCACCTTAACTGTAAATAGGTTAAATGCTCCAACCCAAAGAAATAGACTGGCTGAATGGATACAAAAACAAGACCCATCTATATGCTGTCTACAAGAGACCCACTTCAGACCTAGGGACATATACTGACTGAAAGTGAGGGGATGAAAACAGCTATTCCATGCAAATGGAAATCAAAAGAAAGCTGGAGTAGAAATTCTCATATCAGACAAAATAGACTTTAAAATAAAGACTATTACAAGAGACCATAAACAAGATGAAAAGACAACCCTCGGAATGGGAGAAAATATTGGCAAATGAAGCAACTGACAAAAGATTAATCTACAAAATTTACAAGCAGCTCATGCAGCTCAATATCAAAAAAAAACCCAACCCAATCCAAAAATGGGCAGAAGATCTAAATAGACATTTCTCCAGAGAAGATATACAGACTGCCAACAAACCCATGAAAGAATGCTCAACATCACTAATCATTAGCAAAATGCAAATCAAAACTACAATGAGGTATCACCTCGCACCAGTCAGAATGGCCATGATCAAAAAATCTACAAACAATAAATGCTGGAGAGGGTATGGAGAAAAGGGAACCCTCATGCACTGTTGGTGGGAATGTAAATTGATACAGCCACTATGGAGAACAGTATGGAGGTTCCCTAAAAAACTAAAAATAGAGCTACCATATGACCCAGCAATCCCACTACTGGGCATATACCCTGAGAAAACCATAATTCAAAAAGAGTTGTGTACCACAATGTTCACTGCAGCTCTATTTACAAACCAGGACATGGAAGCAACCTAAGTGTCCATCGACAGATGAATGGATAAAGAAGATGTGTAACATATATACAATGGAATATTACTCAGCCATAAAAAGAAACGAAATTGAGTTATTTGTAGTGAAGTGGATGGACCTAGAGACTGTCATACAGAGTAAAGTAAGTCAGAAAGAGGGAAAACAAATATCGTATGCTAATACATATATATGGAATCTAAAATTTTAAAAAAATTGTTCTGAAGAACTGAGGGGCAGGACAGGAATAAAGATGCAGATGTAAATAATGGACTTGAGGACATGGGGAGGGGGAAGGGTAAGCTGGGACGAAGTGAGAGAATGGCATGGACATATATACACTACTACATGTAAAATAGGTAGCTAGTGGGAAGCAGCTGCATAGCACAGGGAGATCAGCTGGGCGCTTTGTGACCACCTAGAGGGATGGGATAGGGAGGGTGGGAGCGAGGGAGACACAAGAGGGAGGAGATATGGGGATCTATGTATATGTATAGCTGATTCACTTTGTTATACAGCAGAAACTAACACACCATTGTAAAGCAATTATACTCCAATAAAGATGTTAAAAAATTTTAAAAATAAATAAAAATAAAAAGTAAAGGTTTAAGGGAAGGGATTTGCTGGGTGATGTTTATCACTGTCTTTCAAAGAGCATCTGTATTTGAAATGAAGGTAGGAAAATGGAGATGAGCATAGCTGGCCTTGCACTATGAGTCAGTTTCCCGGCAAGATTTATGCTGGCAGACTTTGATTGTACAACCTGTTGACTCTTCTGTAGACCCATAGCCCACCACCCTCACAATCACAGCCACCCCTACCAGCTCCAGAACCTCCACCGTCTTCAATCTGACAACCATTATTTTGGCTACAGCATCATCATCATCTGCTCTTCACCCCACAATCCTGATATCACTTTAATTCAATTTTATCAAGAGCCTCATGACCACAATTTTATGATGAAACTCTCTAAAATAATAATAACGTTGATTGTGTCCATTTTGCTTTATATAATTTAACTCATTTAATCCTCACACCAGGTTTTGAACTGAGTAATATTATTAACTGCATATTGTAGATATAGAGATGGAGGCTCCTGGAGTTAAGTAAGCCACGCAAAGTCATAGAGCTAGTATGTGATGGAACCTGGATTTTTAACCCAGGCCCAGAATCAGAATTTTTAGCCACTAATCTAAACAAAGATTTGTTCACTGAGAACACTTGGATTTGAAGTTTCAATAGCTTTGTCGCACACAAACACGCAAAAGCACTACTTTGGACAATAGCTAGTAAACTCATAAAGCGCATTTCCCTTTGAATGTGTCAAGCTAGAGTAAACGATGTATCAGGTACGAATGAACCTTGAACTATCAGTGGCTAAACATTACAAAGGTTTGTTTCTTGCTCCCAGTAAGTCCAATGCCAAGTGCCTGGCACTCCATGGCACTGCACCGCCCAAGAGCAGCGCGGGAATACCAGCTCTCTGCAGGGTTGCTGGTGCAAGGGGAGAGAGCATGGAAAACCCGCCTACTTTTAAGGACCTCAAATGGAGAGTGACACACTTCCCATCTGTTCACAGGCATTAGCCAGAACCAGGCACATGGTCCCAACCTAACCACGGCGGCTGGGACGTGTAGGAAGAGAAAGCACATGGAATGTTCGAGAGCACTACCATGTCGTATTGCTGGACAAACATAATCCGTTCAAGTAAATAGTTGAGTCATAATTTATATATCCATAATTGGAATGCCAGGAGACCCGGAACAATTCTGCTTTAGGAATCCAAGTCTCTTACTCATTTGTGACAATCCTTTTTTCATCTGAAAAGTGTATGGACTTGATAAACTCTCGTGGGATATTATAGTGTCCCAAGCCTTCGGCTGCTGCATGCCTAAGTGATGATTTATATAATTAACCATAAGGGGGAGGAAGGAAGGCATGAAATCTTCAAAATCTTTCTATCTTGCTCTGTCATGTCACATGCTACTCTTTGATATTTCTGGACGTTGGAGAATAGAGGAAGTCCCACCTCTCAGAGCTCCACATGAGAAAAGAAGACTTATAACTGGATCTCATCATTGTCATTTCTGTTTGGTATAAAAGAGGAAGACATGTCATCTAGCCTACAGGGAAGAAGAAACCAGGTTATGTCCACAGAGCTTGCTGAAGGGAAGACCTCTCTTTGTCTAACATTCCTGACTTGGTGGAGTGGTCTTCACTGTTTAGCCTTTTTTTTTTCCTTTTTGGCGGTACGCGGGCCTCTCATTGTTGTGGCCTCTCCCGTTGCGGAGCACAGGCTCCGGACGCGCAGGCTCAGCGGCCATGGCTCAGCCGCTCCGCGGCATGTGGGATCTTCCCGGACCGGGGCACGAACCCGTATCCCCTGCATCGGCAGGTGGACTCTCAACCACTGCGCCACCAAGGAAGCCCCACTGTTTAGTCTTTGGGAATAAATCAAGGAAAGAAATTTCACCAGCAGAAAGCGAAAAGCTAGAACTGGAGATATTTGATTGTTATTTAATATTATTTTGAGTAGAGAATAAAAAGCACTATGCTATAAATCTCTCTAATAGCCTGTCTTTCATTCACTGCCTTAAACTAGAGAGAAAGGAGTTGACTCTAATCTTTGGGTAAATAAAAGGCCCTGGAAGTTCTCAGGGTGCTTCCCAGTCTTTGTGGACAGTGTCATGGAGGGCAGAGCTGCTGTGCTTACACTCAAGCCGTCTCAAGGTCAGGCTGCATTGGTTTCTGATCTGACCTTCTGAGAAACCACCCATGTTCTTATGTCCCACACCTCAGTCGTGGGTGCTCTGCTGAATGAAGAAGACATGAGCCTCCAAGCTTTGCCCCACAAAGGGCTAGAGCCACATCTCTTGGCTCAAATTTAGCAACTTTAAATACTGGCATCCCTCCAAAAAAAGATACAGTGTAATCTAGACTAAATGTGCCCTGCTTATCTCTCGAATAGATAGGTGACTGGTTGCACTGCTTGTAGTTTTTCTGCTGTGGCTGCTACCTCTCAAAGTTTCTTTCCTGGAGGTGGAGATTTGGAGAATGCATAGTTCCTCATCATCCCTCTTCCTTGTGATTGTTCCCATTTGGTTGGCTGGCTAGGCCACAGAACTACCTTCTGTGCTGTGAAAACATCTCACGGTACAAACTATTTTCAGGAAGCTAAGTTACCCGTGCACGGTCATGTACTTAAACTAGCTCACTGTCTTTATCTTCAGACTCTTCTCTCTAGCCGTCACATATTGCCTTTTCCAGTTACTCTGTAATAGCTTTATTTTCTCTTTCACCATCAACCCCTTCTTCCAGAATTGCACAAAAGAGTCTCCTGTCTTGTCTGCTCCTGGCCCATCAAGTCAGGTTTATTCTCAAGAGAAGTGCTCTGACTGTGGCAATCTCTTCTCTGCGAAGTGCCTTAAACACACTCACATTTTGTTTACAATATATAAACATTATATTGTTAAATAATCAACTTATTTCATCTCTCTTTGTTGTGAGTCAGTCTTAGGTTATGTCTGTACCTATGCTAGAACTACTTGAACCCTTTAAACACTGTAAATGGAATCAGAGAGAATAGAAATAAACTCTGTACTTGGCAGGGTGGAGGTCCCTGTAAATAGGAAACTGGGTAAATATTATTACGTAGAGATGAACGGCCTAAGCTTGAAAGGAAGGTCCAGGAACTGAAACAGACAGGGGAAACATCCTTCCTTAATGTCCAATGAAGCTGAAAGAGAAAAAATTTCTTTTTCTCCAGCTTCACTGAGGTATAATTCACAAACAAAATCATAAGATGAAGTATACAAGGTGATGATTTGATAATTGAACTCATGGAAACAGAGAGCGTTAAAAGTGGCTGCCAGGGTCTGGGGGGTGGTGGAGATGGGGAGAGCTTAGCAAAAGGGCACAAACTTTCAGTAAATAAATAAATTCATCTTATAAATAAAACTTTTTATTTATAAGATGAATAAAATCTGAGGATCTAGCGTCTAACATTAGACTGCAGTTGATAACACTCTTGTATAATAGAAATAATTTTAATTCGGTTTCAGAATAGGAATGTGGGAAGACTAGTGATGGAAATTGGGGATATGTAAGGAGCTGAGCTAAGAAAAATACAAGTATAATTAAGATTGAGAAATAAAATAATAAACTAGGAAAGCTGATTTAAAAAGTTTCGCTGTGTCCAGCTAGTTTAAGCACCAGACTGGATACTCAATAGTAGTATTTTTGCAAGTAAGTTAAATTTTTTATTCTGTCAGTTTCTATAACTCTGTTTGCCTAATATGAAGCCCCAGGAGCAAATGAAAACAAAGCCCCTCATTATAAACTTTAAAGTGGGCTTAAGAAGAAGTATCAGACTTGTCTCTCACACATGACTATGGCTGACCAAGGGCAGATAAGACCATGGCCATGTGTGCAATCAGCTTGTGAACCAGCCCCTCTACAGTATGACTGAGGCCATGGACTTTCCTGGGATTGAGCCAGTAGCAAAGCCAAGTACTTAAACAGTACGGGTCCATTGGTGAGAAAATCCCAGTTGGAGGAATTCTTTAGTGACTACTTTGCCACCATATCATAAGTACTGTGAAATAGTTATTTCATTAAAGTTATTATTGCCCTTACTGTAGGTCTTTTCACTGGATCTGGTTTTGTATTCCTGTTGGTTATGGGGTAGTTCTAAGCTCCAAAAATTACTCTGGAAGAGAAGAATGTTCTCCCTCTCTCCTTGTCATTTCACTTCCCTAAAACCAGGATCTTTTCGTTTACTGACGAGGGATTCTTTTTCTGCAACAGGAAGATTAGTTAACTGACTCAGTCATATTTTCCCATAAATGGCAACATGAGCTGTCCTGAGATTTATTTTTAGATACTGGATTAGTCTTAGAATGTGAGTTCTGCACTGTGGGAAAGAATGACATGACCCTGCTAAGATGTGAACCCTGCTTTCTGTTGCCACGGTTACCATTTGATCATCCTAACTTACATACTCAGAGTCCAGATGAATAAATCTAAATAACAGCCTTTATAGAAGACAGGAGTCAAACTACAAAATACGTCGTCCTTTATATGAGCAAATGTGAGCCATGCATAGACTGTAGGACAAAAATGCCTGCAGAACAAAAAGGAGCAGGGATACGTTTTGCCAGAAAATGCAAAATTCGGATTGGTCTTTACAATTTATTGTTTAGGAAATGTAGGTTTCAGAATTGCATTTTAAGCATCTAGCCCAATATCTTGTTATCTGAATGACTACACTGGCATCCTGTTTCCTTTGCATTCCTTATTAAAAACATCAAACTGAAAATGGAATAAAAATAGACTTTATTAAAAGCTATAAACATGATCTTAAAATATGCTAATTCTAAAACATCTGAAGCATGACCACCATTTCATGATCATTCATTCAGTCCTTATCTTTTGTGAACATGACTCTATGACATCAATGGCAAGATTCTTATGCTCTCAAAGCTAGTTTTCATGGAAAAGAATTGAAAAAAAAGGATATAGATATATACATATTTATACATATAACTAAATCACTTTGCACCTGAACCTAGCACAATATTGTAAATCAACTATACTTCAATTAAAAAAAAAATAAAAGAGAAAGGGCACTGCAAAAAAAGTGCCTAGCAAAGTGTATAGTGTATATTCAATAAATAATGGTTATGAAAAACCCTACTTTTTTTTTTTTTTTTTTTTTTTGCGGTACGCGGGCTTCTCATTGTTGTGGCCTCTCCCGTTGTGGAGCACAGGCTCTGGACGCGCGGGCTCAGCGGCCATGGCTCACGGGCCTAGCCGCTCCACGGCATGTGGGATCTTCCCGGACTGGGGCACGAACCCGTATCCCCTGCATCGGCAGGCAGACTCTCAACCACTGCGCCACCAGGGAAGCCCAAACCCTACTTTTTAATGATTAAATTTCAGGAAAAGAAAATAATCATGAATGCAACTCATCCCCTTCCCCCAATAAATAGCTACTTACAAGGGAGCAGTCAGATTTTTACCCACACAATTTGTAATGTTGAAGAGATCATCACCTAACATTCACCGTGCCCCCTGCAGTGGAAGCGCGGAGTCTTAACAACTGGACCACCAGGGAAATCCCGCTAACATTCTTATTTTACAAAGCAAACCTTACCTCTCAGTGGCAATCATAACAAAGTTTCTTATTTGAATACATTTTACAATTTAGGTTCTTCTTTGAACCTAGTGCTCACTAGGCAAGAAGATAAGTTGAGAGTACAAATTCTGCTTTTCTGAGATGACAAACTTTCGAATTCCCCTCTGTTTCAGGGATTATGGAAGTGCCTGTTGGCAAACATTTTGAGTAGACTGGCCCCATTCTGCATGACTTGTTTTCTATGACAGTAGCATGAATTCATGCACGTCAGGCTGTGCTCACGATTGAGTTTAGATGAGTAAGGGCCTTGGTTTCCCTTGAAGGGAGGGGTTCAGTCGTAGAACACAGGTTGGAGGCTGATCCACGATTTCCTTTCACGGGGTTTAATGGCTTTCATTCAGGAAGCAGTGGTGCTGGACAGTTCCCTTCCAAGCAAGCAATGAGAGGCCAGGACCGGGTCCAGGATTTGGGGTCATAATAATAAAAAGGGTGGTGTTATTGTGGTCTTGGATAATAACTTTCTCCTTCAACTCATCGTCCATTTCAAGTTGAAATGATACTTTTAAATTTTTATCTGACACTGATCTATTTTTGCAGTCCTGTTGAATAATAAAACATTTGAATGTTGGAGCTAGGACTTTTGAAACAGTGCCAGTTGTTTCTGGAGTGGTCAGGAAATGAGATTTCTCAGTTCAAGCTCAGGTTGCTCTAATGTCCAGATCACTCCACCCACATACACCACCGGCCTTCTCCAGGGCAGTGATCCACCATTCCTTTGGGTTTGGCATAGTTGTTCCAGGACCATTTTGTGTGTGTGTGTGTGTGTGTGTGTGTGTGTGCTCGTGTGTGTGTGTGTGTGTGTGTGTGTGTGTGTGTCTAGAAATCTGAATTTTAACAAGCATATCAGGTGTTTCCAAGGCAGACGGTAACTGAGAAACAGTGACATTTGAAGAACAAGCTTCTAGTTTGCATTTGTCTATTCTGTCAAGGAGATTGTTCCAGTTACTATTGCTGTGCAACACATCACCCCAAAATGTACTGGCATAATACAGCTATTTTATTACAATCCTGGATTCTGGGATTCAGAAATTCAAATGGGCACAACAGAGACAACCTTTCTCTGTTCTGTGATATCTGGGCCTCCACTAGTGAGATTTGAAGGCTGAAGGTGACTCTACTGCTTTGGGCTGGAATCATTTGAAGTCTTCTTCATTCACATTCCTGGTAGTTGATGAAGGCTGTTGGCTAAGACCTCAACAGGGCTGTTGGCTGAAACAGCTTCATATGGCCTCTCCATGTATCTCTTCAGAGGATAGTTTGGGTTTCCTCACAGCATGGCAGGTGAATTCTTAGAGTGAATATCCCAAGAGAGAACAAAGTGGGAGTGTGTGTTATTTTTACAACCTAGCTTGGAAGTCACATAATATCACTTTTATCATACGCCATCAGGTTGAGGGAGTTACAAGATCTGTCCAGGTTCGTGGACTGTCAAGAGGACATTATAAGAAACCATGAGGGATGGGAGTATTGTGGCTATCTTTGGAAGATAAAATCTGCCATTGAGACCAATCATTTAAAGGAAAACTATCGAAAAATTAGTAAAAACAAATAGAAGCTCAATATAGTTGAAAACATTATAATAGAACACTTTTCTTGCTGTGAATAAGTTAAAATCTCTTCACCCAGATGAATTACATCCTATGGTACTAAGAAAACTCACAAATCATATTACTGAGACGTATGAAAAATAAGAGACATTGGCAAACTGGGAAGTTGGTACATATCATTCTGTCCACAGGAGGAAAAAGATGGACTCGATAAATGGCAGGACAAATAAGATTCTAGAGTCTAGTAAATTAAGGCCTAGAGTTTCAAAATCCAGGCCAAGGATGACATATAAATCTGCTACAAGTGTGCTACCACTTTCTTGCCTTGTATATCCATGGAAGATATTGCAAAATAATCAGATCATGGCATCCCTGACTGCTGTGTTTGGACCAGACCTAGAATCATTGTCAAAATTATGCTCTAGGTAGCCACAGCCAATGAATTGTTATTGATACATGAGTTAAAACCTACTTCTTATTTAGAAGCAAAAAGTGGAAGTTCCTAGATCCCAGTATCATTTCAGTAAAAGTAAATCATGTTGTACCAATTTTATTTATTTTTTCTTTATAAAAATTATCAGACTGACTAAGTTACTACCATAGACATGGTGTTCTTTGGCCTGTATGAAGGAATTTGACACATTCTTGCTCATGATAGTCTTGTAGAGAAAATGGGAAACCACTAGTTGAATGTAACAACAATGGAAGAGACCAGTTATTGGTATGACAACCCCTCACAAAATGTGATGACTCCAACTTGGTTGGAACATTCTTGTGTGTTCAACATTTTGTAAAATCAAAGACTTGAAAAATTTAAGGGTATACTAATCCCATTTAGAGATGATATGAAGGTGGAGGAGACCAAATAGGTTGCATGACAGAATAAGAATTCAGAAATGTCTTGATATGTTGCATCCAACAAGATGAAATTCAACAGGATATATAGTCTCGCATCTGTTTCCCCCCCAAAAATACAGAACATATAAACTTGACTTTGCAACAGCATATATAAGGAATACTTCTGTATTTTAATTGAGTAAGATCAAATCAACCGTGTGAAATGATCTCCAAAAATGTTTGTTGAAGTTCTTTCTGGAACAAAGATGGTAATAATTCTATTCTCTAATTGCTTACTCAGATCACAATTGGGAGAGTTCATTCAGTGGTGAACACTCCAGTTTAAAGGGGTATAGAAAAGTCAGAGTATTAGCCAGGATTTGTGTTCCCTGGAGAAGGAAAACTTAGGATATTTCATATAAATCTTAGTCATAATATATGCAAATCATTGTGCTAAGAATTTTACTTTTAAAACCTAAATTTTTATACTATTTATTTATTTAAAATTAAGTAATTAATTTATTTTTTTTTTGGCTGTATTGGGTCTTTGTTGCTGCACATGGGTTTTCTCTAGTTGTGGCAAGCGGGGGCTACTCTTCATTCTGGCGCACGGGCTTCTCCTTGTGGTGGCTTCTCTTGTTGTGGAGTGTGAGCTCTAGGCACACGGGCTTCAGTAATTGTGGCATGCAGGCTCAGTAGTTGTGGCTCGCGGATCTAGAGTGCAGGCTCAGTAGTTGTGGCACACAGGTTTCGTTGCTCCACGGCATGTGGGATCTTCCCGGACCAGGGCTTGAACCCATGTCCCCTGCATTGGCAGGCAGATTCTTAACCACTGCGCCACCAGGGAAGTCCCAGGGAAGAGTTAGTGTAAATTCACTCTTACACTAATCCTGTAAGGTAGGTATTATTCTGACCATTGTATAGATGAGGAAACGGAATCACAGTGTTTAAATAAAGTATAATAGCTTTAAATAGCTATAAAGTGGAAGAGCCAGGATTGTAACACAAGTCTGTGCCACCCTGAGTCATCAGAACATCTGTGACAGTGGTTCACAAAATTCTAGCACACATATGCATCTTATGAGGATCTTGTGTAAAAATGCAGATTTTCAGGCCCAGATGTTCTGAGTCAGTAGGTCTTGGATCATCTTCTTTAAAATATTTCAGCATAGACTGTGTGATATGAACATGTATGTATGATTTAGTTTTAATCTAGACCCTTTTTGTGGTTAGTTGTCCTAATCAGAAATATATACTCCAGGGTCATTAGCTAACATTTAATCAAAGGTCCACAAACCAGAGGAATTAAATTATATTAATCTCCAGTGAATATCAGAAATTCTGTTATTCGATTAATGAATATCAGAACTGGGTATTTCTTGATGAAATTATTAGTGTTCATTATATGTGGATTTTCGGCTGTATTGTAGAGACCCTCACAACCTTGCATACCTGGGCCATAAGAATATAGCAGGCCCAGCAGTCTGCATCCTCAGAAATGGCACCCAGAGCTTGATTCGTCAATGGCCTGTTTCAGCTACTAATTTGGAGACTTCCTGGTCTCCTGACTCTGACTAGATAGTTGGCTGAATCCTGCTTCCTTTGCCACCAGTGAACTGTCCATGAAATGTTTTGTCGGAGCTCTTAGAGGAAGGAATTGAGAGCTGGAACTCCATCGGGCTTTGCCAAATTGGTGGTGTGATTGTCACATGTTTGCTGAGAAATGTGTGTGTCAGGATTCAGTCTGAAGCTTGCTTTCAGGGGGTTGTGGAGATGAAACCCATAACTTTCACCTATAACTAAGTGTTAGTGTTTACCAAAAACCCCATGAAAAATGTGTGCATAACTAAGTTGATCAGGATCTGAATTATTAGAAGCAAGTTAGATGATTCTGATTTGAGAAGCACTGAGTTGTATCTCTTTCCTTGTTTAAATGGAGGACCAATGAATATTTGGTAATGGGAGGTGGGAGTGTTTCAAACGTTGGATGAAGACCAGATCTTTCTTTTTCAAAAAGTCCTTTATAATCTTGAGATTTAATCAATTAAAAAAAAGAGATTTAATAAAAAGTATTTGTTTTGGTTGGTAAAAAAGAAAAAAGCTTTGTGACCCTCAACATCTGCTTAAAGCCCCATAGCCAGATAAAGTTTTCTGAGTGCTTCAGACTGAACCATTGCCCCTATCTATGATCCAATGAACTTTGCAAAGTCCCTGTAATTTCAAAAGCAAACACAATTAAGTGAATCATATGCTTTGTTTTTTTGAAAAATTACTTTCCTATCTTAAAGTGATATCAGGAAGCTAGATATATCTGGTGAGAAATAATGTTTCATTAAAATGCTGTGCTTATGATCCTATCATGATTGTTTGTGCTTGATATTATGTTAAGTATGATATTTCAAGGCTAGTCTAGAAAAAAACCATGACCTATCATTATTTTTGCAAATTTCTCATGATGAAAGGGCATTGGTATTCTTTTTGGAATAAATCTTACAGGAACAGATAACATCGATTTTTGAAATATTTAAGCCTATTCCTTCATACTCAGACAACAAATACAATGAAAATAATATGCCTTACATATAACCGGAACTGTATTAATGTTTGTGGACAAGCTTTTTGATATAGAGCAAGTGAAGGAAGTATTAAATGTGGGAAAAGTTGAACAGGAACATAGCAATGATATTACAAAACTAGTGTGTGGAGCTTCTGAATACAAAAGAATATAGAAGCTTCTGAATCTTGAGATATTAATGACTAGGAAGAGATTTTAGTGTAGAAAACAAAGTCATTAGGGAAGACACCCCTTCAACCTAGATGGAAAAATGACTGTAGCTGAAAGCCAAGGAGGCCATTTTCTGCCTGGGAATTTGTATTGAAGAGAGAAAGGGAATCATTAAACCAATAGCGGGGGTTCTTCAAATTTTAAAATGGTGCCCTTTGTTTTCACAAAATCACATCAAGCTTGTTTGTATCTCAGCATTGTTCAGTAGCAAATGAGGTCATGTTTATCAGAGACAGTGCAGAGTTTTATGGTGGCCACTAAGCGATCAAAAGAGGATAAATTACGTTGCATATAGTTTTAGTAGGTGTAATGATAAATTGAGTTATTTGGCTATCAAAATCTAACATGGAATCTAGTTCCGTCATGATTGATGAACCTGAACACTCCATGGACTTCTCAAATCCTACAGATGATGGTGGCTGCATACTGTTTTGTAACTGTTTCTTCCATGTGGCTTTCTTTAGTAATATTTACTGCTCCTAGAAAAAATGTACATTGAAAAAGACATCCTTTCTTTTCAGGAAAGAGTAAAGGCTGCTAATTTGATATAATAGATTACCCAGCTTGTTGATATTTGTTAAATATACAAATATTATATCTGATTATACATTTGATGCCAAGTAAACTACTCAACTTAGTTTGATGATTAAAAGCATGCCAGTTATTTGGTGACATGAAAATCAAACAACAATTTGAATAAAATGTTCATTTCTTAATCAGTTGCTTGGGTTTTTCCCTTCTAAAATTGTAAGTTGTATTAAAGAACTTCCTGTTTTGTGTGTTGCAGTTTCCCCAGAGAGCAGAACATTAAGAACAAGAATAGTTTAACAATGAAAAGAGACTGGAAAATGAGTGGGTGTTGTATGTGTACTATGTCAAGAAGATAGCAGAAATGCTGGTTAGCTTTCTTGATCTATAGTGAACAAAATATACTGCTTAATCACACTATTGTATAGAATATTTCTTTAACCCGTCATGACTTTAATGGTGAGCATACTATTTGCCTTAAATTTTTTGAATTTCAAATTGTTTCTTTGTTCATCTCATAGCATGTTATGTTTAATAGATGCTAGGTTTGTGGGGGGGTTTCTTATTAGTCATCAATTTTATACACATCAGTGTATACATATCAATTCCAATCACCCAATTCATTCACACCACCATCCCCAACCCCCGCAGCTTTCCCCCTTTAGTGTCCATACGTTTGTTCTCTACATGTGTGCCTCAACTTCTGCCCTGCAAAACGGTTCATCTGTACCATTTTTCTAGGTTCCACATACATGCGTTAATATACGATATTTGTTTTTCTCTTTCTGACTTCCTTCACTCTGTATGACAGTCTCTAGATCCATCCACGTCTCTACAAATGACCCAATTTCGTTCCTTTTTATGACTGAGTAATATTCCATTGTGTATATGTACCACAACTTCTTTATCCATTCGTCCGTCGATGGGCATTTAGGTTGCTTCCATGACCTGGCTATTGT
Organism: Delphinus delphis; assembly: GCF_949987515.2. NCBI lineage: Eukaryota > Metazoa > Chordata > Mammalia > Artiodactyla > Delphinidae > Delphinus > Delphinus delphis. The sequence goes on from NC_082687.1 coordinate 47,687,912, forward strand.
AAATAGTGCTGCAATGAACATTGGGGTGCATATGTCTTTTATAATTATGGTTTTCTCTGGGTATATGCCCAGTAGTGGGATTGCTGGATCATATGGTAATTCTATTTTTAGTTTTGTAAGGAACCTCCATACTGTTCTCCATAGTGGCTGTATCATTTTACATTGCCACCAACAGTACAAGAGGGTACCCTTTTCTCCACACCCTCTCCAGCATTTGTTGTTTGTAGAAATTCTGATGATGTCCATTCTAACTGGTGTTAGGTGATACCTCGTTGTAGTTTTGATTTGCATTTCTCTAATGATTAGTGATGTTGAGCAGCTTTTCATGTGCTTCTGGGCCATCTGTATGTCTTCTTTGGAGAAATGTCTATTTAGGTCTTCTGCTCATTTTTGGATTGGGTTGTTTGTTTCTTTAATATTGAGCTTCATGAGCTGTTTATATATTTTGGAGATTAATCCTTTGTCCGTTGATTCATTTGCAAATATTTTCTTCCATTCTGAGTGTTGTCTTTTTGTCTTGTTTATGGTTTCCTTTGCTGTGCAAAAGCTTTTAAGTTTCATTAGGTCCCATTTGTTTATTTTTGTTTTTATTTCCATTACTCTAGGAGGTGGATCAAAAAAGATCTTGCTGTGTTGTGATTTATGTCAAAGAGTGTTCTTCCTATGTTTTCCTCTAAGAGTTTTATAGTGTTTGGTCTTACATTTAGGTCTTGAACCCATTTTGAGTTTATTTTTATGTACGGTGTTAGGGAGTGTTCTAATTTCATTATTTTATGTGTATCTGTCCAGTTTTCCCAGCACCATTTATTGAAGACTGTCTTTTCTCCATTGTATATCCTTGCCTCCTTTGTCATAGATTAGTTGACCATAGGTGCCTGGGTTTATCTCTGGGCTTTCTATCTTGTTCCATTGATCTATGTTTCTGTTGTTGTGCCAGTACCATACTGTCTTGATTACTGTAGCTTTGTAGTATAGTCTGAAGTCAGGGAGTCTGATTCCTCCAGCTCTATTTTTTTCCCTTGAGACTGCTTTGGCTATTCGAGGTCTTTTTTGTCTCCATACAAATTTTAAGATTTTTTGTTCTAGTCCTGTAAAAAATGTCATTGGTAATTTGATAGGGATTGCATTGAATCTGTAGATTGCTTTGGGTAGTATAGTCATTTTTCATAATATTGATTCTCCCAATCCAAAAACATGGTATATCTCTCCATCTGTTGGTATCATCTTTAATTTCTTTCATCAGCGTCTTATAGTTTTCTGCATAAAGGTCTTTTGTCTCCCTAGGTAGGTTTATTCCTAGGTATTTTATTCTTTTTGTTGCAATGGTAAATGGGAATATTTCCTTAATTTCTCTTTCAGATTTTTCATCACTAGTGTATAAGAATTCAAGAGATTTCTGTGCATTAATTTTGTGTCCTGCAACTTTACCAAATTCATTGATTAGCTCTAGTAGTTTTCTGGTGGCATCTTTAGGATTCTCTATGTATAATATCATGTCATCTGCAAACAGTGACAGTTTAACTTCTTTTCCAATTTGTATTCCTTTTATTTGTTTTTCTTCTCTGATTGCCATGGCTAGGACTTCCAAAAGTATATTGAATAATAGTGATGAGAGTGGACATCCTTGTCTTGTTCCTGATCTTAGAGGAAATGCTTTCAGTTTTTCACCATTGAGAATGATGTTGGCTGCGGGTTTGTCATATATGGGCTTTATTATGTTGAGGTAGGTTCCCTCTATGCCCACTTTCTGGAGAGTTTTTATCATAAATGGGTGTTGAATTTTGTCAATACTTTTTCTGCATCTATTGAGATGATCATATAGTTTTCCTTCTTCAATTTGTTAATATGGTGTATCACATTGATTGATTTGTGCATATTGAAGAATCCTTGCATCCCTGGGATAAATCCCACTTGATCATGGTGTATGATCCTTTTAATGTGTTGTAGGATTCTGTTTGCTAGTATTTTGTTGAGGATTTTTCCATCTATATTCATCAATGATATTGGTCTGTAATTTTCTTTTTAGTAGTGTCTTTGTCTGGTTTTGGTATCAGGGTGATGGTGGCCTCATAGTATGAGTTTGGGAGTTTTCCTTCCTCTGCAATTTTTTGGAAGAGTTTGAGAAGGATGGGTGTTAGCTCTTCTCTAAATGTTTGATAGAATTCACCTCTGAAGCCATCTGGTCCTGGACTTTTGTTTGTTGGAAGATTTTAAATCACAGTTTCAATTTCATTACTTGTGATTGTTCTGTTCATATTTTCTATTTCTTCCTGGTTCAGTCTTGGAAGGTTATACCTTTCTAAGAATTTGTCCATTTCTTCCAGGTTGTCCATTTTATTGGCATAGAGTTGCTTGTAGTAGTCTCTTAGGATGCTTTGTATTTCTGTGGTGTCTGCTGTAACTTCTCCTTTTTCATATCTAATTTTATTGATTTGAGTCCTCTCCCTCTTTTTCTTGATGAGTCCGGCTAATGGTTTATCCATTTTATTTATCTTCTCAAAGAACTAGATTTTAGTTTTATTGATTTTTGCTATTGTTTTCTTTATTTCTATTTCATTTATTTCTGCTCTGATCTTTATGATTACTTTCCTTCTGCTAACTTTGGGTTTTGTTTGTTCTTCTTTCTCTAGTTCCTTTAGGTGTAAGGTTAGACTGTTTATTTGAGATTTTTCTTGTTTCTTGAGGTAGGCTTGTATAGCTATAAAATTCCCTCTTAGAACTGCTTTTGCTGCATCCTATAAGTTTTGGATCATCGTGTTTTCATTGTCATTTGTCTCTAGGTTTTTTTTGATTTCCTCAGTGATCTCTTGGATATTTAGTAATGTATTGTTTAGCCTCCATGTGTTTGTGTTTTTACGTTTTTTTCCCTGTAGTTCATTTCTAATCTCATAGTGTTGTGGTCAGAAAAGATGCTTGATATGATTTAAATTTTCTTAAATTTACTGAGGCTTGATTTGTGACCCAAGATGTGATCTCTCCTGGAGAACATTGCATGCACACTTGAGAAAAAAGTGTAATCTGCTGTTTGGGGATGGAATGTCCTATAAATATCAATTAAACCTGTCTGGTCTCTTGTGTCATTTAAAGCTTCGGTTTCCTTATTTACTTTCATTTTGGATTATCTGTCCATTGGTGTAAGTGAAGTGTTAAAGTCCCCCACTATTATTGTGTTACTGTTGATTTCCTCTTTTAGAGCTGTTAGCAGTTACTTTATGTATTGAGGTGCTCCTATGTTGGGTGCGTATATATTTATAATTGTTGTATCTTCTTCTTGGATTGATCCCTTGATCATTATGTAGTGTCCTTCCTTGTCTCTTATAACATTCTTTATTTTAGAGTCTATTTTATCTGATATGAGTATTGCTACTCCAACTTTCTTTTGATTTCCATTTGCATGGAATATCTTTTTCCATCCCCTCACTTTCAGTCTGTATGTGTCCCTAGGTGTGAAGTGGGTCTCTTGTAGACAGCATATATATGGGTCTTGTTTTTGTGTCCATTCAGCAAGCCTGTGTCTTTTGGTTGGAGCATTTAGTCCATTCACGTTTAACGTAATTATCAATATGTATGTTCCTATGACCTTTTTCTTAATTGTTTTGGGTTTATTTTTGTAGGTCCTTTTCTTCTCTTCTGTTTTCCACTTAGAGAAGTTCCTTTAGCATTTGTTGTAGAGCTGGTTTGGTGGTGCTTAATTCTGTTAGCTTTTGCTTGTCTGTAAAGCTTTTGATTTCTCCATTGAATCTGAATGAGATCCTTGCTGGGTAGAGTAATCTTGGTTGTAGGTGCTTCCCTTTCATCATTTTAAGTATATCATGCCACTCCCTTCTGGCTTGTAGAGTTTCTGCTGAGAAATCAGCTGTTAACCTTATGGGAGTTCTGTTGTATTTTATTTGTCATTTTTCCCTTGCTGCTTTCAATAATTTTTCTTTGTCTTTAATTTTTGCCAATTTGATTACTATGTGTCTCGTAATGTTTCTCCTTGTGTTTATCCTGTATGGGACTCACTGTGCTTCCTGGACTTGGGTGACTATTTCCTATCCCATGTTAGGGAAGTTTTAGACTATAATGTCTTCAAATATTTTCTCGAGTCCTTTCTCTCTCTCTTCTCCTTCTGGGACCCCTATAATGCGAATGTTGTAGCATTTAATGTTGTCCCAGAGGTCTCTTAGGCTGTCTTCGTTTCTTTTCATTCTTTTTTCTTTATTCTGTTTTGCAGCAGTGAATTCCACCATTCTGTCTTCCAGGTCACTTATCCATTCTTCTGCCTCAGTTATTCTGCTATTGATTCCTTCTAGTGTAGTTTTCATTTCAGTTATTGTATTTTTTATCTCTGTTTGTTTGTTCTTTAATTCTTCTAGGTCTTTGTTACACATTTCTCGCATCTTCTCAATCTTTGCCTCCATTCTTTTTCGAGGTCCTGAATCATTGTCACTATCATTATTCTGAATTCTTTTTCTGGAAGGTTGCCTATCTCCACTTCATTTAGTTGTTTTTCTGGGGTTTTGTCTTTTTCCTTCATCTGGTACATAGCCCTCTGCCTTTTCATCTTGTCTGTCTTTCTGTGAATGTGGTTTTTGATCCACAAGCTGCAGGATTGTAGTTCTTCTTGATTCTGGTTTGTGTTTTTCTTAATAGTATTTACAGAGACTATTTATGTAGATTCTCCTCTGCTATGGTAGCCTGATTCTTCACATGGCCCCTGCTGTTTCAGTAGCTATGTAGACCAGGAGCAGCTCTGGAATCACTCGGCTGTTGAACTCACAGGGACATTGGAGATGATCTTGTCCAACCCCATTTCATAGTTGGTGAAACAAAATGCAAGAGGTTGAATGACTTGGCTCGTGCTTTTTATTGGCAGACCTTGAGCTAGAGCCTGGTTTTGTCAGTCTCAGTCCAAAGACTTCTTTTTTTTTCCTCTTAAATCAAGCTTTTATTTTGAGATTGTTGTATATTTGCATGCAGTCATAAGAAATAGTAGAGATCCCTTGTATCTTTCACCCAGTTTCCCCCAGTGGTAACATCTTGCAAAACTATAGTACAATAATACTATAATAGTGCTACAATAGTACTATAATAGTCCCACAATAGTACTATAGTGCAATGTTGTAACCAGGATATTGACCTTGATGCAGTCAAGATGCAGAATAGTTCTATCACAAGAATCCCTCATGCTGCTATAATACAGCTACACCCATTTTCTCCCCCCCTGCCCCGCCCCCCCGCCAACCCACTCATTAACTGTTGGCACTCACTCTAACCTCTTCTCCATTCGTATAATTTTGTCATTTCAAGAATGTTATATAACTGGAAACATACAGTATGTAATCTTTTGTGATTGACTTTTTTCCACTCAGCATAATACTCTGGGGATTCATCGAGAGTGTTGTGTGTATCAGTTTTTTTTTTTGCTGAGGAGTAGGGAAGGACCACATCAATGCTTTTCTCACTGATGATTGCTCTTCCAGTCTTGTGGAATTCTCAGCCATTTCCACTTTCAAGGTTAAAAAACATATTTTTAAAGAAATAGTTCAATTTTGACAACCCTCCTTTTATGCTTTGAGAGCCTTAGGAAAAGTAAATGTAAAGACGTCAGAGAGTACAAAGTGCCCCGGCTTCCTTGTTTTGTGGTAAGAATGGGGAGGACTTCAGAGAGAGCCTCCAAACTTCAGAAAATGCTTCCTGATGGTATGATGAGAAGAGACCATGTCCACGTGAGGCAATTTCCTCAGGGACCAACACCTCAGCTATTAAACAGGGCAATACAATTGCAGATCTCATCCCCATGTCACAAAGGGGATTTGCGGGTGCCAATCATCATTACTGTAAGTGGAATGTGGCCAGAAGACATGATTTAGCACCTGTCCACTCTCCAAATGTGCTGCGGGTTTTAATGACCTGAAATAGTGGAGATCTGGCTCCTGCCTTAAACTCTAAAGATAGGTTCATTAGAAAGGCAAGACGCTTGTAGGTGAAGAACATGTTTTAATTCTTGACTTAAATTTTAGTTCAACTCACAGTGAGCTGCATGGCCTGTGTCCTGTGAACATTTGGAGGTATACTCAGAGGTCAGAAAAACTTCCAGAATTTCAGAACTGTCAGTTAAGAGACGGTAGGCCATAAAGCCATGCCCCAACCTTTCTTATCTCAGTGTTTTTATCTGTTCTAACCATCTGTGGATGACTTGAAGAAACAGTAGTGGAGGGAGGAAGAAGTGGTCTAGAGAATATTGGAATTAAAATATGGGGTTGGGGGAGCACAGTTATTTGAAGAATTATTTAGGTAAAAAGACAAAGACTTTGGAAACATAAAACAAGTAAAGGGGGGATATGATATAGCTTACAAAAATCTGATAGACAATTTTTAAGAAACTGTTTCTTAATGTAAAGTGAGGTACCCATTTGGCGTGAACCCAAGAAAGTTTGGGAATGAAAGGATGGGGACGTAGGGAGCATGGGAGAGAGCCTTGTGCAGGGCATGAGGGACTCTTCTGGCTAAGTTGGGTAGATCTCAGGCACTAGAAAGGACTAGAAAGAACCAGAAGGAAAATACTGATTCATTTGGATTTTAATTTTCACATCAGCAGTTTTAATTTGAAGTTTCCCGTCTGAGAGAGGCCGATAGATTTTCCTGCCAGTGCTGTGAAATCCATTGTGAATCTGAAGGGGTAATCTGAAAGGTACTAAAAAATGAACAGCTTGGAGAATCATTTCCGTAACTTCTGTAACTTCAGAAATAATTTATTGTCCTTCAGAAAGCTAGGCTGCTTGTATCCCCGCCTGCTCTGATTTCAGATGCCGTCCCTGTGGTATGGACTGGCTTTGAATTTTGCCAATAAACACTTAGACATGATTTTTATGTAACTTGTCCCTCTCTCTAGTGTCCCTCTCTTAGACATGATTTTTATGTAACTTGTCCCTCTCTCTAGTGTCCCTCACTCCCAGAGGCCTGTGCTCATAAAAGTTAAGTCCAGTCTTCCTGGAGTACAAAGTCACAACATACAGGAAGTCATCAAAACATCTCGGCTGCTGGTTGGTTGGGGCAGCTGGGTGTGACATTTCAGGTGAGATTATTGCAAATTCCCTGGCACTGTCCGCATTGAATGGGAAGTATGAAGGGTTCACTGGACTCCCCTCTGAGAGTCTGGCTCAAATCACTCTATCCTCACCCTCCCAGAAGTCCAAGCACGCCACTTCTGGGCCCTCCAGGTGGCTGCTGTGGAATTGCTGATGAATATTTACACAGTTTCTGTCTTCAGGCTTCAGATTTAACAACAAAGCTTGTCGGTTTGGTAAAGCACCCTAGAGAAATTGGTGTTCTCCAGAGGTTCATTCTAGGGTCAGGTAGGGTAGGTAAATCCTCCAGGTAAAGAAGATGATGCAGAGGAGAATGGAGTGAAATGAATGGCTTCTCTGGGGCTGCCTTCAGCCCCAGCTCCTGGCATTGCAGGCGTAGAAAGGAATTGGCGCTAGTTTCCCAAAGAAGTTTATATTTGCCCAGTCTCCCAGGTAGGGACGGGAGCTCATGGCTAAAGGAATTTTGAATTGATGGATGCCATCTGCTTGAAAAAACAGTCCCTCTTCCACCCCTTCCAGCACCGAGTTTTCACTTTTCCTTGCTCTCAGTGTCTTTTCATGGGGAAGAGGGGCTTAAAAGAAGCAGCATAGAGATTAAGAGCATAAGCTCGAATAAACCAGACTCCTTGGGTTTGAAACAAAGCTTTGTCACTTACCTTATTCCCCTGACCTAACCATTCAATGCCCTAGTTTTTCCTCAGCTGTAAAGTAGGAATAACTTATTTCATGGGTTTTTATAAAGATTAAGTAAGTTTATAAATATATTCCAATTAGCTATTACTGTATAATAACTCCAAGTTTAGTGTGTTAGAAAGAGAACACTCCTTTTATTTTGTTGCACATGGTTCTAGCAGTTGATTGGGCTCAGCTGCATCACTGAGGGTCTGTTTTGCAGTTGCAGTCAGAGGGAGGCTGGGGCTGGAGTCACCTTGACCTCAGCTGGGGCTGTTGGTTGGAACACTTCCGTCCGGAGCCTCCATGTGGCTTGGGCTTCCTTGCAGCATGGAGACTGGGTTCCAAGGGCAAGTGTTCCAATAGACCTACTTGGAGGGTATATCACCTTTAATGAATTAGCCTCAGAACTCACATGGTGTCACTTCTTCCATATGCCTTTGAATGAAGTAGCCATAAAGGTCCATTCTGGTTCAAGGGGAAAGGTCACAGATCCTACCACTGAATAGGAGGAGTGTCAGCATCACTCTGCAAGAAGAGTATAGGAGATGGGGTACATCTTTCAAAAAACCAATATGCTACAGAATGTGGGCCACATAGAACAGTATCCAGTTCAGTAACAAATGCTCAGTAAGCATTTGTTATCATCACTTACTGGATTCCAAACCTGCTGATCCCCAAATGGGACACCTGACCATATCTTATCCCAGCCTCATTTCTGAGGAAAATTTGGGGCAAGTTACAGTTAGCCCTGTGGTTCTAATGATGCTACTGCATACTTGTGTCTAGGCTTCCGTGAGGGGGAGCTCCTGGGTCTGAGGCTATTGTATTCTTTGGCAGTAAACCTGGAGGTGAAGGATGAGGAAGAAATTCAAGGCAGCCTGGAAAATGTGCCTGGGTCATTTGGTCATAGCGTGATGGACGGCGATGTAGGAAAGCAAGTCCATTTCATCCCAGCACAGGTCACCTATAACTCTCCAAGTGACCCAGCATAATTAAGCTCCAGAAGGAGCTGACTACAGTCCTGCCCTCATGTTCACTGAGGCCTGTAAGCTTAGGATAAAGTTGAGTAAAATTTTCCTTGGCACCGTGCAGCATGTCTCTGAGGTTGAATGCCCCCGAATACAATCACCTCATGGACATCCTGGGAAGCGTTTGTTCGACTTTGGGGTGACCCTCATCTGAACCTGAATGTCAAAGGCAAATGGATTAGATAGCTTAGTCATGGGAACCCCAGTCCAAAGGCAGAGCTTTAGTGCTTTTGTTGAAAGCAAATGAAACAGAGGAAACAGCTTCTTATGGGCCATCTGCTTCTTTACAGACCAAATAGCACCAACAACAAGGCTTGGCCCCGGGGCAGTGTTGACAGACTGAAGCAGCTTTCTCCAGATGTGTGTGGAACCTCCATGACTCCTTTACCTTTTCCTAATATAGTACCTGCCAATTTAAAACAGAAAGTTAAACAGTAGCCTTGTTCCTTTTCTTTGCAGAGTAAGGAATCTATATGACTGAAACAGAAAAGTAATGCAGCTAAAAACTTTAGAGTTGCCCTAAAAATATTCAAATGTAAAAATCACCAGGAAGGCTTGCACTGTCTCTGGAGATAGCATTCAGCTATGTGTAAATTTACCTAAGGTTTTTGTCACTTATGTATAGCTCTTCTAAAGATCCTCATGGGGATTCTGGGATTAAATTAAGTACCTGTTAAAATTTTGGTAGTAACTCAGTAGTTCATTGTTAAGTCCTTGTGGATGGATTGCATCGGCTCGATGTTGATATGTAGGGAGTGAGTAAGAGCAAACAGCACAGACCTCCAGATGAGAGTCTCCCATTGGCTTGTTCCATCTGCTGGTGGCCTCAAAAGGCATCCTGGGAAGAACTGCCTTTCTGTAGACTGGCTGAGGGAGAAATGAGAGAATCAGAGGAGGTTATGGGTAGGTGAACGATTCTAATTGACTCATGTTCAAAGAGCAGAGGCCAACCAAGGATGAAGGGGGAATAAAGAAGAGGAATTAAAAAATAATAAGAGAGTTTACCGTATGAGATGGCATTGCCATCTGCAGACTGATAACCTCTGATTATTGTTCTGGGCTGAAATTTCAGGTTGAAATTCTTATCCCAAACCAAACCAAAGATTAATGTGTAATATTTTTGTAGCATCTGTGTCTTGGTTTGATTTCACCCAAAACAACACTGAGATAAGGACTTGGGTGCAAGGAGTTTATTTGAGAGGCAGTAAGCCCAAGTGAGGCAGTAAGGGAAAAGCAATAGGAAGCATATTAATGAGCTGTGGGCATCTAGATCTCAGTCCTCCAGGGGACACTTTGAGGAGCCATGTATAGCACATCTCAGAATTGTCCCACATAGGGATAAAAATCTGGGACATTTAGTCTTTGCTTCCAGTCCTTATTGGTTGAGGTTTGCCCCCTGAGTATATTAAATTTCCATCTTTCTCCCTCCCTTTCTCCCTTCCTTCCTTCCTTCCTTCCTTCCTTCCTTTCTTTCTTTCTTTCTTTCCATCCATACATATACTTTAGGCTTGTGTGTTAATTGACTAGACTCTAGTGATAATATGAAAACCATGCCCAGTTAAAGTTTGATTGAATATATCCAGATAGATAAATAAATAAAGATTAATGGAACTATTCAGAAAAGCATAGGTGGCCTGTCCACACTTTATCATATGAAACAGTATTACCTCATCTATCTGGAAGAAAGGGAGAATATATTTTACCTTTTCACCCTCTGGTCTCCAGATAAAATCTCCAGTTTGTTTGAAAAGATAACTGGCCATTGATTCCCCTACTCCACGGATTTTACTTTTGAAAGAGCCAATGTGTTATACCTTCCCAAATTCACAGTGCTTCTTCTGGATCCATTCAGAAGCTGAAACTTTTAGAAAAGAGCAAAGCAGAAGATATTCAGGGACTGAGATAGGGCATTGAATCTTGAGAGATTTGGGCCCCTTGAATAAGACTAGGGAAATAGGGGAAGAGACTAGGCAGCGTTAGATCCTGGGTATTGCTATTTTTAGCGTATTCCAGTAATTTAGAGTATCAAAGAATGAAGTAATGGGGTTAGAAGGTCATTTTAATTCAATGTAGTAAAGCTGCATATGATGAAGGCCTGGTCAACACAAGAAATGAGAAAGAGGGCTTTGCTTATCATGTTGCTTTCCAGATGTTGATCTAAGAACCAGCACTCAGGAGGACAGGCAAACACTGAGGACTCTTTCCTCATTTGATGATGAATAATGAAAGAGAAAAATCAAGAACAACAATATAGAATCTATGGGAAGGCGAGGGAAGGGAAATATTCTGAATTCTCAGAGAAGGTATATAGTTTCAAGAATGAAGACAGTATCTACCTAAGGATATATAAGGATACTTATGAATAGGGAACCAGAAGAAGTTTAAAAAATGTTGGGAATTCTCAATATAATTCAAGAAGACTCAGACTCCATGAAATAGAAATAGGAAATCATAACGAGTGAAAAGACTGAGATAGGAAGAAAATGTGTTTATGGAAAAACAATATAAGCCCCTTTTTACAAGGGAAAATATGAAATCTGAAATACATGTCTTCTTTTAAAAAGAGAGTCTGCTTTAAGGAATACTAAAAGGCAAATCTTTTGAAACTAAAAATGCTATGTTTATTTAGTTGCTCTGCTACAAATTCCCTGTCCTGTTTTATATGGACACTGAATTTATGAATTAATAAACTATAAAGAGCCTTTGTTAGTTGACTAATTAGCTAGAGGAAATGTTCTCTACTACTTAAATTTGATTAGTCTCTCTTATTTATCATAAGTGACAAAGTCCTCTATTGTGTTTTCCTGTCATTCAAAGAAAAGCAAAATGGATGCCCTTGTCAAATTATTTTGTTAAAGAGTTAGTATTCATCAGTCTGAAATTTAAACATTACTGTTTTTATAAATATTAAAGTTGGTGAGACAAATTTTAGAGAATTGAAAAAAGATGTGGAACTTGGCTAGTGTAACAGTAACAGTAACAGTTACTTCATGATGACTATGTAATTTATTTCATATGTAAGAAACTTATATTTAACTTACTGGATTTTTTCTCCTTTCTTCTATCCTGCTTCTTTCTGTTTTATTTTTTTTCCCTCAATATAGATATACAGGGTAATTTCTGAAATTTGAGACAATAGACCACTCTTATATTTTCTCCACAATGGTTTAAAAATAAAAGTGCTTCTAGAATTGCCTAAACCAAAAATATAATAATGGGACACTGGAAGTTAACGGAGAAATGAAGAATACAATGAAAGTGAAAGCGGAATTTATACTGTAGAAACCTGATTCAAACATGAAAGATTTTCCCAGGTTCATGGGAAAAAATGTAAATTCAAAGAAACAAATAACAACATTATGAAAGTGAACATTATTGGCATGGAAATAGAGAATCAGTGATTTATCTTTAGAATCATAGGTGTTCCATGGAGGGCAGAAACAAAAACAATGAGGACAAAATCTGTGATCAAAGAAAAACTATATGGAACTTGAGAAAGAATGAGAGAGATCGTTTTTGTTTTTGTTTTTCTTAGATTCCATATATATGTGTTAGCATATGGTATTTGTTTTTCTCTTTCTGACTTACTTCACTCTGTATGACAGACTCTAGGTCCATCCACCTCGCTACAAATAACTCAATTTTGTTTCTTTTTATGGCTGAGTAATATTCCATTGTATATATGTGCCACATCTTTTTTTTTTTTTTTTTTTTTAAGGTAAACTTTTTATTATAAGGACTAACTTTTTTTTTTTTAACATCTTTATTGGAGTATAATTGCTTTACAATGGTATGTTAGTTTCAGCTTCACAACAAAATGAATCAGTTATATATATACACATATTCCCATATCTCTTCCCGCTTGCGTCTCCCTCCCTCCCACCCTCCCTATCCCACCCCTCCAGGCGGTCACAAAGCACCGAGCTGATCTCCCTGTGCTATGCGGCTGCTTCCCACTAGCTACCTACCTTACGTTTGGTAGTGTATATATGTCCATGCCTCTTTATCGCTTTGTCACCGTTTACCCTTCCCCCTCCCCATAGCCTCAAGTCCATTCTCTAGTAAGTCTGTGTCTTTATTCCTGTTTCACCCCTAGGTTTTTCATGACATTTTTTTTTTTAATTCCATATATATGTGTTAGCATACGGTATTTGTGTCTCTCTTTCTGACTTACTTCACTCTGTATGACAGACTCTAGGTCTATCCACCTCATTACAAATAGCTCAATTTCGTCTCTTTTTATGGCTGAGTAATATTCCATTGTATATATGTGCCACATCTTCTTTATCCATTCATCCGATGATGGACACTTAGGTTGTTTCCATCTCTGGGCTATTGTAAATAGAGCTGCAATGAACATTTTGGTACATGACTCTTTTTGAATTATGGTTTTCTCAGGGTATATGCCCAGTAGTGGGATTGCTGGGTCATATGGTAGTTCTATTTGCAGTTTTTTAATGAACGTCCATATGAATAATGTTCTCCATAGGGGCTGTATCAGTTTACATTCCCACCAGCAGTGCAAGAGTGTTCCCTTTTCTCCACACCCTCTCCAGCATTTATTGTTTGTAGATTTTTTGATGATGGCTATTCTGACCATTGTGAGATGATATCTCATTGTAGTTTTGATTTGCATTTCTCTAATGATTAATGATGTTGAGCATTCTTTCATGTGTTTGTTGGCAATCTGTATATCTTCTTTGGAGAAATGTCTATTTAGGTCTTCTGCCCATTTTTGGATTGGGTTGTTTGTTTTTTTGTTATTGAGCTGCATGAACTACTTGTAAAAAAAAATGGTCATGAAGAACCTAGGGGTAAGACAGAAATAATGACACAGACCTACTAGAGAATGGACTTGAGGATATGGGGAGGGGGAAGGGTAAGCTGGGACAAAGCGAGAAAGTGGCATGGACATATATACACTACCAAACGTAAAATAGATAGCTAGTGGGAAGCAGCCGCAGAGCACAGGGAGATCAGCTCGTTGCTTTCTGACCACCTAGAGGGGTGGGATAGGGACGGTGGGAGGGAGGGAGATGCAAGAGGGAAGAGATATGGGAACATATGTATATGTATAACTGACTCACTTTGTTATAAAGCAGAAACTAACACACCATTGTAAAGCAATTATACTCTAATAAAGAGGTAAAAAAAAAAAAAAATGAGAGAGAGAGAGACGCAGACTGATCTGGCTCCTCACATTCCAGGCTAAATCAGTGCTAAGATCCCAGCAAACGGCCACATCCAATGGTGTGCTGGAGAAAGCTCATACTAGCTTGTGAAAGCTGACTTTTAAATTTTCAGAAATTCTATGAGCTGGTCATTAAACACAGCCACTATTAAAAGTGAAAAGTTATAAACTTACAGTTAAGCAAATTGTATTAAAAACAAAGGTAGACATTTAGGTTGCTTCCATGTCTTGGCTGTTGTAAATAGTGCTGCTGTGAACATTGGGGTGTGGTATCTATACAATGGAATGTTACTCAGCCATAAAAAAAGAATGAAATAATGCTATTTTCAGCAACTTAGGTGGACCTAGAGTTTATCATACTAAGTGAAGTAAGCCAGACAGAGAAGGACAAGTATCATATGATATCACTATATGCGGAATCTAAAAAATAAAAGATACAAATGAATTTATTTCCGAAACAGAAAGAGACCCACAGACATAGAAAACAAACCCAAAGGGGAAAGGGGCGAGGGAGAGATAAATTAGCGGGTTGGGATTAACATATACGCACCACTATATATAAAATAAATAACCAACAAGGGCCTACTGTATAGCACAGGGAACTATGCTCAATATTTTGCAATAACCTATAAGGGAAAAGGATCTGAGAAAAGTATACATATATGTGTGTATATATATATATATGTGTGTATATATATCTGAATCACTGTGCTGTACACCTAATATGATATTGTAAATCAACTATAATTTTAAAAATAAATAAAAGAACCATTAAAAAACAAAACGAAGGTAATACTCAAAATATCATTCCATAATTATTTTACTACATGTTACTGTTATCCATGCTCTCGAGGTTATTTACGCCTATGGTAACTGTACAGAGGAAATGCTGTATGATGATGTGCCACCATGCATCCTTCCCTACTCTGGGCTCAGTGATGTCACAGTGGTAATTTGAAATCCGCCATGGTGGGAGTATTTATACCATTGGAATCAATAAAAGCTAAAAATCAGGGCTTGGTTTCTTGTTTTGTTGATTGTCTAGACTGCAGAAAGTAGATGGAGAAAACATTAATAATGAAGATTAAACTTAAAAGTGTGCTGTGTCTATAGTCATCCTATTGTGAATAGCACCAAAAAAATTGAAGAAACATTCTTCTGGTATTCAAAAATTATCTACTAAGAAAAGAATTCACTCAGGTCACTGACAGATAAGTGAAGTTCTGACATAAGTTTCTGTGGTTTCACTTCTTATTAACATAAAAGATACTATTAACCAACATTCATGTTGGAACTACCCTAATTTTTTGATTGCAGCCATAGGATGTCTATATAACGAGTGTTCAGTAAATATCAAAGAAGTCATTCAATAAGAACCAATTAGCTATCGGGGATTTAAATAGAATTATAAATTTTATTATTATTTACCACTTGTGTGCTATGCATCCTATCTATCATTAAAATTTACAGTAAACACACAGAGGTATATACACATTCTTTCTTTGGAGAGTTTTGTTTTTAAACATTTACCAGGACACTAGACGCCCCCTTACTTGCAGCTTCACTTTCAGTGGCTTAAGTTACCTGCAGTCAATGGTGTCTGGAAATAGTAAGTGGAAAATTCCAGAAATAAACAATTCCTAAGTTTTAAATTGTGCCTTGTTCTGAGTAGCGTCATGAGATCTCCCGCTATGAACCTGTGTCCCACGCGGGACAAGAATTATCCCTCTGTCCCGTGTATCCTGCCCATTCATCACTTAGCCACCTCTTGATCATCAGATTGCCTGTCGTGGTATCACAGTGTTTGTGTTCAAGTTATCCTTATTTGACTTAACAATGGCCCCAAAGCGCAAGAGTAGTGATGCTGGCAATCTGCCAAAGAGAGGCCGTATAGTGCTCCCTTTAAGTGAAAAGGTAAAAGTTCTCGACTTAATAAGGAAAGAAAAAAGATTGTATACCGAGTTTGCTAAGACCTATGGTAAGAACGAACCTTCTATCTGAGAAATTGTAAAGAAGGAAAAAGAAATTCGTGTTAGTTTTGCTATCACACCTTAAACTGCAAAAGATACTGCCACAGTGCGTGATAAGTGCTTAGTGAAGATGGAAGAGGCACTAGATTTGCACAATATGGAAGATATTTTGAGAGGGAGAGAGCACACATTCATATAACTTTTATTATAGTATATTGTAATCATTCTATTTTATTATTAGTGGTTGTTAATCTCTTGCTGTGCCTAATTTATTAAATAAACTTTATCATACATACGTATGTATAGAAAAAACATAGTATATACATATAATATATATATGTGTGTGTGTGTGTGTGTGTGTGTGTGTGTGTATATATGGTTCAGTACTATTTGCGATTTCAGGCATCCAGTGGGGGTCTTGGAATGCATCCCCGGAGGATAAGCAGGGATGACTACATATAAATTGCCACATTCAATTTTCATGGATTACAAGGACAAGGGAAAAAAATTGCTCAAGCAAAAGATGACACGAACAAAGGGAATAAAGATGGCGCCTTTTTCAGATGATTTTTGGAGACACCAAGAGCTAAGAGACAATGAAGGAAGGCAGCTACAGAGTTTGGGGTGGACACTTTGTGATCCAAGAAGAAACATACAGTCAGGATATCTTTTGTATGTGAAGGTCAGGGAATGACATCTTATGTTATCCAGGGACTCCAGAATGATTTCACCAGCATACCCTTCTTGAAAAACTTACACGACTGTCTTCTCACTAGCCAAGAAATAATCAAAATGAGGAGGTCAAGAATGGGAAAACTTCTAAGAGGAAGCCCTGAAACAAGCTAATAACAGAAGAGGAAGTAACTGCTGTACATTTTGTTGCAAGCCAAACGCAACTAAAATATTAAAAATTACTAAGAGGATAGAATAAAATAACTTAAAACAATTAAAAAGAAGAGAACTGAATAATGATCATAATTTGTTAGTGGTGTATTGATTTCCTGGTTCAAGGTGTCTAATATGTAGAGAGAGCCAGGCTTTATAAGCTCTGTAATGTTATTTCTTGAATGTTTTTAAAAAGAATTCGCTTTATTCCCTCAGTTTCCTAAGAAATATCAGTTTTTCTTATCTTGTTCTGCTTGCCATCTTTTTGTCTTGGATTGTTTGTTAGTTGAGATAGTTCTACTTTCTATGGCACTTTTGTTGAATGACTTTATTCCCTTTAATTTAGAACCATATTGTGGCTCCTATCCTCTTCCATTTACAATAAATTTATTTTTTTATTCACCATAAAGATCATGTTTATTTGCTTTCAGTAACCTTATTCGGATATTCTTGTTTAAAATTTTTATTAAGACATTGTTTTAGAGCACTTTTAGGTTCACAGCAACATTGAGCAGAAGGTACTGAGATTTCCCATATAAATGCTGTCCCTACACATGCATCACCTCCCCCATTGTCAACATCTCCCACCAGATGGGTACATTTATTACAATTGATGACCCTACATTTGATACATCATTATCACCTAAAGACCATAGTTCATATTATGCTTTACTCTTGATGTTGTACATTCTATGGGTTTGGGCAAATGAATAATGACATGTGTCCATCATTATCGTATCATACATGGTATTTTCGTAGCCCTAAAAATCATCTGTGCTTCACCTGTTTATTTCTCCCCTCACCCCCAGCGCCTCGCAATCATTGATCTTATTACTGTCTCCATAGTTTTGCTTTTCCAGAATGTCATATAGTTGGAATCATACACTATACAGCCTTTTCAGACTGACTTCTTTCACTCAGTAATATGCATTTAAGGCTTCTCCCTGTCTTTTTGTGGCTTAATAGTTCATTTCTTTTTAGGGATGAATAATATTTCACTGTCTGGATGTACCACAGTTTATCCATTCACCTACTGAAGGACATCTTGTTTGCTTCCAAGTTTTGGCAGTTATGAATAAAGCTGCTGTAACATCTGTGTGCAGGTTTTTGTCTGAACATATGTTTTCAACTCCTTCTGGTAAATGCCAAGGAGTATGATTGCTGGATTGTGTGGTAAAAGCATGTTTCTTTTTGTAAGAAACTTCCAAGTGTCCTCTAAGTGTCTGTACCATTTTGCATGCCCACCATCAATGAATGAAATTTCTCTTGCCACACCCTTGCCAGCATTTGGTGTTGTCAGTGTTCCAGATTTTGGCCAGTCCAGTAGTTGGATTGTGATATCTCATTGTTGTTTTAATTTGCATTTCCCTGATGACATGATTTGGAGCACCTTTTCATATCTTATTTGCAATCTTCTTTGGTGAGGTGTCTGTTAAGGTCTTTGACCCATTTTTTTATTGGGTTGTGTTGAGTTTTATGGTTGAGTTTTAAGAGTTCTTTGTAAAAATATATCTATATATTTTTTCTATTGCTCCCTCTTCATCATATTATCTGTAAGGTCTAAGATATATTATTTACCAAACTTCATTTTTCCTGAATGCCTAAAACCCAGGTAACACTGAATAGGCTCACCTCCCCCCAGGTATAATTTTAAGATCTCTTCTCTATGCAGTGTCAGATAGCATGTTATTCAGGTAGAGGAGGTGAGGCAGAGAGCCAAATAGCATAACAAACTTTGCTAATATTCTTCATCTTGCCAATCAGTACCTATTGATGCAGTAACTATAGACTCCAGGTGTCCAGCTCTTGCCTGAGAGATAAGGAGATGGAGAGAAAGAGTTTTCAAGGGGAACTGTTGGTTAATCACAGGCCAGAATCTAAGACTCCCTACTCTCAGTTAACTGGTTAAAAAGTGACCTTGGTTTTTTACTTAGAAGTGAGAACTAACAATGATGAAGCACTGAAAAGGAAGGAGATAGTAAGGGCTAGAAGGGGCCTCCTGATGAGCCTGTGTTTGCTGTGATCTAACCAGTGGTTAAATCACCTTGTGGGTACCTCTCCTATGGGTTCATTATCCCTCCACTAAGCCTACTATGGTCTGGTCCATAGTTTACTATCAGATCCGTCCCCTCATATGAGTGACTTGCTTGGTATTTGATGTTTTTACATCCCTTGTAAGGGGTCCCTTTGTTTCTCCTGACAATTCCTATCACTTCATAGTTCATTCTGAGTTACATTATGTTCCTCTTAATGGGCTTATTGCCAAAGGGCATTGGCTAGATGAATCTTCCAATATATATGGCATGCTTTTTTTTTTTTTTTTTTTTTTGCGGTACGCAGGCCTCTCACTGTTGTGGCCTCTCCCGTTGCAGAGCACAGGCTCCGGACGCGCAGGCTCAGCGGCCATGGCTCACGGGCCCAGCCGCTCCACGGCATGTGGGATCCTCCCAGACCGGGACACGAACCCGTGTCCCCTGCATCGGCAGGCGGACTCTCAACCACTGCGCCACCAGGGAAGCCAGGCATGCTTTCTTTATTTCCTTTTCTTCTTTGCTTTTTCTGAGTTTATTTCAATCCCAGATTATTGGAGGCTCTTCATATTTAACTTCTAGCACTTCCTAGTTTAGGCTTGAGTTTTTTAAAACCATGTTAACAGTCTTTAAGTGTACAGTTCAGTGGTGTTAAGTTTATTCACATTGTTGTGCCACAGATCTCCAGAACTTTTCATCTTACAAAATTGAAACCCTATACACACATTAAATAACAACTCCCTCTTTTCCCCTTAGGTTTGATTTTACTTTATGGAATAACAACATGTAACAAAACAATTCTCAGGGAAGGAAGCAGCTCCCAAGTCCTAGTACCTAGTCTTTTGTAAAGATGGATATGTTAGGATGGTTATTTTTAAATTATGGAGAAAAGGCAAAAGATTTATTCGATCTGAAGAGAAACCAGAGTATTTTCTTTTTTTAAAAAAAATTTATTGAAGTATAGTTGATTTACAATGTTGTGTTAATTTCTGCTGTACAGCAAAGTGACTCAGTTAAACGTATATATATTCTTTTTCATATTCTTTTCCATTATGGTTTATCACAGGATATTGAATATAGCTCCCTGTGCTGTACAGTAGGACTTTGTTGTTTATCCATCTTATATATAATAGTTTGCATCTGTGAATCTCAAACTCCTAATGCTTCCTTCCCCCACCCCCTGTCCCCCTTGGCAACCACAAATCTGTTCTCTGTATCTATGAGTCTGTTTCTGTTTTGTGGATATGTTCATTTGTGTCATATTTTAGATTCCACATGTAAGTGATATCATATGGTAAGTTATGGAGGAAAAACTCATCCTTTAGAAATTTTAATCTCTTTGGGTGCAATAGTCATCACATATCTATATCTGTATTTATATCTATATCTATATCTACTGGTTGAATGATACTTGGCCCCTGAGTCATCAATATTTTAAATAAAAACCCACCATAGCCAAGAATGATGTGCAGCACACAGGACCCAGACATTTTTGCAGGAGCTCTTAAATATATTTGTAGTTACAACACCCACTCCTCCTGGTGTTCTAACTTTATGCAATTTCTATCTATGAGACAGCCCTAAATCTTTCCATTCCCAGAGGAAGCCTGCCATCTGTTCATCAAACTTAAGAGTAGTTGGAGGGAGCAGCTGCAGTTTCTATCTGGATTTGAGTGTGTATGTGTTAGTCATTAAGAAAAAAAGTTATGCTCATTTATGTTTTGAGTCATAACTATGCCATCAGTTGACTCCAACAAAACTGTCAATGCCAGTCTCAAGGGAGCAAGGTCTGAGTTCTGTTCCCAGCAATACTTTCCTGGTGGATTTTGGGTAACTCATATCAAATTCTTTCTCGTTGTCTCCATCTAAAAATGGAGAATGTTCTTTAAAAAATTTCACCTCTTCCTCTTGTCGAGAATAAAGAGGTAGCTCTTTGATTTCCTTCCTTATTTTTTTTGAATAGAGTAGCTTAAGTTCAGCTCTGGGAGTCAAGTTCTCCTTGAAGAGAGAGTCTAAGGAACTATCATGGCTGAGGGCTAGGAAGAGCCTTGGAGATCCGGTGGTCCAGTACTCCTCAGGCTTCAGAACTGCATTTTTTCTTGCTAATTTTTGCAGTATCTTTATATCACCTATTATATACTGAATATATAAATAGATTTCAGACTGACTTATTTTTAACACTCATCTTCGTCCTATGTAAGAATATCTGTAAATTATAGTTTAGATGTGCTATTAAGCTTATATTACAAACTAAAAAATATAGAATTTATAAATGTACATATTCCCCAAATTGCATTAAAATAAACACATGATTCTTTTTTAAAGTTATTTAAAAATTTTTTGATATGTAATTGACATATAATATCAGGTTCAAGTGTACAACATAATAATTTGTTATATGTGTATACTGTAAAATGATCAGACAATATGTCTAGTTAACATCCATCCCTACACATAGTTAACAATTTTTTTCCCTTTGATGAGAACTTTCAAGATCTATTCTTTCAGCAACTTTCAAATATACAATACAGTATTGATAACTATAGTCACCGTGCTGTACATCACGTCCCCATGACTTACTTATTTTATAACTGCAAGTTTGTATCTTTTGAGTCATTTCACCCACCCCTCTGCCTCTGGCAGCCACCCATCTGTTCTCTGCAAACAGACAATTTTATTCTTAAAATAAAAAATAACGGATTGTGTGCCACCTAAAATCAGTGGCTCACATGTCATATTTTGGGAAACACTGATCTAAACCAGCTCTGTCAATTTGTACACATGGAAACTGAGCTTCGGAAAGTATAAATGACTTCATAAAGTCCTTTAGCTAATTAGAATCCAGGGTTTCTGACTTTTTTTTTTCTGAGTTTTCTCAGGCATGGAAAAGTAAATGGGAAAAGGATTCTGGGTGACAAATCTACTTGGAATTTAGTTAGAATTTGGGGAGATGAGATAGCTGGGAAACATAGTTTGGGAAAATTGCAGAGGATCTTGGATGCTAGGTGTAGGAGTAGAAACTTCTCCCTGGGCTACAAAGTCTTAACCCTGGGATCCAAGGAACATCTAAAATTATACGTGAAGTTTAATGGATTTATGCACATGGATATTTGGGTGGGACGAGAGCAGTCCTCCATAAAAAGTTAATAACCATTGCTCTTGGCAATGGAAGCTATTTGGGTTCTCACATAGGGGAATACATGTGTTTTGGAAAGATCACTCTGATACAAGATGAGAAATGGAACAGAGTGAAGATTGCCTCAAAGAGAGACAGCAGCAGATGTCTGAAGCCATTCCAGCAAAGGTACCTGAACAGGGCTTAGGGAGTCATCCCTTTAGGGTGGACTCAGGAACACAGATGTAGGTAACAGTGAACCAGAAGGGACTCACATTGGTTTTCTTCCTCTATTTTCTGAGGATCACCCAAGGAACCAAACTGAGTGAGAAAACTACATAATGCAAATATTATCAGAACAACTCTTGGTTTTTGTGTGTGCCTGGAGGTGGGGGTAGGGCAAAGGAGGAAGAGGAAAAGATGGTGAAAGGAGAAGCTTCTGCATCATTGGAGTACTGCTTATTTTGCAACTAATAGGAGCACACGGGGAGGGATGTTTCCTGTTACTTTTGCTTGAGGGTTAATCATTTTAAAGCAACTGTTATCACCTACCTCTCTGAGAGTGTTGTAGTTCCCCAAGCGTGAAAAACGTATTTAACAAACAAGGTAGCCCCATGAGTCCCCTGCTGCTCTGCGTGCTTCTGCAGGTTATTTTACTTGGAAAGCACAACTGAAGAAAATTGTTTCTATTGAACATTGAGCAATGCAGAATGAGGATTTATTCACTCGTTTACCAAATGTTTATTGAGTGCCTATTATGCTCATGGCACTGATGGACACTAGAGCTGCAGAGAAGGAGAAGTCAAGAGTCCTTATCTTTAGGAAGTTTACAGCGTATTAGGAGTAGCAAAACAAACGAATGCATTTATCTACACACGTGGACACATTGCATAGCAAGTTAAATTAAGAAATAAAAACAATCATACACCTGATGACTAATTATATATCATCTTGTGATAGCTTTTCTTAGGAGGAGCACCAGTGCTTTTATTCTCCCCAGAGATCATCATCCTAATTTTTCATTGCAGTTTTATTGAAAAACTGAAAAAAATAGACTATACAAGGGATGACAAAGAAGAGTAAATGCAGAAAGAGACAGTTACTTGGGGACTTACTGATTAACAACATAGCCTTCACTTTGAATGAATAGCTTTGCATCTACCTCAGGTTGCTACCGAAGGAAAGCCACCACAATTATTATTTAATACTTTGGAGGTGACATCTATGTTCAAGAGACTGCTTCATAAATAACAGGCTCCCATAAATAATGAAGACCTAGTCTGCTTTAGAAAATTGCAACTGAAAGTCATAAGTGGCTCAGAGTAAGAGAAAATAAAAGATGGAGCATTCAGTAAAGCCATTTGTGGCTGGGCTGACTGGACTCAGGAAATGCTGATGGAGGAGGTCACAGTGGGTAACAGAAAGCTAAGATTGAAGCTGGGGAAACTAAGGTGAAAGTTCGGTTTAGGAAAATCAGGAATAGATTTTCTCTGGCTCATATATATCAAATATTCCAATGAGCCTGTTTGACTTCCCAGCAATACCTTTGAGAACTTTCTCAAAGATGGCAAGCTGATCTTCTGTGTTACCACCCTCCTGACTGCAGAAGCAAGTTTTTTTTAATGAGAGTAATATGAATAATGTCAAGCTCAATCTGTTGATAGCATGTGCATCGGTTAGCTATTGCTGCAAAACAAACTAACCCAAAACTAAGTGGCTAACAATGACACTCATTTAATATTACAGCTTTTATTTCTGCAGATTAGCTCTGGGTTTGGTGGGTGGCTAGGCTTGGCTGGGGTGGCTCTACTCCATGTGACTCTCCTCCTCTTGGGAAATACCTGGACGTGTACTTTTCATGGTGGTGGCAGAGGTCCAACAAGGCAAGTAGAAAGCATGCAGGGACTCTGAGGACCGTGACACATCATTACTTTCCCCTCATTCTATTGGCCACAGCAAGTGAAGGGGTGGGAGGATATACTTCATCTACATAATGGGAGGAAGTAGGAAGTTATATGCAAAGGGTGTGGATATAGGGAAGTGGATATAGGGTGGTGAAGAATTGGAGGATAGTAATTCTGTCTCCCTATTGTGTCAAGATGGGACAGACTTGGACACAAATTTCAGCTTTATTGTTTATAATTAAATGTCTCAGAGAGGTTGCTTAATCTTTCTGAGTCTTCATTTAGTCATCTTTAAAACTAAATAATAAAATGTTCAGATTTTGTTTGTAAAACTTCTGGGACTTAAACTAAATTATCATTTTTTCCTTTTCCTATTTTGTGTGTATGGCCATACGTTTGCTATTATCAAATTCTTGTAATTATGCTCACATCCACTCTTTTATGCTGCTCAGGACTGACTCTATCACCTTTCAAAGATCTGTTACTGACAAAAAGAAAATGGAAAAAAGGAGAAAGTGGAATTGTTCTCCAGGAACGTAGTGTCTAATAATGCAAAGCTGATTAGGTGAAGGCATTCTCTTTTGGTTTTCAGAGTGACTATCAACATCATATAATAGCTCATGCCCCTACTCAGAAATCTGAAGGATTTACTTTCCTGAATAACTAGTATGTTTCCAATATAACCTCCAGTGATTAATATCAGACCACTATTTGATATCGGCAATGACAATAATGTAAGCCCTACTTCCTTGTCCAGTCCAAAGGAAGGTCTCCAAGGGAATGTATAATTTCTGCATGGAGGATCATTTTATTCAGAGATTAGGAACATCAATTAAGTAGCTGGGTGTGTCATATATTGTATCTCATTTAATCCTTAAAATGGCTCTGGGAGGTACTTATTTTACAGATGCAGACTTTCAAGCTTAGACAGGCTGGGTAACTCGTTCAAGGTTGTATAATTAGTAAGTTGTAGTAGCTAGCCTCCATACAGATCTAATACTAAAGTCTGTTATTAAGCACTTTTTTTAAAAAAAATAATCTGGAGTTGAATTCCCGATTTAAAATTTAGAATTAAATAAACAATAGATATCATCTTTGATGTCAAAGGAAAAAATACAACCTATCACCAAACACTAACCACGATGAGTGTCACTAAAACATTCAAGTCACAGTAATTTTGCTTGTCTTTGAAAAAATTTTAAGGCCTGTTTGGAAATGATTTGAATGATCTAGGTCTCTTTTTAAAGCAGGGGGAATCCCAAACTGATAATTTCCCCTTTTTTTGTAAATTTCCCCGAGGCAAGTAGAGGCCTTCTAAATTATTTGATTGATCTTAGGCCAAACTGAGATCATTCTTTTCCAAAATAGCCATTCAGCATGTAAAGATTTGAAAGCCCTGGCTAAAGGTTTTAATAATGAGAGTCTGGTATAAGAGACATCTCTCTAAAGTAATTCTCTCACTCTCTCTCCTTCTCTTTGCCTTTTATTCTTTGCTTTCCAACATCTCTCTTTTAGTTCCTCTCCTGCAGCAACTCCTCACTCAAGGAAGTTTCAAAGTTAAATTTGGGGGTAAGGAAGTGATTTGAAGCTATGAGCTTTGTCTTAGACCAACTGGTAGTCCCTAAGGTCTTATCTTCTTTGTTTTCTTGAGCAAAGGCCCAACAAAGCTTGTGCTGTCTGCAACCCAGCTGGGGAATGAGCAGGCAAAGTTAGTGAAATGTGAAGATTTATAGGATAGCAGAGAGTGGAGAAGTATTAGTACCCAGAATATGCCAAATGTGGGGTGAGTTAGCTCTAGAGAACCAGATCTATTTCCTAAAAGCAAATAGGGAGCAAATTGTTTTTTTCTTGGATCTCATGGCACCCTGGTCCTACTCTTCCTCTCCCTCTTAGGCCACCACTCCTCATTGTCTTTCGCATTTTCTCTCTCTCTCTCTCTCTGTCTCCTCTGCCTCTAAATGTAGACATCCTTAGGATTCAGGCCTGGACTTTTTTTTCAGTTCAGTTTACACTTATTTTGTTGGGTAATCTTATCTGCTAACAAAGTTTTACGTATAATTTATAATCCAACAATTTAAAGTCGTTTTCTATCTCTAGCTTGGATCTTTCTTCTAAACTTCAGATACACATATACAATGGCCAAATTGATGCCCCACCCAGGTACCTCGCAGGAATTTTAAATGCTACATGTTTGAAGCTTGCTTATTGTCTTTCATCCGCCCCCTTTGGACCATGCTGTCTTAATAAATGCTAACTCCATCTACCTGGATGCTCATGCCAGAAACCCAGGAGTCATTCTTTTCCTTTATTTTCTCTTTTAAAACAGTAATTTAAAGTTTATTCCAGCTATAATACCGGTTTCTCTGTCATGTTTCAGAGCCCATTACCAAGACATTCTGTTGCACTTGTCTGTCTGATTTATGGATCTGTTCAATTTCTGGCACTAGGGCATCGTCTGAGTTTCGACCAGACAGCAGTGATAAAATGGGTGGAATAACTTTAGAAATAGTTAAAGCAAGAGACCATTGTGTTTCTAAGACAAATGCTCTCATTATTACTTCATGTTTGGGTGATAAAATAGAATCATTACCATTTAAATTTCTAAATATTATTTAAAATTTAATATTATGTTAATATTTGGATGATGAATTCTTGTTGTAAGTGCAATTGTCAAAAAGAATATACATTGATAAGGGCTGTCATTAGGGCCTGTAATTGTGGCCTGCCAATCAGTCACAGGCCAAATGGCTATGTTCCTTATTAGTGGTTTTAGGTCTGTGATTTTCTCTTTAGTTTTCCACTCTCTCAGTGTGGATGTCCAAACTCTAGGGTGGTGGACAGAGGCTGTCCTTTTGCCTCATGCCATCTTTGCTGAACTCAAGTGATAAATGGATGGTAAGTTGGAGGGGTGATGGGTTGGGAAGTGGATCAGGAATGAGGGCAAAGGAGGGAAAATGGAAACCTTTATACAGTAGAAGTCATCCGCAACACCTCCTCCCCTCAGCCCACTCTCCACATCCAATCCATCACTTGTCCTGGCAAAATAAAGCTCACACCCACCAGTCTTCCCCATCCCACCAGCCACCATGATCTCCCTGGACCATTGTAATAGCTTGGTAGCTATCTGGAGCATCTTCCCTCTTTCATCCTCAACCACCTTGATCCATTCCTTAAACTGTAGCCAAAGTGAGCATTTAAACAACGTAAATCAAACTGTCTTTTTCTTTCTTCAAATCGTTTCATGGCTCCCCACTAAACTTATGATATAATCTAAAATTTTTAGAGTGTCCCCCAAAGCCCTTCCCAACCTGACTGCTTCCCAGACTCCTTTACCAGAGCCCTCCCTTTTCCTCTTTACACTCCAGTCACGTTTTCTTCAACACACACAAGGCTTCCCACCTCCAGCGGGGGGCGTGCTGCTCTCTCTGCCAGGATGAGCTTCTGTTCTCTGCAGAGCTAATTAACTCCCACTCTCCTCCAGGGCTAGGCTTAAATGTCACTTTCTCAGAGGGACAGTTCCTAAATGTATTGATCTAAATTATCATCCTCTGTTATATCCTCACACAGGGCTTCTCTTTATAATCTTTATCAAAATTTGTAATTTCATATTTATTTATGCAATTACTGTCTCGCCTACCAGCCAGTGGCTCCAGAGGGCAGAAGCAGTATCCACTTTGATATCATTAGCACATGTCTAGCATGTGGTAGATTGGCGATAAATATTAGTTGGAATAAAGGTAATATAATTTTTATTATAAATTAAAAAATATATTCTTTTTCCTAAAAAATCTAACTTTTAGGGGGATCTTTGAAGAATTTATCATAAGTCTTCATATAAAAGACATTATTAGATAGTACAACAGATAATGTATGCAGTTTGGATTTATAAGAAATATGGAAATATTCATTAAATTGATATTAAAATTAAATATTGGCTATGTTTTAATCATAGAAAGAAATACGTGTGTAATTGGTACCTTGAAGAGCAGGACTCTTGGGATACATTCAAAAAGTATATTTATTTTTTGTCTGTTTAAAATATATTCAATGGAGGAAGTGTTTCCCTGCCCTGGTTTACTTTTACATACTAACAATAAAAAATAACTGTACAGGGCTTCCCTGGTGGCGCAGTGGTTGAGAGTCCGCCTGCCAATGCAGGGGACACGGGTTCGTGCCCAGGTCCAGGAAGATCCCACATGCCGCGGAGCGGCTGGGCCCGTGAGCCATGGCCGCTGAGCCTGCGCGTCCGGAGCCTGTGCTCCGCAACGGGAGAGGCCACAACAGTGAGAGGCCCGCGTACCGGGAAAAAAAAAAATTGTACAATCACAGCCTCAGTTTCAATTCAGAAATTAAGACATCCAGTTCCAAGTAATGATCTAAACTCTGAACTCGATTTAAAGATAAAGTATTTCCACTTCCCTTCAGGCAGGAAGGCAGGGAAGGGGAGGTTTCACCCTTCTATCTCCTTTCCCAAGTTGGGCTTCCATCCCTCCTTTTTCCATCCCTTTTTGAGAATTCTAGGATGCATGTCCTGTGAGGTGGGCAATACACATACATGTATGGAGAGGGAGAGAGAGGGAGAGAGAGGGAGAGGAAGAGAGAGAGGGAAGGAGAGGAAAAAAGAGAGAGAGAGTTATTTTAAGGAATTGGCTCACGTGATCATGGGGGCTGGCAAGTCCTTACTACTTGCTGTCTCTTGTCATTTTGATGATAGTCATTCTAATGGGTGTGAGGTAATATCTCACTGTTGCTTTTATTTACATTTCCCTGATGATTACTGATGATGAACCCCTTTTCATGTACCTGTATGTCTTCTTTGGAAAAATGTCTATTCAGTTCTGTAGCCCATTTTTTTAAAAAATAAATTTATTTATTTTATTTTATTTATTTATTTTTGGCTACATTGGGTCTTCATTGCTGAGCACAGGCTTTCTCTAGTTGCGGCAAGTGGGGGCTACTCTTTTTTGTGGTGCACGGGCTTCTCACTGAGGTGACTTCTCTTGTTGTGGAGCATGGGCTCTAGACGTATGGGCTTCAGTAGTTGTGGCATGCAGCCTCAGTAGTTGTGGCCCATGGGCTTAGTTGTTCCGCGGCATGTGGGATCTTCCCAGACCAGGGCTTAAACCCGAGTCCCCTGCATTGGCAGGTGGATTCTTAACCACTGCGCCACCCGGAAGCCCCCATTGCCCATTTTTTAATCAGATTGTTTGAGTTTTGCTATTGAGTTGTAAGAATTCTTTATATATTTTGGATTTTAACCCCTTACCAGATATGTGACTTGCAAATATTTTTTCCCATTTCATAGGCTGCCTTTTTATTTTGTTGATTTTCTTTTTCTTTTCCTGTGCAGAAACTTTTTAGTTTGATGTAGTCCCTCCTGTTTATTTTTGCTTTTGTTGCTTTTGCCTTGTGTGTCCAAAAAAGTCATTGAAAAGACCAATGTCAAGGAGCTGACCCCCTATGTTTTCTTCTAGGAGTTTTATAGTTTCAGGTCTTAAATTTAAGCCCTTAGTCCATTTTGAGTTGATTTTTGTGTATGGTGTAAGATTATAGTCCAGTTTCATTCTTTTGCATGTGGCTATCCAGTTTCCCCAATATCATTTATTGAAAAGAGTATCTTTTTCTCATTGTATATTCTAGGCTCTTTTGTCATAAATTAATTGACTATATATCCATGGGTTTATTTATGGGCTCTCTATTATGTTCCACTGATCTATGTGTCTGGTTTTATTCCAATACCATACTGTTTTGATTACCATAGTTTTGTAATATAGTTTGAAATCAGGACGTGTGATGTCTCCAGCTTTCTTCTTCTTTCTCAAGGTTGTTTTGGCTGTTGGGGGTCTTTTGTGGTTCCATATGAATTTTAGAATTGTTTGTTCTATTTCTATGAAAAACACAATTAAAATTTTGATAGAGATTGCATTGAATCTGTAGATTGCTTTGGGTAGTATGGACATTTTAACAATATTTGTTCTTTCAACCCATGAGCACAGTCTATCTTTCCATTTATTTGTGTCTTTTTCAATTTCTTTCATCAGCATCTCATAGTTTTCAGTGTACAGAACTTTCACTTCCTTGGTTAATTTATTCCTAAGTATTTTACTTTTCAATGCAATTGTAGATGGGATTTTTTTAAAAATTTCTCTTTCTGATAATTTGTTATTATTTACATATGTCGAAATCCAATCAAAGATTGAAGTCATCTGGATGGGGGTTATAGACTCTAAGCTAACTTGAAGATTAATAATAATATGAGCAAATTTAGGGGATGTAGATTATGTGTGGCCTTCTTTTTAAATTTTGGCACCATTAAAGCAGTTACTATAAATAGAACCCTTCCTATCAGTATAAGACAAAGATTTAGTCCTATTTAAGGCTGATGTCCTCTGGTTATTAGGAAACTTCAGTAAACTAGGAAGATAATCAATGCTCCTTCCCCCCAGTTATTTGGAATGAAACATTTGCTTCATTACTGGATATGTTGGCATATTCTCTTACTCACTGTTCACTGTTTACTCTTGAGGCTCATGTTTCTCTTCTATTCACTTTACTTTGTGTTCTAGGAGGTTGAGATCTATCAACTGGACCAACCAGGCTCCTTTCCTTTCTGAAGTGCAGAGGGTGCCAGAGGAGATAGAGACAAAGTTTTTTTGTTTTTCCCATATCTCCCTCCCTGCCAAGCTTTAGGTTGGTGGTGACTGAGTTCGCTACCAAGGCCACAGTTCCCGTCAGGTGACTGTCCAATAACTACAGGTCTTACTGCACTCTGCTAACTGCTCCATTTCTTTAGACCTAGGTATGCTAGTCAACCTCTTGTTGCTAGCCCTGTGGTTCTTCACCGTTCTTGTGCGTTACTACCACACTTTTGTCAATAGTGTCTTAACTAAACTCTTCTCCATTACCGTGTTTGAATGTGCCATCTGTATCCTGCCAGCACCCTAAATGGATTACATAATTGGTACCAGGAGGGGCCCCTGTAATGAGCTTTTAAAATGGGTTTCTGGAATTGAGAGTCTGACATATTTGATGAATATATGAATAAACGTTTTCCTTGCTGGGGAGGAATGGACGTTGGTAGTCCATAGTATGTGGTACCATTATGATTACTCAAAGTATCACCAGTAGCAGCATATGATGGAGTACAGATGCAGGGCAAGGTACTGGGAGACCAAGTCATCCAATTCTCCCAACACCATTTATTGAATGACCCTGTCTTCCTTACTGATTGAAATGGTCTTCTTTACCATAAACTAAATTCTTTTGTGTACTGAGGACTGTTCCTGGGCTGTCTATTTTGTTCCATTTATTTGGGTAAGTCTCACATGATCACTTTATTTTATTGACCCACTATGTGAGTAAAGGACAGAACACTGATTCGTAATAATAATACCCTCCACTTCGATAGTGCTTGTACCAGGCACTGTTCTAAGTGCTTTAGGTATATTAACTCATTTCATCTTCAGAACAACTCTATGGATAGAAGCTGTTATTATCTGTGTTTTGCAGATGGAAAATGAGATACAGAAAAGTTAAGTGACTGGCACCAGATCCCACAGCCTGAAAGCAGAGGAGCTGAGATTTGAGACTAGGAAGTCTGGACTCAGAGCCTGCACTCCTAGCGACTACCCTACACTACCTCTAACCATGAGTGAAGGCATCTCTTTTGGGGACTAAAAAGATACAGTCCAGGTGCACTGCTCCTGATGGTTTAAATTAATCAGATAGAACTTAGATAACCTAGAAAAATTGGTAGTTATGATATCTCCTAGACTGTCTCTCTCAATTATCTGTTTCTCAAGTAACCTTCTAGTTACTGTCAGACTTCATCTGCATCAGACTAGCAAATCAAGTCTAAAACATTTTATACTTGCCCATCTTCCCTGCTGTTCATATCACTGAGTTAGCCAAATAAATTCAATTTTTTTCTGCGGCAGGTTTCTCACAAATTGTGACTGGCGTCTGTATATTTATGAAGTTTCTATTGCATTGCTAGTTTCTCATTGTATTATTATAATAGATCACAGATTGCATTGGTAAATGCCATGACGAGACATGATAAACACAGTCCATTTTTGATGGGGTAAAGTTCTCTTTAATTTTCCTGGTCTATAAAACAAGGATTAGAACAACTGACTCATAGTGTTGGAGTGCATATTAGAAGATCATGTATGTGAGTGCAATTAATAGTGCCTGGTGTATGGTAGGTATTCAAGTAATGTTGGTAGAGTCTGAATCATCAGAGGCTACAGTTATTACAGGGCTCAAGCTAAAAGCAGGGAGGAGACGTGGAGTGAATCATACTTATTGAGCATTTCCCATAGTCCAGGCATTATGCTTGGTGGTTTATATGCATATAGTCTGATATGGTGGAATTGGTAGGTGCTTTTATAAGACGACATCCCCATGTTGTACAAAATTACGGTCCAAATATTATGTGCTACTTTGACATCTGGTGAAAAGAAGGATGCAAGGGGGACCCTCAAATATCCTAACCACAAGTTCCCTTCCAACTCTACTCCTCAGTTAAGCTTCCCAGGCCAAACAACCCTCTTTAATAGCAAATAGACCAAGTACAGTTCCCCTTTATCCCCAAGTAGCAGGTTTCAGTTCCTGGCCAGCCCACAGAATTGTTCAAACAAGCCAATTGCATCTTTCAGTGGGAAACAGAGGGTGCATCAGTCTCTTGATACTAAAAGCTTATCTCCCAGAGCCCCTGGTTATTCACTCTGTCACTGAGTACAACCCCCATGTGGTCTGTGAGGCATGTGATGTCTTCCTGCATCTGAGCTCTGAGTATATGTGACTAACAGACTGCTGTGATTCATCTGTCCAGTATTGGGTGTTGGCCATCCCCATAGCCTTAGGACCAGAATTCCTCTTTCACCAACAGAGTGAATAGGAGGTGGTCAAAAACCCTAGAAGAAACTAAACTGAATGAGTTCCACTGATTGCCCTAGATCATTGCTTCTCAAACTTTAGTGTGGAAACAATGACCTGGAGATCTTGTTAAAATATCCATTCTGACTTAGTAGGTCTAGAGACGGTCTCACATGGGGCCTGAGATTTTGCCTTTCTAAAAAGCTCCCAGGTGATGCAGCTGCCCCTTAGACCACATAGTGAATAATAAAGCCCCAAGGGAAAGAGAATCCAGGCCAGGGAGACCTGGAATGTTCACTGCATCACTCATCAATGACCTTCCAATCATCTAGGAATCTGGCACATCAAGGAATGATGAATAGTACCTTCTAGGAATTGGGATATTCAGCCTGAGGGATTGGAAACTGACTAAGATCTGTGTAAGATGGAACACTCCACTGGAACCAAAAGAAAGAAACTTCTTAGGGGTCACATGGCCAGGAGACCCACATGTCAGACCCACTTATCAGTCTCTGCCTTGCTCTGGCCACTCTGTGATCCAATCCTACTGCTATTTTAAAGATGGAAATACTGGTCTCCATAAAGCTTGTCACTGGACTTTTTAGTTCTTTAGGATTAAAGAACTTTGCTTATTTCTATTAGTTTTTTTTTTTTAAGTAAGTTTCATTGGGAAAATGTCTGATTCAGGGAAAGGGGGAAAGGAGACAAAGGATTTGTTGCAAAGGGCCCTACTAACAAGCAAGACAGATACTTGTCATTGAGAAGGACAGGAGGAGAAGGAGAGAAGCAGAAGAAGAAGGGCTGGATGAAATCAAGTCATGTTTTCTCCAGGAAGCCTGACCTCAGTGAAAATCCAAAAGCAGAGGCTCCCAAGGAGTCCTTCTGCTCCCAGGAGACAGTGCAGATTAGATTGGTTTTATGCTTAGCAGACAGGCCTTGATGCTAATTTCTCTTGACCTTCTCTTGTGATTCTTGTCAGCCTGGCACTCATCTGTTAAGCTTGCTTTAATTATGTGCATAATGGCTCATTATTTTTTATAAAGGAAACAGCAAAGGAAACAATTATGCAAATGAATGAGGTTTGTTGTTTATTGTAGAGTTGTGGGCTAATTGGGCACTGGTACAAAAACACCATTGTCAAACACAGTGCCAGAAATAATCCCACTAATCTCTACCTCTGAGATCTCTTTCAGCACATCAGTACCTACAAGATAAACTTAATGTCCGAGAACAAATATGAAATGCCAGAAGAACTCATCTAGTGTAGTCAGATGGGTTAGGGGGTCCCCAGAAAAAGAGAACCAGACATGGCTTTCTTGACAGAAGAGAAGCCGTTTTGGCCTAGGCCATTTGGGGATGTAAGATGTAAGCCTGGCTGCAACGCCTTCCCTTGAACAGGTCTCAGTAATTAATGACCTTGGGGAACAAAGGAATGCAGGAACAGAGAAAAGGCAGTCAAACGGGAGCGCAGTGATAAAGCAGAGTCCTAGTTCCTCCTCAAGGAGGAGCACATATATGTAATAAGGGAATGATGATATTGACCCTCCTGACTTCGGTCAACTGAAGCTTGGACTCTGTTGCCCTTTGTCCTAATTCTATGCTGAATTCTCCTCTGCTCAAGCCCCTTCATGAATATGCATGTTCCCTTAGCTTGAAACGTCCCCAGTTTTGCTGTTTGGGGAGACGCTGCTTTGGGTAAGATCCCTGGTGTTCTTTTTACTTGCTGCAAATAATAAATCCTTCCTTCTTCTGACCTTTGGCTTCATTGCGTCTATTGGCCTGACACCCACCAAGAGGCAAACCCAGTTCTGGGGTAACACTAGGGCAGGGGCTTTAATCAGAACAGCTACTCTTCCTTGCTAAGGCTGAAGGCTTACCAAGCTGTCCAAGATCACGCTTCTTCAACTAGCACCTCCTTTTTGGTTTGGTCTTCGATTGTTGTCAAACAGAAAAGATTTGTGTGTTTGGACCTAGTATTCTTTCTTCTGGTCTCTGCTTTGGAATGTCTCATTCATTCACTCGTTCATTCATTCATTTTGCCTGTTTTAGTTCTATCTAGTTCAATCTTTACCTGAAGGCCCCTGCATTTGTCTCCTTCTTGTCTTACCCAATATCACTTCTTTTTGACACAGCTCACTCATTACGGGTGGCCTTCTTTCAGCCTTAAATATTCCAACCTTCTTTGATCTTTGGTCTTTTACCTATAATGGATTAATTTCCCTCCACCCTCACGTAACCCCTAATTCTGATTTATTAGATTAGATCAGGAATAGATGTCATATGCTTCCATGCTACCCTGTATTTCTCCCTTAGGGCATTTGAAATTAATTGCTGTTGTAAAATGACTTGGGCTAACTTGGTCATTTATAATTATTATATCTTCTCCAGAACCCACAACCAGCGGGGAGAGTACACTGAAGGCAAGTCCTCAAATGCATTCTGCACAAAAAATATCACTGAACAGGCACAAAACACATCCCACAGTCTGTTCTGTAAGCTCAATGAAATCTTAGCACTCTGTCTTTTCATGCACCCAGACAAGCTCTTAATTAAAAGGTTCATTTGAGGCAAATGTGAAAATATACTAGCAGCAGGACTCAGCTAAATTTCTACTCAGTATCAAATACTGCCTAAATGGTAGGATATGGAACCAGAAGAAATACCAAGCCCTAGGGCATCATTTCAAAAGATATAAGGCTACTAGATTTGCTAGATTCCTAGATTTTTTTAATGTAATGATGGTAGAGTCTATACAATATTCTTAGCCATTTCCTAAAACTGGAAGATCATTTATTTCACCAAAGAGAAATCGTCTCCAATATCCATTATACCAAGTAACATTTTCCGCTGTTGATCAAATATTAAGGTAACGGTAGTTTTATGGTAGCTGTCCTCGGAGGGTGGATTTAGATTAGAGTCTTTCAAATACCACCCCTGGAATGTGTATTTCTGATTAGAGTTGTTCAGATATTAACCAACCACCCCCAGAATATAAATTAAAATGTCCATCTATATATCACACAGTATAAGTAATACAAAGTAAATTGCAGAGAATATAGCAGTTGTTAAATTTGCAGGTTCATGTCTGGTGTGCTTACTGGAATATAAGTTCCATGGGGGAGGGGGGCGACATGCATTTCATATACCCAGAGTCTGTGCACTTCTAGACCCAGAGCAGGTGACCAAGAAATGTGTGGAATAAATGGAGCTCTTTTGCCAAACTTCCCTCCTAATTCTGCCTTTTTACTTCTCATTTTCTTCTGTCATTCTCTCTTCCTTCCTTCCTTCCCTCCCTTCCTCCTTCCCTCATTTCCTTATCTCTCTCCCTTTCTTTCTTCTTCTCTCTCTTTTTTCTCCCTTTGGGTCTCTCTCATCATCTTCCCCTCTCTCTTTCTCTTTTTATTTGTGTGAGAAAGTCACGTGGCGTCTTCAGAATTCTGACTAAATATTCTGCCATTGAAGAACTAGTGTTTGAAGACTGGCTTTAGCTTGATTTAGCTGCTTTGAGGCTCTGCACTTTCTTTGTTTCCTAATCTGTAAAAGGAGAATAGCAGTGATGCCTCGGTCAGAATTGCTGTTTTGAGAATTGGTGGAGTATTGCCAGCACACTTAATTCTCTCCCGCCCCCCCGCCTCTAAATTTAGCCTTAGCCCCCCTTTCTCATTAATGATTCGATTACTTTAATTTCCTTAGCCATGAGGTCATTCACTTCTTTCTCCAACTGGCCTTGAAAAAGTGAAAATGTAGCATCTTTGCTGGTTGTGTTCGTGAGTGTGAGGTGTGTGGGGCAGGGCTGGCAGTCAAGGAGAAATGTTTTGCTCCACTCTTCTTTCTTTCCAAGCTGAGTTCTCTTAGATGAGCCAGTTAATCCCTTTCAGCTTTTGTTCTCCTATCTGTGAGAGGCAGTTACGATGCCCATCTCACATAGATGTCATGAGGATAGAATGAGATTAGTATACATGAAGACAGCTGGCCCAGATACATGCTCAGCAAAGGTGAATAGAACTGAAACAATCCTTTCTAACCAATTGTAACATCAGCGTTCAACCAGGAAGCTGACGTCTCTGAGCTATGGGTAAGGAATAATTACAAGAAGCGGACCCTATAAATTGTGGGAGGCTGGGGAAGTGAAGGTGTGCAGGGTGAGTTAGAGGATCACGGGAGACATCAGTCAATCTGAGAGCCAGGCATATCCAGTTGCCAAAGTGAGACTGAAAGGGGAGCTGATGGGAGGGCTGTAGGGAACTATTCTCTCTGGATCCACAACCACGCACCTTTTGAGGAACCTGGGATCTCTGTTAAACAGAGGTGAGCAGGCAGGTGGAAGACCTTGACCTTGAGCGGAGGAGAGAGACAGTAATGTGGAACCCACTGCACCTGCCTCTGTCTGTCACTCATGTCTAAACCTGATGACCTTAGAGATAATGGCTGATGCTGTATTTCCATCTTGCAAATCTCATGCAAATCCCAATGTTGACCAACACTAACTCTGTATAATACCCAGAATTCTGGGAAATATAGTTTCAGCTTTACCAAGTTGACCTGGAAAAACCACCATACCAGTGTTTTCCATTTTACAGCTAACTCCTTTTGGCTTTGATGTAAATTACTTTTTTTTTTTTCAAGAAATGCTAAAAATACTCCTTAACCATGATCTTAAGTTTATGGAGATACATAAAGTAATATTCTAATTGGGTCAGGCCTTGTACTTTGCACTTGAAATGCAGTGTCACATAGGAGAAGGATTTTTAATGTAACCTGTATTAGTTTCCTTACAGATGGGAAAGGGAGATTTTTACTGAGTATAATTTGGGTTTAAATTTCAAATATACACTAGTAATGACTGTATCTAGGGTCTGTAAATTTTATTCATTTGTTTGTTATTTGACAAATTTAAGTTTTAAGTTAAATTTAACTTAAAACTTAAGATTTTAAGTTTCATTGTCTATCTTGCCATCTCTTCTCTGAGCCTCTTGGGACTGTGACATGAGAAACCTGGACTCTTTCAAACCTGCTCTTTTTTATCTCTAGTGGGCCCAGAACACTGGTATGTAAAGACTAAAATAATAAATACCACTTCTAATTTGTTGAAGAGAAATAATTGTTAAGGCTCTTAAGTACTTAAGGTTAGGTCCTTAAAATTTTCTTAATATAATTTTCTTCCCTTTCTGGAGGCTAATAGCACACCTGTGAGGCTGGTTCAATGTAGTTTAAAGCATTAATCATCTTCCTTGTTAAGCAATGGAGACTGGAGAGAGGAATAAGATGCTGACACTGTCTCAAGGGATTTAAAATCTGGTGTGTTTGGAGGGAGAGGGAACAAAAATGATAAGAAAACTTTGTGAGTGAGGTACTCTGGAGGAACACATGGCCAGTTCTTAGGGAGGAGAGGGCAGAAATCAGGGGCAGCAAACCAGTTGTCATTCCTCTAAGATTTCATTAAGCCTTAAGCACATTAAAGAAAGTAGGCAGGGTGTATATTCCCAGTAGAGGAAACTTAAGGAGAGCTGAACATTTAATTAACCTTTTAACAGCCTTGGTTGAGTGAACTGAGAAGTTTCATTCTTATTTTAACAACTTAAAGTCGGAGGAGCATGGATATGGAAAAGAGAGAGAGAAAGCGAAATAGAATGAGTAAATGGTTAAGGGAATGAAGTTTATTTTTAGCATCACCATTTATCTTCTGCGGCCCCCAACCCCCTGTGCACTGGGGTCTCAGTGACCTTCTGCTATCTCTGGTCACTCCCCCTGCTTTGATGACATTTGTTTGACTCACCAGGACCCTTTCCACCATTAAACCTTACTTTACCTTGTCAATTGCGTTATTATGAACTTTCATCAAATCTTTAACCGTGGTCATTTTTAAGTCTTTTGTCATTTACAGACAGTTCTGGGTGTACTCTGATGCTTATGCAAAAATGTTCCTGTAAAAGGGTTTCATCTTCAAGGAATTCATGGAAAAGACTCTGACAAGTATAGGTTTCTGGTAACTGACTATACTGCTGAACTGAATGAAGAAGCCTTTTCAGAACTCTAATGGAAAACTGATGAATTCATAAAAGTGCTAACAAAAGATCAAGATGAAAAAAAAATTGATTACATGGGACTGAGTGAACTGATGAGGATGATTTTAATTTTTGTGACTTTCTGTTTGAATAAAAAAAAAATCCCACAAGGACTCAGAGGCAAAAAATATACAAATAATTTTCACTGCAAAGTAAAGGAGCTGTTACAGTGGAGGATTCCTGGACTGAATGTCAATATTATGACATAGTGTGAGTGTGTTTCGTGTTTGGTAATTGCAATCATTGTTGCTTTTGTTGTGGTCATCCGTTTACAGTGCTTGATGTCAGTTTATTTCTCTCTTGTAAAAATAAAATACAGTGTGTGTGTGTGTGAAAAAAAACAAAAACAAAAAACAAAATAAAAAACCTTACTTTACCTGTCTTCATCTTATTCTTTTGAAGCTCTGTTTATTAGAGTACCTCTTTACCAGGCACTCACTATCATCATTCAGATACCTTACATTCATAGAGTTCCTTAAAGTATTCTAAGTGTTTTTAAGTATATTACATCATTTAATTAACTTATTTGAATGGATTAATATACTAACAAATAGATCTCTCTAGGTAACATATTGATATGTTAACACGGGACTACTGGAAAGAGTACCATACTCTCCCAGGTCCCTTAGATTTGCATAGTTTTTTATACTTTGTAAAGTGTTTCCCATCTGTTTTTGATAAGGCTCTGGGGTAGTGGGAATGGGGCACTGGGGAGATTGGAAGAGAAGGTTCTTAAGGCACAGGGTCCTTTGGGGCCAGAGCCACCGCATTGCACAACCCCAGGGCATGCCATTGATGCTGTTGACCCTGGGATGGCACCCTTGCAGCTGTGCAGGGCACTACCTGTGAGTAGCCAGCCATAGCAGCTCTGTTTGTGGTCTTCAATTCACTCCCCCGGTGCCTCTGCCCCTGCCCGAAAATGTTGGCTTACACCTACCAGCCGGTAATGACTAGGAAGGGGCTGGATGGAGGGAATCCTAACCCTATGCTTCCCAGGATGGAATAACTAAAGCCCCCATAGTACGCCCTTCTTCCAGGGGCAGTCATAAAACTGTGCTTGGCAGAGACATTTTTCTCTCAATGCTCATAGTAAACCTTCCTAGAGTTACAATTAGAGCAGAGGCCAGACATATAAATCCATATGAAACACAACATGATTTTTTCCTTTTGAAATACAATCCCATTTCTTAGGCAGGTGTTGTTTACAGCCCAGCTACTACGCTCATGTTGCCAAGGACCTGCACACAGGCTGCTGCGATCTTCAGTTTTCCTGATGAACTCAGAAGGTACCTGCGCTTTAGAACTAGTTTGTTTGAGTGCCGTGTACTGGCTGTCAGAGTCCCTTCTTATCAATCTTTCACACCAAAGTAGTATTTTCAGGGCTTCTTGGTTCTTTTGCTATAAACTTTCTCACTGTGACATTTCTGTTTCATAGGGCCGGGAGGTCTGAATGGGTTCCCCAGACCACTGGTTGGCCCCACAGTTTATCAAGAAGTCTTCAGAAAGTGTGACACCTTTACAGGAAAAAGCAATAAACATTTTGTTCATATCTATTTCACATATTTGCAATGTAAGATTAATTATAGGCTTCAGAGAGATCCTGTTATATTCCTAGCAAACCAAAATATTCTAAAAGCATTGCTTGTGTTAAAAGGTCATGTGAGTCAGCTGTCCCTGCTAACATTTGGTTCATCTTCATTACTGTGTTTGTGCTGGGTGTGAATTTCAAAAAGTTTGCAAGCACTACTTCACACACAGACAGATCTTGCCCCAGACCACAAAAGGACCAAAAATAAATGGCAGAAGCAAGAGTTCTTTAAACATTGAGGCATCCCCTCCTTCCCACACCTCTCTTCGCCCAGGTAGAGGATATAGAGGCATGTGACCTTTTCTTAATCTAGGCTGGAAGCATGGAGACCCACGGAGATAATGTGATAGAGCTATGAGGGGCTTATAACAAGTGGACACGGCAGATGCTCCTCACGTATACTTAAGTGGAAAGTGTCCATAATGCCACTTGATTTGAGGGTGGTTTTGAGAGTTTGAAGGGAGGAGGGTCTGTGGTTGTAGGAGCCTGACCTGTAGTCCCAGGTGCCGTAGCCTTGGCCAGAATGGAGATTCCATCCTCCTCTATCTGTTCACAACTGTTTTCTTTGAACTGTACTCTAACATTCAATTCCTGTGAACACTTAAATGGTTTTTACTTAATATTACAGATTGAAAAGTATGTAGATATTATCTTAGTCATCAACTTCTGATCAATGTTCTAATTAATGTCATTCTTTGTCATCATCTTAGGTGGTTTACAGAGGTGAACTTATATTACACACATGTGCACACCTTTGTGCTGTCACACCAAGAACTTCTTACTTTACGCTTGTCACACTCACAAGCTCTCTCTCCACCTCAAACCTAAACTGGACGGGAGACCATTACAAACTATTATGCATAGAAAACCTGGCAAGCTGAATGGATTTCCCCAACCCCTCTTTACAATTGCATTTTATTTGGTGTTATTGTTCATGTTTGTTATTTTTGATTTTCCAACCTCTCTTTACAATTGCATTTTATTTGGTGTTCTCGTCCATGTTTGTTATTTTTGATTTTGGCTGTTGCGTGATATCTTGATTTGACCAAAATAAAGGGACTTATTAAAAGGACTTATCAAAGTATAAATATAATGATAACAATAGCCATATCAATGCTGTAACTCAGAATATATGAACAGAACTTCTCAACAGAGAAAGTGGATATCATGAACATACACTGTGAACTTCTATCAACCGGGACAAGAAAATCCACGGGAACAATGAATTTTCACACACATAAAAAGGTATTGTTAGAAAGCATAACAATAATTATCTGAAATTGGAGTGCTACTGGACTGAAAATTTCCTCTAGTACTTAGTGTATTATATATTGAAAAACGTCAAATAGAGACATGAAGACATAGTAGCCTTTGCATCTTTTTAAAACGAAGTATTATAATATATCCACTAGGAATGATTTCAGCTGGATTTAAGAAATGAACCCCAAAATAACAGTAGCTTGAATGGAAGGATATTAATTTCTTTTTCTCAAAGAAGTCAGAGGGCAAGCAGTCTAGGGTTGGTGTAGCAAGCACATGGTGTCATCAGAGCCCCAGGCTCTTTTCTCTTTATTCTACCATCTGAGGGACTAGCTCCTGTTCTTATTGTTACTTCATGGTCAAAGATAGCTGCTGTAGTTCCAGACATCACAATCCTACTCTAGCCAGCAAAAAGAAGTAAGGATAGGCACACCTGTTCTCTTTCAAGGAGACTTCCCAAAAGTCCTACACAAACACACCTATTTATATTTCACTGAGTGGAACTTAGTCACATGACCAACCTAGCTGCAAGGGAAGTGGGCAGGTAGTCCTCCATCTGAACAGCATAGCGTCCATCTAAAATGTGAGGTTCTGATACTAAGGAGGAAGGGGAAAATTGGCATCGTATAGCAGTTTCTTCCACAAATGACCTCCAAAGCAAACTAATACATTTTCCAAGGACAAGCACATAATGATGCTTTCTAGTATAATATCAACAAATTTTGTTGCTAAAGGCAAAGAAGAGACCAAAAAGGAAAAAGAATATTTAAAGTAGTACTACCCATGACAAAAATGAGCATTTATTGTACAAATCACAGGAATTTGTAAAACTAGTCACAGAGTTAATAAGTATTATGTTTGAGGGTTACTGGTAAAATTCCTTTATGACATGGTTCTGTTGTGTATTGCTCAATATCAATAAAATGTAATGTGAAGGGGCAATTACTATCACAAGTGCACAATAATAATAAATATCTTGCTTTGCAGCTCTATAAAACCACTGATTTCAGAGTTTTAAAAATCTCCTGACATTTGTCACATTAAGGGACAAGTGAGGGAAAATTGCTTGACAAGTTTTTGTTCTCTTTATTCCTGAAAACCCATGATGTAGGGAGGATTTTGTTCCTTTAGTTAGTAATAACTTTGTAAGTCATGATGTAGATAGGAAAATATACATTGAGATTAGTTCTGAAGGAGGACTAGTCATGTTTATAGCTAGTAAAAGAGATGCCATTGAAACATGAAAACACTTACTGTTTATTCACCTGGAATAGTTGGCCATGAAATAGGCCACAGGTTCTAATTTTAAAAAGTAGAGTGAAAGTCGTAAATACAAATAGTGGCTACTTAGTGCATTAAGTTCAGTGTATTATGCAAAAAATTGGGCAGCAAGTAAAACCTACTGATAGTAGGCAGAACACAGAGAGCCTGTTGTGTGGGTGGCAGTGGAATTGTTCAGTGTGTTAACAGTGGTGATCTGGGATGCTGCGTAGCTGACACCATGACTTTGGCCCCCAAGAAGGGAATCCAACTGGGTCTGCCTGTCTCCTGACCTATAGACCTGGGTGTTGTTTTAAGCTGTTAAATTTATGGTAATCTTTTACAACAATAGAAAATGAATACAATTTGTTCCAGAGGGTTGGAAATAAACCCTAAGGAGATTCAGGGGCCCACAGCATCAATGTAATTTTTAGTCTAATGGTCTGGAGCATTCTGGAACATTCTCTCTAGTTGTGGGCAGATTATTGCCTCTTGCACTTCCCACCACCAGGAAAGAAGACAATGCCTGATAGGTGTCTCTGATATCTGGGTGCAGCACACTGGGAATGTTGTTTCAATCCATTTACGGGGTGACATGGAAGATGGCCAGCTCTGTGTGGGTCTCAGAGCAGACAAGGGATCTGCAGTAGGTCCAGGCTCACGGGGCCCTTTCACACTGGGTTTGGCACCTATTCCAAACATGGGTTTGCCTTTTCTGCTGGCAAGGCCTCGGCCAGCACCACTGACCGAGGCTTACGAAGTGCTTGATCCATAGGCGTGGGCTCCCACATAAAATTGCATTGGCTCAAGAGACCAACACTATGCAGCAAAGGAGGTGAATGGTGGGTATGTGACCATGGTGTCTACAGTCCTATCACATACCCCACCTCCCCACAGGCTGCTGGGCCGACAGCACACGGGCGCAGTCTGTTGGAGATCCAGCTGAGGCGCCATCTTGGAGAGAACACTGTGCATATGGGACGCTAGCCTCTAAGATGGAGCAGATGCTTCAAGTCATTACCTATTATACGGTGCTGTGTTTGCAAGATGTGGAAGGTATGGATCCTGAAAGCAAAAGGTGAAAGCAGTAGTGACTTTGCTAACGTCGGCCCCGGTGGCCCCTTTGGGGGGTTTGTGCTTCCCTTCTCCGCAACTTTGGATTCTAACGTTTCATTGTCTTGGTTCTTAAAGGGATGATGGGTCCATCAAGGAACACAGCAAGACCCTATTAAGGTCATTAACAGGATTAAGCTCCTGCTCAGTTACTTTAAAGATCTTTCTCCAAGAGACCAGCAGGCAAAGAGAGTAGTCACCATACTGGCAGGAGTAATTGACCCTGACCACCAGGCAGAGGTAGGGCAGCTAGTGGCAGGAAGAATACATCTGACACTCAGGTGATCCACTTGGGATGCTCTTGGTAACTGTTTGCCCAGTTTTGATGGTAAATGTAGCAGCAAACACAACCTGGGAAGGTCATGGTGACCAGTGGCCCATGGCCACTCTCTTTTTAAAAAATGTATTTTATTGAAGTATCGTTGA
Source organism: Delphinus delphis (assembly GCF_949987515.2). NCBI lineage: Eukaryota > Metazoa > Chordata > Mammalia > Artiodactyla > Delphinidae > Delphinus > Delphinus delphis. The sequence goes on from NC_082687.1 coordinate 47,732,375, forward strand.
ATTACAATGTTGTGTTAATTTCTGCTGTATAGCAAAGTGATCCAGTTATATATATATATATATATATATATATATATATATATATATATATATATATATATATATACACACATATACAGTCTTTTTCATAGTCTTTTCCATTATGGTTTATCACAGGATATTGAATGTAGTTCCCTGTGCTATACAGTAGGACTTTGCTGTTTATTCACCCTATATATCATAGCTTGAATCTGCTAATCCCAAACTCTCAATCCATCCCTTCTCCCCGTCCCTCCTCGGCAACCACAAATCTGTTCTCTATGTCTGTGAGTCCGTTTCCGTTTTGTAGATAAGTTCATTTGTGTTGTATTTTAGATTCCACATGTAAGTCATATCATATGGTATTAGTCTTTCTCTTTCTGACTTCAATTAGTATGATCATCTCTAGGTCCATCCATGTTGCTGTAAATGGCATTATTTCATTCTTTTTTATGGCTGAGTAGTACTCCATTGTATATATGTACCACATCTTCTTTATCCATTCATCTTTCGATGGACATTTAGGTTGTTTCCATGTCTTGGCTATTGTGAATAGTGCTGCTATGAATATAGGGGTGCATGTATCTCTTTGAATTGTAGTTTTGTAGAGATACATGCCAAAGAGTGGGATTTTTTGGATCACATGGCAACTCTATTTTTCGTTTTTTGAGGAACCTCCATACTGTTTTCCATAGTACTGTAGCTGCACCAATTTATATTCCCACCAACAGTGTAGGAAGACTCCCTTTTCTCCACACCCTCTCCAGCATTTGTTATTTGTAGATTTTTTAACGGTGGCCATTCTGACTGGTGTGAGGTGATACCTCACTGTAGTTTCGATTTGCATTTCTCTAATAATTAGTGATGTTGAGCATCCTTTCATGTGCCTGTTGGTCATGGCCACTCTTATCCAGAGATAAGTGTCTGTGTCATCTCTGTAACCTAGCCACCTAGACCAGCAGAGGTGCTAGTTGAGGGCAGGGAGATTCTAGAATAGGTGGTGGAGGACAGGCAGAATGAGTGTCTGTTACTGCTTGTTCAATGGCAGGGATGGCAGCTTTTCTTACTAACCTTCCTCTTGTAAGATTCTCCTAGGAAAAGAAGCCAAACAGAATACTGGAAGATTTTCTTCCAGAATTTATTATATGAAGCAAGTGGATCCAAGGAGAGCAAGGAGTTGTCTACACAGGATGCCACGGTGTGCCACCAGATCCCCCTCCAGCTTGTTTCATTCATTCCCCCAGCTGGTAAGAGTGTTGGTGGCAGGTAGCTCTCAGAGAGTTCCCTTTCTGGGACTTTCTGTAGGATGGAGAGAGCTGCCTTGTGCAAAGTTATGCAGAGGAGAGCCTGTAATTAATACCCCAATTTGAGACAACTTTGGAGGATCACCTCAGCCCCAGAGCTTCCTGTGGGATTGACTGAGACCTTTGTTGCCATGGTATTGCAATTCCAATTCACCTCTCGCCATCCCCAATCACTCCCCAATAAGCCTCCTGCACACAAATCTCTATCTGGGAGTATGATTCTTGGATTTCTGACCGGTGACAGAAGGATTGTGCCAGATTATATCCCACTAGAAATACATGAAATGATAGTTTCATCGCAGAATCTCTGGTATTGGATACCTTGGTTTTTAAAGTTGAGGATTTTTTTATCGTGGTTATCTATAAACTTATGACGCAATATGGTGCACTAGTTTTATTTAGAATTTTAAACATTACTAGCAAGGTTGAAAATATTCTTACATGTTCATTTGTGAAATGTTTGTAGGCATGACTACTATCGGACCTGGTCTTTATATGTCATCTGGGTCAACGGCCATTTCTTTGTCACTTTCCTACTACTTTCACGTGGCACACAGCAGAAGATTTTGACGCACGCTCGTCTTGTTTACCATCAAATAAGACACTACTTTGTCCTCCAACTTCGCAAATTCCTAGAAGGGCAAATTCATGAAATTGGGTTGGGAATATGCTCAATATAAATAAGTTATTTATTCAAGGGCTGTGAACATACCTCATGGCTTCTCTTCGTTTAAGCTTTTCAAGCTTGTGACTTCACCTCTTCCAAGGCTAGGCTATTTTCTCTGGATTCAGGGCTACATATTTTAGGACTAAATGTGCAGACGTGTCACTCAGCATCCATGGCTCGGTATTGGAATCCCCTTCAGACTGACAAAAACTTCAGCTTTTATCTAATTTCATTAGGAAAGATTAAACAATATCAGGATATTTAGAAGCCTTTTCAAAAGTCAGAAATACTTTAATAACCCTCCAAACCGTACTGACATTTAAAAACTTGATTATGCAAAGAACTTCGTCTCTGGGACATGGGATTACTGACTGCCAAAAATAATTCAGTTGAGACCTGGAATCTTTTTTTTAGCTCCAAGAGAAGCGCTGTTAGTAGGATTAGTTAACAGACCCGAATCCCCATTTTGAGCAAAGACATCATATGTGATTAATGTAATATTTGGAAACAGATACCCCATAACTTAGGATGGCTTAACTTGAGAAGTTCAAATCTTTACAGCCTTATCATAAATAGCACTTTAACCATAATGAACAAACTTCGTATTTATGAATACCTAATAGCTGAAGCTGATGTGCTTTTCGAATAGACTTAAGTCAATGCAAATAATCAGTGACAACACAAGGCGGTGTGTTGATTTGAAAGGTGAAAACAACCTTTGATTATATGAATTCATGATTGGCTAAAGAGCATGCATGCTCTGAACTAAGCTATAAATTCTTAGCTTATCAGTAAGGCATTGGTTGTCACTTTAAAAAAATCTTACGAACAGAGCTTGGGAAACCAACAGGAAAAGGTGGTAAGTGGAGTAAAGGATGGGTGAGTCATTCAGAAAGATACCTGGCTGGCAAATTTCAGATTTCAGGGGAAGCTGAATGGGCTGATATAAAGACAGGGAAGGCTTCTCTGGAGAAGTGAGCTGATGTCTTCAAAGATGAAGGGTACTGTTAAGATAGATGCTTCATGCTTTTGAAAAAGGAGCAGGGTGGTCTCTGTAAGAGAAGTCACCTTTGAAACTCCTCCCTTAGAGTTGACCATTCACACTCATTCACTCATCAGTGGAAAATTTTTCCCCAAGAGAACCAAATATTGAATGCTTCTAGGGTCCCTAGAGCAGTGAAAACTGCTGATTGTGATTACTAAGAAAATTCCCAGGAAAAGACAACATCTTCAGTCCAATTTTCAGGAACCAAACAGCCTATGCCCACCCTCACCCTCACCCTAAAATATAGATTTTAAAATCTATATTTTAAAATATAGATTTATATTCTGTGTTTGTTTTTACATATTAAATATGTTTGTCAAAGTGTGTATCCAAAGCGAGGGTGTTTTCCCATGATTATTTTATATTTTAATTATATGGAATGGATTTTATGGAGTGAAAGTCCAATTCAAGCGTCAACTCTGGGACTCTTCTAGCTGTCATCCACAAACTTTATTGTATATCATGTGTCAATAATATTTGCATTTCTAATTCCAGTTTGTCATACCTTCTGAGGCACGGAGAAGGGAAAAGAAGAAATGAAGGTTAACAGCCATTGAGCAGTGCTCAGTTTGCAGACAATATGCATAAAAGATCTTACTTAGTCTTTATAAGCACCATTGCCAAGTAAGTATTATCATCTACATTTTTTTAGGGGAGGAATCTGAGGCTCAGGGAGGTTAAGCAGTGTGTCCAGGGTCGTCAAAGTTAGTAATTGGCAGAACTGAGACCTAACTGCAGGTTTATTTTTGGAGGCTGCTTTTACCAATAATCTATCCTATAAGAAGATAAAGGTATGGCATTACATTATTAATTTGAAAGTGACCTTTGTGAGTTTTACTTCTTTTTATCCAAAATATGCCTAGCTCCGTGCTGGGTACACAGTAGAAGACCAACGAGGGTAGGTGAGGAAATGGATAAAGCATGACATTTGGAACTGTAGCTCTCAGGCTCCAGAGCCAACCCCCCGGGCTCAGTTCCTGGATTCACCACTAAACAAATACGTACCCTGTGGCAAGTCTGTTTATTCATATGGCAAAATGGGGATAATGCTACTTATCTTTCAGGGTGGTTGTAAGGATTAATTGAGTTGATGCTGCTAAATTACTTAAAATAGTGTCTGGTACATAATCAGTTCTCAGTGAATATCACTTTTTTTTTTTTTTTTTTCCCGATACGCGGGCCTCTCACTGTTGTGGCCTCTCCCGTTGCGGAGCACAGGCTCCGGACGCGCAGGCTCAGCGGCCATGGCTCACGGGCCCAGCCGCTCCGCGGCATGTGGGATCCTCCCAGACCGGGGCACGAACCCGCGTCCCCTGCATCAGCAGGCGGACTCTCAACCACTGCGCCACCAGGGAAGCCCTGAATATTAGTTTTTATTATGATTGATCAGATAGATTCTGTCAGATTGTAGGTATGTGAACTTGGGTAAGCCTCAGTTTCCTCATCTGTAAAATATGGAAAAATAATTTGTCTTTCATAGCTATTTTATTTAGCAAGCATAGCTTTTGTCTGCATTCAGCAGGTATTAATTCACTTAACGCTGGGTAGCAGCCTAAAGAGGCAGGTACCCTTCTGATCCCCATTTCACAGATGAAGAAACTGAGGCACTGAGAGGGTAAATGTTTTTTTCAAGGTAATACAACTGGTAATTAGTTGAATTGAGATTCAAACCCAGACACTCCAGCTCAGAGTTTGAATTTGTAATGATGACTCAATGCTACAGATGCAATGAAATAATATTTGTAAAGCATTTGTCCAGTTCCTGACACATAGCAGAAGCTTAGTAGGTATCAGCTCTTCTCCCATCTTCTCAATAAATACCTTTTGAAATTCTCATGGGATGCAAAATGATGTGAATTTATCAGCTGGTCTACTTGCTTTCCTAACATGTCCAAGCTTGTGTGATAGCAACATCTCTGTGCTCTTTGGGGGTACCCAGAAATGTGTGAACATATTTCTCTCAGATTAGGCCCATCTTAGATCATCTTTTCTGTTAACGCGTTGGAGTACCAGGAAGAAAGACATCAATGTGCACTCATGCGTGTGCAGTGATATCCTGGAGAGCAGCTGTCAGCGATGACAGTTTGCAGCAGAACAGCTGGAGGGCAGAGCTGATGTTTCTAATGACTGAGAACAAGTAATGGAAGTAAGGCAGCCAAAGAGATGGTGCCCGCAGCAGTGCACACCGCCCCACGCTACTGTTCAGAGTTCCCTGATGAGGAAGCCATAAGAATTCCAGGTGGGACAATTCTGTGCCGTGCAGGACTGTCCTTAGAAAATCAACCTGGATTATTTCACACGTTGTCGGATTTGTAGCATTCTTCACTCTCAGATACGAAATGCCAGTAACTCCACTGTCATACCAACGACTAAAAATCAAAACTAATCTATGCTTCCACACATGGCTTCCCCGCCGTTAAGAGGTGGTGTATCACCTCTGTTGAGAACTGCTTCTGGTCAGGCCCACGGGGTTCACCTGGGATTATGAGTAGAAGGCTTCACTTTATATTGCCTTGCAGTTTACAGTCAGGGGGCAGCCCGGAAACCTTAGCATCAGCGCCCCCTGGGAGCTTATTACAAATGCAGAACTTATGCCCCACCCCCAAACTGACTCAAAATCTGCATTTTAACAAGGTCCCCTGTGATTTGCATGCACATTAAAGTTTGAGAAGCATTATCATACTAAATAGAAGATGGGCTTTGGAGTAAGAAGGACGGGATTGAAATAGAGACTGCCTCTTACTAGCTCTGCGACCGTGGGAGGGTCACTTAACCTTTCTAAGCCTCAGTTTCTCCATTCTGGAGGAGAAGAGGCCAACAGCCAGGGGACGCTGGGAACCCTTGAAAGGCAACGGAAGTCTCAAAACTGCCCCCATGAGGAGGGCTGCTCGGTGAGCTTGACTGCTTTTCAGAAATGGAGGTTCAGGAGGAGACAGCACAACCGCTCAAACAGCCTCTGGGCCTCAGGACTTGAGATTTAATCACCGTTGGGGCTTACTTATCCCGTATATCATTGATCACTTATCAGCTCCAGAGCTCGTTTTCGTGGCCCAGCAAACCCATCTGCAGCCTGGAATTTCCTCATCGGTGGGAGGTCGATTGGAGGGATGCGGAGGGCAGTGTGGCTGTTGGAACTTCCACGGTGAAAGTGAATAAATTAAAGGAAACCCTGCTCATCCCAGCAGGTCTCTTTATCATGCTCCAGCTTTCAGAAATCTGCATCCTTCTCCTCACAAGACCCCAAGCAGAGGCAGGGAGCTGGGAGCCATCGGTGGGTAGATGGGGCCAGGGATGACCATGGCTCTGCCTGCAGCAAGCAAAATGCTGAGACGGGTTTTGAACCCTTTGTCTATCTTCTCCCCCGACCTTTTTTTTTTTTTTGCGGTACGCGGGCCTCTCCCTGTTGTGGCCTCTCCCGCTGCGGAGCACAGGCTCCGGACGCGCAGGCTCAGCGGCCATGGCTCACGGGCCCAGCCGCTCCCCCCACCTTCTTTTTCTATTTGTTGGGAGTGGATGAGTGGGGTGGAGGGCTAGTGGGAGGGGAGAGGATTTGGTACATTATATGCAATGTGAGCTGTTCTCTCTCTTCCATGTTCATTTAAAATTTAGGTCAAAATAAAAATATATGCATTTTGTGGGTTCATAAAACTTCATTTACTGTATCTTTAAAGAAAACAGAAATAACAGCAATGTATATAAAAGTAATGATTTAATGGCTATAAGCAAGACAAAGCAATAGCGTTATAAAAACAGCGTCCAGTTCAGTAGCTCCCTTTCTTTTCTCCAGGCCCCAAGTTGTACTCACATTTTGACAGAACATTTGCGTTGCCACGTAAAGAACCACGACCAGAGGAGATGGTGGCAGAGGATAAAAGGAGACTGCGAGTGGGAGAAGAAAGCTATGGACAGCAACGTGTCACGTGACTGGCTGCTGAAAGGAAGTTTTTTGTACCTATGCATATTCTCCTCCTTGCTTTGATAGGGATATAGGCATATATATTAATCAGTTCCTTTTCCCTCCTTTCTCATGCCCCCTCTAGCCAATATAAAGCAGCTAACCCTATAAAAGCAAAGGAATATTGCATCTGAACTAGGAATGAATATTCTCGGAGATAAGGTGACATATGGGAGGCGGTGTCTTTCTTTTCCAGGAGCAGGTGAGTACATCCTCAGTTGTGTAAGGGACAGTTGTATCACATTAGGGATAACAGGATGTTATGTCTTCTGGGGGAAGTTCTAATCTGGGGAAAGACGAATGGACTGTACTGTCTGTGTTCAGCTCAGCATCGTTACCACCCTGTGCTCTGCAATACAGAGGAGAGGGCAGAAACCACGCTTCTTGCCATTCCCTTTCCTGAAAGGTTCTGGCTAGAACGCGTTCCTAAGAGGTTCTCAGGTACAATATGGAAAAGGCAAGGCCATTCTCCAGAAGCTGTCGCCAGCAGGTGTGTGGGCAGCTGCGGGCCCCCCTCCCCCAGCCCCGTGAGCTCCTGAGAATGACCTGCCTCACTGCTGCAGCCTGAGACACTGCAGCCTCCCGGAGACCCAAGAATGTCAGCAGTTATTTAGCACGGCTTCCCTCACCTCTTCTCCTCCCGCTCTCGCAAAGCCTGCGTAAGACTCTCATTTCTATCTGAAATCCTTAACTTCACAGTAATTTTAATATACATCCCAGAAATTCAAGGAAAAGTGTTTTTTTTTTTTTTTTTTTTTTTCCCCTGGTGAACCCTAGTTACAGGGCTGAATGTCCTGGCACAGGGGCTGAGCTGTGGGCATTTGTGTCTCACACCACCCGACAACATCTGTCTTCTGACTGACTGGAACTTTTCAACACTCTGCCCAGCAGTGTTTGTTAGGGTGGTTTCTGTCCCAGTGTCAAGGGAGACATGGTCAGTGGGGGAATAAGAGGGCGGTCTGGACCATCTCACCGTAGCTGCTGTGTGGTCTGGGGCCTGGGAAGGGCCAGCCTGGAGTCCCCTGCTGTTGATTACAGTGGTTGTCAGGTGGGTGACCTTGGCTGGCATTGCGAGAATCTACACAGAGGCAGCTTAGAGCCTGGTTGGCCGGGTGCCCTAAGAGCGGCCCCCTGGCTACTCTAGAAACCTTCCTATAGGTAGGGATCTTGCTTCTGCAGCCTTGGCCTCGGGTTGTCCCACTGGGTTCACTGGGATGGCTGGCCCAGTGTACGTGCCAGGAACCTCTGGCACACAGTGAGGGCTCTGTGGAAGTGGTCAAGAGCATGGACTCTGGAGGTCCACTGGTGACATCTGAATTCTGCCCCACCACTTACCAGCTGTACGACCTGGGGCAAGCTTCTAAACCTGTTGGCCCTTAGTCTTCTCATCCGTAGCGATGGGGATATTAACAATATCTCTTCACAGGGATGTTAATCCATGTAAAATGCTTAGGACAGTATCTTTGACACAGTTAGTCTATGTGAGAATAAGCATTATTATGACGACCCCGAGGAACGACGAGTTAGCGCAATGATGGAGCCTTCGGACAAGAGGGGGCAGTGACACCAAAGGCAGCGTCCCTAGTCCAAGGCTGCTGTGGGCTCACATCCGACTCCTGGGGAGAGCAGGGAGGCTGCAAGGGGACAATAAGAGAGAGGTTTTCACTAAAACGCTGGGTGACAGCGGGGGCCTGTGCTCTTGCAGAACTGGGGGGAGGGGAGGCAGTCTCCCGGTTGGCAGAAAACACAGCCCAGCAGGGCAGCGGGAGTCAGCAGAAAGGTGACAGTGCCTGGCAGGGGGTACGTGCTCAGGAGCTGACTGGGCTCGCTCTGGGCTCCACACCAGGCACCCTCGAGATGGCCCAAAATAGCTGAGCGGGACTTTGCACGGGATCTGACAGTTTTAAGACCTGGGTTATATTTACATCAGATACCAGTCCCGTGGGTGGAAATGGCTCTGCTGACAGACAGACCTGGTTTGAATCCCACCTCTGCCACTTACTGAACAGTAAATGCTTGGATAGCAGGGGGCGTCGCATTCACTGTGGAGCACACAGAAGGATTCAGTCCATGCATGAATGCATTTAACATCCTGGAACCTCAGTTTCCCCATCTGTAAGATGGCAAGAGTGTAATGACCCCTAAAGGGTGTCATTAGACAATTGATGCAAGGGTTACATTAGACAATTGCCCACAGGCACCTAAAATTCCTAGTGAATATACATTGCTTCTTTTGTTTTTAGTAAATATTCAGTGTCTTGCTTAAATAGAAACACAATACATTTGTTGACTGGAACGGATTAATGCTATTTTAGTGAAGAAAATGTAGCCCATTCTACACTTGCTAAACACTACATCCTTTTTTTTTTTTTCGGTACGTGGGCCTCTCACTGTTGTGGCCTCTCCCATCGCGGAGCACAGGCTCCGGGCGCAGGCTCAGCGGCCATGGCTCACGGGCCCAGTCGCTCCGCGGCACCTGGGATCTTCCCGGATCGGGGCACGAACCCGTGTCCCCTGCATCGGCAGGCGGACTCTCAACCACTGCACCACCAGGGAAGCCCCAAAGATTACATCCTTTAAGAGAAGAGGTCATACCTCTTACAGGTGTTTTCCCAATTTGATCAGTGTTTTTCAGTGTCATTCATGACTCAGTCCTTTCTGACAAAAATCAAAATATAGCCACTAGCTATTGGTGCATACTGTTGAATATTAGGAGAGTAGAAGACTGAAGATAGGTTACTCAGTGATTGAAACAGATTATGACCTGACTTGGAAAAGCTATAATACAGGGAAAAAATTGATCTGGAACCAATAATTCGTAATATGTAAACACTACACATTATTATTAGGCTTTTTCTTTCTATACACACTTAATGTGTTTTCCAACCAATCCTGTTCAGGCAAGCTTGGAATAACGGAGTTGTTACTTGCTTTCGTGCCCACAGCGGGTCTTCGAGAAATGACCGAATGGTCAACGGGGAAGGGTCTGTTTCACGTCTGGTTCTCTTTGTTCATCTCGAGTCCTCCCCGGCAATCCTCCATGCTGTGCCGCTGGAAGCCAGGTACCTAAACATACGAAATCTGACCTCAATTTTAAATCCATCATCAAATCAACTTGCTCTAGCTTGCAGGTGGATCCGCTGCTCTCCTATGTTGCAAGATACATGGGCTTTGTTATCGCTGCGTTCTTCAGAATCAGAATAGTCTTCGGTTGGCTTCTGGAGGTGGAAATTATATTCTGGATGATTGAAATTGCTTGCTATTTAACTGTCAGATGGATGGGTATGCCGAATTTTTTGAAGGAGAGCAAAGCAAGTATCAAATGGACTGCTGCTGCCTTAACGTGACTTATCACGGATCACTACCTGTTTATTGAATCAAAGTGTTTATTTTTATAACTATTTTATAAGGCATGGTACATGGTTAAGAGTAAAATCATTGCTTGTAAAGTTTCTTCATTTCTGACATCCTTCAATTCTCTTTCAAGATCAGAGAGAACTTCCCACTCTGCAGAAAGTATTATTTATTGATGTGGGATAAATTCTCTCTAAGAACAAGCCAGGACTACTTAATCTGAGCAGTACTGAGCATAGGAACCGAACGGCCTGAATAACAAAACATATCAAAATGGGAATCAACACTGTCAGATGCAAGCTTTTAAGAACTTTAATTGATATCATTATCATTAGTATGCAATACGTCTTACAACAAATGTAGATACAATGAGATCAAATATCAAAGAAGTTGCAAGTTTTTCCATCTTGAAATGACGTTGGCTAACTCACCCCAAAAAAGCAATCTGGCATTGGTCTCTTGGTTAGCACTATTACCAATATCAACTAGCACTTTAAAATCAAAGTTGAAATGGTACATTCATTTGCCAAAAAGAGATAAAAGGCAAAGAAGGTGAATCAACGTGCAAATTAGCATCTGGCCCAGTTGCAGAATTCATTTCCCAGATGCGAGGGATTGAACCATGCACCCTTGCAAGCAAGATAAAGGGCAAACAGATGACAGTAAACCAAAATCAACTCCACGAAGAACTCAGAAAACTTTGGGATGGTAAAGGCCAGGTCTACTGCTGTTAGCGTTCAGGTATCCATATGTGTTACCCTAACTCAATAGTCTGTGAGACCTATGTCCTGGGCCATCCTTTCATTCAGGGATGGAAACCATCCTTCACGGTCCCAGGAGTCAGGCGGCGGCACTGGGGGTTAGCTTGGAGCTGTAACAGCTGTCTGTATCTAGTTACTATACAGCTGTCGTTTCATAGATTTAAGTAAAAACAACACATCAAACAAGAAACTGAGATCACGTATACATTTATGTAATACTTAAAATGTCTATAAATAGTTTTCTCCAGAAATTGAAAACACTGTAGACATGATTACATTAATCCTCACAACACATTTGTGAGGTAGCATGGGGTGAGGTCCATAGGACAGCGTCACGCCCGACTAAGAAATGAAGACACAGACGTCCAGGGAGGGCAGGAGACTTCACTGGGGCCACGGTAAAAGAAAACAAACTTGAACCCCACTCTGTCATTTGCAATCTGTGACCTAGAAGAGGCTGCTGGCCTCTCTCCTGCTCTGACATTCTCTCTAATGCATTATGACTAGTCCGGTCCCTGGAGAGTACATGGTTGTTTTAGACCGACTGGAACCATTTCCCTTAAGTAGGCCTGAACAGACTCGCTCCCTGAGGTAAAGGACGTCAGTTATTGGCATATATTTCAGGGGTGTGTGTGTGTGTGTGAGTGTGAGTGTGCTAAGCCATATTTGTTGAATGCAGTTGTTAACATTTTTGGCCAACTCAAAAACAGAAAAATGCACTTGGCAAAATAAGGTTCAACCCATCGGTATTTTACACTAACATAACAAGGAGTGTTAGTTTATGGGAAGCTGTCGCCTTGCTGAACGCGTCTGCTGTAGGTCCAGATCCCTCTCTTTACCCTAAGGATCCAGAAATTAATAAGAGCAACCAACCCATCAAGCGCTCTTGTACAACAGCAGCCTTGGTAGGGAAAGATGCTAGCTGAGTCAGGATTCCCTGGGAAGAGGCTGGTCCCTCTCACCCAGTATTTATGACTGAGCAACACCCAGAAGACCACCTCTCCAAAGGTGCTTCACGGACGTTTTGTCAACACATCTGTGGCCGAGGGAGGAAAAAAACATATGGAATGTCCTGTCGTTGTTGAATTGTCCTTTGCCGAACTGAAAGCCTATAAAGGGGGTGAGGGTAGGAAAGAGGGATCATTACTCAGGCCAAGCATGGTCAGAAGGGGTACCCTTGGTCATTCCTGGCCATTTTTCTGAGAATGTCCACTTTCTTTGTCCAATTTCTTTCAGAGCGGGGGATTGGCACATCATGGAAAGTGTCACCGGCCCTAACGTCTCTGCCACCAGAGAAGTTTAGCCCAGCACGGTAGCGGCTGTTTTCATGTCAGTACTTTTGCTGGGCCACAGTGAGTGACAGGAGGAGTTGAGGGTCAAGTTTCTGGAAACTAAACAGAGTCATGGCAGCAGGTCCAAGTTTAGAAATAAAATATGATGCAGTTTCAAGTTCTTTATGATAGCATAGGATACCGTGACACATTCTGAAACAGAACCCAATGTATATTTTCTACGCTATGAAATCAGGACTAAAATGCTGGCTGCTAATACACAGGTGTTTCAGGAGGACAGGGTTAGAGCCATGAAATAAAGCTATCTAGAAAACACACAGAAATAAAAAGGCAACCATGCATAGCAAAAACAACCCATCCGCCGACACTAAATACTTTTGAGATAAAAATCGAACGAATCGTTTCATTTAGGTAAAAGTAAAAACTATCCCTAACCTGGGGCGTCTTGTTTTGTCGCAACGAGCATCACAATAAATTAGGGTTTCTCACACTCGGCACTATTGACCTTTGGGGCCAGATAACTCTTAGTTGGGGTAGGCTGTTCTGCACATCGTGGGATGTTTAGTGCCTCCATGGCCTCTACCCAGTGGTAGCACCCCCAGATTGTGACACTCAGAAAGTATCACCAGGCATTTTCAAATGTTCCCTGGATGGGGGAGGGGAAGCAAAATTACCTGCTGCTGAGAAGCACTGCTGGAAACGGATGCCCACAAAGATGATCGGCTCTTTCTCAAAATTCGTGATGCAGGATTTGAAAACTAGGTACCCAGGGGTGTCCATTTATCAAACAGCAGAATTAGTAAGGTAAACATTTGGGAAAAATAAACGGATTAATCACTGTGTCTGTACGGAAAAGCCTCACTGAGCAACTGCAGACAAACTAGTGCCTTTAAAAAATTAACAGCAACAAGAACAACAACAAGAACAACCAGTTTACAGCCTTTATCGAACAGACAGTAAGGCAGTGAACCAGTTGCTTTGTGGGTAGAAAGCAAGGAGTCTACAGGCTCCTTCAGGCAGTGGATGTCTCTTACAGTTACTGAGGGCAGCTCTTACCTTCCCTAATGAGGTACGCGGTGTATGTTACACGCCCCTTCCCTCCCACCCTCCTCAACACCCCCATTGCACACTCACTTCACACGTCTCTCCCTTTCTTTTCTACAGCTAAACTCATCTCACAGCCTTCTCCTGTGGAACCGCTGAAAGCTTGTGGGCTGGGGTCCCAGCTGCGGTTGACTAGAACGGGCATCCTCAGCAGAGACAGGTGTCCTGGAGGGGAGGCCAGGTAGCAGGCAGGCTGAGATCTGACAGCAGCCTGCTACTCTGCCCCTCGGCCAGCTGGCCTCCCCCAGGGCACCTTCTAGGTTCCTCTTTCCTTAATTAGGCAGCTAAGAAACTGGCATCCAGCTAGCAGAGCCGAGCAGGTGTCCTGTGGGCCACAACCAGATAAATTGAGATTAAAAAGGAATCTGAGAAACCCCTGCTTCCTTACCTGCAGGGCAAACTCCTCCCAGCACTCATCGCCTTTCCCCTCATCGAGACTGAATGTAATCTCCTAAAGAAAAGTTTAAGAAATACCACACACTGAAAGTTCCCCTAAAAGGAACCCTTGACGACACAACTTGATCCCTCTTCCTGTTTCTTCTCGCAGTGGGACCTGCGCTGGGTACAGACACCTCCACCGTGGCGTCCGGCCTGGACGGCGTAGGGTTGGCCCATGTCAGCTGCATGTCAGACTCCACTCACTTTTAAATAATTTTCTTTCTTTCTTTTTTTTTTTGGTACCAGAAAGGGGAAGTTGTAGCAGCCAGAGGAGAGGGAGGAAAACAAAACAACGAAACCAACAAAACAGGGCTTAGGATGGTCGCTCAATGCACATCAGGTACTTGTTATTAATTCTACTGGATAAGCACTGATAAATAAAGACAGTTACTCCTCATCTCAGGCCACCTTCCTTGGTTAGGAGTCGTCGTACAGAGGATTGTTGTAGTTTCCCCAGGACCCGTAGTCGTGGTCATCCAAGAGCCTTCCGTAGGAGGAATGCCTGGTGGGAAGGAGAAGAGGGGTGTGGTTATTTGGAGAAGTTGCCCGTCTGTGGACAGCCCCGTGCCCTGGGGCCTGAACCGGGGAGAGGAGACACAATTCTTCACTAGGACACCCCTCGGTAGCAGACGCACCAAGCCGGGCGGCCCCAGTCCGCAGACACCTTGTAAGTTATGACTGATCCACCGGGAGCCCAACTGGCGCCTTCTGTCGAGATCCACTGGGTCCTTGTCTCTCTCCTTGACCTCCAATGCTGGAGGAGGAAGAGGCCCCTTTTCCATGGCTATTTAATAAGAAGTAATGGGAAAGGGAAGGTTGCATTCCTGGCATTTTGGCTTAGGTCCTGGACTTCATTTTCCCTGAAATGATAACGACACAACCAGAACCGCTGTTGCTCTCACCACGCCCTCCTGACCTTTATATAATGTTTTATAAGCTACAAGTTCTTCTATGTTCCGTGTTCACTTGATCCTCAGAATAAAACCATGGGCCAGGTATTGTTCATCCTTATTTCTCCGATGAGGAAAATGGGGCTCAGAGATGTTAACTGACATGCCCAAAGTCACCCAACTGAGCTATGAGTCGAACCCTCACCTCCAGGATCTGAACCCAATTCTCTGAGCTCAGCTCCCTGGAGTCTGCTTAGCACCTTAGCTCAACGGCAATATGGGTTTATCCGGCTTTGCTGGCTCATCTGGCAACCTGCTCCACGATTAATATTATTTCAAAAAGAAACTGAAATCAGATGCTTATCACTCTTCCGTGTGAAGCCTTTAAGTGGCCCGTCATCCCACACAGAGTCAAAGCCAAAGTCACTACAATGGTTTGCAAAGCCCTGCAGGGTCTGGCTCCTGTCACTTTTCTGAGCAAATCAGCTACTATGCCAGTGCCTTTTGCTCGGTTCCAACCACAATGGCCTCTTTGCTCTCTCCTCTCATGCCTGACACACTCTTGCCTCAGGGTCTTTGCACTTACTGTTCCCTCAGCTTGGAGCAATTGTCCTGCAGATCTCCACATAGCTCATTCCCTCATTTCCTTACATCTGCCCAAATGTCACCTTCTCAGGGAAGCCTTCCTTAGGAGCTCTATTTAACTTGCCACTCCCCGCCCAAAGCACTCCCTGCTTAATTTTTCTCATAGCACTCACACCTTCTAACATGCGATACAATTTACGTATTTATTTTGTGACTGCCTCTCTCCTCAAATTAGACTATACATACGGATTATTTGCCTGTTTTGTTTGTTCTTGCCTCTATCTCCAGCACCTAGAGGAGTAAGTCCTCGATAAATGTTTGTGGTAGAAACAGTGATAGGAAAAAATACATCCTGAACGTCCAATCTGTTCACAAGGTGGGAGCTTCCTGGAAATGATTATGGCATTTTAAGAATAAAACCAATGACAGGATTTGGAGAACACCACAAAATGAGCATCTGGTGCCTCTGAGGTTCAGGCTAGCTTGTGAATTTTGACACCTCGCCACTGGAAATCAGGTAGGCTATCTATAGTACAGATGAACATACCCACTCCCCCTAACTTTTTCCTCAGCTAGATATGAAAATTAAGCCAAATGAAAATACAGCCCGAGAGGCACAAAAAGCTTTTGCTATATACTTCTATCTGTTGCTAAAATAAGCGCTGTCACTCTTCTAAGCTTATTTACATCTGTCAGGTAGTTGAAAAGAGATGCTTGACGTGCTGGCTTCAGACTCCTAGCTTTCAAAATTCTGATTTCAGTCCCGAGGGCTGGCTCAGTTGACCCAGTCTATACACCTGGAAACTTCCACAAAATAGTCTGTTTTCCCTGAAGACCCACACTCATTTCTGTGGGTGTAAGAAGGAAAGAGGTCACAAATAACACACCACTGATCTACTGATTGGCAGGAATAGGGGAGGGCAGTGTTGGTAAATGAGGTCCCGCCCATCCATCGCCAACACTTCCCCCACACCTAAAACCTCCAATTCCAATCAAATTCTTTAATAGGAGGGTTGAGAAATGGAAGTTATAGACTGAACAAGTAGAAACCTAGGGATTACAAGACTGGAGCTGGGCCTAAGTTTCAGCATGACTTACTGTGACAAGTCTGGCCAAAAGGGACCCAATAGGCACCTTCTTTTATTGATAGGATACCCTGTCTCACCACTGTGTGCTTTCTCACAGCATTTTTATATCTATCATATAATTTGATTCTCATAAAATGTCAGTTAAGCCTACAGATGTATGTCCTTGAATATATTTTTAACTCCCTGTTTCTTCGTCTATAAAACGGAGAAACAAAAAAATTGCGTTAGGATTGGTGGGTGGATTAAATGAGGTAATGCATATAAAAGACCTGGCACATAGTAAATGCACAATAAATGTTGCCCAATATTGCTTTTTAATTTTTATTATAATGAAACTTACACAAGCGCATGACAGATCTGCAAATAGAAAAGGATACTGAGTGAAAAGTGCGCCTCCCTCACTTTCTCCAGGAACTCCTGAAACTATGCCCCAGGCATAGTTATAAAACCAGCTTCTTATATTATAACTCAAAAAAAATTATTATCATGCGAGAGTGGGGTTAGAGGATTAAAAATCTTCTGGGCGTCAGGTCTTACTGCTCGTGGTTATTGTAGGCAAGACTATTTGATCAGAACTATACCTGAATCTGCTGTATTATGAGATGTCTACTACACACACACTAGTAAAATAAAGGAGAAAGATGGAGCCTTCATTTTTCTTTGTGTTCTCATTTGAATGGACTGTGAGTTGAGCAAAATACTGATAAATGAGGGAAGCAAAGCAAGAAATAGAGATAAACCATGTCTGGGAGTATACTGAACCTGTAGGGCATGTTTTAATGTAATAATGAGCCTAAACGAGAAGAATTGCGTGTGCTGGGATTCAAGCCAGGTTTGGATAAATCCTGTAATACTGTGGAAAGAGGAAGACAAACACATTTTGTGTGTGAGTGTGTGTGTGTGAGATAAGAAGAGAATCATTAATGATCACTTTAAACTATCTCTCTTGGTCAGAACCTCTTAAATCATGGCATGTTTTAGATGGAAATGGGGGAATTTTTCAGATTGGCATTTGTCAGGTCTAAAGTGGTGAAAAAACTCCCACTCTCGGGGCTTCCCTGGTGGTACAGTGGTTGAGAATCCGCCTGCTAATGCAAGGGACACAGGTTCGAGCCCTGGCCCGGGAAGATCCCACATGCCGCGGAGCAACTAAGCCCGTGTTGTAGTTGTACTACTGAGCCTGAGCTCTAGAGCTGCAAGCCACAACTACTGAGCCCATGTGCCACAACTACCGAAGCCCACGCACCTAGAGCCTGTGCTCCGCAACAAAGAGTAGCCCCCCCGCTCACCACAACTAGAGAAAAGCCTGCACACAGCAACGAAGACACAACGCAGCCAAAAATAAATAAATAAACAAAAAACCCCTCCCACTCTCAAGATTAAGAAGGTGGGGCTCGGCCCAAGGGATCTGGAAGACTGTCACTGTGATGTACTGGGAGAGGTGGTACTAAAATGAAGGCCTGTTGGCTCTGTACTGCAAGGCTGCTGCGTTTAATTTCAATCTTAAGAGCCCTCTGTATGAATGACATCCTCGTCATGTCAAGGCAGTTTCATTTACTCCATTTCTTCATAAAGACCGCACCCAGCAAGCCAGCACAGCTAAGTTTTCCATTTGCTGTGCGTTGGCTTCCTTAGACAGTAAACCTTCTGGGGGCAGACTACGTCTTACTTTGCTTCTCATTTTCTGAATGTCTGATACGTTGCTCTTCATGTGATGGTACTTTTATAAATACTTGATAATAACTGCTTACATCCAGTAGCATATAAACAGTACACGGAGTAAAGGCACAGAGTTTACTTTGTCAATACCAGCGGGGATTAGTATGGCCTGTGGCGATGCATTGTGCAATATAACCATGGCAAAGCGAAAATACCTTATTCAAGAACAGAAAGGGCCAAAGCCACCATTTTAACCTTAAAGATAGGAAGAGGGAAGAGAACTACCACTAAATTTCTCCCGTGTGATGACATGGCTTTGAAGCACTCAGTATAGGCCCACAGTCCTTGTAAATCAATGACACTGTGCTTACTGTCACTATTGTTCTACTGCGTCCGATGATTTAGTTAGCTAAAAGCAGAACCTGAGGGGACAAAATAGGGAATGATTTCTGTGAAGCCCTTGCCTCACTGCTTCCTTCTCAAGTGGTTTTGCTCTGACAAAGCAACACTCCCCACTCCCCGCAGTCACAACTGGTGATGCCTTGTTGGTGACAACTGGTAAATGTGGTGTGACATTTATGGTTTGAGGCCTTCTCCACAACTGTGAAAAGGTACCTATTTTAAGATAGCTAGAGCATCAATACTTAATGGAACTCAACGCTCTTTGAAAATGAATGAGGTGTTTAACTTTTTTCTGTGTTGAGACAAACATATTTTAGAAAACACCTCCTTTACAAGGGTCCACCCCGGTTCCCCAGCAGGTCTCCAACTCTGTTTATACTACTCCTTCCAAAGTCCTCTCCTCTCTAGTAAAGTGAGTCTTGCCATTCAATCACTGGTGCTTATTATGTGCTAAGAAGGAGAGTTATAAAGATGAATAAGATATGGCTTAGTGCTGGGAAAACACAACTGAACTTGCAGCTCCTTGGTCATTAGCCATTAGGCTTCAGAATCTTAATCATCCATTAGCAAAGCTAGTTTGGTGCAGCTGTCACTGGCTCTTTTGTTTTCGTTGGTGGCTTTCTTTTTCTGATTGTCATTTCCCTGCCTGGCTCCTTTTATTTATTCATTGAAAAGTTATCATTGATCAGTCCTTATTTTGGGATTTGGGGAATACTTCAGTGAAGTAAGAGACAGAAATCCCTGTCCTAAGGGGGCTTACATTCTAATGGGGGAAGACACAATAAATAAGACATGAAAAATAATATAGCAGATGGTAATAAGTACAATAGAGGAAAATAAAGCAAGGAAGGGGAATGAGGGGTTCCATATGGGAAGCAGGGATTGTCATTTTGAATATGGTGATCGGGAAAGTCTCACGAAGATGTCATTTGAGCAGACACATAAAGGAGATGTGGATGAGCCATGGGGATGCCTGAGGCAGACCCTACAGACAGAGAGAACAGCATGTGCAAAGGCTCTGGGGCAGAAGCAAACAACACATCTGTGTTGTAGCTACTGACCTATAATTAAAAAAAACTTTCTATATTGGGATGGTTTTAGATTTATAGAAAAATTGCAAAGATAGTACAAAGAATTCCCATGAGCCCTTCACCCAACTTCCCTTGACGTTAACATCTGACATAACCATGGCCCATTAGTCAACACTAAGAAATTAACATTGTGAGCTACCAATTTGAAGCTAAGAAATCTGTGACCATTAGTGGTGAATTTATCTGCCCACAGTTAACCACTGCAAGTTAGTGGCAACAGTTAGAGTATCATAATTCAGTATCTTTAAATAATCACCTTTACTTTGAAGGGGCAGGTAACATTTATTTTATATTTTAATATCATACTGGCAGACACTCATCACAGAAGAGGCCTGCACGTCGGAACACCTGCCTATTTGTCAACAAGTTCAGAGTCACGAGATAACTAGGGGAAATCTATGGTTTAACACATTCCCATCGCTTCCCCTTCTCTAAACCTAGTTTCTCCTGATCTGGAATAAACCAACACTGCTGCCGCACCCCAAACTTTCTTACCCAGAATCATTCACTCAGCCAGCAAGTATCTATAAAGCAACTCTTATGTGTCAGGTATTGCCAGGGGCTCTCTGACCTTCTAGTGGAGGAGACTGGCAGTGGACGCAATGATTCCAGTACAGGGAAGTGAATGGTACGAAGGAGGCATGGGCAGCATGAAACTCACTGTGGAGAGGGTGAGGGTGGGAGCTTCCCAGAGAAGATCTCTTTTGAGCTAGACAACTTGGAATTAGCCAGGTAAGAAAGAGGTGAACCAAACACCTCTGGCCAGGGATCAGCACGTTCAAAAAAAACAAAGGCACGAAACAGCAGAGCGTTATACCTGGGAAACTTTAGAGCCAAGTGTGTTTGGAGTGTTGGGAGGAAAGGGTAGAGTGGGGTTACTCAAAGTCTGATCCTTCGACCAGCGGTACTGGCACCACCCGTGAGCTGGTGAGAGCTGCCACTGCATGGGCCCCACCCTGACACACTGAGTCAGAACTTATGGGGCTGAGACCCAGGAAACTGTGTTTTTAACAAGCTTGTCCACTGGTTCTTTTTTCTTTTTTTAAATAAATTTATTTATTTTATTTATTTATTTTTGGCTGCTTTGGTTCTTCGTTGCTGTGCGGGGCTTTCTCTAGTTGTGGCGAGCAGGGGCTACTCTTTGGTGTGGTGTGTGGGCTCCTTATTGCGATGGCTTCTATCGTTGTGGAGCACAGGCTCTAGGCACGTGGGCTCAGTAGTTGTGGCTAGCGGGCTCTAGAGCGCAGGTTCAGTAGTTGTGGCGCACGGGCTTAGTTGCTCCACGGCATGTAGGATCTTCCCGGGCCAGGGCTCGAACCCGTGTCCCCTGCATTGGCAGGTGGATTCTTAATCACCGCGCCACCAGGGAAGCCCTCACCCATTGGTTCTTATGCACATTGAAGTCTTGAGAATCACTGAGGTAGAGAATCAAGTCAACTAGACCTACAGAACACCAGAAGCTGACCGGAAAAGGTCAACCTGTAGCTAGCAAACACTGGAAGATCTCAGACTTCATGGCTGGCTCTTTATGGGCCTAGTTTTTCAACCTTACAACAGCCAGGAAGAATCCAGTTGTCGAAAATGTCATCACTAGAAAGACTTCAAGCAAAACAGGTGACTTCTACAAAGATGTCTTAAGGGCCAGGCCCTGTTGTGTCTACAAATCAAGATCACATTTATTTTTGTGAAGGGAACAGCCGTGTTGTCTGTCTGGGCTACCAGCACACCTAATTATAGCAGCATCCACGTTGCTGGCGATAGCAGATATGGTCTCCTGCCCGGGAGATTATCTCGTGGCTGAACAGTTTTGAGCCAACTTAAACAAAACAGAACTGACTTACCTCATTCTTCAATCATCACTAATTAAAGACAACCTTCTGCTAGAGGCAGGCGGGGCTTTTGCTTTCTTTTGCCCTGGAATAGAGATTTCTCACAGATAGCTTCTATTAATGAATGTATAATGTGGGTGCCACTTCCCAGGCGTTTAGAAAAAGCACAATTGAAATTGCCAAGATGGAACATGGAAGTCTGCACGTCAACAGGTAATTAGAAAACGGAGCTTCTGTGCCGTCTTCCTCCTCCTCCACCTCTCCTCTCTCCTTTGAATCCCTGACGCCTACGGAACGGGGCTGCTGGTGGCTACAGTTTACTGAGCACCTAAGTAGGAAGCGCGTGATAATTACAACGAGGACAGCAATTGGCCCTTCCATGGCCCTCACTTCAACCCCGGAACTGCGTGTTTACCTGTATCATAGTTTAATACTCATAACAAGCCTGAGTTAGGTATTAGTATTCTAGTCCTATTTTACAAACAAGGAAAGTGAACACAGAGTGATTAATGAACTTGCCCTAGAGTCCATATTCTTTTTTTTTTTTCTTTTGTGGTACACGGGCCTCTCACTGTTGTGGCCTCTCCCGTTATGGAGCACAGGCTCCGGATGCGCAGGCTCAGCGGCCATGGCTCACAGGCCTAGCCACTCTGCAGCACGTGGGATCTTCCCAGACCGGGGCACGAACCCATGTCTCCTGCATCGGCAGGTGGACTCTCAACCACTTGTGCCACCAGGGAAGCCCCGAGTCCATATTCTTTACCATGTTATACGGTCTTTCCAGGTCATCTACATTCATTACTCCACTTCATCTTCAAGACAACCTTGAAAGATAGGTGTTATCCGCTCTATTTTTGCAGGTGAAGGATCAGGGAGATTATAAATTTGCCCAAAGCCACCTAACTAGTAAGTAGAAGGGTCAGTATCGAACCTGTTTGCAAAGCCCACGTACCTCCCTCCACCCCACATTGTTGCTGGCTACGGTGCGGGGGTGGACAGTAGAAAAGAGCCTTAGGTTCTGGGCAGTTCATTTTTATAAATTGCATCCAAAAGCGGCTTAGGTTAGAGTGCCCTTTTTCTGGTGGTGAGGCTGCCCTTTAAAGCGGGTCTTCTTTTGCCTTTGCCGGGACATCAGCTGGGCCTGGGGTGATAGGGCGCGGTTGCAGGCCAGAAGCTAATGGTTCCCTCATGGGCTGTGATTTCAGTCACTTGCTGCTCCAGCCAAGTGAGCTAAAAAAACCACAGACAACATACCTCTGTCATGTTATTGTTCTCAGAAATGTGGGACAATAGGAATGGAGGAAATTTCCAGCCAAGGCAAAAGTCAACCTTAGGTACACACACACACACACACACACACATGCATGCACAGTTGTCAATTGAGCCAAGTGTATTTTTGATGAATGATTAGTGGGGCTTTCCAAGAATCTGGCAAAATAACACTTGAAGGGGTTTTAGCACAGCCTTGAGATGCGTGAGAGCTATGAACCTCCTTATGTTATCATTTTTCCAAAATAATTACCAGAGCAGCAGAAAGAGGTTTTCCTTAGGGGGTTTCTAAACAGGGGTCTGGTCACTTTATCCATCCTTAAGTTTGTAGTGCCAAAGATAAATAACAATCTTATACTTACGCCATGGGGGCCTTTCTACAGGGAGGAATTACATTACACAGGAGAGAAACAACGACGAGTTCAATTTAATCATTCACTGAATTTATCTAGTGTTGAGAATGCTTGGAGAAAAAATATAACTTTTTTAATTTTTTAAATTTAAATTAAAAAATTTTTTTAATTTAAAATTTTTAAAATTTTAGAATTTAATTTTATTTAATTTTTTTTAATTTAAAAATGTTTTAAATTTTCAAGTAAAATGTTATACAATTTTAATCAGCACTCATTAGAACCAATTTTAATGGCATGCTAACAAAATTTTCCAAACCCAGTAAGTTCTGAGATGGCAGAACTGTGTCTCATGACTGATGTGACCCCATTGCTTAGAAGAGTTCCTGGCACATGGCTAATGCTCAGTAACTATCTATTGATCAGCTGTCCCACTGGCGTTCCTTCCAGCTGACCACTTTGATGATGATGGCAGTGCTGTGTACTTGGGAAGCAGCATCCGTTAATCCTTCCAACGATGCTACCAAGTAGTTAAAATTACGGTCCTCATCTTACAGAGGAGGGAAGTGAGGGATAGTGAAGCTCTGTTACATGCCCAGGTGATGGTAGAACCTGCTAGAAAGTGGTAGGGCTGAGATTGGAACTGAGATCTCCCTGCTCCTGGAGTCTGAGTTCTTAGTCACTGTTCTAGTCTGCCTGTCTATCATCAGTGGTAGGCTTCAGGTGGTGAAGTTGAGTTCTTGCCTGGAGTCAAGAAGAAGAGTCCTGAGGTTATTTTAACATCATTTCTGGCAAGTGTGTGGCGAGAGGGAAGTGTTTCTATTTTGTTCCATACTCTCTGGAGGCATTTTTGGTGACACAGCCCTTTGGAACTCACCACTGGTGATTCCAGAATGTCTCTAAAATTTCTCTGTAAGTTCCTTTCTTTGAGCCCCACCCAGAATCTCCCAAACACAAAGAGAAACTCTGTTACAAAGTGGGAATGAGGTACCCAGACTAGTTCATAAAAGCCAATTTAACTAATAATTAAAATACAGTGTATCTACCGTGATAAACTAGTAATTAAGCCAGATGGAAAAGGGTAGCATTCAGTAAGCTATAATTCATAAAACTGTTTGATGCTCAAGGAAATATAGACTTAATGAAGAGAAAGATTGTTTTTTTAATTTGAAGACCACTGGATCCTTTCATAAAGGCTTTTAGACACAGGTAATGCTAGCACTTTAATTCCGATTTCTCTTTGAAACCTGGCTTTCCTGTTCTTTGTACCTTAGATAGGGGTGATATTACCAGGCACTCTCATACTTGACACCAGTCATTAGGTTGATTTTGTTCATGTGTAGAACAAAAGATGGAGGGAGATAAAAGGGAAGGGGGAGGGGAGGGTTCCCCACTGGGCGCTGGTCTGGGCTGGGGTGACCGGAGGAGATGAGAGGGGGCAGCAGAGGGGATGTGTGTGTAGAGATGAGAAACTAAATACGTGAGCTCCACGTGGGGAACCAGGACACGCCTCTTGAAGGAGAAGCACAGCTGTGATGAGAAAAGGTCAAGAGTGTGCATGCGTGCACAACTGTGCCTGTGTGATTGTGTGTTCTTACGTTCAGTTGTGCATTTATTCCATTTATCGAGCATCTTCTTTAGGCCAGCCCTGTGCTCACAAATAAAGTCTGGATCCTCAGGCAGTTTACATTTTTGTGGGGAAAAGAGACAAAAGACAAGCAAACAAGCATATAAAAAAAACCAAATAAAATCACGTACAGTGAAAACAGCCAGGATGAAACTAATTGAGGCACTAGGAGAATAAATAACAAAGGCACCAAACTGGAAGGGAAGTCTCCTGGAGAATGTGACTCGGAAGCCATGTATGAGGAAGAACTAGAAGAAGAACATTTCAGGGAGAGGGACCAACAAGAACCAAGGGCCTGGAGAGACACAGTACCTGGTGTGTTCTAAGAACTGGATGGAAAGCCAGTGTGGCTGCAGCTCAGTGGTTAACAGGGAGAGAAATGTGTGATGAGCAAGAAGACGTGGCAGGGTGGGCCCATGAAGGAACTCACGCCAAGCTGGAGGGTCAGTTTAATTCTAAGGGCAGGGGGAAAGCCACTGGGGGCGTTTGAGGGAGGGAGTGACAGGTCGAAGGAGCTTCCGCAAAGTTGGGCTTGGCTGTTGGGAGGAGAACGCATTGGGGGGTCAGGGACCAGTTGTGCTCATCACGGTGGCATGCGTCCTCCTGTCCCTGTTATAGGCACTGGGCAGACTGGGGAACCAGACAGCCACTTGCCTTTTGGCATTTTACAGCTGATAGGACACTCAGTGTGAGTAACGTGGTTTTCGAGAGTTTTGATTTTACAGACGGTAGACGACAGAAGTGGAGGACTCACAGGGTACTGCAACTTTCTCTTTGGCTAAAGAAAGTAAAAACTCAACTACCATCTGTGATCACATTCTTTTCATAAGAGAAAGGATATTTAAAAACCCAAACTATAAGGATATAATCTTGGGGGGAAAAGACCCAATTTTGTAGAAAACACTACGCTTTCCTTGTAGTTTCAACATTTTGCTTTAGAAGCGGTGAGAACCTCCTTCCAGGCTGGGTACACACTCCCACATCAGTGTTCAGAACATCAGTGCTTTGGAACCATTGAGCCTGCCTATCTCGCCCATTTCACAGGTGAGACAAAGTGAGGTTCAGGAGGCATGTGGCTTTCTCAGGGTGATGATGTGAGTTAAGGGCAGAGGGCCAAGGCCCCAGTCCCCTCGCTCCAGGTTCATTCTCCTTCCATTACATCATCACGCTGTATAGTCCGGATGATTTCTTCTGCTTTGCCAACTTTCAGATACTGCCCCATCTATTCCTGTCCAGGGTGCAGTATGCTGGCCATTTTCACTTCCCTGCCAAGATTTCTGAGAGCTGAGATACTTATGAAGAAACCAGAACTCAGCAAAACAGCTCACAGCCCAGAGCCTGATAAAAAGGAATTCCATTCTTTATAAAGAAGAGGAGGGTGGTGTCTTACCTGATCTTTAGATAGGCTGCAACTCCGAACACCAGCAACACCACAGCAATGACTGTCACCGTAATGGCGGCGATGCTGCCTGGGAAGGAGAAGAGGCACAGAAAGAAGATGAAGGAAGGGTGTTCATTCCAGATCATTCTGCAATGCGAAACCCAGGAGCTTAACTCTGTTATCAAAATGCTTCTCAGGCTAGGCTAAGTTCGGTAAATGGCCAATATTTATGAAGACCTTTTGGCTGGCCCTGAGTTCAGAAAACAGTTCACAGTAATATTTGATCATTTTTTAAGAATGCCACCGATCTGTTGCTGCTGCTGCTGCCGTCTGCAGGGGTAGTGGATTTAAAATCTCCTGAAGTACTATTTTCTTCTTTCACGTGCTTTAGCTTGTTTTTCTAGCATTTGCAAAATATTGGAAGACCTAGGATGCTTAGTCAAGGGTCATGACAAAATAATGCTGTTGATTTTTTGATAAAACAGAACCACAGCGCTATGTCAGTAGTGTCCACTTCAAAAGGGTCATCTTGGTAGGAGATGCACTAATTTTAATGATGCCATCAAATCAAAGCATTTTAAAAGAACACCTCTTTGGGTCATGTGTCCAGTTTTCAGCCCTGAAAGGTGAATCTGATTTTGTAGAGGATAAAGTCAAGTTTGGTGTATAAAATAAGGTCAAGTCTGGTAGGTAACGCTATGTTTTGTTTGTAGAAATAACCAGGTACAATTATAAAGTAACATGAAGGTTTGATTGTGTAGTTTAAAATCTGTTTCCAAAGGCAACTATTAATGGGCAGTTAAAAAACAAAAAACAAAAAACCCTTTGAGCACATAGCCTTGTAAGAATAACCATACTGCTTCCAGAGATTACTACTTTGGGGCACAATGCTCCTTTTGTGTGAGTTGGTGGCTAATAATGTATATATTTCAGTTTTATTTCACCTCAGAAATACCAAGAATCAATTGGGCTTTTGTCTCCTCATTGTTAAAGTGACTTCTTGGCATTAAAGTTGGTACTAGGGATCCCATTTACTCGTTCAGGCCACTGAGAAATTATTTTTTACTTCAACAAATGAATGGGACTCTTAAACACATTGGAAAGAGCATCAGATCTGGAGTCTGAATATGCGGATTCAAGTGTGCTTCTATCATTAGCTGTCTGACTATGGGCTAATTACTTAACCCTGTGGACCCATCCACCACTCACCTGCTGTGACAGAGAAAAGAAGAGCTGTTCTACCTGCCCACATAATTTGAAGAAAATTAAATGAGGTGCCCTGTGCACCAAGCTAAAGTCCTATCCAGATATACCTTCCTGGACCAGTGCCCATCTTTCATGAACTACATCGCAAAGGTGATGGATCTGTCCCACATTTTTGGAGATTTACTATTTGTGGATGATTTTGCCACTTCTTATATTTTTTCCCCCCTGTCTTATGAATGGCTTTTGTATATTGTTCTTCTCATTAGCCCTTCCACCAAAGGAATTAGAGCAGAGCTAAGAAGCAAATGAGTCTACTCATTAACTCTTTGGTAACTCCCGCAAAGGTTTGGGTGAAAGAAGGCTACAGGAGACATGCATGCCCCCGCTGGTTATAATTTCTAAAAGGCCAAGGAGGTACTGCTAACATTGAGACTAAGACCAGAACTTGATGTGTCTACACAGACCGACCATAATGTACCATTTTAGAGCTTCCACACTTCTGGACACTCACAGGCCCATCTCTTTGCTCCTAGAGTCCTTTAGGGCCAGATTGGTATAATTATCAGTACCGTTCTCTTTCCTTTTTACTATTGTCAAGGTAGAATTATGGCACCGAACACTCAAATATGAAGACTGGATCAAGTAGAGAAAGTTTGAGGTCAGTCCCCTTATGGATAACCTCTACCCTGCACTCAGCTTCTCAGCCTCCAAACTGCGCTGAAATTAGAACAATTCAAAGTTCACTGAAGCCTCTTAACAGCTCTTTTAAGAGCTTGTGAAATGAGGATTATTACTGCAAGGTAAGGTGATGGGGGTATTTCAAGATTCAAAAAGGTACACTGATTGCAATTAGGAGCTTTGAAAACTGACCTTTAAATTTAACTTCCTCCTTTCAAAAAAATGGGAGGAGAGAAAGAATATAGTTGATTTCTCTATAAGACCTTTCTTTCTTGCCCCAGGATACATTTAATTGAGGAAATCGTAGGTTTGTCCTTCAAAGTTTCTTCCCTAACTGTAGGCAGTTGGCTCTCCTCCAACTCTGCGGTTTACTGGATATATTTAAATACCACCTCTACTGAAGATAAAACAGGCAGTTCCCCAACTCAAGTGCTGTTTTTTTTTTTGAAACAGAAAGTAGTAGAATGACCGCTTCCTCTCCATGTGACTGAGGGCTGTCTGGCTCTCGGTGTAGACCAGTCTTCAAACAGGGCTCTTCAAGGCCACCCTTCTTGTTCACAAAGGACAGCCAGGCAACAAGAGATGGAATTAGCAGGTGATTCCTCCCATGGGCCCTTGAGGGCAGCTGAGCGAAGGGGCGTTTCTGAGGGTTCATATTGCCCCAAAGGAGGCCAAAACGTGTGAGGTGAAATAGATGGTACTTAAATATTCGGGCCACCTCCTTAACTATTCTGCCACCCACCAGCTCTTCTCAGAGGGTGCCACCATGGGGGCAAGGGTCTTCTGGAACTAGAAGGGCTTCATCAGCCCCCAGCCTGGGAGGGCTTGTGTCCTAAGCTCGCTTTCACCTCCACGGCAGCTGCAGCTGCCCCCCTCCGAAGCAGCCCGGAAGTTCATGCTGGGAAGTTCCACGCCTCAGGGCATCGCGGTTTGAGCACCTGAGGGGTTTGCTGAGCTGACAGTAGCCGAGGGTAGCAGGACTTTATGCGGGAACCCAAAAGGCCTGATTTCCTCCTTGTGAAAACAAATGCCATTTCCCCCGGAGTTCTGTTTAAAGTAAACTGGATACTTCATGACCTTTTTTTCACCCTTAGATTCCATATATATGTGTTAGCATACAGTATTTGTTTTTCTCTGGGATAAGGAGGGTGGGAGGGAGGGAGACGCAAGAGGGAAGAGATATGGGAACATATGTATATGTATAACTGATTCACTTTGTTATAAAGCAGAAACTAACACACCATTGTAAAGCAATTATACTCCGATAAAGATGTTAAAAAGAAAAAAAAATACAACAGGGTATTGCTTTTATCTGTATTTTCATTAGCATTCAGTCAACTCAAAAAATGTATTAATTAATGACTGCATTTTGTGTCAGTCATAGGATGGGTTATTACTATAATAGCAGAAATTAAAATACCATTTATAAGGAAATAAAAAATAAAGTAAACTGGAATTCCCTTTCTCGTACTTCGTCTTTCGAGGCAGGGCAGGGAGAGGAAAGATGAGGAAGGTGTGGCTACGGCAGGGAAGCGCTACCCTATGAGGAAGGTGTGTACACTGGGTGGGCAGTGCCCTGGGGATGGGGGATGGGGAGGTGGCTGGCATTTCTGTCTTCCTCATCTTCCCTGTTGGCACGTGTGAGTTTCGGACCGGGTGTGATTCACGCTGTGAAGCCCCGGAACCAGAAGAAATTAAGAGAGAACCGGAGGAAATGTATGTATTTTCTAAGCCGAGATGCTAGAATATTCCACCGTGCCAACACGTTCTGCCTGACCAGAGAGCCACGAGCCGAAGCCTCCCTGAAGTCTGGGTCTCTCTGACGGCGTTTCTCAGGGGGCCATTTCCCCACTTTCATAACAGCTCAGAACAAAAAAACAGAGCAGGCTAGAGAATGATCTGTTCTACACTTGTGGGTGGTGACTTCGGTCTGGTGCTGGGCCAAGAACTTTACAGCTCCCACCTCATTGAATTCCCTTTATGAGATGAAAATGATTCCCATTATATGGACGAGCAAGTTAAGGCTCAGAGAGATTGAAGAACTTGATTCAGGTTTTATAAGCTGGTAAATGATGAAGCTGTCATGTGAACCCAGGACTACATCCTAGGTTTTGCATGTTTAATCATTAATATACTGGTGACATCCCTGGCCCTTTTCTCAGCTTGGCCAGCTCCTACACTTTCTTTATGACAACGAAATATCAACCCTTCTGGGAAGCTTTCCTGACACCCCCAGGCAAGCTGTAGTGTTGTTGTGTGTTCTCAGCTCTTTGTGTCTGCTTCTCTTAAACACTGTGTTGTATTTTTGAGCTTCCCCAGACAGATTCTAATCATATTCATCTTGCATCTCATCCCCCTTCTCCCTGAACTCTCCGCACTGGGCACAGTCTCTAGCCCATAGTGGGTATTTAAATTATTTTTTAAAATGTTGAATGATTAAATGTAATACTCGCAAAAAAAATAAAAAAGATAACTGGCAGTTTCTGAGACCAGTCACTGTGCTAAGAAGGTCCCCAGGCAGCAGCCTCTCCACCTGTCCATCTCCACCTGTCCTGGAACCCCTGCTCCAGGTCCTACCTCGGCATCTACTCCTATGACTCTAACAGCTATGGTCCAACCGCCCCAGTGTGTGCCTGCGAGTCCCCATGGACGACTGAGCTGGAGGAGAGTTATTTTAGGACTCTCTGTCTGAATAAAGTCAGAAAATATCCTTGAAGTAACCAGCACAAAATCCCAGAAGCCCACGCTTCTGGTTGGACCTGGTCAGACTACCCGAGGGAGAGGGTTTCCCTGGAGGGCATCACTTGCCCTGCTTCGACTCTGTTCTGTGCCCGTGCAGTCCTGGAACAAACGATGACATCATTTACAGGCTCTCTCCGCCGCCCCCAACACCTGCCTCTCTTTACTACGCTTCGGCTAGTCCTTCGCAGACACAGGACGTCCTCCACACTAGAAGGGACTCTGCTCCTGTCCAGACTACCTCCGCATCACTTGTCCTACTTGTCCTAAAGGTGTCCTCCTGTCTTCCTGGGCTTAGCAATGTTCCCAAACCTCAAATGTTCCCCTGGGGACTCTTCTCATTGAGGGATTTTTCCCCCCCATTTTAAACATGAAAGAAACGTTTCATCTGACCTCTTTGGCAGGATACTTGCCAATCATATCCCAAAATGAGAATATTAGGATGTGATAGGATGAACCCGAACGACCTCCGAAAGAAAGAGCTTTCCTAGGCTCTTTAAAAAAGTTGTTATTGCTCTGAGAGAGCCGGGGACAGGGGAGGTGACGGCGGGGTGTTCTCAGGATGATAAAAGAAGGTGAGTGTCTTGCTGCTATCTGTGGATGACTTCCGAACTACATCTCATTGGGAATTCATCAGTCAGGCTTGTTTAGAATGCACGTGTAAATGCTTTGACCAAGTTCCTGGGTATGCTTGTGTGTGTCTGATCTATTTTGAGAAGTCTTTAACAAAACCTCTGGACTGTTTTTCAATGTTCTTACTCTTTTCTTTCCTCTTTCCCGTCTAGAGAATAGGTAAGAAACGGAAAATAGGAGCAGGTGGCCACTTCAGAGAGCGTGGTGGCTTCTTCAGTCAAGGTCACCAAGAGGAAAGGAACATTCTGTCTCAGAGGAATTCTTCCTCTTTGAACGCATGTGTCTGCGGGACTTCCCTGGTGGCGCAGTGGTTGAGAGTCCACCTGCCGATGCAGGGGACGCAAGTTTGTGCCCTGGTCTGGGAAGATCCCACATGCCGCGGAGCGGCTGGGCCCGTGAGCCATGGCCGCTGAGCCTGCGCGTCCGGAGCCTGTGCTCCGCAACGGGAGAGGCCACAACAGTGAGAGGCCTGCGTACTGCAAAAAAAAAAAAAAAAAAAAAAAAAAAAAGCCGGAGTAGGGAAGAGGTGGGAATGAAGATGTTCTCTAGAGGATGGGCTGAACTTGGACAGAGAGCAATGAAATTTTTAGGCAAGAACCAGCTAGATGGAGGTACATATATACAATGGAATATTACTCAGCCATAAAAAAGAATGAAATTGGGCCATTTGTAGAGACCTGGATGGACCTAGAGACTGTCATACAGAGTGAAGTAAGTCAGAAAGAGAAAAACAAATACCATATCCTAACACATGTATATGGAATCTAAAAAAAAAAAAAGGTTATGAAGAACCTAGGGACAGGGCAAGAATAATAAAGACACAGATGTAGAGAATGGACTTGAGGACACGGGTTGGGGGGAAGGGTAAGCTGGGACAAAGTGAGAGTGACATGGATATATATATATATACTACCAAACGTAAAATAGATAGCTAGTGGGAAGCAGCTGCACAGCACAGGGAGATCAGCTGGGTGCTTTGTGACCACCTAGAGGGGTGGGATAGGGAGGGTGGGAGGAAGACGCAAGAGGGAGGGGATATGGGGATATATGTATATGTATAGCTGATTCACTTTGTTATACTGGAAAAACTAACACACCATTGTAAAGCAATTATACTCCAGTAAAGGTGTTAAAAGAAATTAAAGAATAAAGGACATTAAAAAGAAAAAAAAATAACTAATTCTTCTGAAAGTGTAGCTATTTGTTAAATTGAACTTTATAAGTAGTTATGATGCAAAATTAAAACTCCTTTATAAGGCATACAGCTTGCATGCAAATATGATACAGAACTGGTTTTTTTTTTTTTTTTTTTTTTTTTTTTTTGCGGTACGCGGGCCTCTCACTGTTGTGGCCTCTCCTGTTGCGGAGCACAGGCTCCGGATGCGCAGGCTCAGCGGCCATGGCTCACGGGCCCAGCCGCTCTGCGGCATGTGGGATCTTCCCGGACCGGGGCACGAACCTGTGTCCCCTGCATCGGCAGGCGGACTCTCGACCACTGCGCCACCAGGGAAGCCCAATACAGAACTGTTTTTAATTAGCACAATCCAAGCTTGTCTCCGTGTTAGTCCTTCTCTCTGCTGCCCCATCCCCTCAAATCTTTAAATCATTAAAGTACTGCTTAATCATTTCTTCACACAGTGGCAGAGGTAAACTTTATTAAAATTAGTCAGATATGACCACAATTGGAATCTTTTACTTCATGTTTATACTATTTCTCAAAAGCTAGTTAGTTTGCCGGATTGGTCAGTGGACAGACTTGGGATTCAAACCTTGGGCAGGATCCCTAATATCTATACTTTTCCACTTCCTGTCATCAGAAGCCCTGGTTTGGGGACTGGCTTTGCTTTTATCTAAAAGCATTTTACCTACTTGGGTAGCATATAGTTAAAAATGTATACTAGAAACACAAATCTCTGTTGAGATAATAAAAGATTTGCATTCACCCAAGCAAGTGTGTGTTTCTTTTTTCTTCATTTCTCTCTCCTGCAGGCACATCAGCTGTACTTGAAGGATGCAGGGAGCCCAGGTTTGTAATCAATGCCAAACGGGGCACGCAAGTCGGCACAGTTCCCGGTTACCATGGTTTTAAAATTTCCTTACTTCACTTACAATCACAATCTTTCCCAACACAAATGAAGCCTCGTTCCCACCTGGAATTTTTTATAACTACCTGTTTAGGTCGCCCAACCCCAGCTCTCCTTTGACACCTGTAATGTAAACTAGGCTGGGTTTCTAAGAATAGCAAACAGTGCCCCTCATCCCCTTTCCCTATAGCATCCTGACAAGCTGACGGCCACACAGCAGCTTCCCATCAACGTCACGTCAGGGAGCATTCCTCTCATTCAGTGCTCTCTAGACCAAAAGGAGCCCACGGGGAGTAAGAATTCTTCCCGAAACAGGGGTGACCCCTACATCTGTATGCTATCAACAGACTCTCCTTAAAGGCTGAATTCAGTCTTTAACAACATTTCTCAGGGGACAGCTCTAGTATTGTGCCAAGAACAGTAATAAAAGCATTAAGAAAAACAATCGTGGTCATAAAAGTCTCAGCAGCCTTCCTTTACTGCAATTCCCTGTGCCAGGCACTGAGCGAGGCAGAGCGGGGTAGGTATCTCCACTTAGGAGTTTAGCAAAAGCAGTTAACAAAAATCTATTCAACTGGTTAGTATGCAGAAATGGGATTCAACCTCTGAGGCTGGATTCCCCAAACTTATGCTTCTCTACTTTCTGTGACCGGAAGACCTGGCGTGAAGACTGGCTTTATACATGCACTAGCGGAACAGTCTTGGGCAAGTCGCTTTGCTCCTTTGCGCCTCTATGGCCTCATTTGTGCCCCTATCTCTACCTGTAAAGTGAGAATTCGTTCAATCATTCACACAACTGATGTTTATTGTTTACTACGTGCCCAACTTTGATGAATCGCTTGCTTCCTCTCAGAGTGCTTTTACTAATTAAACAGTGTATTTAAAATGCTTTGTCCATCATGAAGTGCATTACAAAGGTCTCAGTCTCTGGGCATCTCTTATCCATAAAAACTCTGAAGCCGGGAAGAAACTTGAAACCAGAAAAGATCGGAGCCAACCCTAGTATTCGAAATGATTGTGGATCTCAAGCTCAAGTTTTGCTTCCAGCCTGATCATGACCAATGGAATAATGTAATTTTACTGTTGAAAGGAAATTAAGAAGGTTCATTGCCTCTAACTCCTTCATTTTACAGATGATAACATAGAAATTAAGAGATTTGGTTGAGATCAGACTCCATCAGTGGCAGAGCTGGGACTAGATACCTTTGAATTCCAGGTCTGCCTTCTTTAAAATTTTCTACCTCTTTGTCTTATCCCAAGTAAAAGCCTTCAGGCACTGATAGCTGAGGCAATAAACAAAGACAAGACCCCATCTTCTATGTCACCACAATGTTTTCAAAATTCAAACATCTCTATACCACTCTCATTATTTTTGCCATGTCCACATCACTGATACTATTATTTTCTTAATATCTGTCTTTTTTTTTTTTTTTGTGGTACGCGGGGCCTCTCACTGCTGTGGCCTCTCCCGTTGCGGAGCACAGGCTCCGGACGCGCAGGCTCAGCGGCCATGGCTCACGGGCCCAGCCGCTCCGCGGCATGTGGGATCTTCCCGGACCAGGGCACAAACCCGTGTCCCCTGCGTCGGCAGGCGGACTCTCAACCACTGTGCCACCAGGGAAGCTCTAATATCTGTCTTTAAATTAAATTATTTTTCTTTAGATACTGACTACATATAGCCACACCCTAAGCAATGATAGCTATGAAATCATGAGTTTGATGTGTTATTTTAGTTTTTTTTCAAATTCATACTGAAACAAAAACATAGATTTATTAGAATGAAAAAGGTTCATCCTCTTGCATACTACCTGTGTAGGGACTTAAATCATACTTTTGGGAACACTGCTCCCACGAACCAAATTTTCACAAAGAAACTCGGGGTGAGATGCTGGATTGGGGGTAGATCACAGCCCTCAGATCCCCTGGAGGAGGCCAGGAAGAATGGAGGGCAAAGAGTCGGGGTCATCAGGGCCAGTGTCAACACCTGTCACTACTTTAGGGAATGTGGCAGCTTCATGAATACTGCTTCTTGGTGGAGGCCAAAACAGGGGAAATGTGGCACAGAAGGGACAGCTGTCCTGACTTACAACCCCTGGGGTAGCAGTGCAGACATGAACAGAGACTGTATTTCTAAGACCATGATGCTAAGCCCTGATGATTGTCCCTAAACATGCTTCGTGTCAGTTTCTGCTTCTCATTCTTTCCTGCAGGGCAGAGTCAAAGTGCCTGGCTTTATAAGCCTATCCTAACTCTTTGAAAGTTACCTTATATAATAAATGTAATTCAGCCTGGGCTGAATTATAACCTGTTCTGGGCTGAGAGAACCACACCTTGACATGAGTGGGGATCTCAGCTCTGAGTCAGACCTACCCTAGACCTCTTGAGGGATGGAGGGACAGTGTTGGAGAGATTTCTGGGGAATAATTAAAAAAAAAGATCAGAGAATCCCCTCTACTGTTTGTCCTGGATGAGGAGAAGTCTCCTTCTCCTCTTCTGAAAATTCTGATCTATAGTGTGAGTGGGTGAGCAGTATCATGTTAGGTCATCAAATCCTTTGACTGAACAACAAAGATATTTCTATTCAGGAGTCAAATCAGAAAGAGGGAAAGAAATCCTGACATCTCTCTGCTATCGGAGTATCTTTAATGCAATTAGCCTTGAGAGTATCAAAAAGATACTGGAGGGCTTCCCTGGTGGCGCAGTGGTTGAGAGTCCGCCTGCCGATGCAGGGGACGCGAGTTCGTGCCCTGGGCCGGGAAGATCCCACATGCCGCGGAGCGGCTGGGCCCGTGAGCCATGGCCGCTGAGCCTGCGCGTCTGGAACCTGTGCTCTGCAACGGGAGAGGCCACAACAGTGAGAGGCCCATGTACCGCAAAAAAAAAAAAAAAAAAAAAAAAAAGATACTGGAAACCCTGAAAACCTGGGGTTTTTCCAGTTGGGGACAACTAGCTGTGTGGCAGTGGGAAGGAGGAGGTATGTGTAGGCTGAGAAGTCAGCCTTTTGTAGCCTCTGACTTTCAACTTAAGGGGCCAAGTTGGGGATCTCAACTCTGAAGTCATCCCTTTGCAAATTCCCCATAGAGAGGGGAGAATCATGTATCGCAGGTGCCATTTACCTGCATGAAGACAGAAAAAGAAGGTTTTTTGGTTGTTCTCTTTAGTATTTCCTCTATGTCTTCAGTATTCCAGTGATGAAAATGAGACATGACCACAGATAAAACAATACTGAAGGGGAAAATAAACCAGAAAAATTGGTATATGCCCTTTTTGAGACTCATCTAGCCTGCAGGTGAAGGCTCAGACCCCTTTGAGGCTCATCAGCCTTGGCACGTAAGGCCTTCCATGCTGCCATTTTCTTGGTTCCAAGGACACGGCAAGAAGGAAGGGAGGAACTTCTTAGGGCCCAAGACAGAGTCCTAACCCTGTTTGCAATGATAAACTTGCAGTGTGCAAGTTTATCATTTTTTATCATGGAAAAATGACTCTCGCTGGGGAGCAGAGAGTCAGTTTCAGGTCACCTGTCTCAACATCTTGACAAAGGGCAGCGACACTATAATTCCTGCAGCCCAAGGACTTGGGGATTTCTGCAGAATCATTAGTTAATTTAGCTTTGCCTCCATGTAATTAATCACCTAGGCAAGGTAGGAACCTGCTTTTGGAGACTGTATTTTATTTACCAAGCTTGAATTTCTCCCAGACTCAGGATCCCAAGGTTTTAGAGTTAAAAACTTTGGAAAGAAAATAATTTCCAAACTTTGATGCCAGTTAGGGGAAGAAGGCAACCTCCAGGTCTTAATCCCCCACCCTCAGGTGCAAGTGGAGCCTCGGCAAAATCCCGTAAGCTCAGCTTTTGTATCCTCCCTCCTCCATGATTTATTTTCTCCCAGCTAGAAATCTCTAGTTGTATGCACTCTTCAACGCTTATCTTTGGATTTTCCAAGTTTCACGAAAGTGCTACTATTTCCAATGTGAACATAGTTACTTTTCTCTTTCACACTTTTTGGATTATCCTTTTCTGTATTGTGTTATAGGCAGGTGCTAAAATGGGTCTTGATTACCTAATCTTTACAGTAATAATCCTCTTGGGAGTCTTGAAGTGTTGTCACAAACATTTTATTTTTTCAAGTTAACAAAACACAAAGTCTAGAAGAGTCAAACTCTTGCTGGTAACCACACTGAGAATTAGGGACCCAACTGTAATAAGAGCAGCCAACGTTTATTTAGTGCTATGTAAGGGACTCTTTATAGACTTGGTCTCATTTAATTCTAAAAAGAATCCTATAAGGCAATTATAGTACGATTATTACCCTCATTTTACAGATGAGGAAAATGCGACACTCAGCGATGAATAAACTTGCCAGGTCATCCACCTAGTAAATGGCATTGGTGAGATCTGAACCAGGCAGTCTGATGCCGAAGTTCGTACTACAAGTAACATGCTTACCCTCCTAGAGCCTGGCTTTGAAATGACGCCATAATTTCACCAAACAGAAATACGGCAAAGTGTTTTTGATGGCCCACTTCATGGACTTTGAGATTTTATGACTTTAACCTAAGTTCACCTTAAATTTTGAGCCCGTGTTCTATCCCTGAAGAGGCCTGTGGGTCTGATGATAAAAGCGCAAGATACTGTGAAATAAAACTCTGTCTCTTACTGGCCGATATTTTTCTTTCCCAGGACCAGAGAACAAGGCATACCGAGGACAATATCAACTTAGTATCCATTATGTGTTCTCCTCATGCAATACTCCTGACTCAACCCACTTCAGGGGGGGAGTTCTAGAACCTTTTCTGAGGAAGACAATGGGTTAGTGCTGATCTGTTCTCACTTTCCCGTTATTATTTTGAACAAAAAGACATGCTCTTCTGAGTCAGAAGATTACAGTAAGTTCAGTCTGGATATGGAATCGGGAATATTCCAACCAGTTTTCCCAGTGAGCCAACAAGCCATAGATTCATTTAGGATATCAGCAGCTGTGCTTACAAGCTAAATTCCACTTTCTCAGTGAAGTATTTCCAAAATCACTTTAGTCATATGTGACTAGTGAAGATATCTGAAGCAGAAAAAAGAAAGTGTTCCGTGGAGACAAAGCCTCTAAATGTAATGAAAGGTGAGACAAAGTATGTGATGGTGTTGCATTGCTACTAGATAACAATACCAATGGTAACTAGCTGATTTTATTACCTTGCCATATATTTTTCAAAGGATATTTTGGAAATATTTTAAAACCAGATTAAGATTTAGGCAGTAAAAGTAAACCAAAGGAGAAATAAAAGTAGGAGAGACAAGAACTTAGAATATTTTTTTTACCTGAAATATTATCTGACAGTTGGAGCTCCTTATGGGAGTTTTACTTGCTGTAAGCAAGCTTAGAGGTTTAGCTTAAGTTTAAAGAATTGGGCACAAAAGAAAAAACGTGAGGGAGGATTTATAATCCATACTCTTGTCAGCCTTGCAGTCCACGTGGACCAAAGATAGGAGCCAGCGTGATGGGAAAAGAGAGATGTGGTGGGATTATGGGAGCTTTGACATGAGAATGAGAGTGAAGAGAAGTGGGTGAATTTGGGACCTACTAAGAGTTCAAACCAACAGTTCTCGGTGATGGAAAGAACACAGAGAAGGAAGGAGGATTGGACTAAAAGATGTTGGTACCATTCACTGTTAGAGGTCAGGCCTGGGCATGTCATGATTTAATATTTGTAAAACTGAGTCTAGGATAGATACAATATTTTTTAGGATTATTGCTTTCTGATATATTTTGGGCCATCTGGAAGAATCTGATCAATAAATGTTTAACGCTCTTTTACTTTTTTTGTTAAATCCTCATTTCCCCCTTTAATATATTTTGAATAGATCATCGAAATATAATGGTCATTAACTTACTATTGTATTACTTACAATACATATATATATTTTTACTCCTAAAATCTTTCTATGTATACTTTAAAAATGATTCTTCCCCCTTTTCTAGGAGTTAATTCATTTTTCAAATCTATATTTATCCTAAGAGTTGGTCTGGAATAAGGAGGTGTTTTGACAGCTGAAAGTCCCTTGCAGGTACGGATGCAGAGAGGATTAGATATCTGTGCCTGCCTGGTGTCATTCCTTTCAGGGTATTTATTAGCACAGTTTGTCCTGAATAAATCTGGAGTCAGACTAGCAAATTAAAGTTCAAAGGCCTTCACCCATTTTCACAATTAAGAGTCCTTCTCTTTGTAATGGAAAGCACAGGACAGCATAAGACCAGGGGCCACTTGGATTTTATAGACAAAAGAGAATACCCAGTCTGCAACAAGCCGAGTGACTACAATTTTAAAGTTTGCATATGTAGGAATCGGGGACGATTCGAGTATCACTTGGTGTGCAGTATCAGTTTATCCCTTAAGCGTTCACACAGCACCGTTCAGTGCAGTTCAGGATGTCGCAAACATACTGTAGTCACGGCTTCCACCCTTGAAGAGCGCTGATTTAATAACCCAGACGATCCTTATTTAACACATCACATCTCTCTCTCTTTTCCTTTAAAAGCAAAACAAAAACTGAAAAACGAAAATGAAAACCCGTTTCTTCTGCACAACCGCTTTCGGATGGCTGCGGCTACCACCTGCTTCTCCTCCCATCGGGAAGCTCCACCCCTCAGGCCCAGCTGGCAGCCCTGGGAGTTTGACAACATCCCATGTGGCTCATGTCCACAGCAGGTCTGGAGGCCGTAGGTCCTTCCCAACTTTTCATTCCTACGAATTCAGCTAGGATGGGTTCAGTGGAAGGAAGACGTGACTTCGGGTCACTCAGGAGAACTGAATTTGAATCCTAGCCTGGTCACTCAAGCGAGGACTTAAGTCACTAAACCTCTCTGTGCCTGTTTTGTCACCTACAGCAGAGATACACACACCATCCAGCTCACCTCGCTGGAATGTTCTGGAGATTAGATGGAGGGCTACCTGTGCCAGTCACGAGCCCAGTTCTTAGAACACGTATATTCTCAGTAAGCCCCATATGAACGTGAATCTCATTCCTTCTGCCTTGGATAATTCTAATAAACAATTTTTGTGGTATGATAAGCCAACAACAACAACAACAAAACCCCTGGAAGATTGTCTCTCTTGTGTTCAGTTTATAATGAAGAGAGCTTAAAGTCAGAGTAGCTAAATGACATGGTCTGTCAGTGACAACGGCCAACCGGAAACCAGGTATAAACCGGTCTACGTGTTACCAGTCCTGAACTCCCTACAGTTTACGTACATGGATTCCTGCCAGTTGAATATTCTTAAGTATAATTCTGAACACGTTCTGCCTCTGATCAAAAGCCTTTGGTGACTATCAATGGCTTGTCAAGTAAAGTAAGTTGCCTCATCCTGTTACTCAGGGTCCTCTAACACTTGTCCTGAAATCTTCATTCCGGCTTCTTCTGCAATATCTTCCTCCACACTCCATCCTGGGATCCACAGGCTACTTGCCATGCTGGGTACACGCGACACTGTAAACTCCACAAGGGTGGCGACTGTCTCATTCATGGCCAAATCTTCACTGTCTAGCCAGATGCCTGACTCACGAGCTCAGTAAGAGTTCGTTGAAGATGACGGGCAGACTTCATTATGATAAACACAGTAACAATAGCAATCACAATAGCAAAATAATAACAATAATGATGATGCTGCTGATGGTGGTAAATAATAGCAAAATAACAAGCACAGACATCAACAGAGTCATAGCTCAACAGTCACTATGCTGTACATAGACCCTCGCCAGGTCTCTCTGGTGAGGGTGTGGTGAGTAGTGAGATCAGTTACAGGGGTATTTAGTTTCTTATCTCAATTAAACTTTTTAATAACCCCATCATTTGGAGACTACCCTTATCCCATTTTATTGGTGAGAAGACCAAGG
Source organism: Delphinus delphis (assembly GCF_949987515.2). NCBI lineage: Eukaryota > Metazoa > Chordata > Mammalia > Artiodactyla > Delphinidae > Delphinus > Delphinus delphis. The sequence continues at coordinate 47,773,709 of NC_082687.1, forward strand.
CTCAGAGAGATTAAATAGCTTCCCTGGTACTGGCTGATTGCCTCTTTCATACATTTATCCAACAAGTGTCATTTCAAGTCTACCATGTGTCAGGCTCTGTCTCAGGGGTTGGGGATGTAACCTACATCCTCCCGTTTGTGAGCAACGTCCTTGCTTTCATGGAGCTGACAGTCTAGTGGCAGAAAGCAGACACCTACTCACCAAATAAATGAGATGATGTCAGCAAGTGGTAAGTGATTAAAAGGAAAGTAAAGCAGGATGAAGGGATCCATGGCGATGCGATTACTGTTTCAGAGAGGGGTATGAGGAAAGGCTCCTGAGGAGATGACAGCTGCACAAAGTCCTTCCTGATGACAAGGAGCGAGCCACTGAAGACCCAGCAGGAAAATGTTTCAGGCAGAGGGAATGTTAAGTGCAAAGGCCCTGGGGCAAGAGTGTCTGCGGTCTGTTCAAGAAGCCGTAAGATTGCAGTGTGTTTGCTGGTGAAAGTGGAAGCAGGTGAGAGCATTGAGGCAGGGCGGGTTCCGAGTGTGCTGAGCACCGCAGGCATGACACAGACTTCAGCTCTTACTCTGATTCAGAAGGGCAAGCGAATGGAGTGTTAGAGCTGAGGAGGGACAGGATCTGTCCCGGGTTTTGAAAAGGGTCGCTCCGGCAAGGGTGTGGTGAGTAGTGAGATCAGTTACAGGGGTATTAAAGTCCCACATGTGAGAGAGGACCGAGGGGTGAGAGGAAACTGGGTTCTGAGGGACCAGATGCAGCGTATGTGAGAGAATGAAAGAAGTCTAGGATTATCCCACAGTTTCTGAGGGAGGACTGGATGGAGGGGTGAGGAAATCAGTAATTCATCTGATCCGTATGACATCTGAAATGCCTAAGAGCCACCCAAGTGGAGACCATGAGTTAGCTGACAGCTGGGTGTCGACATGTCTTTAGTTCAATGAAACAAAACAGGGACAGAATTTTACATCTCCGGGCTATCAGCATGTGGATGGCATTTTTTTAAAAATTTATTTTGTATTTTTTTTTACATCTTTATTGGAGTATAACTGCTTTGAAATGGTGTGTTAGTTTCTGCTTTATAACAAAGTGAATCAGTTATACATATGTTCCCATATCTCTTCCCTCTTGCGTCGCCCTCCCTCCCACCCTCACTATCCCACCCCTCTAGGTTGTCACAAAGCACCGAGCTGATCTCCCTGTGCTATGCGGCTGCTTCCCACTAGCTATCTATTTTACGTTTGGTTTAAGTCACGAGATGTGATGAGGTCATCTCAGGAGTGAGTGTGGGGAGAAGAGGAGAGCGTGCGTGTGGAGAGCTGGGGGAGAGGAAGACAGTGTTGGCCCTGGGGTGCTCCAGTGTAGGAAGGTGAGGGGGTGAAGTAAGGTGACAGACACGGAGAAGGAGCAGTGTGACGAACCAAGAGAGACTGTCCTGGAGGTCAAGTGGAAACAGTGCTTCAAAATGAGGGCAGTGACCATCCGTGTCAAATGCTGCTGCTAGGTCGGGTATGCCAGGACTAAGAATTAACCCTCAGAGCTGGCAGTGTGGAGGGTACCAGATACCCCGACCAGAGCAATTTCCGTGCTTGCAACTGCCGGCTGGATTCTGCACCCAGGTATGTGCAGCACACAGGTGCCTGAATCTCCCCTGCCCTGTCTTCTCCTCGGGCTGCAATTCCCTTCATCTCCTACAACTCAGTTCATGTGCTCCCTCTATCATGAAACCTTCCCTAATCCCGCCAGTCAAATCTAACTCCCATAACATTTACCTTGTTTTTGAATTATTTATTGGTGACTATGTCTGGATACTTGTTGAATGGACAAGTCCTTGGATTAGAGAAATATGCTATGTGAACTCATACAGAAGAAGACAACATGCTCAACAAAAGTGCAGTATGATTACTGCCGCTATGAAGGCAGCACAAGAGTCTCTAAAACAAAAACATCTGCAGATAGTCACCTGTGAGCACAGTGTCACAGGGTACTGCCTAGTCTGCTGGGCTGATGGTGGAGCAGTGCGGCGATGCTGGAGCTTAAAGAAGACCCAGTGGTGGTTTAAAGGATTTGGGCTCTGGGCCCAGCTTTACCACTGGGCGGTGTAACCTTGGGTGAGTCACTCCAAACTTCTGGGACGCAGTTTCTTCACCCTTGAAATGAATCGCTTGTATCACATCTGCTCAAAGATCCTCCCACCCACCCTGGTTCATTCTCAGATCAGAAACCGAGTGGTGTTAAGAGTTACTTGTGTCCTTTCTTTTTACTCAAACTGTAACATCTCAGAGGACAGGTCTTACGCTTATTAATACTTCTTTGCATCAAGCACCAGGTCCTGGTGGCTGCACAATAAATATTCTTCGATTTAATAGATCATAAGGGATGAATCCCCTTGGGTCTATGAAATGTACACTGGCCATGTTCAGTGATCTCCCTCTGACCTGTCACACCTTCCTCTCAAGTCAATCAATCTTTCCTTCATTCATTTACCCTGGAGTTCTTACTGGGGGCCATATTCCCTAGAACTATAAAGTTCTGGTCCATGACCCAGCTCTGTCACTAATTTTGTGTCTCTTAGCCCTGCTGGCTTTGAGTTGAGGAAATCAAGACACATGGTCGAAAACACAAGCCAGAACAGTGGAACAGGGCTGTCTTGGATAATCTAGCCGATGAAACTGAGGGACTTGGAAAAAGTAGTAGGTTACGCCACATTAGGGAGTCTCTTGCATGCCAAGCTCAGAATTTGCGTTCAGTATATTGATCCACCATGTCTACGGTATCCTGGAGGGGGCAGAGGGTGGAGGAAGGGAAACCAGTTAGAAGACTGAGAAAGTAGTGCAGGTGGTGGGTGAGGTCTGAACGAGGAAAGGGAAGAGATGGGGCCACTGCCTCAAGCCTGTTCTTGGATGGCACCTTTGTTAGGGACAGACCTGAGGACCCGAAGTCAACACCCACTCTCCTCCAGGTACCGAGTCCATTCTTGAGATATTCCCTGCATGCTGGCAGCATGGAAAGTATCAGACAGAAAGTGGGGATGAGGCAGAAAGTAAAGACAGAAAGCACACATCTAAACACAGCGTGCTGAGTACTGGCCGGAGGTACAAACAGGGCGCTAATGGGGACGGGGCTACGCAGAGGAAGCTATGCTTGGACTGCGAGTGCCGGATTCCCTCCTTTTGCCTCTGCAGATCCACTCTCCACCTTTCTCCACTTTGCTCTCTGACTTGCCCTCCAGGAGGCTGAACAGTATGCACCACAATGGGCTTCCTTGTCCTTGGCTTCTGGCTGCATATCAGAGTAGGGGGGGAGAGGGAGGGCAGAGTATAGATTCCCTTCACTCCCAGAGGTTAACCTTGAGTTAGTTGTGCCCCTCCCCCAAGAGTCCCGACTCCTCCCAGGGTGGTCTATTCTACGAGACCCTCCTTCTGGGTTCTGGTTACTATTCTCTCCTCCTAGGTCTGACTCATGACAGCTCTGCAATTATGATGCCCTGTGGTTTTCTTATACACCACCAGCTGTACCTTTGTAATTCATTCCTTTAGCCCAGTTTGATTGCATCTCTCTCTCTTGTTGGGACTCTCACTGATACTGGGCCTTTGAAATAAGAATTTGCAATTCTTTGGAACCTTGTCCCTTAGTAAACTGTGAGCTCTTCCATGAGGAGTTATGTCTTGTTAATCTGAGCTCTGTTTCTCCCCACCTCCACTGTGTACCAGAGTTTCCATTCGTAATGGTTGTTTATCAGTTATTTGTTAAAAGATGTTAATTTCTCCTCGGTCACAGCCATTTCTTTGACCCCAGCTGGTGCTGTGTGGCTCAGTCCCAAATACTCCCCTCTGAGTCCGTGGCCCCTGGCAAGATGACTCAGGTGAGGGCCTAACGCTCCATTTTCCCCTTCATCTGCTGGCTGCTCTCACCTCACTGTTTCTTAATCAAGAGGCCAAATGTTCCTACTAAGGCCTTTTCCTGCCCAATGCCCTGAAGTTTCCAGACTTCACCTCAATGTCAGAGGCATGTGACCTCAGAAAAGACCCTAAATCTCTCTCTATCATAATTTCCAAGACCGCAAAATCAAGATAAAAATAATACTAACTTTACAGGGCTGCTGGGAGAATAAAAACAAACGTGACATTCCACAAAAGTTGTTGTCTTTCCCATGAAATATATCAGTGACTCTGAAGAATAAGCACATTCTCTCCACCACCCCCCCCCCCCCGCCCTACTTTCTTTGACTGTTTCCATGAGGTAAACACTGCATTAATACATCGAGCAAAATCATAATAACAACTGATATTTCCTGAGTACTTACTCTCTGCCGGGAACTATTCTAGGCACTTTATATGTCATTTCATTTCATCTCCACAAGAACCATGTAGGATACAGCTTTCTTTATCCCTATTTTACAGATGAGGAAAAATAAGGGCACCCTGATGAAGTAATTTGCCCAAGGTCAGGAGCCAGAACTGAAACCTAGGAAGCTCAACCCAAAGCCTTTGCTTAACCAGTCTCATTGGTTTACATAGATGAAGACGTACGTGAAGACAAATGATAAAGACTGGCCACAATTAATGAACTATCATGGGGAAATCATTAAGAGACTAAAAGTGAAGTTTGCACTTGTGGAAATTCTTAGGAATTATAATTCAGCTAGGTGTTGCACTCCAACATTCAAACTTAATCCGTTGTGTTTGGTCAACTGAACGTCATACTTAGCACCTCAGTGTCATCAAGGCCACGTGTTCTAGCCAGAGACTCACCTGAACTTAGCGCATGCTCCACTTCCTGCATGATCACCCCGGGGGGGGCAGTGGTGGTCTCCGTGTCTATCAGCATACAGGTCACTCTGGGGGGCACAGTTGCTTGGGCCGTGGTCCCGGTGGGCACTGGCTCGGCAGGGGCATGTGAAGTGGCTACGTGGCCAGAGATGTGCTCCTCCGCTGGGGGCTCTGATGTGGTTAGAGCTCCTGTGGGCTTGGTGCTGGCCTCAGCGGAGTTACGGTTGGTGCTCACAGGGGCAGAGGGAACCTCCTCTGGTGGTGAGGTTGATGGGGGTGAAGGTGATGAGGCTGGCGCTTGAGGGGAGGTGAGTGCGGGAGACTCAACGGGGGGCTGCGACCCTGTAGCTGCCGCCCCGGCCTCGGGAGTGTCTGAAGTGTGTTCCTCGAGCGTAGGTGTTAAGTGGACCCCACCGCTTGTTGGTGAGGCGGCTGTGTCTGTGCCCTCCCAGTTGGAGGCTGGGCTGGTGGGTTCCTCTTCTCTGGGCTCTGTGGAGACGTTCTTGGCGGATGGAGATGTCCGGGCCGATGCTGTATCTGGGAGGACCGAGCTGCTGGGTGTTCCACCGGTAGGGGAGGCGGGAGGGCTTTGCGGAGAGAAGGCCGTTGGTGGGCTGCTCTTTGCCGGAAGAGAAACAGGCGAGAGGGCTGATTCAGACGCGCTCTGTAGCCTCAGTCCTGTAGAAGAGCCAGTACAAAGGTGGTTAATGTGTGAAAACCTGCGCGGCGAGGCCGTTTTACAGTATTTTCACGTCTTTCTCATTTTACACTGTGCCTCTGTAACTGTGAAGGTGACTTTAAAAATAGTTTCTTCCCACTGTTGCTCTCTCCTCCCTTGGTGACTATCAGTAGGAACCAGCCTGAAGGCTCTGCAGGAGCAATTAGTGGATCGGTCAACACAAGTCCAGCCAGTACACAGCATGAACTAACCTTGTCTTCTGCTTGCTGAAAGCCAGGCCCTTAAAAACCGAGACACTCTGCGGAATTGATTTTATGAGAATTGGTCTGGACAGTCGAGGGAGCTGTTGCACAATGCTTGCGGGGATGCCCAGCCTGTGTGATGGGCGTGGGGAAAAGGCATGGTTGGTGAGTGCAAAGCCAACCACTCACTGATTGGCTCGTCCCTGTCAGAGGAGCTCATTGATTGGCTGTTCCCTGCCGTAGGAGCTCACTGATTGGCTGCTCCCTGTTAGGGTTGTGAGCTCCGCAACCTTGTACAGGGATGCAAGGGTTATGGGCTTGTCCACCGGGGTGAATAAAGCTGTGAGCGCATTTCCTGTGGAGGAGTAAAGGGGGAGGTCCCAGATTAAAAGCTGACAGGAAGAAGGAATCTGAAGTTTGTAAATATTTTCTTAGACTCGAACCTAGTTCTCCCAAATTCTAGCCTGGTGTCTTTACCATCATGTCATTTTGCCAAATATTCTCTTTCATATTTTGTAAAATTTAGAGTTAGTTTCCTTTCTTCATTCCTCCCTACCTCCATTTACCCATTCAGTTTCATTCATTCATTTATTCATTCAAGTATTTAATAAATGGCTTCTATGTACTAGCACTCTGCTAGACCCTGAGTTTATGATTTCACTTTTTATGTAACACATCTCTTGATTGCCTCTCCACACCCCTTACCATTCCCCAACTAGCTTTTCCTCTAGTCATTTCCATCTCAGTGGATGGCAAGACCTATCAGTTACTCAGTTGAGAAAACCCAGATATCATCCTTAATGCATCTCTTTCCCTCACTGCCCCTCCTCCATCCAATCCATCAGCAAATCATGATGACTCTACCTTAAAAAGATATCCCGATCCAATCTCTGCTCATCACCTCCGTTATTATCTCAACATCACCTGAGCCACCAGTCACTTGTCTAGACAACTGCCACAGTCTGTTTTTTGTTTTTGTTTTTTTTTTTTTTTTTGCGGTACGCAGGCCTCTCGCTGTTGTGGCCTCTCCCGTTGCGGAGCACAGGCTCCGGACGCGCGGGCTCAGCGGCCATGGCTCACGGGCCCAGCCGCTCCGCGGCATGCGAGATATTCCCGGACCGGGGCACGAACCCGTGTCCCCCGTATCGGCAGGCGGACTCTCAACCACTGCGCCACCAGGGAAGCCCTGCCACAGTCTCTTAATTGGTCTTCTAGCTTCCAGATTTCTTCCTTTCAGTCTACTTTTCACATGGCAGCCAGTATAATATTTTAAAGTGGCAAATCAGATTAACTGACCAAAACCTTCCCAAGGTTGTGCTTAGAACAAAATCCAAAACTACTCCCCTATGTCATCATCCCATGTTCTCATCATCATTCTAGTTGATCTCTACTCAAATGTCAGCTCCTCCTCAGAGGAGCCTTCCCCAGACAGTCCTAACCAAAGTCATTCCTACTCCTTCCCCTTGCTTATTTTTTAAAAGATTTTTTGATTGTTAAAATATACATAACATTTTAACCATTTTTAAGTGTACAGTGCATTGGCCCTAAGTACCTTTTCACTATTGTTCAACCGTCACCACCATCCATCTCCAGAACTTTTTCATCTTCCCAAACTGAAATCCTGTACCCATTAAACAATAACTCTCTATTCTTCCCTTTCCCCAGCTCCTGGAAACCACTATTCTACTTTCTATCTCTACGAATATGACTGCTTTAGGTACCTCATATAAATAGAATCGTACGATGTTTGTCCTTTTGTTTCTGACTTATTTCACTTATTCGCAAAATATTGTCAAGGTTCATCCATGTTACAGCACATAGCCAGAATTTCCTTGCTTTCTAAGGCGAAATAATATTCCGTTGTATGTATACACCACATTTTGTTTATCCATTCATCCACTGATGGCCACTTGGGTTTCTTCCATCTTTTGCCTATTGTGAATTATGCTGCTCTGAATATGTGTACACAAATATCTGTCTGAGACCATGCTTTCAATTGTTTGGGGTCTATATACTCAAAAGTGGAATTGGTGGTTCATATGGTAATTTTACGTTTAATTTTTTGAGGAACTGTCACACCCTTTGCTCATTTTTATTTTTCATAAAATAAATAAAATAAAAGTTTCTTCTTGAAACTACATATTATTTATTTGCCTAATTTACCTCTCTTCTACCAGAATGTAAGCTCCATGAGGGCACAGGGACCTGGTCTTATTTATTGCTGTTTCCTCCAAGCCTAGAAGAGTGCCTAGGTCATCATAATTGCTCAATAAGTACTTGAGGAAAGGAGGAAGGAAGGGGGGAAGGAAGGAAGGAAGAGAGGGAGGGAGGGAGGAAGGAAGGAGAGAGGAAAGGAGAGAGTAAGGGAGATAAGGAGGGAGGTAAAGAGGGAGCGTGGAAAAATGAATTAACTTAGGAACTTTATTTAAAACAATACCCCAGTATTTCTCTACTCCCTTCAACACATCACTTAGTATGGCCACATCCATCATAGCTGCCTGGGGGCTGGCTGCCTACCTGGTGTTATTTGAAGGCAGGAAACTTGCTTACAATGTCAACCTCTGTCCTTCCACCACAACATACACTGATGCCTGATGTCTTGTTAGGTCTTCAACTATTTAACTCTCCAAACTCTGAGGAGATTTCCTTGGGGGTAGCATATAGGTAACAGCCAAACATGATCAAGATTCATAAGGGAAAAAAAAATGGGCCAGATTTTCGCACAGAGGAAGGGAGAAAAGAGGAATGCAGAGGGATGTAAGCATTTGGGATAAGATCTGCTCACTTCTTCATTCATCTGCATGACAGACTCAGTAGCTGATGGAAAATTGTGCTATAGAATTTAACCTGAAAACAGAGTTTTCTCAATATTTAACTGAATTTAACACTTGGATGGTTATCAAAATGATTGGTTTATTTTTTTTTTCTGAGAGGAAGTTACATTTTAATCAGTAAGTATCACGACAGAGGGACTTTTGTTAGCTAATTCATGATATCTGTGTATAAAGCGACAGTTTCCATCCATCTATGGGATCCTGAAAAGTTCTCTGTGTACTGACTGTATTTTCCAGTGGCTTATCATTTTAGCGATGTTGCGTGTTCATTTCTGATGGGCTTTCACCTGACCCCTGCCAAGCTGATTGGTTCAATTTTATTTAAAGGTGTTGGTCAAGACCGTAAACTACAGGAAAGTTACTCTCCTAGTAAACTGGGGGCACACCTCCCAAATTAAGCCACATAATAGTCTATGTTTCTGTGGTTGACTTTTGGGAGCTGTGAAGTGTCAACAATTTCAGGATGAATATAGGTCAAGAGGTCTTTGAAATATGGACAAAACAACAGTTGGGACAAATATTATGAAAATATCAAATCTTCATATGTGACCTTAGAGCATACTGGCTTTGCATCCTGGTAGCTCTCATAGCTCATTAAAGATTCTGAGGCCAAAAAAAAAGAGACAATGTTTAACTACTGTTTCTAGTATCATATAATAGGTGGGCAGATGGAGGTAGAGCCTTAGTCTGGCAGCTGAGTCAGAGTCTTTGGAATTCTGGGATGAATGAAGAATGAGTCATATGCAAAGGAGCAAGACTTCATTCATTCATTCAAGCTTTTATTGAGTAACTTCTATGTCCATGGCCTTACCCTCAAAGAGTTCACTATCTAACAGAACAGAAAGGACACACAACTTTCTGTAATATGATGTGATAAGCATCTTATGGAATTACAAGCAAGTTGCACTGGGAGCCCCAAGGCAAGATGAATAAATATTGTATGGGGACTGTGGAATGCAAAAATATACAAAGTCATTTTCAAATGACATTTAGAAAAGTCACAGAAGAGATGACATTTGAGTTGGTTCTGAAAGGATGAGACTACACAAGATGCCATTAAAGTGTATGATATTCAGGGCGACACCTGCATTGTCATTTCCAGTGGAGCTAAAAGCTGTACTATGGAAATCATTATAGTGCTGAAAATGAAATGCTGCAAGAATTAGTTTTGTGGCTGGAGACATCCATTTTCTTGTTTAATTCTGACTCATATACTTTTATAACTCCTACCCTTCCTGCTTCCAAAGAGGACTGACGTGGTCATTCCCGTGGCTACCTATTTAGTACTCATTTAAAGTACTTTGCAGTCTCGTTCAGATAATTGCGACTCCTAACAAACAGCAATGCATAGAAATTGTGGGACAACGCTGCTCATCTTCACTTGGACAAGGCATTAAAAGCCTCTGCTTTGCCTGTTCGATGATACATTCCATATTGCTCTGAGTACATGAGGGTTGGTCTTCATGAAGATATCCAAGGCTCAGGCACCATGAAGATATCCAAGGCTCAGGCACCACGACTTTCATCATGAAGATATCCAGGCTCAGGCGCCATGAAGATATCCAAGGCTCAGGTGCCATGACTTTCATCATGAAGATATCCAAGGCTCAGGTGCCATGACTTTCATCATGAAGATATCCAAGGCTTAGGCACCATGAAGATATCATCCAAGGCTCAGGCACCATGACTTTCATCACGAAGATATCCAAGGCTCAGGCGCCATGAAGATATCCAAGGCTCAGGTGCCATGACTTTCATCATGAAGATATCCAAGGCTCAGGTGCCATGACTTTCATCATGAAGATATCCAAGGCTTAGGCACCATGAAGATATCATCCAAGGCTCAGGCACCATGACTTTCATCACGAAGATATCCAAGGCTCAGGTGCCATGACTATCCTAGAGAATGCTTGCTGTCCTAGTTGGCTCAGGCTGCCAGAAAAAAGTACCATAGACTAGGTGGCTTTAACAATAGAAATTTGCTTCTCACAGTTTGGAGGCTGAGAAGTCTGATGTGGGCCAGTTCAGGTTCTTGTGAGAGCTCTCTGTTCCTGGCTTGTAAGTGGCAACCTTCTAGCTGTGACCTCACATGGCCTTTCCTTGGTATGTGCTTGGGGGAGGGGGTGGTGAAGAAAGCCCTCTGGTGTCTCTTCTAATAAGAACACTAATCTCATGATGTGGGCCCCGCCCTCATCTAACCCTAATTACTTCCAAAAACTCCATCTCCAAATGCCATCCCATTGGTTTCAACATTGAGAATCACTGAGATAGCCTGAGGAAATATCATTTCTGCTTTATCATAGGTAGAACCCGTGTTTCCACAGGACTACAAAATTGATTAACTCAAACAGCTAAGGATATATCCCAGGATTTCAAAAAAATTTTTAGAGCTAGAGAGGGTCTAAGTGATGCATGATTATAGCCCCTCATTTGATAAATGAGGGAAGAGACACAGGGAGGGGAAGTGATGTAATTGACCTTACACATCTAAGAGAAGAAGTTGGGCAGTGTTGCCTGGAAAGAATCATGTAGAGACAGGGTCAGAATTAGAATTCCCCACCGGCACAGTGTGCCCAGCCTCAAAAAGGCCGGTAGAACGTACTTTAGCAACCACCATTATAGAATAAGCAAGGAGGAGCCCATGTGAGACTGCACAGCTAAAGAAGTTAAAATAATGTACCAACAAGGACCTACTGTATAGCACAGGGAACTATACTCAACATTTTGTAATAACCTATAAGGGAAACGCATCTGAAAAAGAATAGGCATATGTATAACTGAATCACTTAGCTGTACACCTGAAACTAACACAATATTGTAAATCAACTATACTTCCAAAAAGTCATTAAAGGTAAACAAAACCAACCCCCCCAAAAAATAATGTAGTGCCCCATACACCTTCCCACCCAAAGTACAGCTACTTTCTGAAGAAAAGAATTAGTTCTAATATTTCCTTGAGAAAATGGCAGAGTAAATAGAATAAAGAAATTCAACCCATTAACCGCTAAATTAGAGGTGACTTTACCAGACATGGTGTCCGTGCCCAGGCAGTGACAGGCTCACGTGCCTGAAATGGAGTGACTCAAAGAAGGAAATCTCTCAGACTTGGCCCAAATGAGAGATCTAGGGGTATAAGGGCCAACTTAATCTGAAATTCCTCCTTGTAAATTTACAAATGGAAGTCTTTCCTGAAGTTTGGTCAAATTAAAGCTTTTATGTTGTAAGCATAGCTGCCAGATTGTTGCTCAGAAGAAAAGCAGATGCTTAGGTGGATAGAAAACTATTTGTTTCCATGTGTACTATCCTTTGATATGTGAAAAAAAACAGGTCTGGCTTGAGCCCGGGTTTCTTGCCTTGCTAGGAAGAGAGATTTGGGGGCTGATGGCTGGGACAGGTAGGCGAGTTCTCCCAGTGCTGAGGGGAGTTACAGGATATTCCAGGGTGGAGAGTCTGCGTTCTGTGGATGTGCTCTTGCCTCCTGCCCAACTGGGTGTCAGGAAGATAGGTCTGCAACGTTGGCAGCCGCTGGATAATGAGTGCCCTGAACTGCCACTTCTTCCTGGGTTTTGTGAGCAGCAAACTGGGTCAGTGCCAGAGTCCCAGATGGCCTGATTACCTGTGTTGCTCACCTGTTCTCTCCCCCTAATCCCCCACAGCATGTCCTCTCCTGCCCTTGGCTTGTCAAGTGCCTGAGAAAACATGTGACAAAGCTTTGGCAAATTCGGTGAAATTCGATCAAAACACAGTCAAGTGCTCTCCTGGGCGGCCAAGTCAGCCCGAGTGGTGCCTTGGCCTGCGGTCTCGGGGGATCACGCCAGGCCTGCCTTGCAGAGGCCCGACAGCTGCTGAAGGTCTGCACGCTAAGGAACTGCTAACGGTCAAGGCCAACTGGACCATGTCGCTCCCCTTTGAGGGTGGAGGGGAGGAAAGGAAGCCTGCACAGAGGATACAACTTCACATCCCCACTGAGGCCTAGAAGGCTCTTTGTGACCCAAGCCCAGTGTTGCCTCTTCAGCCTTGCTCCCCACCAGATCCCAGAACAAACCAGCTTTTTTTTTTTGCGGTACGCAGGCCTCTCACTGTCGTGGCCTCTCCCGTTGCGGAGCACAGGCCCCGGACGCGCAGGCTCAGCGGCCATGGCTCACGGGCCCAGCCACTCCGCGGCATGTGGGATCTTCCCGGACCAGGGCACGAACCCGTGTCCCCTGCATCGGCAGGTGGACTCTCAACCACTGTGCCACCAGGGAAGCCCCAAACCAGCTTTCTATTTTACCCTAGTCCTTCTGCCTCAACAGCTCTCCCTCTTACGCCTGCCTGAGTTACTCCTATTCATCCTTTAGTGTTAGCTTAAGGGCCTTTGCTGATTCTTTTGCTAAATCCACCCGCCTCCTCCAGCCTCAACCCTTTATGTGCTCAGAGCACCTTGTATCTTAACTTCATAGCACTGAAACTGGCACGTAGCTAGGTAATCACTTATGGGAAGCTTTGTTTAATGCATGCCTCCCCCTTTAGACTCTAAGATTCACATGGAGCGGGGACTGTAGTGGATTTGCTCACCACATATCCTCATGGTCTGATCCACAGTAGGAATGCAAATATATACCTATATATGAATGAGAGAATGAGCTGAGGACTCTATGAAGGACACTGTGCTGACCACTTTCTATGCATCATCTCTTCAATAGTAATATCCATTGTTATCTTGGTTTCACAGATGACAAAACAGAGGATCAGAAAAGTTAAGCAACCTCCCTAAGGTCACACAGCTAGTACGTGGCACAGCCGAAGCTTGAACCTGAAACTGTCGGGCTCCAGGCCAACCTTATAACCATCCCACTGTATTGTACTGGGAAATGCAAGGGTGTTTTTGAAGTCTGGGCCTCATGTTTGTAAGGTAATCAAGCACCAGTTTTCCTCTGTCTCCCATAATACATTCTCTAGTGTGGGCCAATAGAGTGGGCTTTAAAAAAATTACCCGACCCTGTGAACGTTTTTATTCCCTTTTATCCTGCTGCAGGCTCCATAATGGATGGCCTCAGGATAAATTCCAAACTCCTTGGTTCAGCACATAACACCTTTTATGATTTCCCAACCCCACCCTTCACGAGCGATTCCAGCAATCGGAATCAGCGTGCATTCCTGAACTACCTGCTGCCCCGCTCCTGCATTTGCATCTGCTGTTTTTCCCACCCTGGCTCCCCTCTCCCCAGCCCAGTTCTGAGAACTCTGGAGCCTCACGTCCTCTGTGAAGATTCACCAACTTGAAAGAGCCCTTCTTCTCTGTGTGGCCACAGCACTAATCATAACACACGTTATCCTGAGCCATTTCTCCCCATGCTTGTCTCCTATCAGGCTGCGAGCCCTAATAACAGGGACTGCAGCTTATTGTTTGTGTCTTAGTGCCTGGCCCAGAGAAAGTGCTCCACAAATATTCATTCAGTAAAAACATGGATTTTTCTACCTTTTGAAAAACAAATATTCTCTTGCTTATACGCTGGGCCATGATGGCAGAAATGCATCTTCCCTTTGATATGTCTGTACGTTCCATAAAAACTACCAGCTAATAGGATATTTTGGACCAGTCTCTAAACATACTTTTGCTATTTTTGCTCACTTGTTTCCACTTTGGAAACTGCAGGGATTTCTTCTCTCTGTGCGTGATATAGACCAGAGTCACCAGCTATTGAAATGCGGGCCATCAGTCGGCCTAAACACAGGCGGGCCTTACCATCCCTGCACTGAATGGACTAAACTTCAGCAAGTTTTTAAGAGAGGGAGAGAGTACAAAATAATCTTAAAATGATATGTATACTTAACATAAAAGCTAGGTCTTAATGTTGTTTAGGTTGAGTGAAGCCGCTGTTTGGGACCCTCACACTTAACCAAAATTCCCCATGTTGCGTTTGGTTGGGCTGCTAAGGGCACTCCAGAAGGTTCATCTAACATCTGCAAACCCATTACTAATCAGAGTCTGGTCCAACCATATGGCATTTGAAAGCCCTCATAGGTCTAGACAGAATGTGCATATGCCCCAAAGCCATCAAACTGTGTTTAAGAAGACACTTGTTCAAAGCAGAAGAGCCATATCCTCCTGAGTGTTTTGTTGATGGAAATGAGATCTAATTCTAGTCCGAAAAGAGGAAAAGACCTTCTGTTTTCCAGCCATCGAATCAGAACGGGCAGAACTGGCGTATGGCTCAATTTCTCTATGGGTGAAGTCAGGACTCATGATATCATCAGGCTCCCTGTGGAGGCTGTGAGTGCTAATGAGAAAATAACGTTTGTGAAGAATGTCGTGCTTCCTGGGGAAAGGAAATACACCATTTTCTTTCTTTTCGCCAGAAGCAGCATCTGTCTTTGTCAGTCAGATGCCCCCCCAAACTCATTATCTTTAAGTTGGAGGCTGACTGTGGTGGCCGGCCTCAGGAGGAGGCTTTGCTGAGCAAGGATGCCAGCAGATACCCGAAATTCTGGAGAAACCACATTGGGGCTTCTCTGGGTGGGGCAGCGAAGAGAAAGAGGACGTAGGGAGGGTGAGTACCTTCTCTTCGGCCGCTTTGCGGTTAAGGTAGATATGGGCGTAAGCCATGGGTAGTGAGATGGGAGAAGAAGATGACCTAACGCCTCCTTCAGGTTGCAGGGGATCTTCTGAACCAGTGTTTGGTTTTGCAGTGGGCCCAGTCCCAACGTGTATGGGGTCCAGGGCAAGAGTGTACACAAAGGCCCACAATGAAGATGTGTAACTGTTACGGATTCACAGCCTGTGCTCCATCTAGAGCCCTGCAGCCTTCGGAAGAGGGGGATCCCTCTGGTGACTGGAGACTAAGGGGATCAGGGAAGTGCTGGGGCAGCGTGGGCCAAAGCCGGGCCTGGGACCACCTGAACCCAGGATGGAGACTGATCCGGTTGAAAAGGAAAAAAAGGCTTTGTGTTCGGGTGTCATAAAATGCAGCAGTCTCGGGGCTTCCCTGGTGGCGCAGTGGTTGAGAGTCCGCCTGCCGATGCAGGGGACACGGGTTCGTGCCCCGGTCCGGGAAGATCCCACATGCCGCGGAGCGGCTGGGCCCGTGAGCCGTGGCCGCTGAGCCTGTGCGTCCGGAACCTGTGCTCCGCAACGGGAGAGGCCACAACAGTGAGAGGCCCACGTACCGCAAAGATTAAAAAAAAAAAATGCAGCAGTCTCTTGCCTCGTCGAAGGTCACACCCCTTCCTTCCACTCCACCTCCCACAGGCCCAAATCACAATCAAGTCATTTCTTATACTCTGCAGCCCTGGAAAGTAACAGAACTTAAGAAAGTCCATAGTATCGGTCTGCTTTGACTCTGAACCGTTTCCTTCAGAGGATCTTTTTGAAGCTTAGAATTGCCCAAAGGGCTGAGGCAGCCCTGATGCCTTCTCAGCCCCACTGCCTTGTCAGCCTAAATGCCCTTGTCCATTTCTTGCCTCACTTTGTCTCCAGCTCAGTGGGTGTACCGTCCATGCCTTCTTGTTCCACGAAGAGCCAGAGCTCTTTAGGTGGTCAGCTCCATGGAAATCTGCCTTTGGCAGGACAGTTCTTGGGGGCATTCCCAGGCTGATGCATCCTGGCATTCTGACTGGTGAATCTGTAGGCAATTTGACTACTAACAGGATAACGCCCATGAAATGCAGAGAGATGTTGTATTCCTGTTTGCCTCACCACCAAAGTCCACCACTGATCACCTAGGAGTCAGGCAAGAGGGCAGGGATGGCTCCAGTGCAAACACATCTCCAAGACTGGGAATATGACACAGAGGAGATTTCCTGTGCTTCAGGAGAGGGCCGCGGGGGCTTTCTGAGAGAAGAGGAATGACCCATGATATTGGTGGGCCTCCTTTCCCTTCCTGCCAACAGTTTCTTCTGAGGGTTTTCTGCAAAGGTGTCAGTCAGTATGAATGGTTATGGTTACGCTTCCTAGTTTCTTTTTAAAATTTTTGTGTCCTTTTAAGATAGAAGAATAACTTATATACAATAAAATGCATACATCTTACGTGCACAAATCCATGAATTTTTACACGTGTACATACCTGCATAACCACGACTCAGATCAAGATATAGAACTTTTGGGATTGACATGTATACACTGATGTGTATAAAATGGGTGACTAATAAGAACCTGCTGTATAAAAAACTAAAGGAAAAAAAAAGATATAGAACTTTTCCAGCACCCCGGAAAGTTCCCTTGTACCTTCTCACAGACATAATCCTCTGAAGGAGACTCATTCTGACTTTCATCACTACAGATTAGCTTTGCCTGTTTTTTGAACTTCAAATCAATGGAGTCATATGGTGTGTACTCTTTCATGTCTGAATTATGAGACTCACTCACTGTGAGACTCTCTTATGTTGTTGTATATTTTAATAATGCATCATTTCTCATTGCTGGAGAGCATTCAATTGCATGGATATACCACAATTTATTAACCCATTTTACCAATGGTGCACAGGTAGGCTATTTCCACTTTAGGGTTGTTATAAATGAAACTGCTTGCTTCATAGCTTCTTAGTTAACACTTTTCCAATGCTTATTAAAAGCCAAATCCTGTAATACTTTTCAAGTATTAGGTCACTTAACCTTTACAATAAACCTAGGGTATTTATTATTATTATCCCCATTTGACAAGTGAGCAAACTGAGGCAGAACGAGGTTAAATAACTTCCCAGGATATATAACTAGAAAGTAGCACAACTTGGATTCAAACTCTAGAAGGTAATCTGTCTCAATAACCTGTCTTCTTAACCATCTTGCTAGATAGCTGCCTGTTACTGTTAAAGCTATTAGCCAGACCACTTATTTGCTGCATGACCTTGGGCAAGTCTCTTAATTATTATCTCCTCGTTGGCCAACTTAGGATAACAACAGTACTTCCATTCACAGAGTTATTGAGAGGATTAAATAAATAATCCATATAAGGCAGAAGCTGTTGCTTGACTAACCCAATAGCCATTCCCAATCCCCTCTTGCCAGTCTACCTACAGAAGCTATAAAAGCTAATGCTCCTTTTCTAGCCTCCTTTGCACTTAGAGGTGTCTATGTGCCCCAGTTCTGCAAAATGAGGTTGATGAGATATAGGCTAAGGGGTTTCTGGAAAAATTTTGCTTCCATATAAAAACAATATATAAGGAAGAGAAATTCTTAGTGCCTACTTGTCCCTCCTCCTTCCTACCTTTAATGTAGATGTGATGTCTGGCACAGTGGCAGCCATCTCGTGGAGCTAAGGATGAAAGTCAACCCACTAGGGATGATGGAAGTGAAAGAGAGAAAGAACCTTTCTCCTTGATGATACTGTTGATCTTGCCAAGCCAGGACTAGAATGCCTGACTTCAGACTTCCTATTAAAGCAACAACAAATGCCTTTGGGGATTAAGGTATTGTTCAGGTTTTCCATTACTTGCAGTATAGATGACAGACCATGTAGAATGCTTATCACAATGCCTGGCACAAAGTAAGAGCTCAATAAATACTAGGCTATTATGTGGATCTCTGTCTAATTGGAACCTGGGCCCAAATGCCTTCACCTTCTTTAATTTGTTAATGATTTGCAAAAGGCACTTTTCAGGCATCATTAAAGGGAACTATTCCTCCTCCTGGCGTCAGCTGTGAGCCTCCAGGATGGAGCGCTCCCCACGTCCTTCGACAAAGCCACAGGCAGCTGGACCTGTCAGTGTTCCTGGCGGTATATTCTCTAGGCTGATGTCTACGAAAGCTGAGCCTCCTCCCACACCCACAGAATGCATCAGAAAGGAAAAACAAAAAAACACCACACAGCTAAAAAGGATTTGTATTTCTCCACCTTATTAAAAAAATGTTCAGAAACATCGTGGGGCAGTTTTCACCACAAGTCTTGTTAAGAACAGGCGTGGGGCTAGGTGGCTGCAGCAGGCTGAGGAAGGAGAGCAAAGAGCCCTCAACAACAATCAGGGACCAGGGCCTTGGTACTGTTAGACAAGCTGGCCTGCCTTGGTCAGAGCCATGAGGTGTAAGTCATGAGACACACTCACTAGAATGGCATCCTACTCTCGTTTTTAAACTTTACGCATCACTTAGCAGTTTACTTTTAAAATATTTGATTAGACTTTTGTTTGTCTAGATCCAGTTCAACAAATACGTACTGAGTGCCCGCTCTGACCAAGGCACCCAGGTGTCTAAGTGATTATGGAGGAAGGCAGACTAGAAGAGAGAGAAATTTGTTTTATATTTCACATAGCCTTTCCGTGGACAGCTGCAATTGGACTCTGTTTTCCCCTCGTGTAAGCTGATGCTTAGGGCCTTTTGCACCTGACCTTTCCAGATAAAGACTTCTGATATTGGCACTGTCGTGTTCCTCCTCTACCACCTCTTCTCCACGCAGATTGTCTGTTTTGTCAAGTATGCTGAAAGGCCAGTGCTGTGGTCTGCATGTTTATGTCTCCCGCCTAACTTCATATGTTGAAATCCTAATGCCCAGAGTGTTGGTATTAGGAGGTGAGGCCTTTGGGAGGTGCTCACCTCATAAGTGTGGAGTCCCCAGGAATGGGATTAGTGGCCTTATGAAAGAGACCCCACAGGACTCCTAGCCTCTTCTACCATGTGAGGACACAGAGAGAGGCTGTCGGCTAGGAAACAGGAAGAGGGCCTTCTCTGGAATGCGCATGCTGGTGCCTTGGTTTTTGGACTTCCAGCCTCCAGAACTGTGAAAAGTAAATTTCTGTTGTTTATGGGCCACCCAGTTTGTGGAATTTTGTTACAGCAGCCCCAATGGACTAAAGACAGAAGGGAATAAACAATTAGGTGAAAGGGATTAGTAGGCTATTAAGTAAGACTCTAAAGTAAGATACTCATTAATTATCATTTCTTCCCTTTAATCCTCTTTCTGCTTTTTAAGCTATCTCCTAAACAACAACAACTACACTAAAATTGTAAGTTTACAAACTCATGTGTCAGGGCAAAATTCCTAGAATCTGAAGATTATTGTCCCCTAAGACATGGAAATGAGAATGAAGTTGTTACTCACTTGAGTCAAGTTCTAGGCCGGAAGTGCAGAGGTAGAATCTGCAGCCCTGAAGCTACCTGGTTTTGTGGGTGTCGAGGCCTTCGTTCCTTGGACAAGCTGCTTCTCTTTAAGACTCAGTTTCCCTGATCATTAACCCACTTCCCCATAAGGGACCCTCAATGCTGTGCTTGGCCTCTCTGCCGAGAGGGGTCATTTTCAGAACTAGAACTGGGTGGAAGATGACAGCTGTGGATGGAACCATGCACAGCAAGACCCGACTCATCACCAGAGACTCCAGGAGGGACCTTGTGTTTTACTGTCTCCCGGAATGTGGTCCAAGTCCTGATATGCGGTCAGAGATAGATGGACCATCCCTGGAGACTGGGAACCAGGTGCCCATTTGTTCCCGAATAAAGAGAAGTGGCCAGGAGAACAGGAATCAGTCATTAGGAAGTTCCAGGTACACGTGCAAGCTAAGAGCTCACACGAAGATATGAAGAGCACAAGCTAAGGGCAGACAAATCTTGTCTCCAGTTTATGTGTGATAAGGGTAATCTATTAACTTTGCCAGAGTGAATTTTCTCTGCAGAAATGTTCCTTATAATGAACAGAATCCATTGAAATCAATATGAGGAACCACGCTTTATGTAAGAGATGTTGTGGGTAATGAATTTTAATCAAGTACGTTAAGTGACGAGGGGATCTGGCTGTTTGAAGGAATTCCATGGTGAATCCTCATTTAATGTGATTAATTACCACCTAATCTGTCACCTGTGTAAAGCATTCTGTAGCCTAAAAATCCGGACCTCAGAATCTTCTGATGAAAATCTTTGGGACCCATTAAAATACCACTCCACAGCCACTGCTGACAGATGCTATTAAACACATCAGTCTGGAAGGACAGACTCTGATGACGCAAGCTGAGTTGGGTGAATTGCAGAAGCTGGATAAAAATTGGCTCTGCTGGTAGCTCAGCTTGAGGAATGATTTTGCTTTGGGTCTACTTATTTAGAATAAATGTATGAGTGTTGCTGCTTAGGAAAGAATTATTCAAAAAGTAAAGTTGCCCATCCTATACCTCATGAACCACATCTTCCATCTATTCCTAGGTTCCCTCTGGCCATGTTGGGATTAGACAGGGACCCTCTAAATGTACACATGCTGAATTTGAGGCAGAGGCAGCTCTACCTCATGGCTTTATTTCAAAAGTAATTCCCAGGTCTAAATAACCAGCCTGGCGTTCCCTCCTGTGTTCCAGTCCTCTGGCTCCAAATGCCTTTTGGGTTTTGCCCTCAAAGTCAGTAAGTCTATCAACTGGTTTTTCGTTCCCCATCCAACCAGCTCCTCTGGGTTTATTTCTGTCATCACTCTTCCGCTTATCCAAGTTCCTTTTATTTTTAAAATACAACTTGCATATATTTAAGGTGTACAACATGATGATTTGATAGACATATACACAATGACATGATTACTACAGTTAAGCTAATTAACAGGTCATCTCCTCACACAGTTACCATATTTTGTGTGCGATGAGAACACCTGAAATCTACTCTCTTAGATTTTAGCAAATCTCTCTTAGCAAATTTCCAAGATTCAATACAGTATTACTAACTATAGTCATCATGCGGTACATGAGCTGTCTAGACTTATTCGTCCTATAGAATGGATCCTATAGAACCTTGTACCCGTTGATCAATATCTCCCCATTTCCCCCACCTCCCCACCCTGGTAACTACCATTCTACTCTCTACTTCAACTTTTTTAGATTCCACATATAAGTGAGATCATGTAATTTTTTTCTTTTTATGTCTGGCTTTTTTCACTTAGCATAATGTTCTCGAGGTTCATCCAGGTTGCTGTAAACGGCAACATTTTCTTTATCCATTCATCCAAAGCCACACAAAGCAACCCTGGTGTTTGGGCTTGGGTATGTCTTTCCAGTAATCCTTCGGGTCCTTTTGTAAGGAAGATCTTATTCCTGCAGATATGGAGGCTACTAAGGGAAGCACTTCGTTTGCATTGTGGTGAAACATTAAGCTACACGTTAACACACACAGACACACACACACAGACCCCCGCACCACTACCACACACTTCTAAATGCTCCTTCAGAAAGGAAGAATTTTTTCTGCCTAGCCAAACATACAAACTCCTCACATATCTAACCAAAAGAAAATGGGTGGGCCGTTCCTTAGTCCATAGGACAGATGCCCTCATGTCCTTCGGCAGGGGCTATCTGCCAGCCGGACTATGGGGACACCTCTCTCTAGCTCAGAGGCTGCTTTTAGCAAACAGATTCACATCTCACCCTAAAAGCACTTATCAACTGTTAGTCAGGTCTCTGAAGGCTGGAGCAGAAGCACTTTGCCTTGGTAAGATTATGGGGCTGTAATTGCATTCACAAGTCTTCATCCAGAAAATCTACTTTTTATTAAGTCCTGCTCAAATAATATATAGAAAAGCCAAGCTTATTCTTCAGAGGATCAGTAATATCATTTCTATTTGCTGTGTAATTAAATCCAGAGCATTTCAGCTTTGGCTTCTCTCTCTGAAATCTACCCTTTCATTCACAACCTAAGCAAGCAACAGCAGAATAAAAAAGATACAAGCAAACTTTCTGAACAGTACAGAGAAAAGTAATTCTCCTTCCTACGTTACAGCTGAATACACAACCTAGAAAGGAATATGCCAGGTATTGATTTTGATTTCTGGTTTCACCAGAATAAAGCCACAATCAGTCTAGCTAAATACTACTTAGCGAAGTGAGGAAAGCAAAATTCTCTTTAAAAAAGTGGTAAAATTAGCAAGTCTGAAACTTCCAGCCTCACAAATGAGCCCCGATTCCATCATTCCAGCTGCACCCAGGTCGTTTCTTCTTGGATAACATTTTATCACCAAATTCAACAGGTCCCAATCTAAACTGAGCAACTCCAAAGTAATTCTCTTAAATGCTCCGTTGATGCTTCCAATGGCACTAGTTATGTTTAATGTATTAAAAGAAAGTTTGACATAGATACAGTGGGTACAGAGTAGTGGTTACCAGAGGCAAAGGGATGGCGGTGGAGAGCTGGGTGAAATGGGTAAAGGGGATCAACTGTGTGGAGAGAGATGGAAACTAAGTTTTTGGTGGTGATCATGTTGTGCGGTATACAGAAGTAGCAATATGATGTTGTACACATGAAACTTATATAATGATATAAATCTATGTTACCTCAATAAAAAATAAAGTCTTTTCCAAAAAAAAAGTTTGATTTTTAACATCCTATCAAACTCATTCCTTGTTGATCCTTCAATTAAAAAAATTATCTGGAGTCCACCATGTATTCGATACCATGCTAAGTGTTGGGGAGAAAAGAATGAACAAGGTCATTGACCTCACGGAACTTAATATTCAGTGGAGTGAGCCAATGAGTGACGGTACAGGGCAATGTCCAAGCACGTCAGAGAGGGCCTAAGGCACACGTGGCTCAGGGTGTTAGAGCACTTCTGAGCAAAGTGACCTCTCAGATTGGATGTGAGGGGTGAGTAGACATTAGTCCATGAAGAACAGGGAGGAAGGTGGAAAGGATGGGAAACTTTTTAAAGGGAAAGAGCATCATCTACAAAATCCCAGAATGAGAGAGTATGAAGTCTTATGTCTGGAACCTAGAATGCAAAATGATCCGGGACCAGATTATGTTGGGCCTCAGAAGGCACGTAGTAGTTCTGGACTTTACCCCAGTGATTTTGAACAGAAGTGTGATGGGATCAGCTCTGGGCTTTTGGTAGATCACCCGGGTGAGGGTACAGCATTGATTGGAGGCTGGTAAGTGTGGAACCAGGGAAAGCAGCAAGAGGCTGTTTCAGAGAAGAGGAGTCCCTGTCCTGGACTCGGGTAGTGGCCACAGAGACGAAGAGAAAGGAGGGACTTGGAATGTGTCTTGGACTGGGCTCCTTTAATGTCACTCTCAGTACCATCGTGTGGCCTGCACAGAGTCAGTGCTTGAGGACCTGCAGAGCGTACACAGAAATCTGGGGCCAGATGGCTCTGTTCAAACCCTGCCTCTGTTCCTCATTAGCTTTGTGACCATGGGTAAGTTATTTAACTTCTTGGGGCCTCAAATGTAAAATAGGTAATAATAGTGTATATTCCATAGTAAATAAACATTAAATGCATAGTTAATACATGTAAGCATTTAGAATGGTGCCAGGAACATATGAAGCACTCAACAAATATTAATTATTATTATTATTAATGTGTTTGGTATTGTCATTTCCTTTATTCACAGTCTCATCAAACTTTACCCAGGCTACTCCAAAATGGCATCTAAAATAGCTTTCCCACCTTATTCTTCCCTTACCTAATTCTACTCTGTACATGACGTCTAGACTAATCTTCAAGACATCTTTCACCATGTCATTCCCTTTTCCAGATTTTATAAGCCTCCCAGATAAGTCCAAAATCCTTAATCTAATGAGTAAAACTCTTTCTTATCCTGGTCTTATTCTTTTCTAAGCTTATTTCCCATTATAGTGATACTCCAGGGTATGCCATTTTGGCTTACGAGAATCTAAATTTGCAAGGGATTTCATGTAATATCTGCTCTGGCTTATGATGATGCATTTATTTACGTTTATGAGAACTGCTTTGGGTGATGTGCACCTCCCAAGTAGCTGAGAGCCAGGAAACAAGAGCCCCTATGAGGTCATCTTTCCAGAAGTGAAATATTTCCAGTATTTCTGGTTTGCAAGTCTATAGCAGTGACAATCTTATGCACCATTTGCATTGCTTTTATTGATTTACTTTGTCTTTTGTGGGCTAAAAAAGGACAGTAAAGGTTTAAGGGTATGGTATAGAATAGTTAGAAATGAACTGGATAAAGGCATTCAGCCTTATCACAGGGTAATTAATGAAGGGAAATTGCCTTGGAAGGCCATGCCATGACAACTAATGTCATCTACTGAAGCGAGAGTGTTCATCTTAAGGGGATTTGGTGTTGTTTTAATATAAGTGGCTTAATTTCAGGGCTCAGGAAGTACCAACATCTCTTGAAATTATCAGTAATTATGTTTTAGACTTTAGAGGAATTTGCCTTATGGAGGTTTTCTGGAAGAAATTACCCTGGAAAGATAGAGGAAGACTGTTTTCTTCAAAAGTCATACTCTGCTTAATGTTGGGCATTGACTTCTTCTCCTCCACACACATTACCAATTCCTGCTTCCTGGCCCTGCTGGTACTCTGCCCTCTGCCTCAGGTCCTCCCCATCTTTCTTCTACCATTTTACCAAAGCCTGATTATTGCTGGGTCCTCTGTCCTCTGTGAAGTCCCTTGTAATAATTACAACTCACAGTGATGTTTCTCTTCTCTAAACTTCTATTGTCTGTTCTTTATACTTTTATTTATATCTTTTTTGAGTATATAAATAATGTATAATTAATGTACAGTAAACAGTTTATATTTAGTGTACAAAACTGAGATTTGACATACATACACTCCTCTGAAACCATCACTGCAAATTAAGATAATGAACATATCCATCACCCCCCAAAGTTTCCTCATACCCTTCTGTAAGCCCACTCTTCTTCATACCCTGCCTTGTCCCCAATCCACCAAAAATATAAAATTGCCATACAGTTCCTTTTTTTATTTGTTACAAAGTCAAAATCCATTGTTGATATTCTTGCCTTAAACACTCAATTATCTTGTAAAGACATGTAAAAATAAATAAATAAATAAGGGGAGGGCTTCCCTGGTGGCGCAGTGGTTGAGAGTCCGCCTGCCGATGGAGGGCACATGGGTTCGTGCCCCGGTCCGGGAGGATCCCACATGCCGCGGAGCGGCTGGGCCCGTGAGCCATGGCCGCTGAGCCCACGCGTCCAGAGCCTGTGCTCCGCAACGGGAGAGGCCACAACAGTGAGACGCCCGCGTACCGCCAAAAAAATAAATAAATAAGGAGAAAAGTATTTTATATTTATCCCCATATATATTCCACTTCCTCTCTCCTGATGTATCAGCAACACATCGTTGCATAACAAACTACCCCCAAACCGAGTAGCTTAAAACAACATGTATTATTTCAAAGTCTCTGGGGGTCAGAAATTAGGGTGCAGCTTAGTCAGTTGCTCTGTGTCACCTCACAAAGCTACAAACAAAGTGTCCAGAGCTTCGGTCAAAACAAGGCTCAAGTGGGGAAGGCTCTGCTTCTACATTCATGCATTTGCTGGTTGGCATGATTCTGGTGAGCTTTTGGACTGAAGACCTCAATGGCTTCACGGCTGTTGGCCAGAGGCCAGCCTCAGTTCTTTACCACGTGGGCCTCTCTATAGTGTAGCACACAGCATGGTTGACTACACCATCTGAGGGAGCAAGAAGAAACAGAGGAAGAGTGTGAGCAAGAGGGAAGTCAGTCTTTTACAGTCTCCTTGGAAGTGATGTCCTAGCACTCTTGTTGCATTGCATTCATTATAAGCAAGTCTCTAGGTCCATCTCACACACAGGGAGGGGAGATTATACCAGGAAGTGGAGATCATTGGGAACTACTATAGAAGCTTCCTACTACTACATTTGTGTGTGGGGGGGTATATATTATACAGGGCACAACATACTGCTATCATTTTTGTTTCAAAAAGACAATTCCTGGAGCTCTTCATTCCTTTGTTTAGATCCAGTTTCCATCTGGCGTTATTTTCCTTCTGCCTGAAGGAGTTCCTTTAACATTTCTTGCATTGCTTGTCTCTTGACAACACATTCTTTAAGCTTTTGTGTCTGAAGAAATCTTTACTTTGTTTTTCTTGCGGTTTTTTTTTTTTTTCTTTTTTTGCGGTACGCGGGCCTCTCACTGCTGTGGCCTCTCCCGTTGCAGAGCACAGGCTCCGGACGCGCAGGCTCAGCAGCCATGGCTCACGGGCCCAGCCGCTCTGCGGCATGTGGGATCCTCCCGGACCAGGGCACAAACCCGTGTCCCCTGCATCGGCAGGCGGACTCTCAACCACTGCGCCACCACGGAAGCCCTTGGCTTTGTTTTTGAAAGTTATTTTTGCTGGGTACAGAATTCTAGATTGATCATTTTCTTATTTCAGTACTTTAAAGGTGTTGCTTCACTTTCTTCTCATTTGTGTTGTTTCCAGTGATAAGTTTGCTGTAATTTTTATCTTTGTTTTTTTATTAATTGTCTTTTTTTCTGGCTGCTTTAAATTCATTCTCCTTTTCATTAATCTTAAACATTTCATTAAGATGTGGCTTGATACAGTTTTCTTCATTTTTCTTTTGTGTGGGGTTTGTTAAACCTCTTGGATTTCTAAGTGTATAGTTTTAATCAAATTTGGCAAAATTTCAGCCATTGGGTTTTCAAATTTTTTCTGTACTCCTCATTTCCTTCAAGGACATGTATATTAGGCCACCTGAACTTGTCCCACAACTCATTACTGCTTTGTTCATTTATTTTTAAAGTCTTTTTTCTCACTCTGTCATTTTGGAAAATTTCTATTGCTTTGTCTTCAAATTTACTAATTTTTCTTATGCTGTGTCTAGGTTGGTTCTGTTAGTCCTGTTCAGTGTATTTTTCATATTAGACATTGCAATCTTTTTCTATAGGTTTGATTTGGCTCTTTTAAAAAAGCTTCCACATCTCTCCTTAAAATGCTCATTTTTCCTCTATCTTCTTGAATATACCGAGTATATTTATTATAAGTATTTTAATGTTACTTTCCATTAATTCTATTACCTGTATCATTTCTAGATCTGGATCTATTGATCACATTTTCTCCTCGTTATGAGTAGTATTTTATTGCTTCTGTATATGCCTGATAAGTTTTGATTAGATGACAGGCACTGTATCTTTTTATTGGGCTGGCCAAGAAGTTCCTTCATTTTTTTAAGTAAAAATAAAAGACACATTTTTCATTTTCACCAAGAACTTTATTGAACAATGTATTCACCCTTTTGTTCCACTACCTTCTGCCATTTTTCAGGCAACTTCATAATTCCACCTTCCCAAAACTTTTTATCTTTTTGAGCAGAGAACTGCTACAGGTGCCTTTTACAGTCTTCCAGGGAATTGAAATTTTTTCCATTAAGAGATTTTTGTAAACACTGAAATAAATGGAAATCCTAAGGTGCAATGTCTGGTGAATTCAGTGGATGAATCAGAACTTCCCAGCCAAACTATAACAGTTTTTGCTTGGTCATCAAGGAAACATGTGGTCTTGAGTTATTCTGATGGAAGATTATGCATTTTTTTGACTAATTCCAGGCGCTTTTCATCGAGTGCCGCTTTCAGTTGGTCTAATTGGGAGCAGTTCTTGTTGGAATTAATCGTTTGGTTTTCTGGAAGGAGCTCATAATAGAGGACTCCCTTCCAATCCCACCATATACACAGCATCACCTTCTTTGGATGAAGACCGGCCTTTGGTGTGGTTGGTGGTGGTTCATTTCACTTGCCCCACGATCTCTTCCATTTCACATTATTGTACGGTATCCACTTTTCATCACCCGTCACAATTTGTTTTAAAAAAGGAATGTTTTTGTTACACTTAAGTAGAGAATCTCATGCAAAATACGGTCAAGAAAGTTTTTTCTTCCCTGCTTAATTTATGTGGAACCCAAACATCAAAGCGATTCACATAACCAAGCTGGTGCAAATGATTTTCAACACTTGATTTGGATATTTTGAGTATGTCGGCTATCTCCCGCGTGGTATAACGTTGATTGTTCTCAATTAATGTCTCGATTTGATCGCTATCAACTTCAACTGGTCTACCCGACCGTGGAGCATCGTCCAGCGAGAAATCTCCAGCATGAAACTTTGCAAACCACTTTTGACATGTTCCATCAGTCACAGCACCTTCTCCAGACATTGCACAAATCTTTTTTTGCATTTCAGTTGAGTTTTACCTTTCTTGAAATAATAAAGCATAATGTGCTGAAAATGTTGCTTTTCTTCTTCCATCTTCAACATTACAATGGCTACACAAAAATTCACCAATTTTGATAAGTTTTTAAAGAAAATCCGCGCCGATATGACAGTTGTCACGATACAATCTAACAAGATTGTCTGGATGAAGTTAAAGACAACTAAGCGCTGCTAGAGCCAGCAGAAGGAAAAAACGAATGAACTTTTTGGCCAGCCCCCCAAATCTGGTCTCTGTTCCTTCATCATGTTCAGAAGTAGAAATCTGTTTCATATCCTTTAGTAACCTATAACACAGTTTACCCTTCCAGCCCCAATTTTCATATATCCCTTGTGCTCATAAGAAACATGCTCCTGGAGGGCAGAACCCGTATCACCTGACTTCTTTTGCACCATGAACAGTGCTGTGCACACGTTGAAAATATGTATTTCTCTTTCCATAGTCTCTTGGAAGGATTGGCTGTGAAGTATCTTCCCTTTGCTTTTATAATAGTGCATCCTTGTGGTCCTTCTCTTACTTCTGTCTTCTCCATATTTAGTCCTCTTTCCACTCTGTAAATACAGGAGCTCTCCTTCACGACGTCACCCAATGTGGTGGCTTCAGCTATTATCTTTGTCGAATACTTAGTGGCAACTTTACAACACCAGAGGGTTTTAAACTGGAATTTATGTGCCACATATTTTAAAGGTGAACAGAGGTGAAAAACTGCCACCTGGCAAAATTAGTCCGATTATTCTAATTACTATGCTTGGTTGACCCCCATTATTTAGGCCAACTCCCCACCTTCTGATCCTGAGCTCACACCCTCTACTGTGATTTTCAGTGTCTTCCCAACTCAGCTGGTAGTAACCTGTGACTTTCCAAGACTTTCCCTGGATGGTCCCAAGTCCCTGTCTCTTGCATCACAGACAGAGCCTGAGGTCCATTTGCTGTTTGCAGTACTGTTCCTGCATAGCTAAGTTTCATCTCTGGCTAGATCTGTATTGTGCCGAGGCCAAGATTATTCCGGAGGCACTCACTAATCCCTATTTATACTGCAGTTGCAAAATTCTTCCTCCTTCCAGCAGGAAAAACTGGTTTTGTAGATGAAGATATCAATGAAATTGCTACCTCATAGGTGCAAGTCACTCCCTTAAGGACCTACTGCAGTGACTTCCAGACCTTACATGCTTGTATTACAAACCCTACCAGTGGATGTGCTACACATTTCCATGTGGATACCCTGCTCTCACCTCAAGTCTCGTATATCCACCCTTCCCTGCTAATCTGATCCTTCCACTGTGGTTTCCATTGTCATTAATGGTGCCTCCAACCTGCTAAGCTCAGGAGTCATCTTTGACATCTTGGTCTCTTAATATTTTTACTTGACCTGTTTTCTAGTTCCAACAGTTTTACACTTAGGATGTCTCCTGTATGTCTGTTTCTCTTATTCGTTTGTTTTCTATACAGCCCCATTTTCACGCATCCCTGATGCCCCCGCCTCTAGCATCACCAGTCCATCCAAAACTGCATTTCCAGGTAAATCCCCTTCAAGGACAGCTTGCTTGTGCGAATTTCCTTTTCAAGTTTCAACAGCTCTTCACTGTCTACAAAGCTAAGCCCAAACTAATCCTCCAGCACTGAAGGCCCCTTCCTCAGTGATTTTGGCTTATATTACCTTTGTAATCTCGGCCATTGGGCCTCCCCCCACCGAATGCTGTCAACTCCAGTTTAATTGGACTTGTAGCTTCTCTTGGAATTCTCTCAGGCCCATTGATGCCTGTTGAAACCCATGAATGTGAACTTCAAGGTTCAGTACACATGCCAACTCCTTCATGTCATTTTCTCAGAGTTTCTATCCAGAAGTAATAGCCATGTGCTCATGCTCAGAATAGTGCCTTGGCACACAGTGGGCACACAAGAAGTATTTATTTGATTAGTGAACCACCCTTTCTCTTTTATACTTTCATAACATTTTGTACTTGTTCAATAGCACTTTTATCATCCTGCCTTGATGCACTGACTAGTTCATTCGTGCAAAAAGAAATGACTGAGCACCTGGGATGTGCAAGGTTCCACACTACAGAGCTAACTGAATAATGGTTTTCTCTTTCACAGCAGTGTGAACATGCCCACTGTACACACGAGTGTCTCTCTCAAGGTGGTGTGAGTGTGTCCACTTGTACACACGGCCGTCTCTCCCACAGTGACATCCCCAAGGGAACAGACCACATCCTACTCCTCTTGGCTTCATGCACGCACCCTAGCGCTGGGCCTTGTATGACACACAGTAAATGATGAATTGGAAAGAAATGAATTCTCTTCTGAATTAATAAAATAAACACAGCTCACATAAGAGTTGGGATGCTGACATTCTGTTTATGTCTCAGATAATTGAAAGGAGGACAAAGATGATTTAATAGCCCAGGAGGAAGTAGGTGCTGACTTGCTTCTTTGTATTTGACTTTATTCCTTTCAAAACGGAACAGTCTGTCCTTATTGATCAGTCATAAGAGAAAACCACAAACAACACAAAATCTGTCAAGTTCAGTTTCTTCAAAAGGTGATCAAGCTAACTGAATGGCAAACTTTAAAACTTTACCATCTCCTGACCTTGATGTAACCTGATTAGATAACACCTCAAATATTTTAATTTTTAATATACAAAATGAATATTCTTGTAGCTATTATTTCAAATTTTAAAAAAAGTCTTTACAAATAATTTTAGTGCATGATATTCTTATGTACTGTTTAAGATAAGGTTTGATTTACACACCTTTCCTTAATATAATTACTGTTTTTAGATAGGACGACTAGAACATTCATTGTCTTTCAATAACTACCAGTATTTAGAGTGGATGTGTTATGAAAATGCTATGTCTCTTCTCTTCTAAGAATGAATGCCCCCACCTAACAAAGGAGTGGTCCCTGCAGTCTCACCCAAACACCGTGGTCCTGTTTTCCAATCACAGCTGACCCAATGGGGTTGCAACTTGACTCAAGTTAGACCAAGCAGATTCCATCCTCCAGGAAATTGTATTTGAGACTGACACGTTAGGTAGTCTGCCAGAACTACTGTTTAAATTGGGAGGGCATCTTCCCATGTGCATAAAGAAGAAGGGGAAGCCAATTTGCAGATGAAAAATAATGTAGCAAACATGAAAGAAAAACACAAATGACATTGAGCATTTAGCATGTGTCAGGTACTATCTTATTTAATTCTTACAGAACTTAACTAAACTCAAGTGTTTGCAGTTGAGGAAACTGAGGCAAAGAGGGATGAATGGAAGTGGCAGAGCTGGGATGTGAATCGAAGAGTCTGACTTCAGAGCACAGGTTAGCGTGACATTCTCCTGCCGTGGAGCAGCAGAGTAGGATGAATGACCTCGAGACTCCGGAGAGCAGAGCCAGCTGGCTTCCTTATCGAGAGGTTTACTGGTCTGGCCTGAGACTTGTCTGAATTGTCTGCCTTTGGGTATAAGGAAGACCAATTTCTTTCATTAAGTTCTCCCCCTTTGCTTGAACGATTTCAGAGGTTTCAGTTACCTACAATCCCGAAGTCACATACTAGAGCTCTGCCCCCTTCATTTACACTCATTGTCAGACCCAGAGTTGTCACTGTCATTGAAGTTCACGTGCATACGCTCACACTCCCATTTCCAGCAACCTCCTCTGCTGTTTGTGTTCCTTTTCCACACACAGGTACACATGCACAGCACGTCTTTGCACCTGCTTCTGTGTTGTACATACAAATCAGTTACTTGCTTGTGGAAATGTAGGAAGGATAATGCAAAGGGTTAGGAAGATATCTGGCACTTTGCTTAATTGATGGGCCTGGTGAAATTATGAGGGAATGTTTTATTGTGAGTCGCTGTTCGTAATACCTGCAATTAATGCTTTTAGTGTAATTAAGCAGTTCGAACGTTAGGGAGAGAAGGGTAATTAAATCTGTGTTTTGTCTTTCATAGTGCAAAGGAAACCTTTCAAAACAACTGGGAAAGGTAAAACCTAGCCAAATCCATTTTTTACCAGGAAAGTTTCTGGCAAACTTTTGCTGGC
Organism: Delphinus delphis; assembly: GCF_949987515.2. Taxonomy (NCBI): domain Eukaryota; kingdom Metazoa; phylum Chordata; class Mammalia; order Artiodactyla; family Delphinidae; genus Delphinus; species Delphinus delphis. Next base: position 47,806,154 of record NC_082687.1, read on the forward strand.
ATCTAAACATATGTAAATCTTCAAATGGGTTTTGTGTATTGCAGGTCCCATGCATTGTAAAAATGCCAACTTTCAGCATTATTGTTATTAAGGGAAGAATTCAGGTATGTAATTTCAGTCTAGTCCTTGTGGTTCTTGGCTTTCTGCCGAATAAAATGAGGCAATTTTATGTCATTTGGGCTCTGCATTCAGACAGATCAGGGTTAAGTCATTGGGTTAAATCAGATCAGGCTTAAATCAGATCAGGGTTCAGTCATTGCTTACCACCTATAAGCTATGCAACCTGGAGTAAGTCACTTTTGAACTTGGGCAACTTACTTTTGACCTTGGGCAAGTTAATTTGTTATTTTCTGTCCTCTGAGCCTCAGTTTCTTCATCTGTAAAATGGGATAAGAGTTGTGTCTCCTTCACAGGATTGCGGTGAGGATGAAAGGGACAATCCATTGTTGGGAAAGCAGCCTGCCAAGGGCCCAAACACCTGTGCATTTCTTTGCTGAGTGTGCCAAACTACAGGCCATCGTGGCCGTCTGACACTGAGCCATTTCTGTAGCTAGTCACCTGGCCAATCAAGTAGGTCAAAGTGACACAGAGTGACTACCACCTGACTACTGGCTCCTTGGCTTGTTCACTACTTGCTATAAAAGGTGAGCCCTAGGTCCTGGATTCCTCCGCTGCAGCACAACTGCCTGCATTGGTGCCATCTGGGCCCACTGTGCCACGTGGGATTTAGTGGCAGGGGAACGGGCCCAGCCGTGAGATGCTCCTGCTACTGGCTGTGCCGTAAATAAAAACTGTCTTGCTCTTATTCACTGAGTCTCGTTGTCGACTCTCAGCCACTTGGAGTTTTGGCGAGCCAGTCTTCTTGCTTGCTGACTCATGTCCTTTGGATCGTTTTTGAGGGCTGGTTACCCCTTGCCATCCTCTCTGACAGAAGTTAGCAAGCTTTCTGTAAGGACCAGACAGTAAATATTTTAGGCTTTGGGGCCACAGATCATCTCTATTGTGTATTTTCCTTTGTGTACTTCTGTCTTTAACCACCTTTTAAAAATGTAAAAAAAACGTTTGTAATTCACAGGTTAAACAAAAATAGGCTGAGGGCAGAATATAATTCCACTCTCACGAGGCTGGTCTTCTTCGCTGATATCCACACAAAGCACTTAACACAGCATGTTCTAGATGAGTGAAAAGTCAAGACACGTTAGCTATTCTTACACTAATACCTTCTGTTTGTTAATCTCTAAACCTGAGGCAATCCTGTTAGTACTCAAAATAATGTTCCCAGATAGTGGAGAAATTTGTTACACATATAATGCACAATTACGAGTTCTTTCCATTCTTACAAGTGAGTTCTGCTTCTTTGGTAACAGGACAATTCTTTATATCAGGCTTCCCAATGTGGTACCAAGAACAGGTTACAGGTGTATATGTAGACAGCGAACCCCTTAAACTTCAGAGCATCTGGGCAACTGGTCCTGGGCACTCTCCTCTGTTTACCCTAATGTGCTGTGCAAATGTTATCATTTTCTATATGTTCCAAGTCCTGCCAAAGGTTGTTAAGCCCTGCTACAAGTCATTAAGTTATTGTTTCACAAAGTACGGCTTTGGTGTATAATATAAGGTTTTACATTTTGCGAGCACTCTTTCAACCAGAGTGTAAGAGTGCATGGCACTCGGAGAGGCTCACGGGTTCTTTTACCGATCCCAGGTGACTGCAGAACGCTCTCTCCAACTGGCAAGGTGATAAAAATAAGCCACACTAACTGGTTAACTCTTAATGGTCCAGACAGCCTCTGAGTAGAAAGATGAACAAAAACCAGCCAGGAAGACATCAGTGACATCAAGAAAAAAGACAACCAGATAGGTCTTGAAGGCTTGCTGGACTGAAAGGCGAAGGGTTAAAGGGAAAGGGTAACCAAAGGGAACTAATAGTTCACCGTTTCCACAAATTTCCACGCACTGGTTCTGGTTAAAAAGGCAAACTCTCTAGACACCAAACCTAAGAAAAAATGAAGACAGGAAAAGTAGTGGAAGAAAGAAGGAACAGGCGGGGAGGAGGGCAGGAAGCTGAAGGTAAGGGGCTATGGGCTGCAGAGGCTGCACAGGGGACTGGAGACATTCACAGGGTGACATAGATCAGGGCCAGGCATGGCGCCCAGCAGAGCCAGGCTTCAGGACAGGGCGATAAATTCCTCCTGGTGTCTAATGGCTGGACCACACCAGCATCCCATGGCATCACTGCATCACGGAAGTTCTGTAACAATGACCTTGAGTAACCCAGAGATGCAAGGAAAATGCACAGTCCGCTTTGCTTTCTGAGTCAGGAAAGCATACATTTCAGGAAGATTTCCCTCAAAAAACAGTCATGAGTCAAGACTTCAAAAACTCCCTCCATAAAAAGATAGAGATATTAGTTTTCTGTAAAACCTCATCCCCAGACCATACTTGGGAAGGAAAGCCACACTCTACTACGAATCTCATAGTGTGTGAGGGGTGGGGTGCAGGTCAGCGTTCTTTTTTTTTTTTTTTTTTTTCTGCGGTACGCGGGCCTCTCACTGTTGTGGCCTCTCCCGTTGCGGAGCACAGACTCCGGACGCGCAGGCTCAGGGGCCATGGCTCACGGGCCCAGCCGCTCCGCGGCATGTGGGATCTTCCCGGACCGGGGCATGAACCCGTGTCCCCTGCATCGGCAGGCGGACTCTCAACCACTGCACCAGCAGGGAAGCCCTAGGTCAGCGTTCTTAATGAGCCTTTCCTGGTCCTGAATGTAGTCAATTCCTCTAGTTTTCCCTCTGAGTGTAAGATTCTGAGTTATCCTTGCACATACATGACAGTATCTGATGCCTGGAACAATTTTGTGTGTGTGTGTGTGTGTGTGTGTGTGTGTGTGTGTGTGATGTTGAGGGTGAGAGGGTGGTGAAAATCTGATTTTTTTCTGTTACAGTGTTAATGGAAAAGTAGGGGAAGATTCATAAGGCTAGCAAGCATGTTTTACAGGGTCAGAGACCAGAATCTGCTGAATAGTGAGCTGATGGACCCGGGGTGATAATGACTGCCTGCATGAAAAGAAGTTAGAATGAAAACTCTATGTGTCTTCGAATAATGGCAACTTAATTCAGGCATATCATTGGGGAAACTGCTTTAGAATTTTTTTTCTCTTAAAGCTTGACTAAACTTCTCAGAAAATGTTCCTGAAGGAAGTGTTTCTGAAAGTTGTCCCGGAAATGGAAGGCCATTGCCTCTGGAGTAGGTCCACGTTCACCAACAGTGGCCGTGTTTCTAGCCTTATTCTGAGGCACCAGCAACTTTATTTGAAAAATACACTCATGCACTAAGGGTGACCAGTGGTGATCTTTGGATGGCTGGAAGAGGAAGTTGCTATTTTTTTTTTAAGTTTGCTTGCTGGAAGTTTCTACAGTACATATATATCACAACTGTAATAATGCAAAGCTCTTAAAAAAAAGAAGAACTATGTCCAAGCCATTGGACAAGTTTTCTTGTCTGAATTTTCTAATTTTCTACCATGTATGCATATATATATATGCATATATATATATATATATATATATCAACTGTAATAATGCAAAGCTATAAAAGAAAAGGAAAAAGAAAAAACTATACACAAGTCATTGTGGGAGAGTCCATTACATAGAGGTTGGTGTACAATTTGCTTGCTTTCTCTGATCATATTAATCTGATTAATACAATGAATGGAGTCAAAGGTAATGTATTACCAGTGCTTTACAAACTTCTCTGGTATGTAGGTGCCTGTAAAACGTCTGGGAAATGTCAAAACCTAGTAAGGAATATCCCTTGCCTTATTCACAGACACACTACTGTCTTTCAACTATCCCAAAGTTCATAAAGTGGATCAAGGAAACAGAGATCACTAAACTACTCCTGGTTGGAGCTTTATGTCCCATGTTTTTTGTTTTATTTTGTTTTGTTTTCCAGAAAGAAAACCAAAATCACAACCTAACATGACTGGGAAATCCAAAGCGCTCATTAACTACGCTGTCTGGTCATGTTTAAGAAGAGCTCATTTATCGCTAAAGCTAGGCAAAAGATGGTTTTTAAAACAATGATACCTCAGAATTTAACGCATCTAATACAGGCTGCAATCTTTCAAAAACTGGACGCCATGATCTACCTGTCTTAGTGTTCAGAGGCTGCACTGACATTTAAAGCCTGGGGTGGCGGGGAGGGAGGAGAAATGTGCAAACTGTCTCTTGAGGAACATGCCATGGTAGCTTCGGCTTTCAGAGTGGGGCAGGGCTGGGCATAGTCTGATTGACACAGTAGAGTGGGGTGGCAGGGCAGCGGCAGTGTCCAATGTTGCCCCTGAAAGTCATCCCCTCGAATCGTAAGCGGTCACAATAATGTTTGTCTCCACATTCACCTTTCTCCACTGTGGTTGCGACCACTTCCGCAATCTATGCTAACAAACCAGAATGAGGAATGCAAATATTCTGGCAGGCAGGTATGGCCAATAAAAGACTTATACGTCTCCATGTCTCCTGACCTTGAATGGGCAGAGCCAGACTGAAAGAACTCCTCTGGAAACCAGTTCATCACGTGTGACGGTCTTCTGTGGTCCCCTATCCTAGGGGCAGCTACTGCAGAGAGCTTATGTATGGTCAACTTAGGAAAAGTGAAAGCGGGAGTCAGATGCTTTTCCTGTGATCTCTTTCAAGCTTCAACTTAACTACATTTCTCTGTATGATGTCATCTCTTCTACAGGCTCCTGAAGCAACAAAGATGAATCATAAATCTGTATATGTGAGAGCTGCTAATTAAAGTATCTTTATTAAAATTATCTTTTTGTAAGAATGTTGTTGTTGCTAAAATAAATGGCAGTTAAAAATGCACACACACACAAAAGACCAAGGACATTTGTAAATACTGGTATCGAGTCACTTTTGACTCCATTCATTGTATTAATTAGATTAATCTGGTTAGGAGAGGCAAGCAAATTGTACACCAAACTCTGTGTAATGAACCCTCCCACAATGACTTGCGTATAGTTTTCTTTTTCGTTTTCTTTTATAGCTTTGCATTATTACAGTTGAGATATAGATATAGATATATATATATATATATATATATATGCATACACGGTGGAAAATTAGAAAATTCAGACAAGAAAACTTAGAAAAAAATAACAACTTCCTCTTAAATAAATATGGAAGTCTAAAAATCTGGACAAGTCCTCTTGGTGTAATTCAACCATTTCCAGTGGCCCATCCTCCCAGTGTCATATCTTTGCTATGTCAGGAGGGAGCCGTGGGTCCCAGTGTCCTGAAATCTGAGGGAGGTGGCCTGAGTTCCCTTGGCCAACACCTCAGGAACTTGTGTCAGGAAGGAAGAGACAGCCAGAATCCACAAAGTATGGACAGTATAGGTTTTTTACACCCGAAAAATGTGTATTTAACTTAATGGCCAGCTAGAGGCTTGTGCCACTGTAAGAGGGTCCAGGGGGAGAATCTGAGGTTACCCAGACCTTCAGGGCAGAATTTGGTCTTCAACTTGTACTCCCTTCCTGGACTCTGATGCAGATAAGGAGACCTGACTCTCCAGTGGTCCAGAAGAGATCATGTCCCCAGCTCTACCCTGGGATGATGATTTAACACTGGGGAAGTGCCCAGTGTTAAGGTTTTCAAGATGCTGAGATCTTTAGGGGGAAATAGAAGTATTTTATATGCTGAGGTCATTTATTCTTTTAAACTCTTTAAAATCTGTTCATAGTTATTGGAAAAAAATGTTACTCTCTTCCACATATATTTTTCCAGCATCATCTAATTGGCAGGTTTTGCTAATTTTTCTCTTTCAAGTTTACGCTGCATATGACGTGTACCACCCTGAAAACACCCAGGTTTTACACTTTGCTGACTGAAAAACAAAAACAAAAATCAAAATTCAAACCAGCAAAATCATAAACAAGGCTTCTAAAAGCAATGGGGAAGTGGAAGGAAGAGGTAAGTTTAAATACTACTGCGTAATGGGGATTGTAGGAGGTACATTCGTATATTATTTTGTTTAATCTTCAGAATAACACTGTGGGGTATTATTGTCTCCTCATTTACAAATGAGAAAATGAGGCTCAGAGAAATAAAATTCACATAGCAGAAAAGGGGCAGAGCTGATGTTTTCAACTGCCACCTGTCTGAAACAAAACCCATGCCTTCCTCTCTGTACTGGACCAGCTTCCAGACGCCCTCAACCCTCCTATGCCCAAACTGTAAATTTCATTTCATCTCGCTGCCTGGAAACATCAAGATGACATCATTAGGGACTTCCCACTGGAAATAAAATAATCCAGAGAACACAGAGAGTCGGCTGTTAATAGGCTCAGATCGATCTGTTACTTTCTTAGGGTCTCTGCCCATCAGAATAAGAAATCACGGAGTACTACTTTGTGTATTTACCAGAAGAGTTTTCACAAGGATGTGAATGTAAAAGACAAGTCCCCTAAATGGAACTCTTGATTCTGGAATCTATCTACAGCAGAATGTCAGAACTCACACGATGCAACTAGAAAGCTGCGCTATAAACACGTTGAGAACATTCAGATTCAGCTGGGATGTTTACAAAGGCAGAGATTTCAGAAAGGTTTTCACTTAGATTTGTGTTTCTCTCTGAAGGTATCTTGTTGTTATGAAACAGACACACACACAACTTGATACTAAACGGACTAAATGGAGCATTCTGAAAGAAACACAGAGAGGTTTCACAACCAAGTAAGCAAATGTGGTTGAAAGGAAGTGTTGTCACAGGCTTTAAAAATAATCTTTTTTACACTGTAAAAACCAAAACAAATCCAATGTTTAGGGCAAAAAAGCAGGGATCCCTAATGGTGGAATGAGGTCTTGCATAGGATGCGGAGGTTCCAGGGCCATGCAGCCCTGCCTCTAGCTCTTCCTCCCTCCATCTCTGGAGATGCTCAGGGAGCTGGTGCAGACAGTGCTGCTCCTCCAGGTGTGATTCAGGATCTTCAGGGCTTTCACCCCATGTCCCGCTCAGAGCCAGGGACGTGCATGTTATCAGTGCCCTGGCTCATCTGTGCACAGCCCCAGCCAGACCCCCACTGCCAGTCACCTCGAGGAGCTGTATGTGAGTAAAGAAGCAACCCTGATATCAAATCCTGGTGCTCGTGGCTGTCTTCTGGTCCTTGTGGGGACTGGCACCGTCCTGCTAATCGGCGCTGCAGAAAGAACATGTCCCTACACCTTGGACGTCTCAGAAACCTTCAGGACTTTCTCCTGGGAAGAGTAGACTAGACCAGGCTGGGAGAAGGTCATTAAAAAGTTAAGCCAGGGCCTCTTTAACCTCACTGGTGGGGAAAGGCCCCGGAAGGGACAATTCAGGAAAGCAGCACTTGGAACCTCAGAGCTCACCTTGCCCAGCTGCTACATTGTCAGATGAGCAAGCCCAGCACAGAAACACGACCTCAAAGGCAGTAATTCTCAGCCGCACTGTTATTTCATGCACCATTAAGAGAGGTGAAATGCTGCCGATAAACTAAGATAGGCCGTCGATCGTGAGATGCATCCCAGTTTCAGAGGTGGTAAATGTAAAGAAAAACAAGTCGGTGTCTTAGAATGGTTGAGATGTACTAAGCCACTTGCCCCCAAATGCTCAGAGCTCAGTCCTTAGGGTTTTTTTTTTTTTTTTTCCTCTGCTACACTCTGTAGCTGCATTCACAGACAAAAATCCCAAAGCTCAGAGCTTCAGTGACTTATGCAAAGTCACTGAGCTGATAAGGAGAGAGGCAGGACTTGAACTAGACCCAGAACTCCTTCAAGATGGCTCCCATGACTCTATGTGGCCTTTGCTCCAAGGTATTGATCTCTGGCTCTGGAAAACTAAACTGAATTCCTCGGCAGAACGTTTGTCTCCTGATTAGGTTTTGCATATGATAATATAAAAATTAATAAACTGCTTCCTTGATCACATGCAGAGGCGTGGCAATGAAAGAGCTACTTGTGGCAGTTAGAGTTGATGTTTTGTTAGGTCTTATTGGAATACAGGAGAGGGGTGAGAACAATTTTATTTTCCATAGGCCTAGCCCTTCCCTTCACCCCAAAGCTAGCGTGCTAAGATTCCTCCACAACTCCTGTGCCCACGAGTAAATGACAGAAGCTTACCCTGCTTGTCACTAAATGCTCCAGGGGCGGATGTGTGAACTCCCCAGCCCCAGGTGACCCAGAACCCCCTCAGACTTGAGAAGAGGGACAAGGCCACACAAGAGGACAGCTCCCTCTGCAGTGTCATCTCTGGCCAGGCTGGCATCAAGGCACGAATTAGGCTTGGAAGAGAATGATGTGGAATGTCTCACCTGGCTGGCTCCCCAGGAACCCCGGATACCGTGTACCTCCTGTTCACACACTGTCACTTCGAAGTTTAGCTTAGGGAGGCATGGCCTCTGATTCCTCGTATGGGGACAAGCTCCCTTTAACTCAGAGTGTTCCAACATCTGGATTACAGGTGAACCTAGTCCCTGGGCTGGGGTGAACTGCCTTGATTTTGATTCTTTTTTTTTTTTAACATCTTTATTGGACTATAATTGCTTTACAATGGTGTGTTAGTTTCTGCTTTATAACAAAGTGAATCAGTTATACATATACATATGTTCCCATATCTCTTCCCTCTTGAGTCTCCCTCCCTCCCACGATTTTGATTCTTATTGATATTGGATCTTGAGTACTCCAATGACTTGGACAATAAAAAAGGTTGCATCCGGACTCACTTGGCCCCTGTAAGGTGCCCTGTCAGCTCGGCCCTCAGATTATCTCAAGATGAGGGTGCAGTGCACTGTGATCTCAAAAACAGTGGGAAACCAAACCCCGAGGTTCCCTGGCCACTCTTGCTGCCGGCCTGGTAGCAAGGTGTTGGGGAGTGCCCCAAAGAGAAGGAGCCGGGGAAGGAACAAAGGTATGGCCTTCTCAGGAGGTGTTTGGTTCCATTGCCCCACCGCCCAGGCTTTTGGCCTGTATCTTCTTTGCTTTCCCTGCCTTGTGAAGAAAGGCAACCCTCTCAGAACTGCACCTTCAAACAAGCTGCTTGAGAAAATGTATCACTGGTCTTGAGACACTGTTTGCACCAGCAAGATGGGCACGTTAGCTCTTGTGATGAAATGGGAGGCCGCCTGCACTCTCTGTCCTCTTCTGGCTCTGGAGGACCACTGTGTGGGTCTGAAAGGCGACACGTGGGTGCTGGCGCTGGAGAAGATGCAGTGGCCGCTGCACGCAGATCGGGTGTCTGCTTGCCAGCAACCTGGATGATACAGCCTTCTGGGTGCCGGGCTGTACGCCCTGCCTCTGAGTCCCTCCTTGTATGTATGTTAAGCAAGAGTTATGGCTTGTGCTTTCCCTCTGAATGCCTGCAAATGCTCTTTAAGTGACCGAACACAGCCAGGAAGGCGCCCTGGACCCTCCAACACGACCACCAGGGCCCGTGAGCTTGGTTTCTCTGGGCACTTCTGAAAGTGAGAAAGAGCAGCCGGAGAATGTCAGCTGCCCCTCCTCACGCCCTTCCTTGTCATCAGGAGAAGCCCTATGTACACATACCATGGCGACCCTGACAACATCCACCTGCAAGGAGAGACGGGCAGCCAAAACACAGTTTACTGCATATACGGACACAGTCGAGTCTGGGTCTCTGGGAGGTTATTTCTAGTTGTGAACATGAACAGCTTTGCAGACCAGCTCATCCTAGGCTATTATTGTCTTCCACAGCCTTTCTTTCTTTCTCCCTTTTTCTTTCTTTCTCTCTTTCTTTCTTTCTTTCTTCTTTCTTTCCTTTCTTTCTTTCTTTTCTTTCTTTCTTCTTTCTTTCTTTCCTTTCTTTCTTTCTTCTTTCTTTCTTTCTTTCTCCTTTCTTTCTTTCTTTTTTCTTTCTTTCTTTTCCTTTCTCTTCCTTCCTTCCTCTCTCTCTTTCTTTCTTGCTTTTTCTATCTTTCTCTCTCTCCTCCCTCCCTCCCTCCCTCCCCTCCTTTTTTCCTTTCTTTCTCTTTCTTTCCTTTTACAAAGAAATATTTTTTACAACTGTGGTTTTCACTCCTGAGCTGTACATTACAATGAAGTTACAAAATTACCAGCGTTCAAGCTCATCCCCAGTTTCAGGTTAAATGCTCTGGTGTGGGGCAGTGACACTGGAATGGCACAGTGTCAAACCTCAAGACACTAATCATGCAGTTGGAGACATTCTCGATTCCTCACAGCCTTTCTTAAACATAGGAAAGCACCACGACTCTTGGAATGAGCAGAAACCAAAAATTTTACAGAACTGCCTGTATTTCTAGGATACGATCTTAACCTTCCCAAACTTAAGCTTGGTTTAATTCTCTCCAATGAAATTACACCATGTGCTTTGCTACCTTTGAGTAAGGAGGAGACAGAAGTACGTGATCAAAAGGAAAAGTTCTTTCTTTTGTTCTGGGAAAAAAATTGGATGCAAAATTGGCAAAAGAAAACACGGCAGACAACTGATCCTAAAGTACCTTTTCTCTCTGTAGTCAGCAGGACCGTGGCAGGGGGTGGAGGCTGGTTCCACAATTAATTAGTTTCAGTTAATATAAGTGCCAGTATTATTTCCCCCGCCTTCTCTTCTTCCATATACACTGACGAATAATCAGGGTATGACTTGTAAAAATTTCAAAACTCATTTGAAGTTAAGGTGGTATATAGAATTCAGGAAGCACAGAAGTCTAATTACAGAATACAGTACCCACACAAAGGATGAGGCATAAAACCGGAATAAATCGACTTTCTTATTTCCTGACCTGTACAAACGAAATTATCCAGACCTGATATTTTAGTAATCTGATTTCCAAACGATGCAATGTTTTTTTCCTTAATTTTTCTTGAGACAAATGCTCTAATTTTATATGTAGTATTTGGGGGAAAGTAAAGTTCAGTGTCTAATTTTTTCTGATCTATTTAGAGCTATTTTCCTCTGCTTTCTAGGAGACAAAATAGAGAAACAGAAATGGGATCAAATTCTATAAATAAATTATGGTTGGCTTGTCCTTAACTATTATAAACTGCTGAAAAGCAATGAAGTCATAGACATAGATTAATTTTATTTTGAAAGCTGGCTAAGAGATGGCATTAAAATTAAAGAGCTTTGCAAGAAGGAAAATGAAAGGAGGGTGAAAAAAACCCTGCGAAGACTTCAGAAATAATGAAACAGTTACGTTTCTTTGCCAGCCTCTTCCAAGACATCAGGATCCTATGTTCGCTGCTTTATCCACTGTGCTGGTGTGACACTTAAGTAACCACCAAAGTTGGGGTAAAGCCTGACAACCTGTCAGTGTGTTGCTTAATAACGGTTACGTTTTGCCCAATATTCTAGCCACTGTTTCACCTTCTCCATATATTAAAATATCCCCTCAGGAAAAAACCACAAGTTCAATAACAGCAGAACAAGAGGACCTTACAGGTAGACATGGATTTGCTTGGATTTTATGAACTTCTTTCATCTCCTTTCAGAATTTAAGAGTTAGGAGAGTCACAACGTGTTAGCTTATGAAATTTATTTTGGAACTGAAACCAAAAAAAAAAAAAAGAACAAGTTTAAACTTAAGTTTTCACCAGCTCAGCCCATGTGCCAGTGTCAGCCTCCATCAGCCCTCCCCACAAGCTCTCCCCATGACACAGTCTATCTCTCTGCAGACCCAGCCCTAACCTGCCCCGCAGCCAAAGCCAGGTGGAGAAATGGGGCTGTGTAAAGGTAATTTTAGGTCAGAATACAGGCCAAAACGCAAAACTGGTTCTGCTCGATATTGCCTGGGTGTCCTCATTTCGTCACTTGGCTTTACATGGAAACACAGTGCTCCAAAACTTACACAAATTACAAACCACCGTGACATTTTACACCAAGATGCAAAGGGGGACTGAGCTTATCAATTTTTTGCAGACCTGGATATGTTCATGTGAATGAATGTGCTGGACCAGCCCAGAGGGAAAGAAAGCCCTCCTGTAGTTCATCCCTTGACCTCAACAGGCAGATGTATGGGATTTGTGTTTGCACTATAAGTAAAGTTCTTCCATCTGCATAAGGATGTTTTGACTGGAAAAATGACTTCTGCTCTGGGAAAGAACTGCCTCATGGATTCTAGGTACCAAACCATCTGTAAAATTAGATGCCAAATCCTCAAAGTTTGCTGTCTCCAGACACAGAAGCCAATCAATTTGCGAGGAAACTGGCTCATATAGCATTAACCCGGTCATGCCAGCGGCCAAGATCCAAATGCTGAATGTGAAATCACAGGTGGAATCTGCTCCCGGGCTGCACCATTGCCAAGACTCTGGATGCAACCAAATAATCTGGATGGGAGTCAAGCAGGGTGAACGCTGGTAGTATAGGCGCCACTCAAATGGGAATCAGATGGTATTGGCATGACTGATGAGGACAAAGCCTCTCTCCACTTCAGTCAAGTTCCTCTGAGCTCTCTTGTCTGGACCTCAACCTTGGGGCCCCCTCATGCCCCTCCCCGTCCTGTCTTTGGCCTGCCTAGCCCCGTCTGAGCAAGAATCCTGCTAAGTCAGTTTAGTGAGAATCCCCCCACCTTTGATTTCTGATCACCTTTGATACCTGACCAAGTTCCTCATCCCTCACCTTTGATGTAAATAAAAGTCCTTGGCCTGCTTTGAGCAAGATTCCTGCTAAGTTGGTTTAGCCAGAATCACCCACCCCTTGATATCTCCTCTTGGTGATTTTCCATCCACTGACCCTTTCACCCTGCTCCTTGGGGGATCCCCACTTGAAACTGTCGTGTTCAGAAGTGAGCTTCATCTCTCTCCTCTATTGCGATAGCCTTGACTCCTATTTCAATAGTCTCAAATAAAGTCTTCCTCGCCATTTTAACAAGCGTCAGAATATTTTTTTTTTCTTTAACGGTGATGACTGTACCGCATTAGGGGCCGAAACCTTGACCTTTGGCGACAGTGACAGTGACAACAAATGTCACTGTCTGCTTAGCAGAGAGTTTTCCTTTTTGTGATTACTTTGTTTAAATAAACTTCTTTTTAAAACTTTAGTCATTTATTTTACTGCCTTCCCCTACTAGTTTAACAAAGAACCAATACTGACTATTTTAGTCTTAAGGCTTTATCTTTAAATAAACGGCTTATTTTGGAATAATTTTAGATTTACAGAAAACAGTGGCTATTTTAGTTATGAGGCTTTACTTTTAAATAAACTGTTCATTTTGGAGTAATTTTAGCTTCACAGAAAAGTTGCAGAAATGTTACAGAGAATTGCCATTTACCCTTCACCCAGTTTCTCCACTGTTAATATCCTATTAAGAAATTGTCATCGATACACTACTATTAATTAAACTTTTAAATTTAATTAAAACCAATATTAATTAGACTTTATTTGGATTTCATCCATTTTTCCATTCATGTCCTCTTTCTGTTCCAGGATCCAATCCAGGTACCACATAAATGCTGGCTGACCTGCCCATGCCTCCCTCAGCTATGCCCCCTGCCCCTCCCACGCCCCACCCACTGCTCAGGAAGGAGGAGAACGAGGCAGCCAACACGCAGGTCAGCTCCCAGACACCATGTGCCATTCCTACCCAGGGTCTGCTACAGAGAAGGGCAAAAGTTTCTCTTTGCAGAGGAAGGAAAGAGCTATGTTTGTAGACCAGGTACCACAACAGTCTCCTGGCAGCTCTGCCTCTGAGTTCAAGGATAACTAACTACACGGGCTGTTGCAAAGACTTGTGTCTACACCTGATCATTCCTCCTTAACGAATGATTCAGCTAAGTGAGTCCTTCAATCACCTCACAGTCCAAGGATAAAGAAGTTGGGCTCGTATTTTGTAAATAGTAAAAGAAGGTCTGTATTTTTGTTGACACTTTGGTTTAACCACCAGGCAAAGTAACAAAAACAACAACAAAAATACTCCAGTATAATGACAACAAAAAAGCACGAGCTATGAAAACAGTGTTCTGGGCATTTTGTACTCAATGAGCTGTTGCCAATACATAATGTTTTCCATTAGCATTTGTCAAAATCAGGGACTAAAATATCTGTCAGTGAGTTATGGATTATTGGGGATTTACTGGGTGCAGCATTTATATTAGATAAAAAGGACCAGAAATGGACATGGTAGGGAAAAGAGAGGTGGCTGACAGTGACAACAGAAACCATGTAGCTTAGGCAAGATGCCTTCTAAAGTAGAGAGGATAATCCAACCAAACTTCAGGATAATAAGAGCCCAGGCCAGGAAGCCAAAAGACCCGCTGGGCTCTAGTGCTAAGTCTGTCGTGTCCGTGTGACCCTAGGAAAGTCAGTTTCCCTCTCTGAGCCTCCATTTCCACAACTGTAAAATGGTAGTGCATGGGGGGAGGGGAGAATGAGGAAAGTTTATATCAATCTCTACGGTCCCTTGTATTCTAAACAGTTTGTGGTTCCACGACTCTACACCTCCACTGTCTAACAGAGCAGCCATTAGGCACGTGTAGTCATTTAAATTTAATAAAATTAAATAAGATAAAAGTGCAGTTTCTCAGTTGCACTGGTCACATTTCAAATGCTCAGTAGCCAGAGACAGCTAACGGCTAGTGAACTGGCTGGTGCAGAAAGAGAACATTGCCGTCATCACAGAAAGTTTTATGGGACAGCCTTGTTTTTCTTTATAAAAGACACTTGAGAAGTCTAACAGGAACACTATTCATGTTTTCCGTTATTGATTTTATTGTAAAATTAATGATTGCTATGACGAACACCACTACTAAGAGCTGACATTTATTGATCACTACTGTTGCTGGAATTGTAGCAATTAGTCTATTTTGATTTAATCCTCACAACAACCCTCTGATAGGTACCATTATTTTCTGCATTTTATAAATGAGGAAAACAAGATTCAGAGTGACAATGTGCGTTGCTCAGAGCCACATCTGAGAAGTGGCAGAGCTAGGCCTTGAGCCCTTTGACTGTTGTAATCCAGACCCCCAGTGTTTCACCCTGGCCCCAAGTTTGGTCTCTGGTCTTGTTGTCTCATGGCCAAGCCTCATGGATTCCTTACAATCCCCCTATTGTGGACACTGGGCCTTTGTATGTGCTTTGTCTATGATGCCCTCCCTTTCCTCCTTTCCTTTGTTTGGGAACTTCCTATTTATCTTCTTAAAATATCTAAATATTACTTCTCCATCTGGCAAAATAGTTACCCTGTCTGCTTTAGGTTTCCATCACACTCCATTCATACCGCAAACATGGAGCCCACCAGGCTGCATTATAGTATCTGTTTGCGTCTAGTCTCCCACTAGACTTAGTGCATTCAAGATGAAGTGTGTGCCCAGTACTTACAGTTTAAAAAAGGTGCTGAGTCAATGTTTCCTAAATGAAAATGTCAAAATCTCCTTCTAAGATTAGGTCACCACTTTTTCCAACCACTCCAGCTTATCTAGATGCTTTCCACTTTGCCTGGAATTTGCAGTTTAGATGCATTCATTATCTGCAAGCAGAAGCTCCAGGGCCTTCAGGCAGGGAGCAAAGTTAAATACATACATAATCATTTTGCAGACATGAAATTCTTCCCGAGTCTTTCTGCAAGCAGGCTGTCATCTACAAGCAAGGAAATCTGACACTTCCTACCAATTCTGGTGAAGTTTTGCCCACATTTTCTACCACGTACCAGGCCTCGGCAGTGCACTGGGCTACCTGCTTATAGCGACAGAGGCCATTCAGAAATACTGCAGGCCAACAGGGTGTAGCTTGGCTGCTGTCTTGCTTCAACCCTTCCCCAAAGCAACAGGACCGCAGCAGCTTTATAAAGTGATGTTAAAATTACTCACAAGGGTCTTGATGCAGTTAAAAAGACACCTGGTCACCTCACACATTCTCTCTGGGACCAGACGGCACCAGCCCACTCCCTGCCCTGTAGCTATTCACCCCAGACAGAAGATGGAAGAAAAAAAAAGTTATCCCTGCCTTTCCTGTCCTCTAAAATCGTACAGGTACTTCTATTTAGAGTCATCTTTTTGCTTCTGCATTTTAAAAACAGCTGAGATAGGTCAAAACCTAAAGTAAAAAAACAAAAGGAAAAGAAAAGAAAAAAAAAACCCTAATTAATTGACCAAACAAAGTCAGAATTATTACCAGAACAAAGTGTGGGAAGAGAAATACTATTTATCGAAGACCTTCTGTATATCAGGATTGTTCTGGGTAAATTAACCTCTTAAAAAGCAACAACCCTAGGGCTTCCCTGGTGGCACAGTGGTTGAGAGTCCGCCTGCCGATGCAGGGCACACGGGTTCATGCCCCGGTCCGGGAAGATCCCACATCCCACATGCCGCGGAGCAGCTGAGCCCGTGAGCCATGGCTGCTGAGCCTGCGCGTCCGGAGCCTGTGCTCCGCAACGGGAGAGGCCACAACAATGAGGGCCCGCCTATCGCCAAAAAAAAAAAAGCAACAACCCTAGAAGATATCTTTAATGATCACATTTTACAGATGGAGACATGGAAGTCCAGAAAAGAGGTGCTGAATCATTGAAAGAGCACGGGTTTAATGGCCGAGAGCTCTGGGTTCAAATTTGGAATCCATTAGCTCTGTGGCTTTGGAGGAATTACTGGACCTCTTCAAGCCTCTGTTTTCTCATTCAGAAGCAGAAACCAATAGCACCAACCTTCCAGGGCTGTTGTAGAGTTGGAAAAGAAAATGCCTATAACGTGCCTAAACACGATGGCGGGCATCTTACTAGGTTTCATGATAATTTCCCTTCCCCCCTGCTTGTCTGGCTAAATGGCAGAGCTGGAATTCAAAAGCAGGATCATGGGCACCAAACCAAGGTCTTTGCAGATCTGTAATGAGAACTATTTTGAGCTGCTCCTCTACCACTGTGGTGACAGAATCAAACTAGCTGAAGCTGAGCCATTCTTACCTCTGTACTGGCAAAACACTCTCTATTGTTTTATATATCTGTGCCCAGATGTAAATCTTTCCGAAGTTAAAATCAAAACAAATAAATCATGTATCTCAGTGCATTATAATGCCCTCTCAGCACAGCCTGATCACAAAAATATCTCTTCCAGCCACTTAATGTCATATAACTACTTAGGAAAAAGGTTTAACGTTGGCAAAAGATAATAGAATAATTATTGGGTTTCAGTTCCTATGGAATTTGCAAAAAGCCAGTAAGACATAGGGAGAAATAATAGCCTTTTTTGTCCTTAATCTTCCTCGTAGTCTCCCAGCTTTGAAGTAGGCTATGTACGCTCTGGGAAAAAAAAAAGTAAGTCCACAGAAAACGTTCTTGGAAAAAGGTGTAGGCTGCATTTAGAACTGGGGAGGAGTTCAGTCTTGGTATTTTCTTGTTGGTCAGAGATATACTTGTCCTTTGCTTGGTAGGGAGAAAGATTCTGAACTTGTAGAAAATTCTTCAAATCTACACTCCAGGGAACGCACTGTCTACGTTAGCGCAGAATGTATTTTGCGGACAGTTTTCTCGCCGATGCGCAAGTCTATGAAAATGGTCTGACCTGACAACATATGTCCCAGTCTGTGCACCCCTCGCCTACCCCCAATGCCCTGAGAACACTGTAGAGACAGCTGTGCTGCCACGAACAGGTGCAGAGTTGGAGTCGTGAGATCAGCCTGAGGTTCTGACTCTGCCCCTTTCTCGGTGGCTTTGGGTTGTGTCAACTCACTTCTATGAGTCTCGTTTTTTCTCATCTATAGAATGGGTGTGCTGGCTGGCTGCCAAGAGCTTTTGAGTACTGAGTGTCAGTTTGCGCCTGAAAGCTCTGTGGAAACCATCAGATGCTATGTGAATGTTTTTATTATAGAATTTAAGGACCAGGAGCCTAAAGAACGGTAGGCTCAGGGCAGTATTTTCCATTTTTAGATTGAAATTCATACTTGCCACTAGTCCAATTAATTGTGGATCATTTTTGGGGGGGGGCCTAGAGTTTGGAGACCTTAAGTAACACAAGTGGCTTCCAAAATACTGAGCTGTGTGCAGGAATATGCAGCTTTTATGACATCCTATATAACACACTGTAACGGAAAGAAAACCAGTCCAGCAAGTCAAAACACCCATGGCTGACTCCCCAGGATCTCACTGACTGCCTCAGTGACACATCTCTGAGCCACTTTGCTATTCCCCTCCCCACTTCTATAGCCTCAATTTGAAAGGACAATCTCCACCTTTGTGGGTGACCCAAGGCGAGGCGAATGCATGTACTAATAATCTGTACTTTGAAAGCCACAGCCCCAATAAACATAAGCCAGCACTACTGCAGTGTAAGGGCGCCCTCAAGCACCACACCACCCCTAGGTACCTTATGAATTGTCAAAGAAAGAGTAAATCCTTTAAGGGTTAAATGAATCACAGAACGAATATTAGACGCTCTTAAATTTATGGGAGAGCCAGAGTTCAAGTACTGGATACAATCTACGGAACGTCTCCCAAGGAAAAGAAGGCACAGAAGTTCGTTCATGCAATGTTGCATACGATGTTCTGTGAATTTCCTGGAGCTCATTTATGGATCATCTCAATTTGGAAGGTCTCAGGTTAAGAATCTGTTTTGGATCATAAAGAGTAGATGCTAAAGCTCATCTCATTTAAACCTCTTATTTAACAGATGACAAGTGGAGGCATGGAACTTATCAGTGACCTTACCATAAATGTGAGACATGGTTTTAAATACGCTGGGTTTTTTCCAATTAAAAAAAATCAGCAACCCACATAAGAGTACAGAGAAAGCTCCGTTATTCGGACTATTTCATTTACCAGAATATTTACTTCATCATCCCTGTTAAATCAAGGCCAGCTTATGCATATCTTATCCATTTTCCATACCGTAAATTGAATTTATACCTTGAAATGATGCCGTGTAGCAAGGAAGCACAGACTGAATTAATCCAATGTCCCACTGAAAGCCAAACTGCTCATGCTTTTAGAAGGATACTTTATCCACTAGGGCTTAAATCGAAATTCTTAGATGAATTCAGATCTAACTGCTCATCAGGTTTCCTGAATCTACACAGCTTCCGGCTAATTGCCTATGTTCTGCCAGATTCCTCATCAAAAATAAAACTCAAGTGTTGCTTAACTCTGATGCTAAGAAAAATGCATTTTTATGAAAATAAAATCAAGAAAATGCGTGAACAGTATAATTTGCACGTTTAGGAGTCTGGGTAATGAGGGCCAACATTCCCATTGCAGATGGGGATTTGGTGCCTGCTTTTTATTCACTGTCAGCACAACCAGTGGGAAATGGCTCTTTTGCAGGTACAGCAGGGTTGGCTGTGTCTTCTGAACACAATGTTGGGACAGGCCAACAGCATCACAAGTGAAAAGAAAACGGGCAGGTAGAACCCTTGCGTTTACAGCAAGGTCCAATCGCCACATCGCGCATTGTAATCGCAACACTGCGGCATTTCTTTCGTTGGACATTTTGAGTCAAACAAGGTCATATTTGGGTTGTTAAACCCCCGGCAGTAAGTGCTCGGCAAAGAATGTAGGTGCCTTTTCACATCCAGCGGTAAAGTTTCATCAGTACGGCTTGGCACAGCTGTATGGAAGACAAATGATGTCACTTTGGCTAGTGAAGACCTGACAAAGTACCACTGGCACATGCCAGTGAACCCGTCTCTCTAATTCAAGTTTTATGTGCCTTCCTAGAAAGCCAACTCCGACTAAGTCAAAGGGAAATTGGGTCTTTTCGCTAGAATTCCTGTCCCTTCATACATCATCTCAGAAGGCTTTGTGCTTTTCCTGGGTAGTTCTTGTTTTTTTTTTTTTTTTAATTGAAGTATACTTGATTTACAATGTTGTGTTAATTACCGCTGTACAGCAAAGTGATTCAGTTATACATCTAAATATATATTTTCTTTTTTAATATATTCTTTTCCATTATGGTTTATCATAGGATACTGAATATGGTTCCCTGAGCTGTACAGTAGGACCTTGTTGTTCATCCATATATAATGGCTTACATCTGCTAAACCCAGCCTCCCACTCCATCCCCCCCAAATCCCCTTCCCCTTGGCAACTGCAAGTCTGTTCTCTATGTCTGTGAATCTGTTTCTGTTTCATAGATAGGTTCACTCGTGTCATATTTTAGATTCCACATATAAGTGATATCACATGGTATTTGTCTTTCTCCTTCTGACTTACTTCACTTAGTATGATAATCTCCAGTTGCATCCATGTTGCTGCAGATGGCATTATTTCATTCTTTTTTTATGGCTGAGTGGTATTCCTGGGTAGTTCTTGATTAAATAGGGAATGATCTCTTCCCAGTGATTTTGAGAAGCATTTATTGTGGGTATCGAGCCTTAGCGCTTCACAAGGTATATTCCAGATCTACTCCTAGTTTCTGCCTCATGTGCCATGGATTCCCAAGCAGCAGCCATGCTACCCTCAGAGAGGAGGTTTCAAGGTGGCCAGGCCAGCTACCATACAATTGGTGGCCCCCAAATCGGCCAGCGTGACTTGTCAAGGGAAACAAGCTGTCTCACCAGACGTGACCCACTTTCCTTCTACCTCCTGTCAGGTCCCTTTGGGGTTCGAGCCCCAGCTGGCTCATCTGCTTTCCTCAGTCAAATGTCTCTGGAGAGGCTAGGATGCTCTCGGATGTCAGTAACGGTGGGGATCACTTTTCAAACTTTCATGTTTCTTGTCACTTCTTTCATTCTGAAAGAATTATCCTAAAGTCCAATCTTCCGTGGAAAAGTTTGGTCATTCCAAGCATGTGCCCCAAACCAGACATATGAGCTGGTTGACCTGCTCACCATTATATAACCTCAGATTTCCTGATTAACTCCTTTAATCTTAATTGTTTTAGAAAAAAATTCAAAGCTTCTAAAGCTCTTTACTCCTAGTCTCTTGGGCACTGACATTGGGTCCCAGGCTGTCTTACCCCATTGCTTTGGCGAAACAATGGCTCTCCCTGGGATTTTAAAAATATAATGAGGCTGTTCTGTTGCTTTGTAACTTTTTATCTCAGCATGAACTCAGCTCTCATCAAGGAGCTGTGTTTACAGTGTCAGAGCTTTAAATTTTTTTTTAAATTCTTTTAAGAATAACCCAGGTCAATAAAGGCTTCAGGAGACCTCTCAGTTTTCTTAGAATATTTCTCTTGCCTATATAAGCAAAACTATCTAAGTAATTAAATCTCCTATAAGTGAAATTATATTTTTTCCAAGGGAAAGACTTGCCAGTGTGATGTTCACGCTAATTTATAAGGAAAGCTATGATTCCAAAAACCCATTGAATAGGCAGCTACAGAACAAAATAAATGCCCATGTTCTACCTAATTAATATCCTAGTTACTAATCAGAAGACATGGACGCACATGATTATGGCTGTTCCATGTTGTAGGATAACCTGCTATTTTATGGGGAGGAAGTGTTGAATTTTACATATTACAGAAAGAGCATGAATCCACTGAATATCAATTTTCCCTGAAAAGGACATTCTTTCTACGCTACTTGGTCTCCTTCTTTTAAAATTCTTCTAAATATTTTAGTAAGGAAGGAAGCATGTAAGAAAGGAGGGAAACACACATCCTACCCACAAATACAAACACACACCGCCACACACTTTTCATGTTGGCAGACAGAAATCCACCATTCTACAATGTCACTATTTCTACATTTTTCCACGAAAGATTCCTGTGACCTCTTGTGTCCCACATCCAATAATACATTACTCAGAACTGAGGAAAAGAGACTCTTTAGGGAGTGGATCATGCCGTCTCTGCACAGAGGGGAAAGGTATGGTATCTATAAGCAATGAGCTCCACTGCCGAAGGGCAGAAACTATTTTTATCTCCTGGCACTTTTGCTCTTTCTATACTGCATCCTGAGTCTACTTCATCCCCAAGGTTGCACACAATATAGTATTAAGCGTGGCAGAGAAAAAGTGACACAGTACCTTCCAAATAGTCCACATGCTACTAGTCATGTCCAAGTCAGAATGTTCCTGAAGCATCTAGAGGCCTCTCCCAGTTGGCAGACTGGCTGAGTACGTTCTGAGTAGGAGAACTGCTATTGCTTAGGACAACCCATCCTGTGTGGGTCTCTAAGAAGGGTCATTAAAAATCTCATTAATGTAGACCTTTGGTTTTCAGTGAGCCTGATAAGTTTAGAAATGTGTGAAGGCATTTCCTCCCTCCTTCCTTTCTTACCTTCTTTTTTTTCCCTCTATTTTTCTCTTATTTTGCTTGTCACAATTCCTGTAAGGTACTACTGGGATTTGGCATTCAAGGGCCAAGGGATGCTATCCACGTGTTATATCCCCTCCAAATGCCCAGAACACTCTGGTTGAGAAATACCTGATTTAAACAGTCTCAACCAAACTTCTACCATCAAGAGCAATAAATAAACAGATAAGTAAACAAGTAAATAAAAAATACGAGGTGACAGCAGCTGCTGTCTTGAATAAAAGTAACTCGTAATTGATTAGGTTAGTAACTGCTCCTTTTATCAGTGGAGGAGGGTCTTTCATGAACATGCCTTAGATGTGAAAATAATATAGTGGGTATGGGTTGAAGTGTGTTCCTGCAAAAAGACATGTTGAACCCCTAACTAGGGGGGACTTAGTACCTGTGAATGTGATCTTAGTTGGGAATCCGGTCCTGGCAGATGTAATCAAGTTAAGATGAGGGCATACCGAGTAAGGGTGGACCCTAATCCAATCAAGACTAAATGACTAATATCCTTATGAGAAGGGAATCGAAACAGACTCAGAGGGAAAAAGGCCATGTGAAGAGGCAGAGATCAGAGTTAACACTGTCACAAGCCAATGAACACAGGGGGCTACCAGAAACTGGTAGAAGCGAAGAAGGATCCTCCCCTTGAGGCTTTGAAGGGAGCGTGGTCCTGCTGAAACCTTGATTTTTAACTTCTAGTTTCCAAAACAGTGAGAGAATCAATTTCTGTTGTTTTAAGCCATCCCAGTTTGTGGTAATTTGTTATGGCAACCCTAGGACAATAATAGCTAATCTATATTTGTCCCAAGCTTGGAAGGTTGGCATAGTTCAAGGAAGCAAGGAGTTTGCAGCAAACTGGGGCGAGTAATGTTTGGGGACAGACACTTACTAACCGGCAACCTCTGCTGGGTAACTGAGAAGCCAGGAGAAGGTTTCCCTTTCTATCCAGGAAGGTACACTACCTCTTACATTCCTCTACCTGTGAATCCTTTAAAGACAATCTTCACTGGATTCACTTAGCCAGAGTGAAATTTTATTTCATAAAGACGTGCAGGTAAGGGTGGTCCCCCAAAGGTAGCAAGCTTGTCTGGAAGTTGACTCTCATTCCTTTCCAGATTTCCCGTGCTGATGTGTGATGGCGTGAAGCAGGCTAACTGGATCTCCTCTCCTTTCTGTGCTACCCCTGGGGCCTTTCGGTGTTCAGTGCATTCACCATGCCTAGCACTGTGCAACTCCTCATCCAGGTGATGTCCCAGCTTCCAGGCCTCTTTCCACTATCTCAAGGTATCTGTCCTCTAGGCCACTCCCTCAGGCTCCATGCTCATCTGCGCGCCAGCGCATGGCAACATGGTGACCTTCTATTTCCACTATGCCGTCTTCATTAGCTGGAATACTTGTATGGAGACAGTCAGTTATCCCATCATCTAATATTTGGTCACTCAGTGTACACCTCATAAAATAAATGCATAAGATCAATCAGTCAATTGAAACAATTCTTTTATCTATTATTTTTCAAAATAATGTGTTGGTTAATTAGCATCCTCTAATGGAGATCAGTGAAGTTTTGTGTAATCACTGATTTGTTTTTGGTACCATTATGAACTCATGAGCTCAAACACTGTGATTCAGTCCTTTGAAATTATCCTTACGGATGTTCCAACTGTTCTCTCTTTGGCCAGTGGGAGCCTCAGTAAGTGGTTCTGAGTCCTTTTGACAGGAGGCTCGTAGTGTTTTTTTTTTTTTTTTTTTTTTTTTTAGCGGTACGCGGGCCTCTCGCTGCTGTGGCCTCTTCCATTGCGGAGCACAGGCTCCGGACGCGCAGGCTCAGCGGCCATGGCTCACGGGCCCAGCCGCTCCGCGGCATGTGGGATCTTCCTGGACCGGGGCACGAACCCGTGTCCCCTGCATCGGCGGGCGGACTCTCAACCACTGCGCCACCAGGGAAGCCCTCGTAGTCTTTGATAACATCCCTGCTGTCTGGTATAACAGGATCCTCCAGGCTCATCTTATACATTTCCTAACCCCGACCTGGAGTTAGCCATTTCTCCTGGAGCTTTCATTCCTTGTACTGGAAATAAAATTTAGCAACCACCATCTGAGCACCTGAATGGCTCTTAGGCAGATCCGAGTCTGCTTCTCCTTCTTTGGAGGGAAGCAAGCAGTTTGGCCTGGCCTGAATGAGTCCTCACAGACTGTGAGACGAGGAAGCCTGACAAGTGACCATTTGGAGTTACTGTAACAGTCCAGGATGAGACGATAAGGTTCTCAACCAAGGCTGTAGCTGTGGGGATGGCGAAGAGGATCAGAGCTGGGAGAGATTCTAGAGACTAAATTTACACAAGGGGATTTATCAACTGACTTGGCAAAAGGCAAGTTCAAGGCAAAAGATAGCAGACCTGGGTTCAAAGCCTAGCTCTGTCGCTCACCGACTGTGAGATCTGCATCTCATTACTCAACTTCTGAGACTTAAAAACCTGAACTACAAAATGGGAATAGACTGCCTATCTCTTGGGGTGGTTGGGAGGATGAGATGAAGCTGCAGATGAAATGAACATAGTTTCAAGTGTGATAACTACGACAGCTAAAAATTAAACATGAGAATTTCCCTTCTTCCCAACAGGCCTAGATTTTTCTACAA
The DNA here is from genome assembly GCF_949987515.2 of Delphinus delphis. NCBI lineage: Eukaryota > Metazoa > Chordata > Mammalia > Artiodactyla > Delphinidae > Delphinus > Delphinus delphis. The sequence goes on from NC_082687.1 coordinate 47,830,958, forward strand.
AATGAAGGGGTTGGCCCAGATCACACCACAGCCTCTTCCAGCCCTGTCTGCTCCAGCCCCCTCTCCCTAGTGTTGTTCTCTGATAATGCCATGGAGTATTAATAACGGATCTCCCAGCATTTTCCTAAACCACATTTTATTGATTATTTTATTGAAAAGATGATATAACAGATTTAATGTTGCCAAAAGGGAAATATATCGTATATTCTTCTGAGGGCTGTGTTTCTTATTTGACATCAAAGTTGACAAATTTCATTTTAGAAAATCTTAGAGTGATGTTTTAATTTAAAATTGCTTCCATAAGAGACCAACACTGAAGATATTAAAAACTAACAAAGTACCTTAAACACTGATCAGTTAGCTCAGAGCCTCTTAAAATACTTTCCAAGATGGCTGTCCTGATCAATGATTTATGCAGCACTCTGGCTTTAGAAAATATAATATTACATTGTCAATCCCTTCCCAGAACCTTCCTTGCCCATTAAGTCAGTGATATCCTGTAAACCTTTCTGAAGTTATTTGTTTTTCTAAGATCTTATTTTTGAGGACTCTGTTGGAAGGTTTTGTTTTTTTTTTTTTGCGGTACGCGGGCCTCTCACTGTTGTGGCCTCTCCCGTTGCGGGGCACAGCCTCCGGATGCGCAGGCTCAGCGGCCATGGCTCACGGGCCCAGCCGCTCCGCGGCATGTGGGATCTTCCCGGACCGGGGCACGAACCCGTGTCCCCCTGCATCGGCAGACGGACTCTCAACCACCGCGCCACCGGGGAAGCCCGGAAGGATTTTTGAATCAAGATTTTGAGGACAGTAGTAGCCATCTAGCAGTTACTAGAGCCACATTGACAGTTGATAAAGAGGGATTAAAATACTGATTACAACGTTACTTTTTAAATTGTGAAGGCAATACAAACCTTAAAATAAACTTCAGGCCAAACAAATGAGCATAAAACGTGACATTGACCCAAAACTCATTTGACGGAAATAACCAGTGTAAACTTCTAAACTCTTTTCTCCATAGGCACACACATGACGTTTTAACTGTTTTATCATGAGGTACATTTTATTCCTTCGCTTGCTCTTTTGATATGTTGTGAAATATAAAGTTGCAATATAGTAGTTCAATATATTGTCACCATTTCTACCTGTCAGTACATAAATGAGCCACCTCGTTCTTTTAAGCAATTGAATATTGCCCAGTTGAATAAACATGGAACTGTTCACTATGATCTGACTAGCACTTTATAATTACATATTTACATTGCTCCCAATTTATTAATATTTTTTAAAAGTTCTTTTGGGATTGACATAGATACATTAATATGTATAACATGGATAACTTATAAAAAAAAAGTTCTTAACCAAGACAAACAAATAAGACTTAATCGGGTCTGACAAATTCTTGTCGATTTCTGTGTATTTTACAGTTTCCATAATAAAAAATGAAAAACAAATCAGTGCTTGAGTGCAACTTTGAAAAACTGTTATAAAACGAGAGACAACTGTCACTTACAGACATTCAACTTTTTTTAAACAAAGACTTGGCTGTAAATTTCTGAATGTCAAAACCCCCATCTCCCCTCTGCCTTATAACTCTCCAAACTGAAACCCCATCCTCAGTGATGCAGTAATTTTTGCTCTTTCAGCAGCCACACTTGGCTTTGAGATTTTGGGTGTCAAAAGCCTCCTCTTGTCAATGTCTGTTCCTTTTCCTTCCAGTGGCACTCACGACCCCAGACACAGTTTCCGGTCGGTTCTGCCGCACAAGGGTCGGCCTTGCATCCTTGCCCCTCCTCTGTTCACGGTCCATCCTGCTCTTCAAGATGGTGGAGCGTCTTCCCACCTCAAGAATGGACAAGTGACCTCACTGAACAAGCAAGGAGCATGTTTTTCATATAAAGAATCATCTTTTCCCTTCTTTGGTTGGTTTATAGGTTGCTCTTCAAGTTGATATCATCTTAAATTTTACTATTATCCCTTAGGCTTCAAGACCGGCATGTTGTTCTTTTTCAAGATCATGTTCTTTTTGGCATCTGCTAAATGAGTAGATGTTTTTATTTAAGGCAGAAAGTAACATGAGTCTTTGTTGGGTGATGAAGCTGGGGGATATGCCAGCCTGGGTGACTTTAACACCAGCCACGCCAAGGGGTGTCAGCCCTGCAGGGTGGGGAACAAGGGCATACAGGATACAGGTCTGATTTTAGTCAGGACTTCCCATCACTTCTATCTATCGCTTGGACTAAAACACAATTCATATTTCAGAATCACCAATGAAGACAGAAAGAGTCTGTAAGGCCAGGAAATCTCCTATTCCGTCCTTCAGCTTATTTGTGACTAACTTACACCCTCAATACTCAGCATCTGAATTGACTTAACATCCTCAGACGTTACTGGGACATTGGCAGTCATGCCTCCCTTTGACTTAAATCACTTTCACCACCAGGCTCTTTTTAGCTCTTCAGAAAATTCTCAAAAATGTTCAAATAGTAGAAGTACCTTTATCTTCTCTAGCAGAGCTCAAAGGTGACATTTTCTTAATTGGCCAGAGAGTATCAGAAGTTTCAGCTATTTTCAAGTGATAGCCATGGTAAAAAAAAAAGGCTTACATTTGTAAAAGAAGTGTTTTATATGTGCATAGCTTTAAAAAAGCTGATTTTCAAGTTTAGCTTTTGTAACCCTCAATGAAAACGAAAAGCCTGACTCTTTTTGAAAAACAGCTATTTGGAAACACTAGACAACAAGCACTTGATAGTAAGCAAGTCTGCCAATGTCTCCTTTTGGGGGGATCTAAGGTGAAATTTAAATTAAGTCTTCATTGTGCCAGCCCTCAAAAATGTATTTTAATCCTTCAGTTCAACAAATATTTTGAGTACCCCCCTTAGTGCCACACAGCACTGGGGATACCACAGCAAACAAGAGAGACAAAAGTCCCAGGATGGGGGGGACTAGGGATAAAGGAAGAGAGACATTAAAGGAAAAAGTAGAGGCAAGAGGCAGATGAGGGGCAATGGGAATACGGTGTCGGCAGGCAGAACAGACTGCAAATTTAAAAATGCTGGTCAAGGAGAATACAAGAAATCAAAGAGCAAAAAATGCATGTTCTATGAGGTCCAGATTAAGAAGCATTGATGAAATTGACCAAAGCAAGGCTTGCTATTTTTTAGTATGTATTACACATTTTCTTAATAAAGTAAGATTGTCCACATGATTAATCTCTCTGGTGGCTTTTGAGCAGAAATTCAGGATAAAGATCAGGTTTCCAGGACTGACTGTAAATATGTTCATCCTTTGGGAACACAGGAAAGGAAATCTAATGATGCAGAAATAATCATAGAGCGGCCAGGAAAGAAAGAGACCAGAAGGGGAAGGGCAGACTGGAGGCTACAGCCAAAGAGCCTGAAGTCAGTAATCAAACACCTCCTCAAAGTATGCTTGACAATTTCAAGGGGTGGGGGAAATAAAAGAGTAACTGACAAAAAATAAAATAAAAATGTTGGTAAGTCTCACTGAGAAGGTGATATCTGAGTAAAGGTTTTAGGAAGGTGAGGGAATTAACCACATGTATATTTAGAGAAAACATGTTCCAGAGAGAGGAACCAGCCATGGCGTGCAATAAGGAAACCAGTGTGGCTGGTGCCAGGGGAGCAGAGGAGAGGTAGAAGCCCTGGTCCAAGATGAAGGGGGGTGCAGCTCAAGTGGGTCTGGATGGCTGCTTTAAGGACTTGGGCTGAGATTTCACTCTGAGCACAACAGAAAGCCATTGCAGAGCTGTGAACAGAGCAATGTCATCATCTGATACATTTCCACTGGATCGACAGCTGCTCTGTAGAGACTAGACCTTAGGAGGGAAAGGGTAAAAGCTGAGAGGCCCAAGAGGAGGCCCCTGCAGGATTCCGGGAGAAAGAGGAGTGGGGCTCACACCACAGACAGCAATGGAGGTGGCGGAAAGTGTCTGACTTTATGTATTTTAAAGGCAGGGCGAACAGATTTTCTTGAAGCATTGGATGAGGGGTGTTGAGAGAAAAAGAGACTCAAACATGACTCACGACTTTCAGCCTAAGCAACTTGGAGTTGCCATTAATTGGGATGGGAAGGCTTCTGCTGGGGACTGTTCTGGGAGAAAAGTCCAAGAGTTCATATTTGGACGTGCTGCGTTTAAGATGACTGTGAGATGAGATGGTCAGCTACTGATTTTCTTCTGACTAAGTCAATCGCCTTCAAAGAACATAAGTCCCCTGAGGGCAGACTTCTATTTTGTTCATTGCTGTATCTCCAGAGCCTTAGACAATACATGAAGATTCTCCATTAAAAATTAATTTAACAGGGACTTCTCTGGTGGTCCAGTGGTTAAGAATCTGCCTTCCAATGAAGGGGACACGGGTTTGATCCCTGGCTGGGGAACTAAGATCCCACATGCCACAGTGAAGATCCCGCAGGCCGCAACTAAGACCCGACACAACCAAATAAGTAAATAAATAAATTTATTAAAAAATTAATATAACACATATTTGCTAGGCACTCATTACATGTCTTGCTCTGTTCTCCATGCTGGGGACACAGTTGGGACAAAACAGCTAAAATTCTCATGCATCTTATATTCTAGGAGTGTGAGGCGGATGTGCCAATGAAGTAAAATAAAACCTTCTATGCATTGTTTAATAAACTTTTGTTGAATGTTTACTCACATGGCACTTGATGTGTATTATCATAACTCTACGAGGAGGAGACCGAGACCCCAGAGCTGGCATCACACCAGCCTGTCTTCCTCCAAAGCCTCTTCCACCATACCATGTAGCCTCTCAGAGAAAGTAACACAAATCCCATCCTCGTCGGGTAAATACCAGGGTTGTGTTTTCTCCAAATAAGCATTGAATGGGGAATCTGCTCAAAACAGGACTCTTCGTGAAGAGCAGTCTAGGAGGCCAGCCCGGAAGCGGGCAACCCCAGGTCACTCAGCCCTCCTTCATGCAACCAAACCACGCAGCTGAATTCCTCTTGACACTTCAGGACATTTTCTTATTCTTCTGCCCCTTTCACAATGCTGAGGGTACCTGAATTACCTGCCATTAAGGGCTGTCACATCCGTTTCCTCTGAAAGGCTCAATTTGCAACCTTTCACAAAACTAGAAAGGTGTACTAGAAGAGGATGGATGCGCATACACACTTGAGGAGGAATCTCTTATCTCCTTCACCTAAAAATGAAACTTGGATGAATTTTCCATTCCCAGTAGCAGCATCAAGGAGGTGGTTTGGTCTTCAGTAGCCCCCAGTAATTTCAACAATCACTTCCCCCTCATTCAGCCACCTGACATTCTCTCCACCTCATGCAACAGACCACTCCCAGCCTCTTCCACGTATCCTACGCAGAAATTCTGAAACAGCCATGGCCCCTGCCCTCTGTCCATTTCTTATCCAGTTTCCACATGGAATGTGATATCACACTTCCTTCCCCTCCTACATTTCCTAGAAGGTAAACGATGAATGATCACTTATCCTCAAAAACTGATCATTCTTTCTCATGCTCAGACCTGTCTGAACAGTTCTTCAAAAAGGACAATTCCACGGCTCTCTCCTCTGGAACGCCATCTCTGACAACATTGTAATTTTTAAGACCAAACAGGCCGAGTTCCCTTCGGTTGGGTGACGGCCGTATTCAGCTTGATGTTGACCCATCAACAGCGAGAATTTACATGACCAGCCGAGTGTGTGATCCACCAATAACTTGCCTCTTTTCCCAAACCAACAAAGAGGTGGTTCAAGTCCACCAGATTTTTCTAGGAGCCTCTCATGGACAAATGGGCTTTGAGACTCCCTCGTGTAATTCTCAGATGTACTGAGTCCTCTCCTAATGTGACACATTACCTTAGCTCAATAGAATGACCAGAGTCCTAAACATTTCCCTAAACACATATAGCTTTTGCATGGTGAATAAAGAGGACACCCTTTTATCTTTACAATAATTATTACTGTTCTTCCTAAAGAATCTAAATGACAGTACAAAGCAAGAATCATATAGTGTGGAAGGTTTAACAATGAAATAACTGTTCAACGCCAGTATAATGGTAGCTGCCTGTCGTCTATCTGTGGATCACAAAAGCTTTTCCAATGGAAAATGAAAAGATTTTATAAGGGGCAGACAACCCCAGTAACAACCCATCGTGGATAAAACAGTGGCTGAAAAAACTCTCTCAGGAATGAGGTTATGCTTCTGGACTACACAAGCTGGCAAGAATATCATCATTTTAAAGGTAACATATATTTTAATAACCCCATACAGGGAACTATAATATGTTCTATCCAGTGAGAAGCTTGAATGATAGCTTTAAGTTTACAACCATGGCCAAAAAAAATGAAAAATGAATTATACCTTCTCTCCTCCAATTCTTCTCATGTGCAACACCTGCCCTAAAGTTTCTGTGCCCTTATTTCCTCCTTCAGGGAAAAGAAAATCAGGTGTCAGAATCTGGACTGTAACTGGAAGATATTATCATCAAAGCCGTATTCTATCATGCATCTTATTTTGTATTGAATAGACATGTTTTCTAAATATCACACCTGGTAACTTTCCACAATTTTTTTTCCACTTAACAATTACCTAGTCACAGATTTGGCCTTAAGTATAAAGGTGCAAATTTCCACCACGGTCTAATTGCTGGAAGGATTTTTTCCCCCCAATCTGCCTTGAAATTCTGTCTAATATGCTGCTTCAGGCCCCATATAGCCACAGATTCCAAGTGATACCTATAGACCTATTCTGCAGGAATTATGCAAACCTTATATAATAATTGTGAGATGTGTTAAGATCCTGGCACAGAAGACAGCATTGAAATCCAAAGCTGTTCTATTAACTTTCTTTTTTAATCAGCTGCCTGCTGGATTCTGGAAGGCTCTTAGTTCCAGCTCCTATGCAAGAACACTGTTACCATTTCAAATAGTATACTGTTTTTTTTTTTTAAGAAAAGGTCACAAAAGGGTAAAGTAATGTAGCCTCAGGGAGGCTACAGAAATCCCACGGATTGTTCAGAAAACCACAACAGTGCACAGTAAATGGATATGCAATCCGATTCAAAATGTTCCATTGGAGAGCTGCCTCTGAATCCTAACGTTGTAAGTTGCTCTCAGAGAGACAGAGCTGCTTTGAAATCTCCGAGTCGTCTTCCCATGAACAGATTGTGATGAATGAATGAAATGGAGTGGGATGGCTAAAGCCGGGTGGGGCAGGGTTCAAAATAAAGCCAATCCTATGTCAAAGCCATTGCACTGATGAACCACACATGGAAGGCCAAAGGGAGAGTTGCTAGAATACACGATGATCAGTTACATTTGAATTCAAGATAAACAACGAAGAGTTATTTAGCTTAAGTGTGTCCCAAGTACTATGTGGGATAGACTTAGAATTCACTATTTATTTGAAATTCAAATTGGACTGGGCAACCTATATTTTTAATTGCTAAATCTGGCAACACTAGCCAAAGGACAATTAAAACAGCTTATTTTCAATTGACATTATGCCACCTTGCACCAATGAAAAACACAGATGACAACAATTATATAATCGCCTATTTTGTTGTAATGGTTTCTATTACGTATAAAATGGCAGAAGTCTCAAGGTTTATAAACGATATTAAAACAGGTAAAAGAAATGGGCTATGCTGCTGTAAAGGATCATGAAGACCATTTAAAGATCCACACCTCAGAAAATCTGACGTTACATCAATCCCCGTCCTTTAAATAATTTAAGCTGTGACTACGAAATGTCATGCCATGAACTACATACACAAATCTGTCTTAGTTTATAGTAACCCTACTTGCACATTAACTGGATGATAACCTATTAGCCCTGCATTTCCAACTAAAAAGCAATCGTCGCATAAGGCAGGTACCCACTATTTGCCTACCTCTTTTCATAACCACTGCTGTCTTCTAAATGAAACATTAATTTTTCCTAGGCAACTGTTTTATTCAATACCTTGCTAGCAAAGCAAAGACAGCCATCTCTCTGTATCTGTGGGATCTGCATCAACCTTGGGCTGAAACTACTGGGAAAAAAAATTCCTGAATCCAAAAAGCAAAACTTGAACTTGTTGCATGCTGGTAACTATTTACACGGCATTTACATTGCGTTAGGTATTATAAGCAACCTAGAGATGATTTCGAGTATACAGGAGGAAGTGCGTAGGTTATATGCAAATACTATACCATTTTATATAAGAACCTTGAGCATCTGAGGATTTTGGTATGGGGGCCAGGTTCTGGATACTTAGGGATGACTCTATTTGATTCCTAAACTAACGTATCCAATTTCAGTAACTTCTAAAAGGGAGAAAACCATCGTGCATGTTAGAGCAGGATTCCTTTCATTGGGTGTTAAAACAGTCAATACACTTTGAAAATATTGTTTAAATGTCCCTCTTCGTTGTTTCCAGTGGATGCTGTACCCCCCAGCCCCACCCCTGTCCCCCCCAAAAATTGTAGTTTAAGAAAATCTCCTCCAACGGTGTCAATATTTGGCCAATATTTTTCTTATAAAAGCACAAGCACGATGAAAGCACCACTAGACCAGGCCCAAATGATCAAGTTAAATTAGAGATCCGGCCATTATTGATGTTTTTGGATTCTGGAGAGAGCCATTCTGGATCATTCATACGCCATGAAATGCCTTTTCCTAAGTTGTTTGATCTGAATTATCCAAAATTTGTGGCTCTGGGAACCTGACCTTAAGATTTAGCTGAGTTGGGCTTTTGAAACACACCAGTCTGCAAAAGACTTTGTGGAAGAAATAGCATCTTCCGTGAGACTCAACTTCTGTTTGTTACTGAGCGTTTTTTGGACTGTTGTGCTAAATTTGAGCTGGCACGTTATTAACCTTTTCAAATTAGGCATTTAGTAGGCTCAGCTGAATCTTTTCTTAATTTGCACATGAGGGTTTGCCCGAACAGCTGGCATTGTGCTGGAATATTAGTTTAAATCTTCAATTTACATAGTCCAAGCACAGACACGTACACTTTGGACAGGACGACCTAACTGGTGCCAAACAGTCAACTTTATTAATAAGAATAATAGCAACAACAATTGCTAATGGTTATTGAGCGCTTACTATGTCCCAGGCATTATAGGTATATTCAGTTATTTACCACTTTTAACAGTCTGATGAAGTTTTATTTCCCCATTTTTGTAGATAAGAAAACTTGAGAGGTTAGATTACGTGCCCTAAATGATACAATTAGTAAGTAGTAAAACTTGGCTTTGTACTGAGGCAATCTAGCTGCAGAATCTGCAGCCGTGCTTCACCACTTGGCAACACTGTCTCAGTAAATCTATCCCATAATAATGGAGAACTTCCACCTTCTCAGGTAGGTTTCACAGCGAAGGAGGCGTCACTCTGTGACACAGACTTCAGGGGAATAGGAGGTAACCAGGCTAAAGGGATGCAAGCCACCCTTCACCTCCACTCGCAACCAACCACAGGCAACCTTGCCGTTCCCATAAATGTGTGTGCATTTTGGGGTTTATTTTTAACAAGTTTACGATAAGGTTTACGATATGGCTTTAATATGCTTATGATAAAGCCCTGCCGTATATGAGGACCTATACTGAGAAGAGAGCCATAAATGGGTAGGGTGGGGTCTTCCTTTGAGGATAAGGACGTTCGAGATGTTAGTCACTTGGAGAAGAGCTATAGCTGACAGGCCTGGGACACAAACAGGCTCTCTAGCTGGGTGGCAGACTGGAATCTAGCTCTGCTGGTCTTGATCACCAAGGGGCCAATCAGTCAGCTTGGGTAATGGGGCAGACTGCAGTACTCTCCCTGGGGTGGGGCAGACAGGGCAGAACCTAAGGCAGGAAAAACTGGGTCAAGGGATTTTTGCCTCTCTTACCTATGCTTGTTTCCCCTTGAACTCCTTGAACATTTGGAAAAGGACTCTGGGAAGTTCCAATATACCTCAGATGTCTCAGGGAGGGAATTTTTTAACATACTGAGTGAGCCATAGAGCACTGGAGAGCAGCAACGACGGTGGTGGGAATGAAAGAACTGAATCCAGAGAGGAGAGGGAGAGGGATGAAGATGGAAGCTTCCTGTGGCCTGCCATCCTCCCTCCATTCTTGGTTCTGCTGCCTGCCCTCGGAGGTTCTGGCTTGTAATTTAGAGGCAGTACTCCTGTATGCCTAGAGTACTGGCCTTAGAGGTGTTTGGGAATGGTTTGTAAAATAGCCATGCTAGTTTTCTACCCCAATCAACTCTGAGAGAACTGAAGACAGCCCAAGGTTTCTCTCTTCCTTCTTTTTAAAATACAAGTGAATAAGTGTAGAGATCTACTTTTGCTGTGTTGTTCACAAGGCACAGGTATTTACAAGTGTCCATTATACAGGCTGGACAAAACACTATGTATATGTATTGAGTAGATCTAAGCCCCATTCCTGGCTCAAGAAAGTATCACCTCAAGAGTTTTATGGAAAATTTCCTGAATTCTCTAAAGATGGGGTGGGGGGAAAGCAACTGCCTGATGAAGCTATCTAGAGCTTTGCCACTTTCATTTCAAGAACCCTTGTCCCTCTCTCCTTTACTACTTTTTCTAGAAAAGTTTTATTTTAGTTTCTCAAAACACCTTACTCTGGGATGTAAACAACCTTGTTCGGTATTTATGCCTCTTTTTATATTATTTTCCTGATAACTTATTGCAAGTAGCTCTAACAACACACTGACCCCCGAAGAGATTCCTTCAGAGGCACGAACTCAGAGGAAAGGACGCTTCATCACTCAGGGAGATGTACTCAGAAACATAACTATGTCTTCCGGGGTCAGGGGAACCCCAGAACTGGGAGGCTGTGATCTTCTTTGTTCTGGCTTCGACACACGTGTGCAGGGATGAGTGAGGCTGCGCTGTGGGTCCCCAGCTACCAGCCTCCTCAGTCTGGGCCGTGAACAAGGTCAAGGTTCTTGCCGCAGCAATAGCGAGGCTAAACTCTAAAACTGGCCAAGAAAAAAAAAAATAAATTTAAAAATATGTATATATATCTTGAGCTCCTTAGGGAGGAAAAAACCCCACAATACACTGCCTTAGTAGGGTTACTCCCGGCGTTGCCAACTGCCAGAGTTGTTAAAAAAATAAAAATTAAAGAAAAGCCACTAAATAAAATTAGCCAACAAACCTACCTACCAGCTCTACTGGCTCACTGAAGGTTTTCTGAGCCTCCAGCCCCATGAAAGGATTTCTAGAGAGGAGAAAGGAAGGCACCTTTCCTGTCATTTCGTAAACGTCTCTTGGCAATCCCGGGGCTAGGGAGTCGGCTGTCACACTTGGGGATACAGGCGCTACCAGCCTGGCCCAAGGCTGTGCAACCAAAGCGGCAGGAGACCGGGAACCCTCTGTGGACGTGCCTCCAAACCTTGCAGACACCAGAGAGAAAAGGGAGCTTTCTCAGGCGTTCGGCAAGTAGAGGAAAAAGACCCGCTCTAGCCTCAAGTTGGGAAACTTTTCCTCAAAACTGCATTATCCGTTGTGAGCTGCCTGGAAACCCCTAGCTTCTTTTCAAGGGATTGTAACGACTTGTGTCCACAATTACAGGAACCCAAGCAATTCAGGAGGAAAAAAAATACACACACGGACTACAAGCATGAGTCAAATGGCTTGTGTATGTGGCTTTGGAACATTCTTATCTAAACACGCCTCTGTCCCCGCACTCGGGCTGCTTTTTCCACCAGTGCCTCATCCGTAGTCAGTTGTCCCTTGTCTGCCTACATTTTCTGGAAAAACTGGATACCCCACCCTCAGACTTAAAGAGCTGTTCTGAATCTCTCCTCTATGCCCACCAAGCCGAGCTCAGTCCTCCGGCTCCTCTCTCCCCAGGCCCTGCTTGGAGGCCGCTGCCATCCGTGGTCCTGAGGCCAGCGATGCGCGCGTGGGGAAGCCGTCCAGAGGGTGAGTGTGTGTAGGAGGAGTGGGTGGAACGGGGAGGATGCTAGTTTTAGCCAAGTTAACAGTTTCTGCCAGGGCACATATTTTGGGGGAGTTTCCAGGCCATAGGGTAGAATTGCAAATCCCCAGGGGTGATCACGAGCTCGAGCCGGGTCGGAGCAGCTGCCCTGAGACTGTTAAGGCCGCATCACCCCCACGCGTAACTAGGAAGGGTCGCCGGAGATGAGAGACCACCAAATCTCGGGGAACGCAAACCAGCCCCGCCGGGTGCGCGGCCACGGCTTAAAGCTTTCCCAGATGCGATCCCTCCTGCTTCTCCTTCTTATCCCTCCCTGAGTCCAACCGCGTCAAGAGGTCTGGTGCCCAACTCTGGCAGGGTGTGCTCGGAGACCCGAGAAGCCTCTAGTTTCAGTCAGTGTCGCCAGCCCGGGTTTCAAACGCATCGTGCAGCCACCTGTTTCACAAAGCCCGGAGTTTGTGCGGGCGCGGGCTGCGGCCGGAAGAACCCTGTCATCCCCTCGGTCCGGCTCGGCCCAGGTTCTCCAAAAACGCACATCGCTCTAAATCCAAGTGCGCACGCAGCTCTGCGAAACGCTGGAGGCTCGCACCACTCCGGCCCCCAGCGCGCGGCGACTTATTTCGCGGTCTCCCCGGTTCAGCCCCCGCCCCCAGCGCTAGTCGCCGGGCCAGCCCTCCGCCAGATTGGCGCCCCAAAATACCTGCCGTGAAGATGCAGAGAGCGAAGAGAGTCTTGTAGACCATGGTACCCTGGTGCTTGGTGCCGCACCCGGCGCGGGCAGCGGGAGAGTTTGCCGGGACTGACCGAGCGCCCAGAGCGCGGGCAGCTCCTCCTCTGTCCGCTGGCTGCGGTGGGAGCCGGGCGACCGGGCGGCGGTAGGGGAAGCTAGGCGAGCGCCGCGCGGCTCCGTCAGCTGCTTGTACTCCGGCGCCCGGCGCGCTTCTGCTCCATCCCAGCCGCCCGGGCCGCCTCCGCCGCCGCGACTGCTGCCGCCAAACCCCTCCCACCCGGGTCCCGCGGAGATGACAAGGCCACCCCTGGCCTTTCCTCTCCCAGCCCTCGTGTCCCGGGAGTCGCGGCCCAGGGCGGCCTCTGCTGGACAGTCAGGGCGCGAGACCCGAGTTTCGACCCGGTTCAGCAAATGTTTGGGGCGGCTAGCACTGTGCTGGGAACTAAGGGGAGGCAGAGAAGTGGGAGCAGATTTCTGCCCTCAGGAATTTACCTCAGCTTCTCTTACAGGAGTAACAACCTTCAAACACGTGACCGCGTGCCATCTTAGGTGTCACCTCGAAGAGCCAAGACCCCACTACGGTAAGGGAACATACACTTCTTTCCAAGTATGAGAACCTTTTCCTTTTCTTTCATTTCTCCAAACCTTCCTGCATGTACGTTAAACCCTCACACACATTCAACCCCACTGCATTTCCTGGTGCCTGGGCCAGGAGGTCTGCCGTCCTACTCAGCTTCTCACGAGAAGAAACAGTACTAATGTCAGGTAACAGTGATCATGCGATAATTATGAGCCAGGCACCCTACTGGGTGTTGTATCACGATGCTTCTAACAACCCTACGACATAAGAATTATTATTTCATTTTAAAGATAAAAAAACTAAGGCACAGAGAAGTTAGGTAATGTGCTCAAGGTCACATAGCTGGTAAGGGCTGGATCCCGTAACTGAAGAGTTTGTGTACCAGGGCATAATAACAAGGGCTGACATTTCCTGAGAATTGCTGTGTCCTAGACAACTGTGCAGTACAGGTATTAACCAGGTCAGGTTCTCAGAACAATTCTTTGAAGTGGGCGCTATGATAGCTTCATTTTCAGGGGAGAAAATGAAAGCGTGCAGAGGTTTAAGTACTTGCCCAAGATCACACAGCTAGCTAATGGTACAGATAAGTTGCCTGCCTAGGGACCTGGGGTCATCCCTGTACTATACTCTCTCTTCAAAGCCCAAGGTTTCTGTGTGTTCACACAGATCGAAGCTGATCCTTCACTTAATCCTCTCCACCACCTTAGACTTGCTTATTTTCTACACGTCTATCAGACCAGATGCTAGGTCATCTTCCAATATCTATGTTATTATGAGCCTGGTGGTCCCCTAGTCACTAAAGCTGGGATTAAGGAGCCTTCTTAAAGAACTGATTTGCACAGGACCTAGCAGTGCTGGAGAACAGCTTTCTTTCTTTCTTTTTTAAATTTATTTTACTGAAGTATAGTTGATTTACAATGTTGTGTTAATTTCTGCTGTGCAGCAAAGTGATTCAGTTATATATATATATATATATATATATATATATATGTTTATATGTGTGTATATCTATCTATATATTTTCATATTCTTTTCCATTATGGTTTATGAAAGGATATTGAATATAGTTCCCTGTGCTATTCAGTAGGACCTTGTTGTTTATCCATCCTATAGAACAGCTTTCTTGTTCTGTGACTTCTTTCTCATATACCAGACAGAGCCCCAAGTTGTATTTTCTCACTCCCTTGGGCCTCATGACTTTATCTGTGATGATGTCAGTTCCTCTTCCTGACCCCACCGTCACCACTTGTAGAGCTTGTCACGCTTCCACAACCAGATTAAACTGAGCTCATGTTTTCTCTTTTGTCTTGGTAAATTTATTGATTCTTGTTGAAATGAGAAGTCAAAGATATTACAACCAAATGCCCAACCCCCTTTCCTCCTCCCTGGCCAAAGAAACTGCAAATTTATTTTTATTAAACAAACTCTCTTAATGCTTTTGACCTTCAGGTCCTTCTGGTTTCTAGGCTAATCTATGTGATGATGAAGAATTACTGCATCTGTGTGGTGACTGCCATGGAGGCAGGGACCACACACAGATGGAATTTTGCAAGCACGTTCTTTAAGGCACTGGTGCCTTTAGATGGGGCCATTTAAGTAAGTGACCCTATGACAGAAATAAAGATTTTTCTTCACAGAAAAAAAATTGTTCAGTTGAAACTTAACAGACATTAATGGAGTCCCTTAGTAGTGTAAAGCATGTGTGACAGGCTTTGATATCTAAGATGATAGTTTTGTACCCAAAGGATTGTGACTCCCACGTATGAATCAGTTAAAATCTCCAAAGCTTTTCGTTGTATACAGAATAGAGTTGAAAATAATTTCTTTAACTAAAATAATTCATTTTTATTAACAATTAAAACTTTTGATTTATTAATTTAGTGAAAACATATTTGATCACTTACTAGGTGCCAGACCTTATACTAGGCTGTGGGAATGAGACAGGTTGTAACAGTCAAGGTAGGTAGGTTCTGCTGCTGTAATAAACCACCCCAAAGTCTCAGAGGCTTAAGCAATAGAGGTTTACTTCTCGCTTATCGTCATCTGCTTTGGATCCAGGCTACTCCCCAGAGTAGATATCTTCTACATCAGGATTCGGTGTTATACTCCATATCAGAAACTGCTTCTATACTTAGGAAAGAAAGAGGAGGAGAGTTATGTGCAGCATTTATGTCTTCCACCTGGAAGTGACGATTCTTTTCTTTTTAAAATTAATTAATTAATTAATCTTACTTTTGGCTGCGTTGGGCCTTTGTTACTACACACGGGCTTTCTCTGGTTGTGTCGAGTAGGGGCTACTCTTTGTTGCGGTGCACAGGCTTCTCGTTGCAGTGGCTTCTCTTTTTTTTTTAAATACTTTTATTTTATTTTATTTTATTTTATTTTTTGGCTGTGTTGGGTCTTCGTTTCTGTGCGAGGGCTTTCTCTAGCTGCGGCAAGCGGGGGCCACTCTTCATTGCACTGTGCGGGCCTCTCACTATTGTGGCCTCTCTTGTTGTGGAGCACAGGCTCCAGACCCGCAGGCTCAGTAGTTGTGGCTCACGGGCCTAGTTGCTCTGCGGCATGTGGGATCTTCCCAGACCAGGGCTCGAACCCATGTCCCCTGCATTGGCAGGCAGATTCTCAACCACTGCGCCACCAGGGAAGCCCTGCAGTGGCTTCTCTTGTTGCAGAGCATGGGCTCTAGGCGCGCGGGCTTCAGTAGTTGTGGCATGTGGGCTCCATAGTTGTGTCTAGCAGGCTCGAGAGCGCAGGCTCAGTAGTTGTGGCACACGGGCTTAGTTGCTCTGTGGCATGTGGGATCTTCCCGGACCAGGGCTTGAACCCGTGTCCCCTGCATTGGCAGGCGGATTCTTAACCACTGCGCCACGAGGGAAGTCCAGAAGTGACGATTCCGCACCTTTACTGGTTAAAGGAAGTCAGTGGCCATGCATAACTTCAAGAAAGCAAGGAAGCACATTCTTCATGGTTGTGATGTATGCCACAGTGGTTAATTGTCCCTGCCATCAGGAAGCTTATAGTCTAGTAGTGAGGAGTCAAACATTGAATGATCCCCAAAATATATGCAATAATTTATTATGTTAAAGTGGTGGGGGATGGGAGAAACGGGTGAACTGTTTTATAGTTGTTTGTTAAAATAAATTGAATAAAAAAGAGTTCAAAATATATGCAATACTTTATTATGTGAAATGCTATAAATAATAATACCCACTAACACGTATTTAGCTTCTGTTCTATGTTCTGTTAGGGATTGTTTCAAGCATTTTGTGTAATCTGTAAACTCTACACTCTGTAAGTTTATCCCGATTTTGCAAATAAAGAGACTGAGAGATACGTAACAAAAGTGTAAGTATGAAGGAAACCAAAAGATGCTAAGATATTATGGCAGGGGGACTTGCACTCCTCATTGGGGTCAGGGATGGAATTTGCATGTAACTTTTTAGTCATGCCTTATAGCAAAAGCCAGTTTCTTCAGAGATTTCTTGGTTCTTTCATAATGCTCCACTGGGATAAAATCTAAGATAAACCTGCCTTTTACTGACTCCCACTCTTTTTTTGATCAGTGATTAAATGAATTGCTAGGGTTGCAGACGTTCAATATTTTTAAAATATTGCCCTTGGTTGACTTAACTTTCGACATCCTAAATTTATCATAATTTATAGATAAAGTCGGGTAATACATTTTAGGTAATATGGAAGTGTTAGCTCTGGACTCTTGGATTCATCATGGCCTAGGAGAGACAAAATAACTCGGTTGAGAGAGCTGGGTAAGTAAGGCAGTCTGTGCAGTGGTTAGAGGCTGAGTTCTGATGTCTATTCCATGGTCCCCATAGGCTGGCTTCCAATCCCCCCTCTTCCATCTACTAACTGACATTACTTGGTATCTCTATGCCTCAGTTTCTTCCTGGCTTCATTGGGAAGATTAAGTGGATTACATATGTGAAAAGCTTGTCATGTTCTAGGTGCCAGTAAATGTTAGCTATTATTAGAGGAGAAACTTTGAGGTACATTTAAAACTCATTTGGGGATCTAAAGTACAAGGAGAAAACATTAATGCCTGCTGTAGCTATTTCTTCATATAAAAGGTTACGAAACTTGGATTCTCCCCTGGGCATTTCCACTCCTGCTACATCTGAGTTGCAGGGGAAAGCTCTAAACTATCTCTGACAGCTCCTCCCCCAACCCCTCATCCCCAAAGGCAGGAGTGCAGCAGTTTCAAGACCCTGATATATTTTGTCTTGGTTTCATTTCTCTTCCCAAGTTGCACTGCAAAAATATCTCCCTGGCTTTTGCTATATACTTAATTACATAACTTTGCTTCTCTCTTAACTCCAATTTCCTTTTAAAAATATTAATGGTAAAAAAGATTAAAGGCAGTGATGCAATATGAGAAAAACAGGAAATTTGGAACTTTGCCAAGAAATATTTGTTTGAACAAAGGCAATTTTAAAAGCACATGATGAAACATAATTGTTTCCCTGATTTAAATAAACTTGTTTGGAGCGCTTTGAGGACACTAAACCACAGGTCACTAATTTTTATTTTAATTAAGGAGGAGACCCTTAAAGTATTTCAGGAAGGAAGAAACTGGCCTCTTGGAGGTGATGCACATAATGAAACCGCTTTTTAAACTTGATTGAGTTGCTACTGTAGATTTGCATTGTCCAATAGAAGCAAAATACAAATCATGTATGTTATTTTAAAATTTCTAGAAGTCATATTTTGAAAAAGGAGAAAGAAACAATTGAATTTAATGCTATGATTTATTTAACTTGATGTATCTAAAATATTTATCATTTCAGCATGCAATGAATAGCAAAACATTAATAGGATATTTTACATTCTTTTTCTTATTGTAAGTCTTCAAAATCCAATGTTTATTCTACATTTATACAACATCTCAATTCAGACTAGGTACATTTTGAATACTCAGTAACAAAACATGGCTAGCAGCTATCATAACGGGCAGTGTGGCTGTAGAGAACTGGGCCCAGTCTCTTGCCTTGCCTCATGGATATCTTCTGTAAAAGTACAGAGCAGTGCTGGTGGGACTTTCTTAACTGACAGTGGAGTAGTTGGAAGCCTAAGACTTGCTGATTGCGTGGCCTCTAACCCTCATTAACTTCTCTAAATCTCAGTTTTCCCCTCTATGAAGTGAAGACCGTGATAATCATTACACCTTACTTCAGAGGATTACTGAATATAATCCTTATATTATTAATTACTTAATTAATGCATGGAAAACCTTTAGAACAGACCCTAGACAGAGCAGAGCCTTAATAAATGTTTACTTGTTATATTTGGTAAGAATGGTTATGATGATGATTACAAAATGAGTATTAATAGTAAAATTAATAGTAAAATATTAATAGTAAAATATTAATAGTAAAATCTTCCCAATTGTCAGTGTAGCATTAGCGATTCCTTACCACTCAGAGGCATTGACAATATTGCTTGTCCCTAGAAGTCTACTTTTACATAGTTTAGAGCAGCATTTATCAAACATTTTGGTCTCAGGACCCCTTTGCACTTCTAAAATTAGAACTCTGAAAACTATTTGTTTAAGGGCCCTTTCAGGTAATTGCGCGTTTTGTTCTTTTATATTGCAACAAAACTCAATAAACAGTGGTTTCTTAAAAGTTAGTAGCAAGGTGGAATCTGAAAGCATCTCAATAAAATTTTCATATTCTGTTACATTAAAATCCATTGGTCTATTTTGCACTTTGGATGTGTCTTTTACCCATGTGTGATTTTGTAACATCATGCATTGATCATATAGAAAATATTGGTTCACTGAGTTACGCAGATCTTCCGAATTTTAACACATTTCATTATACAACATCAAAAACTATACTTGTGAACATCTCCACTCATGTCATCAAAAAAGTCTTTAAATATTGGGAAGCTATCAAGTTAGTGGTAGAAGATACAAGTTTGGCAAAATTCTAATTTTCACTTGAAAGCTTGGTTGCTTTCCTTGAAGTGACATCTAACATCCCAGAAAAAATGCCTGACAAATATCCAAGTCCGAATAACCACAGTTTGTCTTTTAGTTGTTCTTTTAAGTAAAAATTGTATTCCACAAAAAAAGTGGTTAGTTAAGCCTGTGACTCAAGTAATCCCATAAGTGCATTTCCTTGAGACAATCACCTCCCTTTGGCATGCAGCCAACAATGCTTTATGCATACTTCCCAGTTATTTACATAAAATATGAAAAACTATACATATTCAAAATCAAGATTTAACAAAGTTAATAATTTTTACTCCTCTTTAAGGGAGTTCTTAAGTGAAACATGCTTTTTTCCCCTTTAAACTAGACATGCATGGTGTTGAGGAATACAATACCTACGAATATAATTTGGACCCACTGCTACATTTATGCTGAGACACCAGACATTTTCCCACAATCGCTTTTGCATCATCAATGCAAAAATTTTAAAAAAGGACTAAAAAATAAAAAAGGTAAATAGCATCTTTGTATTATTATGAAAAGAGTCTTGACTTTGCAGACCTGAAAGGACCTTGGGGATCCCTAGGAGTCTGTGGACCACACTTTGAGAACTGCTGGTTTAGCAAAAACATCTAAGAAGGTCGCTGAGAACATCGACTGTTTTATCTGTCCAGAGCAGCCCTTTCTTCAGAGAAATTCTCTTTTCCCTTCTCCAAGCAAGTTGTTCCAATAGTGGTTGCATCTTCCTGTGGAGCCTGCCTCTTTTTTCAGTGATTGGTATAGGGTGGACATCAGGCTCTGTTTGTCCTACTCAGTGCACTTCCCCAGGATTTTCAAACTTGGGACCAGAAAATACCACTAATAGTTGTGCTCTGAGATGAAGTTATGGGGTTCTGGTACTCTGGTGGACCACTCCAGCATGTGGAAGGAACTGGTCTGAATTAGGATACAGAAACTTGATTCTTGGAGAGAAGTAGAAATGGGAGAAAAGATGCCCAGTGGCATTTTGGTCCCTAGTCACACTAGTTCCTAGTCTCTAAGGTTCAACCACATCCTTGCCCTTCTCCCCCCCCACCCCCACTCTGTGAGCATTTTCATGAATTTCCCCTTTTGGTCCAGCTAGTTCAAACTGGGTTTCTGCCACCTGCAACCTAAAGCAATTGGCTAATGCAGAGGGTAGCAAAAGCTAATTTCCAAAGTCACTCAGTGTTCAGTAATAGTGACTGAGGATAGCTCTTCCCATTCAGAAAAAGTTAATTATCAGCTCTGGGCTAAAAATAATCATAATAAAAACATACCACCGCTACGTTATTGAACTGATGTGTGGCAGAGCAAGTCAGGATATTCAGCTTCTATTTCTGAAAAACATTCATGTAAATGAAAATTGTTAAGCCCATGAAAGCAAGTGAGGTTCACCATTGATACTAAAGGTTTAATAATACATGATAAATTTGAATATGTCCACAAATATTTGTCATGAAAAATACAATGAATAACCTGGGCTTTAAATACCTTCTTTTTTCACAATATTTGTGAATTTGTCCAATAAGGCCTTTTTTGTGCTCTACACATACTTTTACCACCATCAATTGTAACACATCTTGGTAGATTCCATTTCAGGTTGTACTGAATTGATGCTTTTTTTAGGTTCCTTGAAAATATTCTTGGACTTCCCTGGTGGCACAGTGGTTAAGAATCTGCCTGCCAATTCAGGAGACATGGGTTAGAGCCCTTGTCTGGGAAGATCCCACATGCCACGGAGCAACTAAGCCCGTGCATCACAACAACTGAGCCTGCACTCTAGCGCCCATGACCCACAACTACTGAGCCTGCGTGCCACAACTACTGAAGGCCACGTGCCTAGATCCCGTGCTCTGCAACGAGAGAAGCCACCGCAATGAGAAGTCCGCGCACTGCAATGAAGAGTAGCCCCCGCTAGCCACAGCTAGAGAAAAACCCACATGCAGCAACGAAGACCCAACGCAGCCAAAACTAAATTAATTAATTAAATTTTAAAAAAGTACTATATTGAAGAAATATCTACATCCCTGTACTTCAGAATTATTTATAATAGCCAAGATATGGAAACAACCTAAGTGTTCAAAAAATGTGGTATATATAAACAATGGATATATTAGATATTATTTAATATATTTAATAAATAAATGAATATTATTCAGCCATGAGAAAGAATGAAATCCTGCCAGTTGTGACAACATGGATGGACCTTAAGGGCATTATTATAGGTGAAATAAGTAAGACAGAGAAAGACAAATACTGTATGGTCTCTCCTATACATGGTATCTAAAAACCTCAAACTAATAGAAACAGAGAACAGATTGGTGATTGCCAGATGTGAGGTAAGGGTTGGGAATATGGGTAAAGGTAGTCAAAAGGTAAAATCTTCCAGTTATACGATATGTAAGTTCAGAGGATGTAATGTACAGCATGATGACTATGGTTAATAATACCATAGGCATATTTGAAAGTTGCTGAGAGGAGAGCCTAAAAGTTCTCCTCATAAGAAAGAAAAATGTAACTATGTGAGGTGATGGATGTTAACTAGACTTATTGTGGTAATCATTTGGCAATATATACATATATCAAATCACTGTTTTGTATACCTTTAACTTATGTATTTCAATAAAACTGGAAAAATATAAAAAAGAAAAGAAAAGGAGATATTTTTGACTCTTAGGTATACATAATAATTTATTTAGCAAAATACATCTTTGTTAGTAAATAACTTCAGTATTTTTCTTATCGAAGTATAACACATTCTCAATTGAAGAAATCAGTTAATCAGGTTTTATTATATATTTTTGAATTATTTTTGCTTTGGTTACCCCAAGTTTTGGCAAGCATAACAAGAGGTTTAAAAATCAAGAGCTTAATTTAATGAATATCATGTTAGATGAACGTGATTACTTATAGTCTTAAAGGCCAACCAGCCTGGTTTTTACTGGAATAACTAGAAAAGAGCATCTCAAAGATGAAGATCTTTCTTTAAAAAATCCTGTCTTATTCTCACTTTAACTAATGCTCTTAACAAAATGTCCTCTCTGCTTAAATATTACATCTGTGTGCTATAGACTGCAAGTTTGTGTTTCCCGCATATCATATGTTCAATCCTAATGCCTGATGTTATGGTATTTGGAGGTGGAGCCTTTTGGAAGTGATTAGGCCATGAGGGTGGAGCCCTCATGCTTGGGATTTGTGCTTTTGTAAAAGGGACCCTTCTTCTCCCCTGTGAGGACACAGTGAGAAGATGGCCATCTATGAACCAGGACACAAGCCCTCACCAGATATCAAGTCTGCTGATACTTTAATTGAACTTCCCAGCCTCCAGAACTCTGAGAAAGAAATTTCTACTGTTTATAAGCCACCAGTCTATGGTATTCTGTTATAACAGCTTGAACAGACAAAGACACTGTGTAACAGTAAATTTTTTTATGAAAGGAAAATAGATACTTTGGCTCCAAGAGAACGAATGTACCAATGACCAATGGCCAGAACACATATGACAACAGAACTCTGACCCACAACCTCTGTAGGAACCAGTCCAGAATGGTCAAGACTTGGTCACTTACTGTCAACTTCCCTATTTTTCTCTCTTGTTTCCAACACAAGACCAACCAAAGAAAGCCAACACACTCCCCAAACCAATCATATAAGATGCCTCGCTTCTAGGTAGACTCCTTCCGGTTTCCCCATCCAGCAACTTCCAAACATATCATACCTGAAGCCATCCCTTTTTTTTCCCACTATAAAACTTTCATATTCCCTTGCCCATCTTTCAGTCTGTCCCAAACACAAGTGATGGTGTTGACTCCCTTGCTATAGCAAACTTCGAACAAATAGCCTATGTTGGTTCTCATTTGGGTGGTCTTTGTTTACTCGTGTTTTCTTTGAGATCCCACCGAGATGCAGTGTGCACTGCTCAATGCTATGAACCCCAGCCTTCAACCTGGAACGGTACCCACAGAGGTCCCTTGTGCTTGCTGCTCATGACTTGTCAGATTCATGCTGACGTGGAAAGTCAGCACCTGGTCTGAACTATGCTCTCTTTGTGTTGCATTCCTTGGCTGTTTATTCACAGTTTAATACTCAGGTTTTGTTGTTGGTTTCCACTTGTTTGGCATCCTTGGTAGAATCAAGCCATTCCTTGTCATCCTTTTCTGCTCTCTTTGGACTTCCTTTTTGTGTTCTCTAATACTGTCACTTGTCATAAGAAGGAGAGGCAAAGGGTGGACAAATGACCTTAAACAAATCAACCTGTAATAATTTTTTCTTTTTTTCTAGAAGAGAGGGACACAACAAAGTCACAACCTACTGATGATAACCAAGGTTATTCTAAATTTGAACTTAATAACCTATGAAGGGTGGTGGACCAAATACTTGCTACCTGTAAGAGACTAACAGATACAAATATGTGAAACAACTAATGTAAAGTCTTGGTTCTGCCGTGAACTACTCCTCTTTCCCTGGCTTTCCGTATACCTCTACCAGATCCCACTTCCTTTGTGTCCAGAATGCCTGGTCCTGTTTGCCTCAGACCAACACCTCATAAACCTTAGGAGTAGTACTCTGAGATTTGTCTGTACAAAGAGACCTTAATTCTATAAATCCTCAAGGCTGGAAATTCTGATTCAGACACAAACTCTAAAACGATGCCACCCTTGATTATTCAGGTATTCTACCTGGGAGAATTACTGACTCATTGTTTATGCAAACCATCAGAGCAGTATGATTCCCACCTGTGGGAATCATACAACTGGGAAAGACTGTAAGAAACTTATCACTAGCTTTGGCAGAGGTATTAATGCTACCACCTCTGTTTTAGATGGAATACAGATTAGTCTCAACATATTGACATGAATAGTGATGAACAGTTGCATTGCTCTAGATTTCTTCTTCACTAGTCATGGTGGCGTCTTTGCCATTGCTAATTCTTGCTCTACTCGTATCAGTGACAGAACATGGTTGAACGTCACCATAATGAAAAAGATACTGGTTTCTCTAAGGTTGATTCTCATGGTTTATGAAATTGGTTCTTGGCCTGGGTTGAGTGATTGGAATTCCTGGTTCAATGATTGGAATTCCCGGTTCAAGCATTTTACAGGAACTGTTAATTATTCTTGTTGCTATCACAATGCTCGTTCTGTCGGTCCATTGCATTCTGCCTCAAATAGCCACTTTCTCATCATATGATCACCATGATTGTATAATAAAAAGGTCAAGACAATCTGGCTCTGCAGTTGATTGTGAAGGTGGCTAAACAATCTCTGAGAAATGGAAGTTGGCTCTTTAGCCTTCCATAAATTGGTTACCTTCTGACAAGTAAGATACGGACCAAAAGGGGAGATGAGAGACTGCATATACAACAGTGGCCAGACCATATCATATATGACAATAGAACTCTGACCCACAACCTCTCTGCAGCAACCATTGCAGGAAGTCACACTACTGCCTCTGCAGCAAGTGTACCACAGTGGGCAGGACATGGTCAGTCGCTGTCAGCTTCCATATTTTTTGCCTTTGCTTCCAGCTCAAGACCAACCAGAAAAAGCCAAATATGCTCCCCAAACCAATTACATTTGATGCCCTGCTTTTGTTTTATTTCATTTTAATGGTGGACATGTATTTTATTTGTTGTGATGACTGAAAATGTGAGCAGCAATTATGACAACGTCCATAGAATTTCCCCTGTGGTGTAAAATAACAGATAAGACTTTTATAATATTATCCCTTGATAACTGAAGTTCGCAATGGCTGAAATGCTCTATGGGGCTCAGTGACGCCCTGCTTTTAGTTTTCCCTTCTTCAGCTTCTCAGCGCCATCGGCCTCCAATCAGATCATACTTGAAGCTTCCCCCCTGATCTCCACTATCAAGCTTTCTCACTTCCTTGTTCATCTTTGAGTCTCTGCTAAATGCAAGTGATGGTGGCTGACTTCCTTGCCATTATAAACTGTGAATAAATAGCCTTGTTTGTCCTGATTTCAGCAGTCTTCTGGTCAATGACTTAGCTTTGTTTTAGGATATCTATAATGCTGGGCATAAGGATAGTAAAATTATAAAGTCAGTCTCAGACATGAAAGGTAACCGTGAGGGATAGTAAGGGAAGGTTCTTACTTAAAATGAAGGAAAAGTGGTTTCTGAAAAATTTCCTAGAAATCTTCTGGAAAATATGAAGGGGAATAAAATAAGTGATTTGGTTGGCTTTGTAAAATGACATGATGGGCTGAATGGAGTCCTTATTTTTTACAATAAGAAAAGAAAGGGGAAAAAAGAAGTTCAGTGCTTTGTGTCTCAGAACAACCTTATCCAGATTCTAAAAGCACTTGGCAAAAGTCATCTGGTATCAAGTATTAGAACTCCTTTTTCAAAAATGAGAAGTGAGAGCACTGTGGATTTTTCCAGGAGAGGAGAATAAAGATTTTGTACTTTGCCATTAAATATTCTAATAATTATTTCAGTACCATGTTATTCCATAAAGTAGTCTGTACGGCAAGCTTTTATATACTGTGTGTTGTATGCTAGGTCGACTCCTAACAGTACAACAAGACAATTAACAGCTTTTGACTTTTAAATCTAGTCTGTTTCTCTCTACTATGTAAAGAAAGCTGGCACTGGAGTTACATATTTATGTGGAGTGATTTTATGGCTTGAAATAATCCTCACACCTCAACTCCATCCACAACAATTTCTATCATCTTGAATTTATTCTCCTTGCCTTGATTCTATAAATAAAGAAAAAAAAACCTCTTGCCTTAATCTTCATTTATCTGCTTTAGTCTGAAAAGTGCTTTAATATTATAAATGTGGCTGTAAATCTACTTTTTTGAAGCACAATTTACCACTTTAGACTCTATCACGATGCTATGGAAAAAATGATTAGGTGTCTGAAATGCAAGTCACTATTACGTTATTTTTAAATCACAACTTACTGCTATTATAGTGATTCTTAATTTCCTAGAATGCCTCCAGTGTTATCTAAAATTGTCCAAAAGGTTAATGTTAAAAACAACAGCAGGTGTGTGCCAGGTGTGGGTCTTTCCGCAGAGAGACGGGTAGTGAAATGAAAGACAAACAGGGCTTAACACTACAGGAAGGTTGGCGGAGCATCTTCCAGTTTTTAAAAGTGGTCTTTCTTTTGCACTCTTGGTTTTTCTCACTGTCAGCGTTAGAGTAGGAAACTGGGCTTGGACAATATCACTGACTGGCGGAATGTTACAGACCAGCACAATTTTGTGTGTGTGCCTCTGGTTTGCTCTTGTATACGTGTTGCTATTGTCTGCCTTACTGAGATGACGTAAGAATAAATAACACACTGTACTTTTGAGGTTAAGCTTGTCAACCTGGCCATTATTTCTTTCTGATAATCTTTGCTCACTCCTATAATCTTTTGTAAGGATTTCATTTCCCCTTATGTTTTACCTTCTCTTAGTAACTGCATGTTACTCTCCCAGCTTTATTATTCATATTTTTCAAGGGTAGTACATGACATGTAAATATTATTCATATTTTTTCAAGGGTAGTACAGCCACTTTCCTTTTATTGGTCTTTGAAGATGGAATTTAATATATGCTCTCCTACTTTTTGATGCCTTCTCACACCAGCAAGACAGTATCTGATCTTCTTGCCCTAATAAAATAGAATTGGTTTTTTATCCATGAATTTTTATCCATGTACTTAACAAATCCATATTGACCGCTTACTCTGTGTCAAAAGCAGAATGTATATATAATCATACGTGCATCCCAGATGACAACTGGGGTCCCCTTTCCTTGGATATTTAGGAAAAAATATTCAAACGCTTACTGCACATCCCAGAGGAAGCCCATCACCTCTGGCAAAGTTCTGTTGTTGTTTGCTATTGTTTTAGATTCCATGGGCTTATATTCCCACGGTCACCTCACTCTAATTTCCTGAAGACTCCAATGACTTGATTTTCCTTGTGTCTTGCCTTCCATGGCTTTTCTATTTTCTATGCCATGAACAGACCCAGATGTGGAGTTAGCCATTTTCCCTTAATTTCCTGCAAAACATAAGGCATTCTTGCATGCAATGCAAGATAAATGCAATGCAATAAAGTTGCATGCAACTTTATTAAAGGTTTGGGGTGATGGAGTGACAGAGAACCAAACAGAAGATAACTGAATGTGAATGCTACCCTACTCCCTTTTTAGAATCTCTTAGGTCACATTCACTACCAGGACCCGACAACTTCACTCCACCAGCCACCTATTTATGGAGGTGGCTTGTTCCTTAGCTCTCTCTCTAGTCCCCTTACATTTTTCCCTTGTTTGCCTCCAACCTCCCCAAATTCCTGCTAATTTTAAATGCAAAGCAGTTTCATTCTCTCTTAATTTCACTGGACCATTCCAAATCATACTCTGGAGGTCACAGCCACAATGGACTGTGAACATATTTATTTATTTATTTATTTTTTTGCAGTACGCGGGCCTCTCACTGTTGTAGCCTCTCCTGTTGCGGAGCACAGGCTCCGGACGCGCAGGCTCAGCGGCCATGGCTCACGGGCCCAGCTGCTCCGCGGCATGTGGGATCTTCCCGGCCCGGGCCACGAACCCATGTCCCCTGCATCGGCAGGCGGACTCTCAACCACTGCGCCACCAGGGAAGCCCTGTGAACATATTATTCAATAGAAGACTCTCTATAGCTAAAATCTGCCACTGACCTAGAGGCAGAAGTGGCTGCAGGCAGTTTTGGTTTTAAAAAGCAATATAGTTTTCCCTTCCCTGACTTGTGTAAATAACATACTGTGAGAGGAATCATTGCGGAGACCTAGGCAGAACGTGGTGTGATGGTCCAGAGGAGACACTTGGGAGAGGAGAAAAGCTTCACAGAGATTTGAACTGGTTTTAAGGTATTAGAATGTATCTATCAGTCAGAACACTGGGGAAAAGGACAAGAGAACCATTTATTCCAGTTTACTATATAAATATTAGTATAATTAGGGAAACCTATTACTTGTAATTAGTAAAAGTGTGATATCATTTTTTCATCCCTCATATTTAAACTATGTTGTTATTCTTTCTCAGTTCACCCTCTTATCATTTAACCTTTTCAAATCCTCACTCTCATTGCATCTACTGTGTATTTCAACCTCTGCTCCTTTCCCTCTTCTAGTCTTTGGACCCTCTTCTGTCTTGACCTGCCTTCTTACTCTATGATCCACCATTTCGACTATGTTCTCTTTAACAGGCTTGACTGTGCCACTGCCCTCACCAGGAGCTTACACAACTTGTCAGTTCTCAGGTCTGGATAATCCCACATTTCCCCTTTTATTCTGTCTCCTTGCTTGCTATCTCCAGAGAAAATTATGAAATGAGAGCTGAAACTAAAACGATGTCCTGCCTCTGTGCTAAATAATAACTGGGTAGACTTTCCTGTCCCTATGTTAAATAATACTGAAAGCAAGCACAAAATAACTTAACTTCTTGCTCCAGGAAACTATTTCTCCTGAGAAACGTGACTGACAAGTTGATCATCAAGATTCCTTTCAAGGGCTTCCCTGGTGGCGCAGTGGTTGAGAGTCTGCCTGCCGATGCAGGGGACACGGGTTCGTGTCCCCGTCCGGGAAGATCCCACATGCCGCGGAGTGGCTGGGCCCGTGAGCCATGGCCGCTGAGCCTGTGCGTCCAGAGCCTGTGCTCTGCAACGGGAGAGGCCACAACAGTAAGAGGCCCGCGTACTGCAAAAAAAAAAAAAAAAAAAGATTCCCTTCAAGACCCTTGCCTCCCTGTGCACATTACTCTAAAATTATGATGTCATAACTCTGCATAAGCCCAACCAGCTTCGTGGTTGGCAAGACCTGCCTAAACATCATTCAGTCAGGTTCTAAATCCTACAAGCATCCTCCTCTGACTTGACATCCCTCTTCCAAGATGCTACTAATGCTCTATCAAGGTGCTCTTCTCTCTTACTGAAGTCTAATAAACTCAGCTTTGCTTGATAAAGACCTTTTCCTGGTGATCTTTAGGGGAGTCAACAAGAAGCATTCTCCTTTGATGTCCTGTAGCTTCATGCTCTAATTTCTCCTCCCTACAGTCTAGCAATTTTTTCATTCCTCTATTATCCTTTTTTAAACTTTTCCCCCCTAGATGTCCATAGCAACACTATCTCTCAATTTCAGCGAATGACCTGATTTCATCTTCTCTGTCCCTAAGAAGATAGGAAATGAACTATAAGGACAGTTACAATTTGGTCTTCTCTCTCCGAACGATCTTCTCCACTGGTTTCTATAGCTCCTGTGATCTTTATCTCACTGCTGCTCTTTCTAACTTGTCTTTTGCCATTTACTCCTTAAATAAAAGTGTTCCACAAAGTTTTTCTTTTACCCTCTGTTTGAGGACAATTTCATTCAGTTTCATAGCTTCACAGTGATCTTTATGCAGGTAGTTTTACTAACCTGCTTTGCTGTCTCTAACCTCTTCTTGTACGACCTTCAAGCAGAAAACTGTGCCAAGAATAACAAACCTCGGTTTCAACACAACTCACAATTCACTCAGGCTTCTCCAAGCCCGCAGAGTTGGCCTTGACCTTTGTCCTGTCCTGTCTTTGGCTTGCCCGGCCGAGTCTTAGCAAAGAGTCCTGCTAAGTCATCTCCCACCTATGACATCTGATCAAGTTCCTCATCCCCTGCCTTTATGGATAAGTCCTTGGCCAACCTTTAGCAAGAATCTTGTTAGGTCAGTTTAGCAAGAATTCCCCTCCCCTCGATATCTTGTCGGAGTAATCTTCTATCCACTGACCCCTTCATTCTGCCCTTTGGGTATAAGTCTCCACTTGTCCTGGCTGTATTGGCAGTAGACTCCAATTTCTCTTCCCTATTGCAAACCCCTACTTCAACAGTCGAATAAAATCTTCCTTACCATTGTAACAAGTGTCAGAATCATTTTTTTTTTAAAATAGAACAGAGGACAGCACACAGACTCAATGCATCCCACCTACCCACCAGCTAGTGCAGGGATGCTATATCAATTTCCCTAAATCCAGACGCCAGTGGGAGTAAGGGAGGGAGTAAACCCTGAATTGAAGAGAAATGAACCCAAAGAGCCTGAGTAGTAAACCCCAAGAATTAAGTTGAAATAGTATCATCAAGCGGTTCTATTTGCAATGAAAATTGGGACCTGGTAAGCCAAGTGCAAGTATGGAAAAGTAAAGAAAGTTGTGTGGCTTTGTATATCTCAGCAGCTTTATTTCATTTAAGAGCCACGTACTTCTGAAACAATATCACCTCTAGGATAATTTAATTTTTTCGACCCCAGAAAAAGAAAATGGACTTTTTGTAGAGACTGATTACTGTCTGTGTACAGAGCTATTTGCCTTCTCACAGTAACTCTCTATACTTCGAGGGGAGTCAGGGGGGCTTCACAAACTAAGTTATTCCTGGGAGTCCTTTACAGCGAGCCTTTCTCATTTATTAAACACTGAGACATTTACAGCCTCAGGTATGCTATGCTTCTCCACCATATAATTTGCATCACTTAATCAGTACTTATTTTTCATTCTTCACAAACCCAATCCAAATGCATACCTGTGTTTACAAGCTCTCCAACTACTAGCCAGAGGGGTCTGTCACACACAGTCTAGCTCTCCACAAAATTTCGCGAGCTGGTATGCAGCAGGCAGTAAATGTCAGCCTGACAAATTGCTAAATCCAGAAAGGCCTCTCCTCCCATCAGTAAGCACTTTTCAGATCATTTTGCTTTGAAGTTTTTAATAGAAGAGGGAGAGGGGAGAAAAAATAGTAATGTACTTTGCTCAGACTGATTGAGTTATAAGTCTATAGCTTTCCCCCATACAAAGAGAATGTTATTCTTTTTACAGCTCTGGGTCTGGTAGATTTCTGGAAGACCAGGGAAAAAGCACATCACTTTGGAGGTGTAATTTTTTTCTTTTTTTTTCTCCTGAGGGACAATGGTAGTAGTTCAAAAAATGGAGTGAAATGATTTTGAAAAATTGAGTGTAATTAACGTATTTATTACTGTCTTTTGCAAATTGTGGAATGCTGGCACTCTGATATTCTAACATATTATCTGAGGCTTTCTGTATGCAATTTGTCAGTGTATGTGTATAGTTACAAGCGCTCTTTCTTTGGAAAAAGGCCTCTTTGTACTGGAATCTGAAGGAAAAAAAGAGTTTAAACGGGGTGTATTTAAAAATAATCTGCTGAATCAACATATTTGGAACAATGTGTCATTAAATATTCATTCTCTCTATTTCCTCACCTACAGGCACATGATCAAGGAAAACTCTGAGGCCATGGATATACCTTCAACTGGAAGTGAAATTCAAGGATGAGGACCCTTGCACTGGTATGCGATTGAACTAAACACCTATAAAGCCACTTCCAAATTTGAAACTCACTTTCTCAGATAATTTAAGCTCTTAAATTTTATTTGGCATTAATTATTTGACTAATTCAGGTGATAACATTTTAGGGTATATTTATCATTCAAGTTCAAACTTATATTTCATTTGTAGCTTTCTTGTGCTGGATGGATTCTATTTCCCATATTTCATCTACTGTGGAGCCTGGAGATGGTGTTAGAATTCTACCAGTTATCAGACTATCATAACTCCTAAACCATTGCTTTTCATCCTTTGAGCAAAATCTTTCCCTCTCCTGAAGCTCCTATCTTCAGATTTTATCACCTTCCTTGGTGTCGTTCACGTCTACTCAACACCTGGTCTTTCTTTGTGGTCTCTGTCTTTCCATGTTATCTCCTCAAATCCCCTGATGAATGACTTCGGCATCCATGGCATCAGTAATCCACCACTGTGACTTCACTGTTCCCTGATGTCCTTACCTTCCATAACTATCATCTAGACTGCAGAAACCTATACCCATGGGCACACCTATGATCTGGCTCTGTGCAACTGTTCCACTTCTGAAATTCTAAAGTCTATTTTACTCTAACCTCCAAATACACACTCCGTCTTTGACCTCATTGAAATCCTTGACTCAACCATTTCATCCCAGTTTTCACCTCCCTTTATGACAATTTTCTTCCCCTTCTACATTTCTTAGTTAAGATTGCATTCCACTATAGGAAAGAGAAAATTCAACCAGTGGTTTAGTTTAAATAAGTAGGTGCTTACTTTTCTCATGCAATAGAGAATTTAGAGGTAGAAGGTTACCACAGGGATTTTAGGCACTCTGTATTCATTTTCTAGGGCTGCCATAGCAAAGTACTGCAAACTGAGTGACTTAATAGAAATTCATTGACTAACAGTTTTGGAGGCCAGAAATCCAAGATCAAGGTGACAGCAGGGTGGGTTTTTTCTGAGGTTTGTGAGGAAGAATCTGTTCCATGTCTCTCTCCTATTTTCTGGTGGTTTGCAGGCAATCTTTGGCATTCTTTGACTTCGTAGAAGCAGCTCCTGATTTCACCTTTCATCTTCATGTGCTGTTTCTCTTTTTATGAGAACACCAGGCATTTTGGATTAAGGCTCACCCTACTGACCTCGTTTTGACTTACCTCTGTAAAATCCCTATCTTTAAATAAAGTCACTTTGTGAGGTACTGGGAATTAGGACTTCAATATATGAATTTTGAGGGACACAGTTCAACCTATAACATGCTCTGTAACATCATCATGGGTCCAGGCACTTTCCTTCTTTCCTCCCCACCACCCTTAGCTTGTTGGCTTTGATTCTCGTGTGTGTTGCCTCACACTTAACAGATAGCTGCTGTACCTCTAGGACTGCTCCACATTCAGGGCAGGAAGTGGAAGGAAGTGAAAAATGGCCACACTGTCCACATCTGGTCTTTTTTATCAAGAAAGCAAGAGCTGCCTTTGGTTTTTATCATTGGATAAAAACTGGATTATGAGGTCGGAACTGGATCATGAGGTCAACTTCAGCTGAAATAAAAACTGGGAAGTAAAGTATTTAGCTTTCCAGTCTCACTAGGAGAGGAAGACAAGGGAGAAGAAGGCTGGGAATTGGTGTTGAGTGAACATCCCTGTATTGTCCACCACAGCAGGTTTAGCCATTTTCTTACCAACCCTCTAATATCCTCAGCATATATGTGTTCGTAGCATCTGCTTTGCTAATCTCCAACCTTAGACGATCCCATCACCTGCCTTCTCTGTTAACCACATCCAGGCCTGGTGGGAGCTCCTGGAGGAAACCTCTCATCCTCTAAACTGGAACCACTGCTAATCCATGGTCTCCAACCAAAGGAGTCTCTAGGATTACTTAGAAATACTTGTGCACATCTCTGATCAGCTCCCTCTTCTGTTCGTCATTGAAATTCCAAACTACTATGTTTTTCTTCATTTACTCTCCTGCCACCCACTCTCTGTCCCTAGGAAAACCATGGTTATTATTGTGAATAGCCTCAATTTTCTTTTTGCTTACTCTACTGGTCTCGACTTTCCTTCGAGTTCCCTAGTCCCCTTTGGCTTGTTCAAAGTTGATTCCTTAATACAGGCTCTTTATCTTATTTCCTCTAGCCTCCCCCGGACTCTGCTGCTTGGATTACTCCCTCTGTTGTCCAATTTTCACCCTTTCCCTTGCTATTATCTTCTTTTTTAGCTATAAACATGTTCAAGTCTCTTCCACTGAAAAGTAACTAAATCCATCATTTCCAGCATACACACATTCTTCTCCAGCTACCACTCTTCTCTGTCTTCTAATTTTTCTGATAAACTTCTTGGAGGAATAGCCTTTACTTGTCTTCATCTCTTCTCCTTTTAATCACTCTTTTTTTTTTTTTTTTTTTTTTTTTTGCGGTACGCAGGCCTCTCACTGCTGTGGCCTCTCCCGTTGCGGAGCACAGGCTCCGGACGCGCAGGCTCAGCGGCCATGGCTCACGGGCCCAGCCGCTCCGTGGCATGTGGGATCTTCCCAGACTGGGGCACGAACCCGTGTCCCCTGCATCGGCAGGCGGACTCTCAACCACTGCGCCACCAGGGAGGCCCCTTTTAATCACTCTTAAACTTATTATAGTCAGCATCTTGATCATCGAGTAAGATTGCTGTGGTAATTTCTATTGACCTCCAAAGTGCCGAGTCCAACCGACTTTTTAAAGTTCCCATCTTATTTCAAGCATTTGACATAGACATTTTCTAATCCCATGGCTTCTGAGATGTGACTCTCTCTTGACTCTCCTCCTCTCTGACTTTTTTTCTTTCTGCCCTTTACTTCTCTTCCTTACATGTATTTTGTTCATTTTTTAAATTGAAATATGGTTTTATTTTTTGAATAATTATAATTTTTAAATAAAATGTTATAAGATCTTTCCAAAGGCAGTTTGCAAG
This sequence comes from Delphinus delphis, assembly GCF_949987515.2. Taxonomy (NCBI): domain Eukaryota; kingdom Metazoa; phylum Chordata; class Mammalia; order Artiodactyla; family Delphinidae; genus Delphinus; species Delphinus delphis. The sequence continues at coordinate 47,865,444 of NC_082687.1, forward strand.
TAGTTTAGAACTAGCGCAGCTCAGAACCCCCTTCTCCAAGGTGTTCCTTTGGGTCATGCCTGGCACTCTGTGACAATGTTTCTAAATTGAAGTATAGCTGATTTACAATATTGTAGTAGTTTCAGGTGTATAGCAAAATAATTTGGTTATACATATGTATACATATATCTATATTCTTTTTTAAAACATTCTTTTCCATTATAGTTTATTACAAGATATTGAATATAGTTCCCTGTGCTATACAGAAAATCCTATTGTTCATCTATTTTGTATATGGTAGTGTGTATCCGTTAATACGATACTCCCAGTTTATCTCCCTCACCCCCTTCCCCTTTGGCAACCATAAGTCTGTTTTCCATGCCTGTGAGTCTGTTTCTGTTTTGTAAATAAGTTCATTTGTATCATATCTTAGATCCCACATATAAGTGATAACATATAACAGTTTGTCTTTCTCTGTCTAACTTACTTCACCTGGCATGATAATCTCCAAGTCCATCTGTGTTGCTGCAAATGGCATTATTTGATTCTTTTTATGGCTAATATTCCATTATATATATCTATTCTATATCTACTTTTTTATATATCAATATATATAGATATAGATATATACCACATCTTCTGTATCCATTCATCTGTTGATGGACACTTAGGTTGCTTCCATGCCTTGGCTATTGTAAATAGTGCTGCTATCTTTACATGTATTTTGCATGTTTCATCTCCCTGGAGCTCTGTTCTTAGCCTCCTTCTCTGCTGGTTCTCTACATCCTCTCTGGGCAATCTCATCTACTCCCACATTTTCAGCGTGACTCAAATCTTTACCCATCTCTCCCTTAAGTTCTTATTATTATGTTAAACTGCCTACCAGAAATTGATTACTAGCATTCCACAGGCATCTTAAACTCAACTTGTTCAAAGTTTAATTTATCATCTGCTTTTCCTGCTTACTTTTCTACCTTGGTGAAAATGGGTCCTGTATCATCCTATCTCACCACTGAATGATCAGCACATTTTAAGTTCTTACTGCTGAATTTCCATCCTTTTTTTCCACTGCTCCCTTTGCTTAGCTCATTATCTTTTGCCTTCTCTAGAGAAATAGGCCTAACTGATGTACCTTCCTCCTGTCTTACAGCCCGGTGATCCATCCTCCAACCTCTAAATCACTGTTACAGTACCTATCAATACAAATTATGCCCATGCTTGAAATAAGGCTACACATAACCAAGTCCTTGCCTCCTTCTCAGGCCTTACGTCTTGCTGTCCCTCCCATCTCTGCATACCCTATGCTCTAGGTGTATCAAATTACTTGTGGTGTTCAGTGAAAAGAATAGTCAATCTGTTTCACACATATATGCCTTTGGTAGTATATCCTCTGTCATCATTTGATGATTATCTACTCATCTGAAACTCTCCTTTTATGAAGACATTCCTCACCCCTTCACCATTCTTCAGGGAGAAATGTCTACTCTCTCGTGCTCCTTCCGTATCCTTACGTCAAAGCTTCTTGACACTTGGTTACATTTTCTTATTTACATGTCTGCCTTTCCCTTCTAGATTCTAATGAGATGGAGGGCAGGGACTGACCCTTGTGCATCTGTGTGGCCACAGCACCTAGAAAGCCTGGCATGCAGTTGTAGGAATGTATGAATGAACTCCTGTTTAGAGGAGTAGAAAAATCACACCGAGTTTAAAATTTAAAACGTGAGCCTCAAGTATTGGTTCCACTGATTATCATCCGTGTCACTTTGGGCAAGTTATTTGAACTTTCTGACTCCCAGTTTTATATGAATATTTTTGAGCTCTTATCTCTTGTGCTAATGTGTGCATTTAAGCCACAGGGTTTTTCCCATCTATTGTGAGCTTTTATAGACGTAATGTATGTGAAAGCACCTTGTAGGCTGTTAAGATTTATTCCAGTGTCAGGTGTAGTATAATTGCTGTGATCCATGCTTAGATATTAGCAAACATTGATGAAAATAAGAGCACTGATGAGTAACTTTTGGGCAGCAACATGCATTTGCTATTAGTGAGAATAATGACATGCATTTATTTTCATTAGTTGAGTAGTGTTTGTAATTCAAGGTTAATACATATAAGGACTTGTTTTTGTTTATGCCTGAGCAGGCAGGCATATTTGAATTAGTTTTCTTTCCAGAATATCAGTTGATTAAGAGGTGAGAAATACCCCTGAAACACTAAATTACATTTATTTGTTTGTCTGTTTGTTAATAGTTAACATCCACTTGCATTTCGATTTTCTCTTTGGAAGTGTGCAAAATTCTCCTTTCTGTCTTCTTAAGTCATTTCAGCAGACTTACTTCATCAAAGCCAATTTGAATTTGACACTGACCATGAAAGTATGTATTTATATATTTTGTGTGGTATTTCGTGTTTCATTTCTCAGGCTTATGGCCTAACGTTCTGACCTCTGTGCTGTAATCCCGTTCTGGTAGGAGAAGCTGCTTCCCTGCGTGTTTTATGTTCTGTTGTTTCATTTGCCCTTGAGATTGTGATATCAAACCCTTTTCTGCAATTGAGGATAGAAACTATCCATGCTTGAATAAATTTTTTTTAGCAAATTTGTGAGGTAGGCAGTATTTACCTGAGATCTATTGATCTCCATGTCTCTCCTACTGTCGGTGTTTCCTCTCCTAATTTTCCCCACCCATTCCTCTTCCCTCACTGCGTACTCTGCATCCGTATTCACTGCCCCCGATAGCAAAGCCATTTCCAACAGAGGAGACAGAGTGTAAGTCATTGTTATGAGTTGAATTGTGTCCCCCCAAATTCATATGTTGAAGCCCTAACCTCCAGTACCTCAGAATGTGACTGTATTTGGAGATAAGGTATTTAAAGAGGGATTGAGTTAAAATGAGGCCCTTAGGGTGAGTCCTAATCCAGTCATGGGAGTCTTTATAAGAAGAGAAAATTTGGACAAACAGAGAGACGCCAGTGATATGAAGGCACGGAGAAGACTGTGTGAGGACACAGGGAGAAGATGGCCATCTGTCAGCCAAGGAGACAAACCAACCTTGTCAACACCTTGATCTTGGACTTCTAGCCTCCAGAACTGTGAGCAAATAAATTCCTGCTGTTTAAATCATGCTGTCTGTGTTACTTTGTTATAGCAGCCCTAGTAAGCTAATATAGCCAGGAAGTAGGACACACCTGGCATCACGTGTGGTTGGAGAGTGATAACTGAGTGGCTGGAGAAGGTAAAAGCCAGGTCATAAGGGCCCTTGTTAGACATTGTAAACTGTATATTACAAGGAATGGGGGGCCACTTTCAGTGTAAATATGGAATTAGTTGGATCAGAGTTCTACTTTAAAATGATCACTTAGGGGCTTCCCTGGTGGTGCAGTGGTTGAGAGTCCGCCTGCTGATGCAGGGGACACGGGTTCGTGCCCCGGTCTGGGAAGATCACACGTGCCGCGGAGCGGCTGGGCCCGTGAGCCATGGCCGCTGAGCCTGCGCGTCCGGAGCCTGTGCTCCGCAACGGGAGAGGCCACAACAGTGAGAGGCCCGCATAGCGCAAAAAAAAAAAAAAAAGATCACTTAGGCATTAATGGATTGGATAGAGGGGGTAAATATATGATGAGACCAGTTGGGGAATGGGCTTACTGCTACCTTGGTGGAGATTGTGGTTTGACCTAGAAGAAAGGGTGAGCTTGAGGTGTGAGAGGGAGATAGATCTTGTGTTAGACACTTACTGCTCACAGCAAATTACCCCCAAAACTTGCTGTAACTTAAAACAGCAAACATTTATTATCTCATGGTTTTTGTGGGTCAGAAAGTCCTGAGCAGCTTAGCTGGGTGGGTCTAGTTCAGAGTCTCTCATGAGGTTGCAGTCAAGATGTTGACTGGGCCTGGAGGATCCATTTTAAGAAGACTCGTGTGGTCTCTGTCGGCAGGTTTCAGGTCCTTGCCAACTACTTACCAGAGGCATCGGTTCCATGTCTCTTAGACCAATCCATAGCGTCAGCTTGAGGGTTTCCATGGCATGGCGACTGACTCCTCTAGAGCCAGGCATCTAGGAGATATCATTACTAAAGCGTAATGATGACTTAATGACCTGGTCACATATCGTCACTTCCTCTGTTTTCTATTCAACAGAAATGAGACTGTCACTGAGTCCCGTCTACATTGGAAGGCAGTGGAATCGGGTTCCATCTTTTTTTTTTTTTTTTTTGCGGTATGCAGGCCTCTCACTGTTGTGGCCTCTCCTGTTGCGGAGCACAGGCTCCGGACGCGCAGGCTCAGCGGCCATGGCTCACGGGCCCAGTCGCTCCGCGGCATGTGGGATCTTCCCGGACCGGGGCACGAACCCGCGTCCCCTGCATCGGCAGGCGGACTCTCAACCACTGCGCCACCAGGGAAGCCCCGGGTTCCATCTTTTGAAGGGAGAAATGTGAAGGATTTATGGACACATTTTATAGGGATGCTGTTACTATAGTCCAGGCTAGAAGCAATGAGGCTTGGGATAGTACAGCGGCTAGAGGCACCCACTTGAGGCACTGTTATCAGGATGTCCCTTCTGGGCAGTTCATATGGTGGATGCAGGGCTTGCTGCCCTGTTGGCATCATTGTGTGAAGATAAAGGTGCACTGAGTGAGACCATGGCCACACGTCATCCTCTCAATCGACGTCCATTTGCAGTGCACAGACTGTAGAGCTGTAAGCTCTGGCTGTGTCTCCAAATCAATCTCGCCGTGACTTTCACTCATTGATTTTAGTTCTGTGAACTTGAGAGGATGAGATAAATTCCATTGCCTTTTAAAAATGACAGTCATTCAGTATTTGAGGAGCGCTATCACGCTGTCACCTAAGACTTCTCTTCAGGGGAACTTTCATTCTTTGTTGAAAGGACATGGTTTTGAGACTCTGATTCTGTTCTCTGCCCTGAAGATGGAGTCCAGTTTGTTATCTCCCCTCTGACCTGAGCAAAACACTCCATGTGTATTCTGGTTAGTGAGGTAGACGTTTCCTTTAACAGCACATTCACTGCATTTCTATGAATGTAGGCTAAGAGAAGCTGCATTTATTTTTTTCCTGCTAGCTGCATTACCCAAGCGTCATCTAAAATACTTGGGCTTAATGCACATCTCGTTTTCTACAATTTAGTTATTTGAATATAGATTCTGGACTTTTCCTTTATCTTTGCTTTTTTCTAAACACCTCTTTTGCTTGTATGAAGGGTTTATTATTATTATTCAACAGATGTTAGTGTTCTTATCCTCAAATAGTGGGCCATCTATTCTTTGTAGTTTTTTTTTTTTGGCCGCACTGCCATGGCATGCGGGATCTTACTTCCCCACCAGGGATTGAACTAGGGCCACGGCAGTGAAAGTGCTCAGTCCTAACCACTGGACCGCTAGGGAAGTCCCATCTTCGTGCATATTTTTTATGTAAAAGCCCCGATCTCAATAATAAATCCTTTTAATTTCCTTCACGTAATTTAGACTAAAGCCTTGGTTCATTTTCATAGTGTTGGCATACTGTGAGGTACCCTTGCGTTTTTTTCCTTTTTATGTATCTTTTGCTCAGGTAGTTGCACTCGCCCATCAAACTAGAATTTCCTACTGCATTTGGCTGGTGCCGTCGGTGACATCACGGTGTCAGTTATAGTGCTTGAGAACAGCTCTACCATATCTTTGGAAACTCCAAATGCATTAGAGTGTGGCCCGTCCTTTTCTCAGAGACAGGAAAAGGAAATCAGAAAGTGTTCACTGAAATGGATGTCAAGAGTCCACACGGAGGGCCGTGTCATAGTGGCCACTCTACCCTGCTTGGTGATACTCCCTGTTTAGCTACTATATAAATAAACTCAAAACATCTAATTAAAGCATTTCATTTTATCCCAGGAGATGTGTCTCATTGTGAGCTAGTGAATAAGTTCATGGGTTGACATGAAACATTTTACTGCTTCCAAGGAAACTAGTACTTCCGAAAAGATTCAGCTGTGAGGCCAGTGTGTGAAGAGGGTTTTAGGGAAATACAAAGCAAAGCAGATTACAGCTCCTAAACCTGGGGTCCATTGAAAGAAACCTGGTCCTCCAATGTCTTTTTGCTTGATCTCATGAATGATATTCGTTGTTTTTGTTTGTTTATTTTATAAAGCCCAGTCTCTTTAGCATGGTACCAAGTATTTAAGCCTAAGAGTGGATTCCCCTTTCTCCTCCTTAGGCTAGTTTAGTTTGCTCTGTTTTAGACTGACATCTGGTGGTCAAGAAGGATCAACCAATTGCCCTTGCAGTAAAAGAATTCTATCAAAGCAAAGGCGTGGCCATTTTGTGGTCAGCTATTGCCAGGAAATACTCCACAGGATTATTTATTTTCACTTTCTCTTGTACATGAATCATAGGGGCTGTCTGAATTTGACCACACTTATCAAAGTCTTTAAAAATACTTACAGTGTTTTGACCGCCACTTTAAAAAATATATCTCAAATAAAGGCATGCAGACAGATTTATGTACAAGCATGTTCCTCAAAGTGTAATTTATAATAGCAAATTTGGAACTAACCCAAATATTCAAAAACAAGGATTGTTAAAATTAGAGTGTTGCATTCCATGGTGCGCTCATACTTTAGAGGAACATTTAATGACATGGGAAAATGTTTATGATGTCTTACGAAGTGAACAAAACCAATTAGAAAACAAGTAAAGTTCCATGATCCTGGTTTTGGTTTTCTGTATATTTCCTCCTTTCAAAGGCATGAACGTGTAATATTTTTGGAAGCAGAAGGTAAAAAACCCCCAACATCATAAATGTTATATAAGTATGGCTACATGCATAGTAGAGTATCCAACTTTTTTCAAAGTAACCAGTCCTTTAAGATATCTCACCTGAAACTTTGTCCGGTAAACATGTTCCTATAGAATACTGGTGCAAAAGGTCATGAACAATTGTTTCACTGTTCTTGGGATAAGTAATAATCCAGGAAGCTTGAGCACGCAGCTGCCACTCCAAGTTTGCTAACGGGTCTTGTGGCTGAGACAAAAAGCATGATATTTCTTGCATGGCCCTAGAGACTCATTAATTTGTTCTAAGGCTTATATTTTGCTTCTAAGAGTTGGTGGTGGGGCAGTGGAAGAAGATACAATTTAAATCTCTGTGCCATAACCAGGGTTCTATTTTACAATTGGACACAGTCCATTTCTTAAAGCATTTTTAAGACATAGCTTTGAGATTTTTCTTTGTGCATTGAACAGGTATAAATAGACTGCTTTGCTTGCTTCATTGGGGGATTTGCCCAGAAAGAGAAGGCTAAAGGGATCTCACAGGATGGAGCTAGGAGCAGCTGCCCCTGGGTCCTGAGAGCAGCTGTGTGGTGAGCCCAAACCAGCTAGGTGTCCCTTTCAAGGGGCTTTACATTTCACGGTTGTTTGCTTAATATATTTGGACACAATTTCCACATACATGGTTAACATGCCACTTTTGTCTATTCTCAGGGCACCAGGTGGCAGCTCCAAGAAGAGGAAAATCGTTTTCAGAGCTCCCTGCTGGCTCAATCAACGCTTTTCAGTTCTCTTAATGAGATGGTTAACCTCTTTTCTCATTTAACCAATCGGTCAACAAAACTTTGATGGCTCTTACAGGAGTTGTTTATGATTTTCACTCATACAAGTATTAACGCCATTGCCCTTAGATTGACAAACAGGAATTCAACTAATCCTCCAGCTCTAGTTGGAAATAGATCCCCTTATGGATCTTCTACCCCATAAATTCTGCTAAATTCCTGGCTGGGGCGTAACGAACATTGCTACTTAGTCATTTTCAGAGAAAAAGAAATGAAATCTGACTGGCATACATTAACCTGTGTGTGTGTGCTTAAACACATGTGCAAAGACACACTGACTTATTCATCTGACTATTACCTTATCTGACGTTAAATATGAATGTGCATAGCGGACTATGGTTAAGTGAATATTACATTTTTTTTAGTTATTAAGCAGTTCTTCCTCTTCTGTCAGTCATGTTTTAGAAGGATTTCAATAAATACTCATTGGCTGTTTTTATGTTTTGGTGCTTTTGTCTAAGTAAAACATTCTCAAAATAACATTCACTGGGAGATAGGACTCAATGCAGAAATATTCGCTTTAAACGTACCCTTTTGTATATAACGCAAGGTCATGTTCTATTGTCATAATGATCTTTAAGATGTGGTGGATGGAGTATTTAGAGCGGGAGTTACAGAAAATCAGGGACAGAGAATTTGCTTTTCAAAGTTAGACCTTTCTTGAAGTGTTCTAACTTCAAATAAAATTTTAACTTTTAAGAAGTTGTTCCCTGGGCTTCCCTGGTGGCGCAGTGGTTGAGAGTCCACCTGCCGATTCAGGGGACGCGGGCTCGTGCCCCGGTCCGGGAAGATCCCACATGCCGCGGAGCGGCTGGGCCCGTGAACCATGGCCGCTGAGGCTGCGCGTCCGGAGCCTGTGCTCCGCAACAGGAGAGGCTACAACAGTGAGAGGCCCGCGTACCGCAGAAAAAAAAGTTTAAGGAAGATCTTCCCTTCTTTTTTTGATCAAGGAAACTATGCTGAAAAAAAATGATCTTTTACTTCAATGTGCTGAGCCTAAATTGTTAGCCTAGAATATCAGATATTAGAAGTCCATGATTTAGAAGTCAAGAACAAACTATATTTCAATGAGTCTATTCCTAGGTTTTATAAACTGAGGAATAAAGTGAGAGAAGAAAAAGATACAAACTCATAAAATGTTAACATAATATTAGTTCTACTTTATAGAGTCCCCGTTACAGTTTGTTTTTCTCATCGCATGGTTGTTTATATATATATATATATATATATATATATATATATATATATATATATATTGAATTTTATTTATTTACTTTTTTATACAGCAGGTTCTTATTACTTATCTATTTTATACGTATTAGTGTATATATGTCAATCCCAATCTCCCAACTCATCCCCCCTGCCCTGCCCCGCTTTCCCCCCTTGGTGTCCATACGTTTGTTCTCTACATCTGTGTCTCTATTTCTGCCCTGCAAACTGGTTCATCTGTACCATTTTTCTAGATTCCACATATATGTGCTACCATACTATATTTGTTTTTCTCTTTCTGACTTACTTCACTCTGTATGCCAGTGTCTAGGTCCATCCACATCTCCAGCATGGTTGTTTATATATATTAATAGCAGCTCAAGTAGTTCCTTGCCCCAACTTCTCCTTATCACTCTAGTTAACAGTGCTATTCCGTAGAGTTTTCTGTGAAGATGTTGAAATTCTATATCTGAGCTGTCCACTATGGTAGCCACTAGCTTCATGTGACTTTGGAGGACTTGAAATGTGGTTGCTGTGATCAAGAAACGGAATATTTAGTTTTATTTAATTTTAATCAATTTCAACTGAACTAGCCACATGTGGTTACTGTATCTGATAGCACAGCTCCAGTCCATAACTGGTTTTATTATCCACATAGTACTCAGCACGAACTGCAATTACCTTTTACATTTCATTTATTTCCTTGTTAGTTGTCTGTGTTCTCTTTACTAGGTTGTAAGCTCCCTGAGAGACCTGGTCTACCTCTTACTCAGCTGTGTCTTTATTACTGAGAACAGTGTATGGTATGTGGTAGGTACTCAAATTATTTATCAAAAATATTCAAGGATGTTATTATTATGCACACTCTACAGATGATCAGGAGCAAAGAGGGAACGTACCTTGTGAAAGGTGGCAGGTTTTTGAACTCTGGACTATCTGACTCAACCTCAGAATCCTTCCCTTTTACCAGTTGGCCAATCATGGCATCACTTCAGGCTCCTGATAGACAAGCTCCAGGCATGGAAACTGTTTTGGTTGAATTAACACAAAAACCTGAGTGGTCCCTGATGTGTTTTGATTGTTGGTATTCTGGCCAGGAAACTTTCAGGCATTTGGGTTAAGGCACTGTCCCAGAAGTATATATATTACAACTGAGGGATAATATTTTAATCTCGAATTTCCCAGACTGTTCATACCACTTAAGAATTCTGACCCTCTTTGAGATGTTATTAATTGCTCTACTATATGGGGGAAAAGTTTCTGGAAATGTGTTTTTCCTAAAATGTCTTTATATATGTAAGAGATAAATAAAATACATTTTCTCAGCTGCACTTATTATTTTGAGATAATCTACTTAAGAAAAAAGTAGTCAAAAGTCCTAAAAAGCTACACGTAGGAACCCCAGAGGCTGGCCTGCCCAATGATACACACTAACAACTTATTACAAATGATCTTCAGGGTAACCCGTAGGCTGTCAACGTACTACTGCTGTCTGTGTTGTCTGACGTGGTAAACTTACAATGACACTTTTGTGATATTATCTTGTTTATTTTTTGTTAAACGCTCATACTATACAAATGTATTTCTATGTGTCTGTGTCTGGAAGAGAGAAGCTTTAAATAAAGAGTGTTCAAACTTATTTAAATAAACAAGTCAACTCTTCCAAAGAAAGTGAACCATGGTAGCCTCCACTTTCTTAAAAAACAAGAAGCGTGCTTTTCAAGATGAAATAGAGACTTTTTCAGTGGCCAAATGTAAGACTACCTGAATACTGGGAAGCATCAGTTTTATGTTCTTATCTTAGCAACCATACACCTGTGCCAAACATTTTCACAGGACGTTGTAAGGAAACAAAATAAATGGACAGACTTAAGGCTATGTCTGAAACACACTCTGACGTGGCAACAGCGCTCTTAATATTAAGCAATAACCGACGCAAAATACAATTTTCATTTAAAAAGATGACAAAATGTAAAAGTAATGATGTTTTAACCTGACACGTGCTGCTGTCTTTTTTGTTAAGAGAATCAATATCACTCACTATGTTTTATTGTTGTTTCCTTATGCTGTTCCAAAGTATAAAGAAATGCACCTGAACTAATTTTACTCGTTTCCTGAGGGATAAAATGAAATCTTTGACCGTTTTTTGCCAATCTTTTAAATCTAAGTGTACATTATATCTTACAAACTCCTTTTGGTGTTTTGTCAATACGTTGAAAGTTTTAAAGTGCCTTATAGTTAAATACATTTAAGAAACGACTTTAGCCCTTTAACACCTCAGAATTCAGCAAACCAGATTAGTATTTTGGCTAGCTTTCTCTTTTCAGGGAGTATGACTCTTCAAACCAAAATGAGTCTGTTTGGACTGAGAGGCAGAGGAAATTGATTAGCAAGTACTGATAAGAGGGAACAAGCCTTGGTGACATTTCCCGGTGGGGGCCTGGGATGTCAAGGAGGCAGCATGAGGGCACTTGGGGGAGAGTAAGAGAGAGAGGCTTGGCCTGGCCTATGTCCTAATCCCCCTTATGAGGCAGCAGGGACCAGATCCAGGCTTGGGGTCCTTGGGTTCTAAAGTGGAGTATATTGTCCCAAATCATCAGGAATGTCTTTGCAACTGGAGGATACCTGTCAGTCAAAGTTCTTAAAGTGTGTGATGGGTCAAGCAAGGAAAACCAGGAAAATTTGATAAGGTCAAAGGTAAGAGCAGACCCCCAAATTGGAGAAAATCAAAAGTGTGAAGCAATTCAATGTAATAAGAGCATGGTTAGAAATAAAGAAGCTTGAAGCTCATTGGGTAAGTACGTGGGCTTGAGGTGTCTTATTTTAACCCGAAATAAAGATACAGAAGGTGGCAATATTGGAATTTGAACCAACCCCAGAATTCAAATTCTTCCTCCTATTTGCACAATAGGGTTCCTATCCTTTCTCTTTTTCTCACTAAAGGAACTTCCTTTTGTATATAATGCTGATAATGGTAGTCTTCTCATGAGACCACTGTGAGGATTAAATGATTATAAAGCCATAAATCATTTAGACCCACATCTGTTACAGGTTGGTGCTCTGTAAATATGGGCTGTTATTATTAAGTCAAGAAAGGTCCTGGGCTTCCCTGGTGGCGCAGTGGTTGACAGTCTGCCTGCCGATGCAGGGGACGCGGGTTTGGGCCCTGGTCTGGGAGGATCCCACATGCCGCGGAGGAACTGGGCCCGTGAGCCACGACTACTGAGCCTGCGCATCTGGAGCCTGTGCTCCGCAACGGGAGAGGCCGCGATGGTGAGAGGCCCGCGCACCACGATGAAGAGTGGTCCCCGCTTGCCACAACTAGAGAAAGCCCTCGCACAGAAACGGAGACCCAACACAGCCAAAAATAAATAAATAAATAAATATTAAAAAAAAAAAAAAAAAAAGAAAGGTCCTGAGTTGTAATCATGAACAGAGCTAGATGAGGGTAGAATGCTATAGTATGTCGTTATACTTGTGCTTTGGAATCAGACAGGTCTTGGACAAGTTATTCCAGCCTTCTCTTCGTTAGTAGGATAGAGATACTAACTACATCATTAGTTTGCTGTGAAGGTGAAATTAAACAGTGTATATGAAGTGCATAGCACTTTGCTCCTTGTTACAAGGTTCAGGCTCTGTAAACGAAGGGCTTGCAGCCTGATTTCATTGGCTATTGGCCATTGAGTAGACTGGCTTAAATGTAAAGGATTAGATAAACATTTGAGATTTCGGTGAAAAGCCAACACTTAACATTGATCCATGGCTTGGAAAACCTGATTTTCAAAGTTCTTCATGCCAAAATGCCAGTGCCATATAAATGTACCAGATACTTATGATTGCTAAGCATGCAATTACCTCTCATAATTGGACCTTTTCTTTCTTTTTTTTTCCAGAAGGCTTAATTTTTAAAAAAATTTTTTATAAGCAGGTTCTTATTAATCATCCATTTTATACACATCAGTGTATACATGTCAATCCCAATTGCCCAATGCGTCACACCACCACCCCAACCCCCCTCCGCTTCCCTCCTTGATGTCCATACATTTGTTCTCTACATCTGTGTCTCTATTCCTGCCCTGCAAACTGCTTCATCTGTACCATTTTTCTTGGTTCCACATATATGCGTTAATATACGATATTTGTTTTTCTCTTTCTAACTTACTTCACTCTGCACGACAGTCTCTAGATCCATCCACGTCTCTACAAATGATCCAATTTCATTCCTTTTTATGGCTGAGTAATATTCCATTGTATATATATGTACCACATCTTCTTTATCCATTCATCTGTCGATGGGCATTTAGGTTGCTTCCATGACCTGGCTATTGTAAATAGTGCTGCAATGAACATTGGGGTGCATATGTCTTTTTGAATTATGGTTTTCTCTGGGTATATGCCCAGAAGTGGAATTGCTGGGTCATATGGTAGTACTATTTTTGGTTTTTAAAGGAACCTTCATACTGTTCTCCCTCCATAGTGGCTGTATCAATTTACATTCCCACCAACAGTGCAAGAGGACTCCCTTTTCTCCACACCCTCTCAAGCATTTGTTGTTTGTAGATTTTCTGATGATGACCATTCTGACTGGTGTGAGGTGATACCTCGTTGTAGTTTTGATTTGCATTTCTCTAATAATTAGTGATGTTGAGCAGCTTTTCATGTGTTTCTTGGCCATCTGTATGTCTTCTTTGGAGAAATTGGACCTGTTATTTCTGACGGCCCCACCTTGATGCAGTCTTCATACTTATTTGGGCTGCAGAAAAATAACAGCAACAACAACGCATATTATCAAGGTCAGAACTTAGGGAGGCTTTCCAGAAGGGCCAATATTTTATTTCAAGTTCTACCAAAGGCTGATTCTTTGTAAAAAATGCTTGGTGAGGACATAGGGCCTATTCTTTTTGATGAGTACCATTTTTCACTTACATTTATTTCAGGCAGTTCATGACTTAAAAGGGCAGAAGTCATTGGAAAGGAATCATGTAAAAATGTGATGAGCAGTTTGCTGGAGACAAAAGTCTTTGTGGTGAATGAGGGAAAAGGTATGTTATGTCAGACATTAAACTTTAGAACTTCTGCATCTGTGGAAGATCACAGAACCCCACCTTTGAGTATGTAAGAGTGTGGAAAAACTATAAAGGATGTGTCATTATTATACCAGTCCCTCAGCTGAGGAAATTACTTGATCCTTCAGATATTTTTAAATATCTAACCTTTACATCTTTTCTGCTTTTTTAATTGCTTACCTAAATCGTTGGCTTGAATATTATCAGTGTCATGACAGCCTTAAATTGTGGTCAAAAGATACCATCTTCCAGTTATAGGAAAAATAAGTACTAGGGCTGTAAGCCACAACATGATAAATATAATTAACACCGCTCTATGTTATACGTGAGAGTAGTTAAGAGAGTAAATCCTAAGCGTTTTCATCAAAAGAAAACAATTTTTTTCCTTTATTTTGTATCTGTATGAGATGGTAGATGTTCCCTGAACTTGTGGTAATCATTTCATGATGAATGTAAGTCAAATCATTATGCTGAACACCTTAAACTTATATAGTGCTGTATATAATTTATAGCTCAATATATCAGGAAGAAAAAAATGACTTCTCTCATTCATATGACATAGTTTAATGGTTTAGATTTGATTTCTTTTAAAAATAAAAAAATATATTTTTAATAAAGTACCTTCTCCTTCCCTCTCTCCCCGCCCCTTGCCAAAAAAAAATTTTTTTTTTTAAACCATGTAAGTTAAAGACCTTTGGTGGCTTTCTAACCTGTCAGCTTGACTAGGCTGAATTGCATTTTCCACAATTTGCTTTCCTTCATGCTGCATTGAGGCAGCCCCAGCAGAGATTCCTGTGTGAGGCACGGAGGGCAGAAGAAAGCCCTGGCTTTTTTCAGCTCATACACAGTGTTGCTGATCTGCACATCCTTGGTGGGGGCAGCACTGGGTCTGTAACTGCTCCCCCATCCTCCAACCCTCCAACAGCTCTTCAGACTTTTAGGCTAGGTACACAAACACATATAGGTGTGTGTGTCTAAATGAGCGACAAAAGGCTCCGAGCTCTCTAGGACACCTTGGCACAAAGGTCAGCGGTAAAGGGTTTCAGCCTGTCCAGCTCGTGCTTGTGGATTCCAGCTTGTTCTTGCTTTTCCCCATCTTACATCCATCTTCCATTCCGACAGCCAAGTTAAACATTCGTGACCAATCCATGTGTGCATGTGTATATAATTACATATATGGAGAATATATGCACATAATTATATATATATGGAGAATATACATACATAATATTATATATGAAGAATATTCATATATAACTTTATGTATGTTTTTTCTTTCTTTTTTTTTTTTCTAGTTGTCTGCTTCTGTGATTGAGCCCTGAGCAATTCCTTGACACCCATCCTAGACTTTCCTCCAGAGATACCCGCTGTTGCCAAGGCTGCGCCATGACCTAGATTTTTTCTGTGCATGTACCTAGACATCACGGATCACACCCAACATGTGTCTCACTGTGCCAGGTGCTTCCATGTGATTTAGAAAAAAGAATGGAGGCTCAGACTGCTTATGCCATCTCTCCTGAAGTGTCATTTTATTGATATCAAGCTAGACTTCTATTTCTCAGATGTCTTTGCTGACCTGACAGTGATCATTCCCCTTTTTGTTAGCAACTAGTCTAATTAAGGTTTTCTGTTAATAACTTAAAGTTTCCCCTCTCTTGCTTGAGTAAGGCAGTTACTTTTGCAACCACTGAATAACATAGGTCACGTAGACTCAGAGTAAGGATTAAAAAACTCATCCATCTACCTGTTATTCCCTCTTTTCTTAGTGATTTATAGGACGTTTTTAGGTCAAGGGTGAACATTCGTAATTTTACACCAGGAAAAAACATCATTCATATATTTCTTACTTTGATTTATATTGTTTCCAGTTCTGTCAGCCTCAGTGGAGGTCCAAGGTTTGGGTGCAAAATACAAATGATTGAAAATCTAAATTATGTAAGGCATACTAATAGCTATTGTGAGAAAATGTAAGAAATTATAAGAAATAACCTCTGTTTTCTAGCTTGTAATCTGGTTAGGGAGATAGGCACAAACATGTAAAAACCTAATTTATAACAAAAGACTTAAATTACAGCTCAAAAAATTGATGATATGTCACAGACTACTGTACAATGAATCACATGAAAGCAGAAGATTTGGAGAAGTTGTTTTCACTTGGAGTTGGGATGGGGGCTGGAGACAGAGGGTGAGAAGAAGCTGAGAAGCGTCTTCCAAACTCTTTATCTGCCTGTTGTCTTCCCCAGCCTGAGAAGCTCTGCTTGAAAGAAGAGCACATCAAGTCTTTTTTTTTTCCTTTTCTTAGCAAAGTCAAATTACTCCTTTTGAATCAAGACTCGAAGACTCATCACTGCTCTGCATCTCTCCACAGCCTCCCCCTGCACCCTGGGTCTTTTCCCAACTGTCCAAACCGCAAAGAGTACGTTTCAAAATCACTTTTACTTACATTCAGCAACAGAAAACCAAGTTACTTTCTTCTAATGTGTTTTTTTCTTCGTGATTATTTTTAAACTTACTATTCACACTTAAAATAGGTATATGCCCCCAATTTTTTTTTTTTTTTTTTTTTTTTTTTTTTTTTTTTGCAGTACGCGGGCCTCTCACTGTTGTGGCCTCTCCCGTTGCGTAGCACAGGCTCCGGACGCGCAGGCTCAGCGGCCATGGCTCACGGGCCCAGCCGCTCCGCGGCATGTGGGATCCTCCCGGACCGGGGCATGAACCCGTGTCCCCCGCATCGGCAGGCGGACTCTCAACCACTGCGCCACCAGGGAAGCCCTATGCCCCCAATTTTGATTTAATTTTTTCTGAAGTATGGCCGCGACATTAATCACAAATTCCTGGGTGACTTTTATGTGCAGGCAGGATTGAGAGCCACTGTGCTAAGCATGCTTTGAGAAAAGCTGCCCTGACTAGAACTGGCAGTTTATGTGCCTCTTACCCTATTCCCCCAGTTAGGTGGCAAGCTTGTCAAGGGAGGGATCGGAGCCTTGCTCATCATTGTGATTAATGTATGCACTTCGGGAAAGGGAGCTTCTTGATTAACCCAGGTCTACAATGTATTACCTGGGATTCCAAAATGTCAAAGCTCTGCAAATGGAAAAATGTTTCTTAACTCATTTGGGAACAAAATCTGACCTCAACTAAGATTGTCTATTTATCGTTTCTTTGTGGATGTTTATTTGTTTCACTGCAGAATGTTAATGTGTTTGATTATGGGGTGCTTCCCTAGACTCACCTGAGGGCATTGCATATTTTAATACACTGCTGCACACGCACACACGCACACACACGCACACACACTCACACACACACACACACAGGGTATCCAAAAACAGTTGTGAATTGTGAAACACATCTGACCCCAGGGCTTCAGGGAAGATATTGTAGAGCACTATTTATCGATGTTCCACTTGAGGATTTAAGAAAGCTGAGGTATTAGGGCTATGGTAGAATTTCGAATTTAGGCCAGTGGTTCTCAAAACTGATAGAATCACCTGTGGAGCTTTTAAAACCTAGCAGTACTCTGGTGCTACATCCAGAGATTCCGATTCAATTGATCTGGGTTTGGGCCTGAACATCAGATGTCTTTTAACTTTCTAGGTTTTACTACTGGGCAGCCAAAGCTGAGAACCAATAACATAGACTAATGATTCTTAGCTGGGAGCTTGCATGCCCCTTCCTTTCATCTGAGGAATGTTTTCAAATGGCAAACGATGCTTTGGAGACACGCCTCCATTGCTTCACACAGTTATTGGGGGCCATCGTCATCCACGAGGAGGGGGTTGAGGCCCTTAGTTGTGTCTGTATAGAAAAAACTGAGAACCAGTGATTGAGAGGTTAGATAGGGCAAGGGAGTTCTAGGTGCTGAGATGAGCTTGGAGAAAGAAACAAAGGCCGGGGATGCAAGGGGCCTAAGGAGAATAGAAAATAGTTTGGATTGACTGAAGGATAAGGCTGGAGAGGCAGTTTTAGGACCTTGTATGCTTACCTTATTATCACTCAAATACTTTTGTTTGTTTCTTTAGATACTTTAAACTGTCCTTTTCTGCATTCATTGTTTAAAGTTAGCTTTTTCTGTTCTCCTGCTATCTGGCAGTAAACAGACTCCAATTTTCAAAATTTATTTAGCAGTGCTTTCCTTTTCCATGGTGGTCTCACTGTTAGCCTCTCTGGTACCAGGTGTGGGTTCTTGATGCAATGCTGTGCAAATTCACAGCAGAAGAGAGTGAATTACGCACTGGAGGTGGGCGGGCGGAGGTGTCTGTGTTGAGAACTAAGTGTGTGGCCTGCCAAGGAACACGCGGAGTTATCATACATAAGGTTGTAACATGTAACGCTGGCTGCTTTCCACCTTGGAGAATTTGTGCTTCATGGGTGGAATGTCATTCCTGTGAGCTATATTGGACACCCACCCTGTTTTAATTTATAGTGGCATGGAAGAGCCATAAATTATGAGCTTTAAAAACCAGCCTCAGTAATGACAAACGAATTGGGTCGTGTAATGTGCATTATTACCATGTTCAGACTGTGTCTGTCTCCTGATAAAATCACCTCCAAAGGTGATTTTATCTCCCTCTTTGGAATCTTAAAACAGTGAAGGAATGCTTCTAAAATGTAACAAAAGTACTTGGTTTAGAGTAAATATTCAACAATGTTAATAATTGTCATCGTTCATGGTTTTTGTTGTTGCCATTTATGGAGGTGTTGTGAGGTTGGTGGCCTGGGCTGTAGCACCTGATCCCTTGGGGACTTGATAAAGTGACCTTCTCAAATGGAAAACCATCTCCCCATAGCTGTCATGCTCCTTTGCTCAAGTTGGCCATGTCATTCCCATCAATCTTCAAATTGGGACCAAATATGTGATTAGGCCTAGCTTAGGAAGAGATGCTTGAATATTTAAACTTGAGTCCTTTGTTGTTGGCTATTTGAGAAAAATGAATCTGTAAGAGGCACCTTGGTTTAGAGGAAAAGGTCCCAGATTAGGAGGTTAAAGAACTGGGTTCTCATTCGGGTTCCACTACAGACTAGAGTTGAAGGCATGAGCAGGTTGCTTTGTAGTTCTGGGCACTCCCTTATGGGTAAATGGAAAAATCAAACTAGCTGACTGCTATCATCCTAACCCCCTCTATGGTTATTTGATTATGAGTTTAAAGAAAACCAATATTAAACTGAAATGGTAGACGCTGAAGGTTTTCTGCCTGAAAGCCTGCACAAGGGATTAGCAAGCTGCAGGCTGAAGAACAAATTCGGATCGCCACCTGTTTTTGTATGATATGTGAGCAGAGAAAGTTTTTTTTATGATCTCCAACAATTATATTTTA
Source organism: Delphinus delphis (assembly GCF_949987515.2). NCBI lineage: Eukaryota > Metazoa > Chordata > Mammalia > Artiodactyla > Delphinidae > Delphinus > Delphinus delphis. The sequence continues at coordinate 47,884,614 of NC_082687.1, forward strand.
AAGGATTATATAAGTACCTACATAATCTACTTAATTTTGCCCCTTGGTTGAAAGCCTAAAATATCTGCTATCTGGCCCGTTACAGTAAAACTTTGCCAACTCCTGTATTATTCACAGAAAGTTAAAATAGGGACCCTTGTGATGATCTTTAGTTACCAAAGAAAGGTTTACTCCACGCTTCTCTTCAAGGTGGATGACGCTCTTATATTTTCCCATGAGTGAAATTAATCATTCCTTTTGCTTTTAATTAGTGCTTTAAAAAGCATTCGATTTTATCAGAAGAATGGCAGTCATTTTTACAATTAGATTTAGATTGGGGATGGCCTCAGCCTTTTATGTTCCTTTTTGGCAATCCGAGGAGAACATATTGTTTCTTTTTTTCATGATTCATACAGCACAGAACTCTGTTTCTGGGAAAAACCAACATAACTGGTTGTGTCCTGGGATTTTCAGTTCTGGAGCTGGGCAACATGCCTCTTTCTTTTCTGACCATGAAGATATAAGGATATGAGGGCTGATGCTATCAGTGGTCCATAGGTCTCTAGCCTTTCAAAGAGGTGTAAAGAATGAAGCTGGCATAGGGGTACCAGAAAAATCTGTAACAAAGAGGGAGAAACAAGCTTGCAGTTTGGGACCCTGCTTCATACTCCTGCCCTTTCTGCTTGTGTGAGCCCCGATTTTCCGCTTTTGCCCAGGTTAGCTCAAATGGGGTTGTAGCTAGAGTATTTTTGGCTGGAAAGACTATTCGTTTTTCTCTGAATGTGAACCTTGGAACTTCGGGATGTGACCTTTTTTAAAATTTTATTTATTTTTTTATACAGCAGGTTCTTATTAGTTATCCATTTTATACACATCACTGTATGCATGTCAATCCCAATCTCCCAATTCATCACACACACACCCCCGCCACTTTCCCCACTTGGTGTCCATACGTTTGTTCTCTACATCTGTGTCTCTATCTCTGCCCTGCAAACCGGTTCATCTGTACCATTTTTCTAGGTTCCACATATATGCGTTAATATACGATATTTGTTTTGCTCTTTCTAACTTACTTCACTCTGTATGACAGTCTCTAGATCCATCCACGTCTCCACAAATGACCCAATTTCATTCCTTTTTATGGCTGAGTAATATTCCATTATATATATGTACCACATCTTCTTTATCCATTCATCTGTTGATGGGCATTTAGGTTGCTTCCATGATTTGGCTATTGTAAATAGTGCTGCAATGAACATTGGGGTGCATGTGTCTTTTCGAATTATGGTTTTCTCTGGGAATATGCCCAGTAGTGGGATGGCTGGGTCTATGGTAGTTCTATTTTTAGTTTTTTAAGGAACGTCCATAGTGTCTGTATCAATTTACATTCCCAGCAGCAGTGCAAGAGGGTTCCCTTTCCCTACATCCTCTCCAGCATTTGTTGTTTGTGGATTTTCTGATGATGGCCATTCTAACTGGTGTGAGGTGATGCCTCACTGTAGTTTTGATTTGCATTTCTCTAATAATTAGTGATGTTGAGCAGCTTTTCACGTGCTTCTTGGCCTCTGTATGTCTTCTTTGGAGAAATGTCTATTTAGGTCTTCTGCCCGTTTTTGGATTGGGTTGTTTGTTTTTTTAATATTGAGCTGCATGAGCTGTTTATATATTTTGGAGGTTAATCCTTTGTCCGTTGATTCGTTTGCAAATATTTTCTCCCATTCTGAGGGCTGTCTTTTCGTCTTGTTTGTAGTTTCTTTTGCTTTGCCAAAGCTTTTAAGTTTCGTTAGGTCCCATTTGTTTATTTTTGTTTTTATTTCCGTTACTCTAAGAGGTGGATCAAAAGATATCTTGCTGTGATTTATGTCAAAGAGTGTTCTTCCTATGTTTTCCTCTAAGAGTTTTGTAGTGTCTGGCCTTACATTTCGGTCTCGAATCCATTTTGAGTTTATTTTTGTGTATACTGTTAGGGAGTATTCTAATTTCATTCTTTAACATGTAGCTGTCCAGTTTTCCCAGCACCACTTATCGAAGACACTGTCTTTTCTGGGATGTGAACTTGTTTGGAAATAGGGTCTTTACAAATGTAATTACTTAAGAACCTGGAGAAGAAACCATCCAGGATTTTGAGTGGACCCTAAATCCAGTGACTGATGTCCTTATAAAACGTCCTCTCCTTGGGGGACACACAGAGAAGGCCATGTGAAGATGGAGGCAGAGATTGGAGTGATGCTACCACAAGCCAAGGGAATTCAGAAGCTACCAGAAGCTGGAAGAAGCAAGGAAGGATCTGCTTAGAGCCTTTGGAGGCCCTGCTGTCTCCTTGATTTCAGACTTCTGGCCTCCTGAATGTGAGAGAATGAATTCCTGTTGCTTTAAGCCACCCATCTGTGGTAATTCATGATGACAGTCCTCAGAAATTAATGACTCTTCTAGTATCTGGTCAAAGAGAACAAAAGCATCTCTTGCTTTTCTGAGTACCTAATGGAGGCCACAGCACTTCACCTGGGTTACAGTTGTCATCGTGCTGCACTATAATGACAAGCTCACATCTCTCTGTTTTCTACTAGGGGGTGTCTCTTCAAGGGTAAAGATCCTGGTCGTCCTTTGGATCTGCTCCCTCTCCTAGCACAGTGCCTGGTCCGTCACTGATGCCCAATGAAAATTTGTTGCATGAATGAAAGAATGAAGATATCCAACACTGCACTAATCAGTGAAGGGGAGGAACAAAACCATGGGGTTTCTCCAGGAGTTTAAAAGCCTGGATGGGGAGGAAAGATGAACCTGAAGCAGATATCCTGCAGCAGTGCTAATGAAAACCAGTCTGAGTGTGACTCAAGGAGATGCCAAGGATATATTTAATTCATACAGCTCTCTACACCTGTCCCCTCCCTCTGGCCTCCACAGCACAGCATCTGCTCTGGAACCAGATTGGCTGGCTCCACAGCCTGGTTCTGCTACCTGGGAAGCTGAGTGACTCTCCCAGCCAGTTTCCTCACTGGAATCTGGTTTTTAAGGGTTTTATGTGGGTCAAATAAGATAATACATGTAAAGTGCTTAGACAGTGCCAAGCAACAAGTAAGTGCTCAGAAAGTGTTAGCGGGTGATTACTATTATTATTCCAGTCTTTTCTCTCAGGCACTGCTCCTCATTTCCACAGAACACTCTGCCATTACCTTGAACATGACACTTCTAAAACCCAACTTTACCTCCCTCCACCAACTGGCTTCTCTCTCTCTCTTTTCCTTAGAGTGCATCTTCTCCCCGGCAGCCTTACTTAAAACCTTAAAGCCGTGCTTAACTTCCTGCTTGTCTGAATACATCAGCAAATTCCCTGTAAACTCTTTTCCACTTGTCCTTTCCTGTTAGCTCCTGCTACTACACGTCCTAATTCAAATTAGAAGGTCACTGGCAATTCATACAGGACTCAGAGTGCCTGTACTCCTTCAGCTAATTATAAATCACGGTTAAAGTCCTGTGTGTGTGCAGAGTATGAATACAGGCGTACAATCCGTGTATGTACTGTATATATAAGCAGTGCTATTTGTTATGCAGCATGTTCCTTGAAATCTTCAATATTTATTATGATTCGAATTTTCTTTTGTTCTTAAGCAAAGACTATTTTAATTCAAAATTTATGTGTTGTTTTGTAAGGTTTCAGTAGATGGAAATTATGTCTTATGCTTCTTGTCTCCCATAGAGCACATGGCAGGTGCTGGGTATATTCTAGGGAATTACTCAGGCCCAAACTCTAGGGAATCCCCCTCCATGTCTCTGGACAGGCAACTCCACCTCCAAAACACGGCAAGTCTGGCCAGCTCACCCTTCAAAGACATGGCAAATAGAATCCCATCTCCCCTCTGCACTGCTGCACTCAGGGTCTAATCACCACTGTCTCTTGCCTAGATGACTCGAAACATCTCTTCCTGGTAACCCTCTCCACCCTTGTCACCTTTAATTCTATTCTTCACACAGCTTCCAGAAGGATGTTTTAAAAACATAAACCTTAAAATCCTATCTATCACACTTAGAAGACATTTCAAACTTGAACCCTTTGGAGTGGCCTCTTCTCCAAGACAAAAACATTTTTGTTTTGAAAACAGGGAATGTTAGTATCAACAAGAGGTCCTGGGAGGGACAGGGAGGGCCCCAAGGGGCTTCTATAATTTAACATTTTTCTCACCTTGTGTCTAGGTATTATCCCTGCCACCTATTCTGCTCTAGCCGTTCTTGCTTTCACTTATTCCACCAGCATTCAAGTTCCTATCTGTTGCATGGCGTCAGTCACATTTCTGCTGCAATTATGCTGTATAATCCCCCATTTCCCCAGATCTTAGTGGCTTAAAATGAAAACTTTTCTCTTGCTCATGGCTATGTGCACTGTTGGGACAGCTCTGCTTCAGGCTGGGGTCGGGGTCAGGTGTGCCCCACTGGTCTTTCATCCTGGAAGCGGTGACCACCACAACATGTGCTTCAGATGACAGATGGCAGGGACAGTGGGGACCAAGCAAAACCATACAAGGACACTCAAAACTTTTGGACAGATGTGATTTTATGACATCCACTCCCATACCGTTGGGCCCAAAGCCCTACACACACCAGAGCCTGAGGTTGGTGAGGGGAGAAACTGCGCAAGGCCATGGCATGGCTGGGCAGGGAAGGAGATGTGTAACACATAAAACTCTCTACCTGTTGGCCTCAGGGACTTTGCTGCTGCTGCTGCAACTTCGCCTGGGCTACTTTTCCACCAGATTTCATTTCTTCACTTTATCCAGGTCTTTGTTCAAATGTTACCTCATCAGAGGGACCTTCCTTGATCTCCCCTGAGATAGAAACCCAGAAACCCAGTCATTCTATAATACTTATCCTGCTCTATTTTCATTCTTAGCGCTCACCTCCCCATGAACCGATCTACCGTATTATCTACCGATCTACCTGTGTACCTGCCCTTTTCCGTGGTATCAGGAGCCTCGCTGAGCTCCATCTCTGTATCACCAGTAGGTGAACCAGTGCAGTGCATCTCTGTATCACCAGTAGGTGAACCAGTACTGACCTGTCAGTACTTGATAAGTAGTGGTTAGATTAAGCAAATTACATAATACTAATGACTGCTTTTCTTTTCTTAGAAGAAAGAGTAATTAAATGGGTAAAATTACAATCAGAACTTGTCATGCCAGGAAGATTATATAATTTTTTTGTTATGTTTGAGGCTGTGTGTGTGTGTGTGTGTGTGTGTGTGTGCGCATGGGAGCATGTGCTTGTTTTCTGCTTTTATTGGAAGGTTACTTTAGTGCATTCTATATTCCCATATAGACTTAGATGTCTTAGCTCTAGACATACCTTAGCTCTAATGTTCTAATTAATAGAACATTTACAATTCTACAAGTCCTAAAGATATTTTACAATCTTTGTCCTCAAAATCAGCCTTTTCTCTTGATTTCCCTATTTTCCTTGAGTGAGACCTATTCTTCTATACTTAGAACTCTAGAATTATGTTTGGCATTTAATTTTCTCTTTTCCTCCTCATTTAATTAATACCTCGCTGTGTAGACGTGTCACCCCAGTGTCTCCCACGCAGTTTCCTCCTTTTCTATTTGTACTTCCGTCTCTGAGTTTCAGTCCTCTCTCCTTCCCTGAACAACGAGATCTTGACTGGTTTTGCTGATCCACGTCTGTTGTACATACTACGTGCTAGAACTCTTGTCCTAAAGTGAAGTTCTGATTATCTGACTCCTATGTTTAAAAACATTCAGTTTCTTCTAGTTGCAGGTTATATTAAGAAAAAAATCTAAGTAGAAAATGCAGTTTTCTTGCTGCTTTAAAATATGTCATTCTTCTTTCACCAAAACGACTTTAGAGAATTTTTTGCTCTGGATTAAAACAAAAATCAGTGATCAACACTTCAGAAAAGCTTAAAAATTATTTATTATTTATCTGAAGTTCAAATTTAACCATGTGTGTCCTATATTTTTTGTTTGTCAAATCTGACAACTCTACCTTGAAGGCAAGAGCAGGAAGGAAACCCTTGAAGAATTCGTAAAAAACAAAAAGCAAACACACTAACAAAAAACCCCATACGAATCTATCACAAAAATTCCAGCCTCAGAGAACCCAAGATTATTTGATTATGCATCAAAGATTTCATATTCATCCTATTGAATTACATACATAGCAAATTTTGTTACTATGCATCTGAGTAGCATACTGTGGAAATATTGGTGGTTACCTTGTCAGTGTGGTCATTTGCCTTGTACAATCAATTCAGATTTAGTAATGCCTCCCAGGAATTCCAAGAATAAGTAGAATAAGTAAAATGTCCTAATGCCACCACACAGCATCTTTCATATGAAATCTTTCCAGTGTCTTACGAATGGAACATTCACATAAATCATTTCCAGTTTGCACATGGCAGAGGGTCCAAGGAGTCAGAAGGGGAGCATAGATGTCTGGCTTAAGCTATCCTCTTACAGGCTTCCAAGCACATTTTTCATGGACTGTGGAAAGCGTATCTTTTCAAAGCACAAAGTGAGTGTGTGCTCAGAAGGGAATGGATGACAATGACAGTAATGACAAAGCCTTACAGATATATGTTGCTGACAAACATAATCTCATTTGAGCCTCATAAAACGCTTGTGAGGTAGGCATTACTTCCTTTTTACAGGGGAGGGAACTGAAATCAAAATGGGAGAAATGTAGTTAAAAAGTCACTGGAATAAAAGCCTATATTATTTTGCAAGGCAAAGTTATTAAGTGACGAATATTAATTTCCTTGAAGCTGATGTAACCTTCCCCTATATAATGCTAGTGATATAGCTTCGGTGCCTAGATGCAAGATGTCCAACTTTTAAATTTGCCACTGAGGAGTGACTGAGAAAATTGTACTGACCTAATTTTTAGCGGTACGGACTTTCAAATATAACCAATTTTTTCGTTGTCTTACTACTTGTCCAGTAATGGCACTAGTACCCATGTTTTGAGCACTTAAGTGTGCTGGATGCTGCCAGGTGCTTGATAATGAAAAATCAAAGTCTAAAGGACAGGTAATATTCACCATTATTCCATTAAATCCTCAGTACTTTAGCCAGTATGGTCTGTTCCACCAGCTTTGTAGAAATAATGAGTCAAATCTCTTTTTTGTTTTCCGAATTAATCACCGGAGCACCCAGGCATCAGGAAGCTCACTTTTGATCCTCTGACTCTCCATCCCCATGGCCTACCACCCCTTAAAATTGTTCCAGAATCCTGAGGGCTTACTGAGTTTAAAAAAGGCCAGGGCTATTCTCATAGACCAAGCAGAAAGGGAAAATTGCCAAACCTTGTTTTTGTTCCAACCCCATGGTGCCTATTTTGTTGAATACAGGTCCTGAATGGTCCCTTGTGCAGGCACCCATCCTGTGGCCGAGATCTTGTTGACCCAGGGCATGTTCAGCCTGTGGTCTTGCCCATACTTGTTCTATAGGGCTCTGTCCACACTCACGTAGTTGGCCAGCGTTCCTTATGTTACAGTAGCTTGTCAGGAAAGTTAGAGAGCCTGATTTGGAGAGGTATCTAGGTCCAGCCACACACTGTGCTGGAATCAGCTTCTCCCACAAAGCCTTAGGTTCTTACGTTGATGCTGGATCACCAGGCCAGACTCACCCCTCCCTCCTGGCAAGTTCTGCATACATCTCAATGGGGTCTCCATCTGTAGACAGGCCTTGGTCAGGGCCACCCTGTTCTATGTGACAGATTTTTCTAACTTGAATTCTTGGGGAGTGGGGTTGTTCATTCCCTCATGTGTTCGTTTATCCAGGCAACATTTATTGTACCCCTACTTTGTGCTAAGCACTGTTCTTATCAGTGAACGAAATTAAGTCTCTGTCTTCATTGACTTATATTTTGAGCAAAGGTGGAAAATAAATGGAATAAAAGATTGAATGCATAGAATGTCAGATTGTGATAATGCTATGGAGAATAAAAAAGCAGGTGATGGAGGAAGACATGGGGGTGCTGTGGCCAGTCGCTGTTTTAAGCAGAGAGGTCAGTGCAGGACTCACTGAGAAGGAGATAGTTTATGAAAAACTTGAAGGGGTAGAGGGAGTTAGTACTGCAGCTCTCTGGGGAAAGGGCATTCCAGGCAGAGGGAACAGAGAGAACAGAAGCCCTGTGGTGTGAATGTGCTTTGTGTGTTCTGGGAAGAGCAAGAAGGCTTGCATGGATTTGATGGCCAGATAACAGAAAGCCCTATAGGCCATCTGAAGAATTTATACTTGATGTAATTTAGAGTTCAGCAGATATATCTGGAGCAGGCAGTGTATAGATGTTGGGGAGAAAAAAAATGTGTCAGGAACGTCCCCTGCTATAAGGAGCTCAAAATCTTGGGGTGGGGACAGGCTCATAAATAGCGGAGGAAGGTTCCATACAGTATAAGTGTGGTGAGAGTACAAGGTACCACGGGCACTCAGAGCAGGGCTTGCCGAGTCTGGGAAGTCGGAGAAGGGTCCTGGGGTGGGAGGTGGAGCTTTTGCTAAGGTCGGAGGACATTGTCATGGGAGGTGGGGGACAGGATATTCCTGGCAGCAGGAACAATGTGAACAAAGGCCAAGAAACATGGAAGAGTTTGAAGAACTTTTACATGTTCAGTATTAGTGTTTCCCTTCTGTCATGGAGAGGGGTAATGAGACTCCCAAGGCTGTAGGGGTCAAATCAAGGAGAGCCAGGCATGACATTTCGGGAGTGAAAGGAAAGTCCTGGAGGTGTTTTGGAGGAAGAATGACGTGGTCAGATTTTAGGAAGATGGCTTTAATCTAGGAGAATCCTGTGGAGTGAATTCCAATAGAGTAAGATGAGCAGAGATGGGTTGGGAGAAATTGCAATTATCTGGATGAGAGTCTGAGCGAGAGCAGAGATCACACCATCAGGAGACCTTGCCAGCTGCCTGCATGTGAAGAGCAGTATCGAGGCAGTGTATCATGGAGCTGGGTTCAAATCCTGACTCTGCCACCTGTGTCTATGACATCTTAGGCAAGTAACTTACCTTTATACCCCTCAGTGGATCATCCTTTCCTTGTTCCCTTTCCTGATTTTTACCAGCCTCAACCTGCATTCCTGACACTGTTGGTACAAGCTCTTGCTCAGGTTTCATATTCTCCCCCATCCTGAGCACCCATCACATTTCTTCTCTCTTTAAATCCAGGCTCACTGACATGCTGTCAGAGTCACATGGCTTTCTTACTAAGCCTTCCCATTCTTTCTTCATAAGGACACTTTGTAATTAAATGCTTAGAACAGCATTTTTTAGAATTTCCTTTTTGATGCTACACTCTAGAATACCTGGTCTCTGTTCATTTCTTTAATTTTTTGGACCTTGTTGATATGTGCCCTCTAGAACCTCAGCATCCTGCAGTCCTGGCTTCATGCACACTTTCCCACTCTCTGGATGGCTCATGTGTCTTAGACACTGGTAGACACCAGCAGTTTGCATGCTTCCTCTTCTCTACAGGTCAGGTTGGGATGGTGTTGGGTAGGAAATGAGGGGTCTGAGTGTAGTGGGCAAGAGGGGCAAGAGAGGTGACTTCAGGGAATACCCAACGTGAGCTCATGATAGGTCACAGCTGGGCACATATATGTGTGCTGATGAATGTGTACATGCAAGTGTAATAGGAAAGAACAAATCTGACTCCATATTGGATCTGCTTCTTTTACTTTAACCTTTGTATTCTACTGCTTTTGTTACAAGTTAATACTAAAGGGATATTGCCTGTAGCTTAAAGTATACATAATGGCCCATCTCTGGGAAACCTGCCTCCCATGGCTGAGTGTTAAACTAAAATACCTTTGTTTAGCTCACAGGAAACATCCTGACCAGGCCCACATGTGAACTGCCACAGGAAAGAAGAAATTAACACATCCCCTCTGGAGTCTGGCTAGAACCCAGAAACATTTGCAACAATTTATATCCCTTTTTACTTTACCTCCCCACCTCCTCTTCTTTGTTCTATAAAAGAAACTAGCATACAAACCTGGGCAAGATGGTTCTTTGGGACACTAGTCCACCATCTTCTCGGTCTCCTGGCTTTCTGAATAAGGTTGATATTTCTTGCCCCAACAACTTGTCTCTCAATTTATTGGCCTGTTGTGCAGTGAGTAGTACGAGCTTGGACTCGGTAACACAAGCTCTCCCAAGTGTGTGCATGACTATGGTTTCTGGTGTGGGTTTATGTAGAGGGGTGTTGATTGGCTGGGTCTCTACATTGGCCTACATGCTCTCAAATGTTAATATGTGTACATAATGTGAACAGAGGCCCCTTAGATGTGGCATTAATTGTGCAGTACACACTAAACATAGTACTGGAAGCGGTGACTGGTTTTTCAACCCGTTCAACACATTCAACAATCCCAGAGGCATTTACCCCAGCACCTGCGGAAGAGTCTGCATTTCTTAATGGAAGTCATAGCAATCAGAAAAGACTTATCACCCCTAACAAAAACCATGGTTAGGGACCTGGCACCATGGCCTTTGCCCAGCCTCCTTGGCTGAGATAACTTAGTCTGGGACATCATTGCTGAGTGCATTTTTCTCTGAACCACTCAGAGGGCCCACACCTCTCAGGTGCAGTCAGCTGTCTTCTGAAATGACTGTCATCCTAGAACCATAAAATAGCTAATGGCATACTGCTAACCCATATGCTACTCAAGTCAGTGTGGCTTTAATTATTTCTCTTGGGATGAGCTCAAGGTCTCAGAGAATCTCAGAAATCTTGGAATAAGACTGTGACTTAATATGCAGCCAGACAGGGTGTGATGGATCCCCAGTAGGGCTTAGCAGCTGTGGTCCATCCACACTGAAGCAGTGGTGTACACAGATGTTGCTATGGTGACCTCCATAACTCAGAGGGTGTGGGAATTTAGGGGTTCTCAGGGGAACTCTGCAGTTCCTCTCACCAGGCCCTTGTAATCTGGCATTCCCAGGCTTTTGAATCCAAGTTGTACCAATTAAGATCTCTAAAAATCTTGTCCCCTGGTATGCACATGCAACAACCATGTGAACTTTAATGGGAGAGCTTTTGTAGGTGTGTGCACATATGTGTATGTGTGTGTGTTATGAAAATGTGATGAAAATTTTATATTTGTATTAATGTCTCACAAGGCAGAACACAACCCATGCATCCTATCTCATCTACATTTCCTAAAATCATAACGCTTTACTCGGTATACAGTTAGTTACCAGAAGTCCAAAGTGCTTTCTCTTTATGCTCTGCTGTTACTCCCTTGCAACAGTTTTGACTTTGTGTCTAAACTTGAATAATAATTTAATTAACTTGTTTAACAAGAATTACTGAATACCCATTCTGTGTATAAAGTTTTACTTTCTGGTTAGATCTTGTTTATGAAAAAATGGTATGCGAGGAGAATTAATTTTGACTGAAGCTGTGGTATCTAGTGTTTCCTGGTACAGTTTCATCATTAAGAATCTCTACCTTAAAAAAACAAAGGGTCTGATTTAGTAATGTGGATATGCAGAAACAATGTACGTCAATTTATAAGGTCTGCAAATGAAGAAAATTCTTTATCTGGTCGACAATAAATTGGTTCTTAGACATAGATAATCAATCAAAAAACTCATTCATTCATTCAACCCACATTTATTGAATATATGCTCTGGGCAGAGGGCAGGTCTTGGGTATAGTATGATGAATGAAACAACTAGAGTCCCCTTTTTCATGAGCTAATAGGCTAGTGGAAGAGGGAGACACAAATGCATAAACCGACATGAATACATAATTGTGACTTGAAAAATACATGCGAGAATTAAACAGAACAAAGTGATAAAGGATACCTGAAATGTACATGACACATGGAATATGATTACATGTATGATTAATACTATGGCATACTCAGAGACTTCTCTCTGTGGTGGAGAAGAAAGGGACTTTTGTATTTGTATATTACACATGTCTGGTTCAAATCATGGTCATTTGTGTTCATGGCCAGACAAGGAAGGAGAGACATCAGTCTTTGGTTTCTTTTAAGACCAAAATAAATTTTATTTCCTCACTCTGGGGGTGAGACAAGACTATATTTCACCACCCCTATGCTCTCTAAGCCACAGACAGGCACAATTCCCCCTTACAATTTACACAGACCAATTTTTGTTTGTATCTTTCCCACAAAGCATTTCGTTTACACTAGTGTATTTCTCTTTAATATAACAGTACGTACTATAACAGTTTAACATAGCTATTTTAAAACATCCCTAGAAAATCCTTAGGAAATAAAATGTGGAGAAAAGCGATGTTCATGGATTAGACAATCTATATTGTGAATATAACCATTTTCCCGAAGTTAATCTATAAGTGGGAATTCCGTGCACCTTATTTCATATAATATTTAGATGTCTGCCTACTGGTTTTACCAATATGTCAAAATTACCTGATTTTTATTTGAGGTTGGGAGTGAGTTAGGAGGGAGTGAGAGTAGAAATACCATCTCATTAAAAACATTTTATTGGAGTATAGTTGTGTATGGGTAACCACCCGTCACTAGAGGTTACCCTCATGATCTATTTCATCTAACCTTAATTACCCCCAAAGGCTCCATCTCCAAATACTATCACAGTGCAGGTTAGGGTTTCAACATATAAATTTGGGGGGGGACACAAACATTCAGTGCATAGCACAGAGTCTCATCTCTGATGAAGCATCTGGGATTGTGGACTGTTTTACACCTAGGGACATTGGCAAGAAGCCTACAGAAGAGAATGCACTCTGAGCTTTCTTGTTCCTAAGTTCAAAGAAACTGCACAGTTCCACAGACCCTGGAGCTGTGCCTGGTTTAGTTGGGGCCTTTCATATTTCATAGCAGTCATACTGCCATGGATGGTGATAAGACTGCTGGGCAGGAGGTGATGGCATCACAGTCTAACTCAATTCCAGCTTTATTCACAGAATCAGGACAGGTTCTAGCAGCCACACAGAAGGCAAAAGGTAAAGAAAGGCCTCTCAGATACCTCTTACAAATGATATAATTATTCTGGACAAACCACAATCCCTGTAACTGCTACTTTAAAAAGTCTCAAATTAAACTTAGGTTAGATTTTCTTTTATTAAAATTAAATGTTAACTACACATAAGATAATATTTATAACATATATGAGAAATAAAGAATAATAATAAAATGAACACCCATATACTTGACCCCAGCTTGAGAAATGGAATATGAACAGCACGTCTTCTGTGCCTTTTCTGATCCTATCCCTGGCCATGCTCTCCTTAAAAGTACCCACTGGCTGGATTTTTGTGTTCTTTTTCATCTTCTTGCTTTTCTTTATAGATTTTACCACATATGTATATAACCTACAGTCATATATTTTTAGTTTTGTACTTTTTGAACTATATATAAATAGAAAGCAAGATTTTCTTTGGCTATTTACTGTGATTACATGTTCCGTTTCAGAATGTTGCCACAGGTATAATTTTAAAAAGAATACTTCAGAGACACCTCATTTCCCCAAATTTTCCCTTCTGATGCTTCCATTAAGTGTAAATTGGAAGAAAAAGAACAAAAGCAATGCTGCATGTTTTTGACTATGATTATCTTCTATGATAATTCTTCCTTGAGTCTATGTGGTTTGTGTGTGTGAGATTGAAGGGGGAAGGGCAAAGGGTAAAGGGAACGCAGACGTTCTCATTGCTTCTATGATTGTTGAAATGAAACAGAACTGACCAACCAGAGCATTCCATCCTTGGGCCACTGTGATAGCTTCAGGGTAAATATGGGACTAAAGTCAGGTCAGTAGAAGTCCAATCCCTGACCTTTTTACAATTATGTTTTACTTTTTAAGCCTTTAGATCATCACTGTCAATAGAACCCAAACTGTATGGATAACCTTTTTTTAAATTAAAATATATTTGACATATACCATTCTTTAAATATAAGGTATACAATATGTTAATTTGGTACATTTATATATTTTAATATGATTGCCACTGTAATGATAATTATCACCTCTATCATGTTACATAATTATCCTTTCTTTTTATTGGTTGTAATAAAAGTTCTATTTTCTTAGCAAGTTTGATGATTATAGTACAATATCGTTGTCTATATTCACTATAATGTGCATTAAACAACATGTGTCCAGTTCTCCCACCTCCATCCCCTGGTAACCACCATTCTACTCTCTGTTTTTATGAGTTTTTCTTTTTCAGTTTCCACATATAAAATATCATACAGTACTGGACTTTCTCTGACTTATCTTACTTAGCATAATGTTTTCAACGTCCATCCATTTTGTTGCAAATGGCGGGATGTCCTCCTTTCTCATGGCTGAATAATATTCCATTGTATATATTTCAGAAGGTCCATTCATCTGTTGATGGACACTTAGGCTGTTTCCATATCTGGGCCGTTGTGAATAATGCTTCAATAAACATGGGAGGGCATATATTTCTTCAAAATTCTGTTTTCATTTCCTTTGGGTCTCAAAGGTGAAATTGCTGGATCATGTGGTTGGTAGAGCTTTTTAATTTCTTGACGAAGCTCCATATTGTTTCCCATTAAATGATGTGGATACTTTTTATAGTAACAACATTATTAGTGGTTTTGCTGAAATGAAGCCCAACAAGGAAGAATAATCTTAAAGAATAGATATTAATAACTTATAAATTATGGATGTCTATTTTATAGCTCAACTACCCATCACAAGGCCACCGGACTGGGACACTCTGAACAGAACACCTAGACTTGTGCAATAACAATTTGATTCAGTCATCCTCAGTCAGATACAAAGCATAGCTTCACACACATTTTTATTTTGTTGTTATGAATGCATATTTATTAAGAAGGGAGGATAAAGATACTCTATTGGCTTTTAGCTTGGGGTATATTTTACAGTATTTAGCCATGTGCTCTACAGGCCTCCATTTCTACTCTTGCCCTAGACATCACAGTTATCTCCAGCAGAGCTGGAGCTTATTCCCATCTCTAGAGAACCCCTGGTTTCAACCCTTATGTTTCTCCAAATACGTGTCAGTGCTTCCCTTTCCATCTCCCTGTATTCCTATTAGCACCTTCCGCTTATCTGACAGCAGGAAGCCATTTTGACAAGTCTAGCACTGGGTCGATTTCTTCTAGCACTGGGTCGATTTCACACTCCTCTGTTAGGTGAGGCTTGCCCTCTGAGCACTGCTGCCGCTGCAGAGTTGCAAGGCTTCATCTCAAAGGGCTGAGGCCCAAGAGGATTTTGTTGGGGCCACTGTGTGTATGTGTGTGTGTGTGCACAAGTCTGTGTTGAGATGGGTATGAGCATGGAAAAAATGGTAGGAATAAAGCAAGGGAGGGCTTCCCCGGTGGCGCAGTGGTAGAGAGTCCGCCTGCCGGTGCAGGGGACATGGGTTCGTGCCCCGGTCCGGGAAGATCCCACATGCCACGGAGCGGCTGGGCCCGTGAGCCACAACTACTGAGCCTGCGCGTCCGGAGCCTGTGCTGCACAACGGGAGATGCCACAACAGTGAGAGGCCCACGTACCGCAAAAAAAAAGAAAAAAAAAAAAAAAAGAAAGGGAAATGAAGAGGAGATATTTTGAAGGAATAAGTGGAAATAAGATGAACATGTGTACAAACTGATAACTGATGGGTCTTGGTCTTAAAATTTCAAAAAGAGACAAATGATGGTGAGCATAGGGCCCTGAGGATCATCAAAAAGAGAACCATCTCTTCATCAGTACTCATGGGAAGCACACTTTGAGAACTGCAGGTATTCAGAGTCATAGTTTCTTTAGCTTACAGGGTAAATGTGAACCAATTATCTTTAATGGACAAATCAGAATTTTTTAGCCAAACCTTAGTCAGATTCATTAAGACGGTTTTACACTGCTTTATGAAACTCTGACCCCATTTGGCCGTCTCCTCTGTCTACTTCAGGCTAAGCTTCCCGAAGAGGTGAAACCCTGTCAATCAATTGGCCAAGTTAGCTATTGCCTCATGAGTCCAAATGTCCTTTGAGAACGAAAACCTAACAGGTAGTTCTGGGCAGTGGCTCAGGGTTCTGAAATGTATCAATAGGAATTAAAGGCAGTTAATAATGAAAGGAAATCCCTACACTCTCTCCTTAATAATTTATAGTTCCAGTTTGCTTCATAAGAAGAAATAGGGAGAAGGGAGATAAAGTAAGGTGAGAAAAAGAGTTCAGGAGAAAAACAGAATCAAGAGACAAGCTACAAAGCAGGAGGTTGGAGAAGCTTCATTACATTGTCCCACTAGTGGTTGTGACTCCAATGAGGAGATAATTAGTTTACCAGGGGACACCATTCCTGGGTCTGGAGGAAATGTAATGGGATGATTATGCTGTAAACAGTAATCACATCATAATTTGCAGTTCCTACCTAGGAAAGGAGAAGATGTGAGAGTGAACTGAGAAAATTTTTCTCCTAATATGATCTGAAAATCAAACACTCGTGTTAGAATTACCTGGTTGTTTGTCATGTCCTTGATTCCTGGGCCTCAACTGAGATTTACTGAAGCAGAAGCTCTGAGATGAGGGCCTGGGGATATGCATTAAAATTTTTTTTTCTTTTTTCACAGGAGGTTCCTATACACAATGAAGTTTGAGAATTACTGGCTTAGAAGATAGCAAAGAACATAATTTTCTTTTATCCATTTTCTTAACTTGTGTTTTGACTGATGGGAAGTGAAGTAACACTGAAGAATACCAGGGCAAACTCAGAAAATCTCTGTAAAACAGAAGCTTGCTCTCTTAGTGTGTCACTGAATGAGCCAGCTGCCAGTGTAGAAGGCTGGTTCAACATCTTAACCTAATTTGGAATTTGAACAATTACATAATCATGTGAGCCAATTCCTTATAATAAATACTATTGGTTCTGTTTCTCTGGAGAACCCAGACAATGACAATATTATTCTGATCGGCTTTTTTCCTGTATTTCCTTGGCATATGTGTGTCCTTGGTTAGCACATCAAGTATGCAGAGGCTAGCATATGGGAGTGTCTCCACAGGAACAGGCATGACAAGTCAGGAACAGAGATTACAGGTAGATATGGGGTCTTGGGTCACGTGGTCTGATTTAAATGCTTCAGAGTACGTATCTGGAGTCAAATCAGGGCTTGGCCCTTTATCAGCCAGCTGGACTGACTTAATCACTTAATCTCTCTGTTTCATTTTTCTCACCTGCAAAATAGAGAATAATAAAATTATCTGTCTTCATAGGGTTGTTTGACTAAACACATGAATGAGTTAAATACATGAGTTAATACATGAAAAGTAATGTGCGGCTGGCACATAGTACAAATTCAATAAATTTCAGTGACTATTATTATTGTTATTATTCTATTTATCATACTTTGCAACAACCTTTGATTTGGTTTTCTGTTCTTTAATTGCACTGCACATTCTGAGAGCAGAGACTAGTCTTATTTAATCTGATGTGCCCGGAGGCTTGCAATGTACCTGACACAGAAGGGGTACTTTTCACCTGGCTATTGAGTGAATTAGTTGAAGGAATGTGAGTGTGAAAGAGGCACCTTGGGAAGAAAGGGCAGGAGACTCTCTGGCCTCTTTATGCTACAGATGTGTATCTTGCTGGAAAGGTTGAAGTGGGGGAAACAGAGCTGAGGCCCAGGATGTGTCCTGATATTTCCAACAAGACAACCTGAGGGCACAGTTGGTACATTTGGGAGACAATTTTCAGCAGTAGCACTGTGGGCTTTTTTTAAATTCCTTGACTCTTAGCCTACAATTTGAAGTTTAACTGACCTTCATGCACAAAATCCTAGTAATGAATTCAACTCATTTTTGAACAGAAGGTGATAAAATAATACTGCACATCAGGAAAGTGGAGGAATTAATGAGGTAATTAACCTTAGTCAGCATGTTATGTGACCCTGGCCCAAAGAACAGATAAAAAAACAAGGAAAAATGCCTGGATCAAGAAGAGGGTTTATGATCAACGGGAAAAGGGGAAGATACTTGAAAGCCATGCTTAAAGGGCGGTGATAGAAAAGAGCTATATGGGACTAGTACTCAGGGACTGTCCCCATAGAAAGGATGTGGGTTGAAATTTGGGTTAATGACAAGCCGGACATTGCAAGGGCAATTTTGGTAGAGAAAAAAGTAGCAGTTCCTTTCCTTTCCTTTCCTTTCCTTTCCTTTCCTTACCTTTCCTTCCCTCCTTCCTTTTCTCCTTCTTCTTCTCCTTTTTCTCTCTGGCTTCTCTACTTATTCCTGCCTCGACATTTTATCCAGCTTCCACTATTGGAAGCTCTTTAGAGCCATCCTCCCGTAAGTGGTTGTCCTTCCCCTGCCCTCCACACCTCGAGAGAGTCTCCCTTGGAGTTAATGTAATTCAGCAAAGATCCAGAGATCCAGGTGGTCTGGATAGGACTCTCCCTTGATGGCCATGCCTCCAATAGGTGTGAAGACGGAGCCCTAGACCTCTGCGTGCTGCTGGTCAGACTTCTGCCCTTTCTCCACATTCAGTCGTCTCTGCTTCACCTCTCTCTCTCTTAGCGCGTGTCTTGAGTTCTTCTGAATGACACAGGCAGAATCTTGGACCTGGAGGAGTTTTACTTTCTAACCTAGCCACGGCTGTTAGACAGAACCGGAACTAGCAGTATGCACTTGACATCTTTCACTCATTCCTATGAATATACAAGAATATATATTGATTGTCTGTGACCTCTATGACCCTGTCTGCACTGTGTAAGATGCTGGGTGTCTGAATAAGGTCTCTGCCCTCATGTGGCCTATGATGTTGTCAGGGAAGACAGGCGCAGAAACAAAGGAGGCCATTGTGGTGACTTTCTTGCTGAGTTAGAACTCTTTTCAGGTTACACTAGGGTCACAAAAGAGAGACGAATATATTCTACCAGGAACTGGAGAGTCAAGAAGAGCTTCACAGTCAAGGTGATACCCTGAAAAGTGAGAAGTATTTTCCAGGTAGACAAGAGAGCACAGGCATTCGGGTCAGCAGAAGATGTTAAGCTTATGGCCAGGAAACGGCATATAGTTCAAAGAGTTCATTGGGACCGCAGCGTGGGGAGGCATCGGTCAGAGAGCAGAGTTGAAGGAACTGGAAGAGGCCAGATGGTCAGAGCTTTTATATGCTGGCCGAGGATTCTGACCTCCAGCCATGGGGAAGTACTGAAGGGTATTCGGCAGGGTGGTAACACATTTATTCATTCAGTGTTTTAGAGACTAAGGTATTTCATGCCAGACACACTTCCAGGCATTAGGGCCACATCAGTGTACTAACAGATAAAAATCTCTGCCCCTGCGGGGTTTTTTTCCTACTGGTGGGAAACAATACATATTATCAATTATATAGTATGTTAATAGGTATATGTGCCATGTGAAAACATAGTGCAGGTTAAGGTGCATTAACGGCACTGGGAAGGGAAGAGTACAGTTTGAAAGAGGGTGACCAGAGATTTGAAGGGGCCAAGGGTGAATAATGCAGCATGTGGGGAGAAGGGAGATGTCACAGGCAAAAGGAAGCTCTGGTCCAAAGGCCCTAAGATGGGAGCGGGCCTGGCCAGTATGTGGAATCTTGAAGAAGCCTAAGGGCTGGAGTTAAGTCAAGTAGGAGGGGCGGATGAAGTCAGGGAACTAATGGAAAGGGGGCTATGGGCTGTGCAGGGCCCTATAGATCCTTTAAGACTTTGGTTTATATTCGTACTGAGATGAACAGCGATTAGGGAGAGAAAGAGAAAGAGAGAGAGACAGAGAAGCAGAGGAGTAATAGATCCAACACATCATTTTAAAAATCAAGAAGTTTGGAGGAGCTTCAAGATGGCGGAAGAGTAAGATGCAGAGATCACCTTCCTCCCCACAGATACATCAGAAATACATCTACACCTGGAACAACTCCTACAGAACACCTACTGAACGCTGGCAGAAGACCTCAGACCTCCCAAAAGGCAAGAAACTCCCCCACGTACCTGGGTAGGGCAAAAGAAAAAAGAATAAACAGAGACAAAAGGATAGGGACGGGACCTGCACCAGTGGGAGGGAGCCGTGAAGGAGGAAAGTAGAAGACCCTTCGCGGGCGGAGACTGCGGGTGGCGGAGGAGAGCACAGCAACAGGGGTGTGGGGGGCAAAGCGGAGAGATTGCCGCACAGAGGATCGGCACTCACCAGCGGGCGGGGCTGGGAGCACAGGGAGAGGACTGGGGTTGGCGGCGTGAACACAGCCACGGCTAGCTTTGTTTCCGGGTGCGCGAAGAGAGGGGATTCAGAGCGCCACTTAAAGGAGCTCCAGAGACTGGCGCGAGCCGCGGCTATCAGCCTGGACCCCAGAGACGGGCATGTGACGCTAAGGGTGCTGCTGCCGCCACCAAGAAGCCTGTGTGCGAGCACAGGTCACTATCCACACCCCTTCCCGCCACTGCCAGGGTCCCGTGATCCAGGGACAACTTCATCGGGAGAACGCAACGTCACACCGGCCTCTGCTGCCGCAGGCTCACTCCGCATCCGTACCCCTCCATCCCCGCAGCCTGAGTGAGCCAGAGCCCCCGAATCAGCTGCTCCTTTAACCCCATCCTGTCTGCGCGAAGAACAGATGTCCTCAGGCGACCTACACGCAGAGGCGGGTCCAAATCCAAAGCTGAACCCCAGGAGCTGTGGGAACAAAGAAGAGAAAGGGAAATCTCTCCCAGCAGCCTCAGGAGCAGCGGATTAAATCTCCACAATCAACTTGATGTACCCTGCATCTGTGGAATACCTGAATAGACAACGAATCATCCCAAATTGAGGAGGTGGACTTTGGGAGCAAAGATATATATATATTTTTTCCTTTTTCTTTTTTTGTGAGTGTGTATGTGTATGCTTCTGTGTGTGATTTTGTCTGTATAGCTTGGCTTTTACCATTTGTCCTACGGTTCTGTCCTTTTTTTTTTAATAAAATTTTTTTTCTTAATAATTATTTTTTTATTTTAATAATTTTTAAAATTTTATCTTACTTTATTTTATCTTATCCTTTTTCTTTCTTTCTATTTTTTCTCCCTTTTATTCTGAGCCGTGTGGAGGACAGGCTCTTGGTGCTCCAGCCAGGCATCAGGGCTGTGCCACTGAGGTGGGAGAGCCAAGTTCAGGACACTGGTCCACAAGAGACCTCTCAGCTCCACGTAATATCAAGCGGTGAAAATCTCCCAGAGATCTCCATCTCAACACCAACACCCAGCTTCACTCAATGACCAGCAAGCTACAGTGCAGGACACCCCATGCCAAACAACTAGCAAGACAGGAACACAACCCCATCCATTAGCATAGAGGCTGCCTAAAATCATAATAAGGCCACAGACACCCCAAAACACACCACCAGACATGGACCTGCCCACCAGAAAGACAAGATCCAGCCTCATCCACCAGAACACAGGCACTAGTCCCCTCCTCCAGGAAGCCTACACAACCCACTGAACCAACCTTACCCACTGGGGACAGACACCAAAAACAATGGAAACTATGAACATGCAGCCTACAAAAAGGAGACCCCAAACACAGTAAGTTTAGCAAAATGAGAAGACAGAGAAACACACAGCAGATGAAGGAGCAAGATAAAAACCCACCAGACCTAACAAATGAAGGGGAAATAGGCAGTCTACATGGAAAAGAATTCAGAATAATTATAGTAAAGATGATCCCAAATCTTGGAAATAGAATGGAGGAAATACAAGAAACATTTAACGAGGATCTAGAAGAACTAAAGAGCAAACAAACAATGATGAAAAACACAATAAATGAAATTAAAAATTCTCTAGATGGGATCAATAGCAGAATAACTGATGAAGAAGAACAGATAAATGACCTGGAAAATAAAATAGTGGAAATAACTACTGCAGAGCAGAATAAAGAAAAAAGAATGAAAAGAATTGAGGACAGTCTTAGAGACCTCTGGAACAACATTAAACGCACCGACATTCGAATTATAGGAGTCCCAGAAGAAGAAGAGAAAAAGAAAGGGACTGAGAACATATTTGAAGAGATTATATTTGAAAACTTCCCTAATATGCGAAAGGAAATAGTTAATCAAGTCCAGGAAGCGCACAGAGTCCCATGCAGGATAAATCCAAGGAGAAACATACCAAGACACATATTAATCAAACTATCAAATATTAAACACAAAGAACAAGTATTAAAAGCATCAAGGGAAAAACAACAAGTAACACATAAGGAAATCCATAAGAAAGGAAATCCACATAAGGAAACACATAAGAAAACACTTCCATTTACCACTGCAACAAAAAGAATAAAATATCTAGGAATAAACCTACCTAAGGAGACAAAAGACCTGTATGCAGAAAATTATAAGACACTGATGAAAGAAATTAAAGATGATACAAATAGATGGAGAGATATACCATGTTCTTGGATTGGAAGAATCAACATTGTGAAAATGACTTTACAACCCAAAGCTATCTATGGATTCAATGCAATCCTTTTCAAACTACCACTGGCATTTTTCACAGAATTAGAACAAAAAATTTCACAATTTGTATGGAAACACAAAAGACCCCGAATAGGCAAAGCAATCCTGAGAACGCAAAACAGAGCTGGAGGAATCAGGCTGCCTGACTTCAGACTATACTACAAAGCTACAGTTATCAAGACAGTATGGTACTGGCACAAAAACAGAAATATAGATCAATGGAACAGGATAGAAAGCCCAGAGATAAACCCACGCACATATGGTCACCTTATCTTTGATAAAGGAGGCAAGAGTATACAGTGGAGAAAAGACAGCCTCTTCAATAAGTGGTGCTGGGAAAACTGGACAGCTACATGTAAAAGAATGAAATTAGAACACTTCCTAACACCGTACACAAAAATAAACTCAAAATGGATTAAAGACCTAAATGTAAGGCCAGAAATTATCAAACTGTTAGAGGAAAACATAGGCAGAACACTCTATGACATAAATCACCCCAAGATCCTTTTTGACCCACCTCCTAGAGAAATGGAAATATAAGCAAAAATAAACAAATGGGACTTAATGAAACTTGAAAGCTTTTGCGCAGCAAAGGAAACCATAAACAAGACCAAAAGACAACCCTCAGAATGGGTGAAAATATTTGCAAATGAATCAACTGACAAAGGATTAATCTCCAAAACATACAAGCAACTGATGCAGCTCAATATCAAAAAAGCAACTGAATCCAAAAATGGGCAGAATACTTAAATAGACATTTCTCCAAAGAAGATATACAGATTGCCAACAAACACATGAAAGAATGCTCAACATCATTAATCATTAGAGAAATGCAAATCTCACACCAGTCAGAATGGCCATCATCAAAAAATCTACAAACAATAAATGCTGGAGAGGGTGTGGAGAAAAGGGAACCCTCTTGCATTGTTGGTGGGAATGTAAATTGATACAGCCACTATGGAGAACAGTATGGAGATTTCTTAAAAAACTCAAAATAGAACTACCATATGACACAGCAATCCCACTACTTGGTATATATCCTGAGAAAACCATAATTCAATAAGAGTCATGTACCAAAATGTTAATTGCAGTTCTATTTAAAATAGCCAGGACATGGAAGCAACCTAATTGTCCATGAAGCGATGCATGGATAAAGAAGATGTGTCACATATATACAATGGAATATTACTCAGCCATAAAAAGGAAGGAAACTGAGTTATTTGTAGTGAGGTGGATGGACCTAGAGACTGTCGTACAGAGTGAAGTAAGTCAGAAAGAGAAAAACAAATACTGTATGCTAACACATATATATGGAATTAAAAAAAAAAAGAAAATGGTCAGAGAACCTAAGGGCAAGACGGGAATAAAGATGCAGACCTACTAGAGAATGGACTTGAGGATACGAGGAGGGGGAAGGGTAAGCTGCGACAAAGTGAGAGAGTGGCATGGACATATATACACTACCAAACGTAAAATAGATTGGTAGTGGGAAGCAGCCGCATAGCACAGGGAGATCAGCTGGGTGCTTTGTGACCACCTAGAGGGGTGGGATAGGGAGGGTGGGAAGGAGGAAGATGCAAGAGGGAAGAGATATGGGAACATATGTATATGCATAACTGATTCACTTTGTTATAAAGCAGAAACTGACACACCATTGTAAAGCTATTGTACTCTAATAAAGATGTTAAAAAAAAAATCAAAACGATCATTCAGCTACTGAGCTAAGCACAGACAGTCCAGAGCAGAAGCAGAAAGGCCGGTAAGGAGGCTCTTATAATAATCTAGGCAAGAACTGATGGTGGTTTTAACCAAGATGATAGCAGTGGAAGAGATAAGAAAGGGTAGATTCTGGATATAGTCAGATTTTCATTGTGGAATTACCAGTCTTGCAGTGTAAAGGGTAAAATTTTACTTAACGTTTATTCAGTGCTTACTGTGTGCCAGATACTAGTCTGAACATTTTCTATGTATCCAATCATTTATTTTCCACAACCATTGATTGTTTGCAGAGCTATCATTTTGATTCATGGGGAAAAGTATTTCAGATGGTAATAAAGGAGATAGTTGAAAATAACTGCAGTGTAAATATATCTTTAAACGGAGGGGAATGGTGGAAATATAAAAATTGAGAGGATTGAGGGAAGGTTTGTATAATAAATGTTTTAATTTCTTTACCACACCATCTTCTGCTAAGTAAATTTCTAAAGGAGGGGCATCATTTCGATCTTACCTGTGGGATGACAGGCAATGACACTTTGCAAGTCTGGAATGACCTGAAATGGGTTTTATTAATGAAGTTGTCCGCACTAGGGTGGCAGAAGGATATAGTGTGCTGGATTATGTATTGGATTCAGTTGTAAAAGTCCTTGATTCGAGTTCTAATGCTGAGACTTGTGTTATAAAACTTCTTTATGCCTTATTTATAAAACAAAGACAATAAGAGATAGCCATAAGAATGGATGCTTCCAAGGCTTTCTAAGGATGAAGAAAGTACAAATGAAAAGAACATCATGAAAAACTAAAATCTCAAATTATGAACATTTAAAGGGAGAAGGCTAAGGTTATTTACTCACTCTAAGGAATTTTTCTGTTGAATTTACCATTTTGACAGTTTGCCCAAAGAAAGGGATACAGCAGTTAGAAGTCATTAAGATTTACAAACGTCATTTGTCATCACAGCTGGAAGTCTCAATAACAGCTTTTCAGTCTAGACTACATTGCAAGTCTCAGCCTTCATCTTTCGGGGCATCAACTGTAGTTAAAAAGAATCCTTCCTTTAGATTTCTTTGTTCATGGGAATATTTACTCTGTTTAAATGCAATTTATGTCCATACCCCTAAATTAAATCTCCATTTTTTGCCCTCAGGAATACATTAAAAAATATAATCTATATAGCTTAAAGATTGTGATTTGAGCTGTGTCAAAATTTAACCTTATGCAACTCACATTTAAATAATTTGATAATTGACATAACCTTGAACTTGTTGATAGACTAAAAATGCAGAAATTGTTAAACTGTATCATTTGTGAGACCAATAGACCATGATTTGTAATAAGTATATTTTATTACTTATTTTTCATTTCCATGGGAGCCGGTGAGAACATAAATACTATGGACCATAAACTAAAAGTACTGGTTTTAAATTAAATTTTAACTTAAGTTGCAATTTGAAGATAGTTTAGAATATGGAGAATTCTTAGCTGTTTGTATGTTAATTAGTTTTCAAAATTATTTTTTAAATGTCTAGTTTCATGGCAGATTTGAGCAGAAATGGTTTCTCGGTGATCTTCTGGTTACTTTAAAACAGTATTGAAGGAAGAAAACTTGCAGCGTTGTATTAGCATTTTATGGTTGAAAAAGGCTGTTTAAAGTCATCTAGCCTTGGAATCTCAGCATCTCCATGTTAGGAATGAGATGAAATTATTGGAATTGCCTTTACAGTACATAGCATGTGCATTTCCAGTGCCAGGGAATGTATTATTTCCCCAGGGAATCTATTTTCTCATTAGAATTTTAGATGAATCTTTATATTGAATCCAAATGCATCTGCCTCTAACCCTTAGGTCCTTGTTGCAACCACTGGGACTGAGCGGTATGAATATAATTAATTTTCCATGGGACAATTCTTCAAATATTTGAAGAAATCTATCATGCACGCCACCTTCCTTCCCCTGCTCCTTGCCTCTGTCCTCTCTGCTTAAGGCTAAACGACCCAGAAAGAACTGTTATTTGTGAAACAGAGGCGAGAACCCTTAGCAGTCTGGTTAAGTTTAGCAACTTATCATTTAGGAGCTATACGTTCTTCCCTTTGGGGAACACTAAAAATATATTTCCTTATCTTCAGTCTTTTGGGATTGATTTCACATAGATTACCAGTAGCTCCACCTCCTCCCCAGTGTCTTGGAATACAACTCATATGAATCAAAACACTTGAATTCATCAGAGGATTTGCAAACTCTCGTAAGATGTCTATATTCATCTTGGGTTTTTTATTTTTACATTTTGTTTTATTGTGGTAAGAATAAAACACGTGAGATCTACCCTCCTAACAAAATTGTTAGTGTCCATGACATTATTGTTGACTATGGGTGCAATGGACAGCAGATCTCTAGAGCTCATTCACCTTGCTTAACTGAAACTTTATGCCAGTTGATTAGTAATTTCTCTTTTCTCTGTCTGCCTAGCCCCTGGAAACCACTGCTTCACTCTTTGAGTCTATGAATCTGACTATTTTAGATACCTCATATAAATGGAATCATGCAATATTTTTCTTTCTGGGACTGGCTTATTTCATGTATTATAATGTCCTCAAGATTCATCCATGTTGTCACATATTGCAGAATTCACTTGCTAGATGGTTATGATAAAACAAAGACAACGGTTGTTAGTGAGGATGAGAAGAAGTTAGAACCCCTGCACACTGGAGATGGGAATGTAAAATGGTGCTGCTACTATGGGAAACAGTACAAAGTTTCTTCAAAGAGTTAAAAATGGACCTACCATAGGATCCAGCAATCCCGCTTCTAGGTATTTATGCCAAAGAATTGAAATCAGGACCTTGAAGAGATATTAGCACTCCTACTGTGTAACTATTCACAATAGCCGAGATATGGGAACAACCTAAATATCCATAGACAAATGAATGGAAAAAGAAGATGTGGGGCTTCCCTGGTGGCGCAGTGGTTGAGAGTCTGCCTGCCGATGCAGGGGACGCGGGTTCATGCCCCGGTCTGGGAGGATCCCACATGCCGCGGAGCAGCTGGGCCCGTGAGCCATGGCCGCTGAGCCTGTGCGTCCGGAGCCTGTGCTCCGCAACGGGAGAGGCCACGACAGTGAGAGGCCCGTGTACCGCAAAAAAAAAAAAAAAAAAAAGAAGATGTGGTGTGTATATACAATGAAATACTGGTCAGCCTTAAAAAACAAGGAAATTCTGCACTCATCTTGGGTTTCGGTACCTCCTCAGATGCTCTTTTTTTTCTCTTTTGTTCTGCTTGGAAGAAAAAATTAAATCACAATAAAAGTGAAAAAAAACGTGTGTACGTGTGTGTGTGATTCATGTTTGTTGCACCATTGGCACAGAGCAATTGGCCATGCCCCATTTTGATATTTTCATTACGAACATAATTAGAGCTCTGTGGTCCCAAGTCATTTTCGGACATCTCAACCTCCTCAGAGACTTTTTTCACAGGCCTGTGATAGTCACTCTTGTCTGCATATGAATATGCGACTTGCTCTCCAGATTTTAGATAATTTTTAACTGAAATTGTTAATAATTACATAATAGGAATCACGTCTTTTTTGAGAGTTTTTTTTTTTTTTTTTTTTTTGCGGTACGCGGGCCTCTCACTGCCGCGGCCTCTCCCGTTGCGGAGCACAGGCTGCGGACGCGCAGGCTCAGCGGCCATGGCTCACGGGCCCAGCCGCTCCGCGGCATGTGGGATCCTCCCAGACCGGGGCACGAACCCGTGTCCCCTGCGTCGGCAGGTGGACTCTCACCACTGCGCCACCAGGGAAGCCCTTTTTTGAGAGTTTTAAACTCTGTTGAAAATTCACCCATTTTTAGCTTCTCAAGCCCTCTTAGCATGCCCGTTTTTCTCTGTGATGCCTTCTTTCAGCTGACGCTGCGTAGCCGATTCCAGTCTTCCCCCTACATGGTCAGAACTAATTCTAGGGTTGCATAGTCATTTATCTCCTACGTTTCATTTTGTTTTTAACTTTACAGCCAATCTCACCTTGTGAGTTAGAATTACAGTCCAGTGCAGCAATCCCCTCATCTCTTCCTCTCTATGGTGAAGGGAAGCAATTTTTCAGGAAGTCAAGTGAAGAACTCATTAGATACACTGTTGTTCTCAAATGAGACTTCCAGCAGGTGGCCAGAGGATTGACTACACTCGCTATGACTACTTGAGCTGCACAGAGTCAATGGCAACGATTTCCTACTAGGTCATTGGATTTGAAGAGTGTGCCCAGGATTCAGAACTTGAGCATACACAGCATAGCTCTGCCATATATCAGCTACGTGACTTTGGGCAACTTATTTAACTTCCGTGTTTCAATGTCCTCACTGCGAAATGAGAATAACAATGATACATAATTCACATTCTATTTGGTGAGCATTTAAAAAGTTAGTGTACGTAAGTGCTGAGAATGGTGCCTGCTACACAGTAAGCATCAATGTGTTCATTGTTATTATTATTCTGGCAGCGGGTTGAGGAACTCATGTAAACGTAACTGAAAAACTTCCTCCCCTACCTGTGAGGGGGACTTATGGGATAGTGGGGAGGGGACAGGAACACTCACTTTGTCCACAATAAGTGTGTCCACAGTGGGGTGAAAGATGCTACAGGCAAAATGTTCTCATCTCAGATGTGTTCGTTTGGGTAATACCAGCACCTCCTAATACAATGCGTGGTGCAAGGTAAGTATTCAGTATGTTTGATGAACTAGAATACAGGGACAAGAGCAGAAAAAAATTGCGGGGGTGACATTTTGCCATTGTATGGGTTAGGAGAATATTCTCTATCTGGCAAGTTGTTTGCAAGTTTTCCTGTAATAACATTACTTCTATTTCCCTATCTCCCTTCCTTTTTTTACCCCTAATGCTTTCTACTATGCTTCCTAAAGTCTGCCCTCAGAACCTGAGATTCCCTCAGAGGTGTTGCCACCTCCTCTTCCAACAACTCTGCTTCTTTCTGATGTTCTGTTAAAATGGTTGCTACAGTTGCACCAAATCCTGGGATAAGTTTGAAGCCACCAGATGAAAGAAGGTCAGAGGGGTCTAAGGGATTGCCAGAGGCATAGACAGTGCCCAAATTCATGGAATTTTAGGCTCACTGTTACTTTCTCATCAGAGATTTAAAAAAAAATAAATTTATTATTTTATTTATTGATTTTTGGCTGCGTTAGGTCTTTGTTACTGCGCGCGGGCTTTCTCTAGTTGCGGCAAGTGGGGGCTACTCTTCATTGTGGTGCACAGGCTTCTCATTGTGGTGGCTTCTCTTGCTGTGGAGCACAGGCTCTAAGCGCGTGGGCTTCAGTAGCGGGGGCACGAGGGCTCAGTAGTTGTGGCTTGCAGGCTCTAGAGCGCAGGCTCAGTAGTTGTGGCGCATGGGCTTAGTTGCTCTACAGCATGTGGGATCTTCCCGGACCAGGGCTCGAACCTGTGTCGCCTGCATTGGTAGGCGGATTCTTAACCAATGCGCCGCTGGGGAAGCCCTCCCATCAGAGATTTGCTCTGTGCTCTTTCCTTCCCTCCACTAGGAATATTAGTAAGAGAGGGTTAATGAAGGAAGCTAGTCCCTACTCTTTTCCCTTATGTAACCTATAAATAGATTGTAAAATGATATAATAACCATAATACACTGAATAATTTCTAATATGCCAGATTTTTGCCTTAGAGATATATATCATTGTGAATCATAAAAACTGTGCCAATCATTACCATCACATTTTATAGATGAGAAAACTGAGGCTCAGGGAGATGAGTAATTTGTGATCCAGGCATTCAGTGACAAAGCCCAATTTGAACAGATTAAAAAAACTCCAGAACCAATTGTACATAGTATACTACTCTGTGGTCCCATATGGAGGAGTGTTGACACTGATGGGAAACTATGACCATGTAGGAAGGGAAGAAGCCACTGTGCCAGGTGTGTCAGGGAGGGATGTCTAGGGCCTGGTTGTACTACAACACTAAAATTATGCCACTTAAGTGCTTGCCTACTTAGTCTACAACTAGGGCCTGCACAAAAGCCCAGGTTTTTTAAAAAATCAGAAGTATCTTTATCAGGTATGTATGAATATGGTCACAGGAAAAGGTCATAACAGAGAGCTGAAACTGATAGATATCACATAGATGATTATATTTGAGATTTACTAAACTTGTATCAATATTAAGCTGCCGTTGAAAAAAGATAGCAAGTCAAACAGATTGAGGCTTACGTATAAAAAATGGATACCTGAAGGACTGAAGAAGAAGGTATGATAAAATACGTAAGAAAAAAAAAGTCACTAATAATCCCCTTTCCCCAGAAAAACTAGGGTGTAAAGCAAAATCACCTGAATACAGCTTTTGAGCATTGATTTTTCACTGGTTTTCCATAGAGGCTAATTTAATAGTTTTAAGAACATTTGAAAACCCTCTATATATACTACTAATTTTTAGTAATCTACAATGCATAATGTTTATCATTACTATAAAAACATTATATTCACCATTCATATTTCTTTTTATTCATCTACTCTTATTGAATTAAATAATGTTATTGACTACTAGGAAATCTTCCTATGCTACTGAATACCTTAAAGTCATAATTTGGAGATTACATGCTGACCTTGAATGGATACATTCTAGAATTTTCCTTTCTACCATCACATGTGTGTCTGTTTAGGTGTTGTGCCCCACAAATAACCACAAGCTTGTTTCGTCCTGTCCAGTGGAGGGGGAGGAGTGTCCCTGCTGGAGGCTGCTCTGTGTGAGAAGAGAAAACATTGATGCTTAAAGGCCTCCAAAGGCATCCACTTAAGCCTCATACCAGGTTCAGGAGGGCTGGTTATATTGGCTTAAAGCTGGCACAGGAAAGACACGATTCAAGCAATCCTTGGCTTGGGGATTCTGGGAATATAAGTTCTACCTTGTGACTCTGTTACAGATTTGACCCATTCATCTCTTAGTAACAGCTCAGTTTATAATCTAAAGCATTGAGACACACCTCAGTTACACGAATGAGGCCTCATGAAAGTCAATTCTTGCCTCCTACTCTTCCAAAGTTAGTGGTTGGAACCCAGATTGGCTTTCCCCCTTAGTGAATGAATTGAGAGAGAAAAAAGAAGGAGGAGGAAGAGAAGAAGGGAGAGAAAGAAGGAAGGAACATAGGCAGTAAGGAGGGTAGGAAGAAAGAAAGGAAAGAGAACGTTGCTTGATCTTGAAGAGCAGTTTGCCTGGGCGCGTGCCAGAGAGAGGAAGGGGACGACCCCGGAGAGACGAGAGCTGAGGAAGACCCGAAAATGAATTATTCCACCTCTTTCTTGCTGAAGATTGAAACTTCGGTGCCAGGAAATTTGGAAGACATATTCTCTGGAGTATTTATTTTACTTCTGGCAGTAAATAAAGCCCTTAGGGAAGGTTATTAATTTATCTGGCTTATTTAATATATTCAAGTACCCTATTTCATACTCCAGTGGCCTGAAACAGTTAATTTACCCTTTGAATGGCATGAATGGTGAACATTTACACCAAGTCTTGGCACTTTACAATATTCGACAAACATCTGGTATTTTTTGCTTAGGTTTGCTTTATTTTTTATTAATATTTATGGAGAAGGAAAATAAAAATAATAATGTTCTGTTGAGGATACCAGGACAGTTGTTGGCTAGGGTGCCGTCTCAGAGTGAAAGATGCCTTCACCTAGGGCCCTGATCCTGAGGGAAGGAGACAATATCAGAAAGGAAAAGGGAAGGATGGAGATGGAAAGGAGGGAGATGATGTCAAATCCCCTTGGCTTCGTGTGCTCTTGCCCTTTTTATCTGGGGTGCAGTAACCACCTATCTCACAACCTTGAACTCTCTAAACCTCATGTCTGTCTTCTCATAGATGCTTTCTGAGCTGTCATGTGGGTGCTAGAATGGGATTCTGGAAATTACCAACTGATTTTTATTCCTCTGGGTATATTGGTTGCCTGGTGCGCTAAAATAACGTGAATTGGTTTTGAAATGAAATGTCACTTGTTGAAGAAAAGCACATAATAATTTGTTTAATTTAAACAATGGGGAGGAAGGGGAAGACATCTGAACTGCATTTCTTATGTAAATGAATGTTTATTGGACTTTCGGATGCTATAGAAATACAACTTCTGTACTGAGGAGGCATGATTACACATATTGATCAAGAAAGAGGAATATAGATCAGTAAGAAAACTGCTGTACGCTTTAGTTATTTTGGAGACAAATCATGTAAGGTAAAACTGGATGCTACTTTCTGTCTTTGAAAGCTGTGCGGATGCCTTTGTGTTCCAGGAAATGCTTGGTGCAGAACCATCAGATTCCACGTCTCCTCAAAGAAGAGATGTGTTGAGGTAGAGATGGTGCTTGGGAAGCCCCAGGCAAAAAGGATTCTCCTTATTCTTATAGATCCAACAGAGTTGATGAATTAAATAAATAAATGAAAATACAATGGATAGACGAGTAAATGGAGAAATAAAAAAATATAAGTGACATCCTTAAAGTAGCTCTTGGTGAGCCCACACTCCCAGATATTCAACAAATTACGTATGGAAAAGAGAAGCTTGGAAATTGTCAAATGCCTGAGGTTAACCACAGTGAGTGTTGGCTCTGGTCCCTCCAGGACACCAGCAATTGGCTGAAATAAGGGGAGCTGGAATTCCAGAGCAGTCCGAGTCTGCCGTTCTCGCTCAGTGGGCTCGGGGAGGGAGTTTAGAGCCGGCTTGCTCCACGGCGGCCCGCAGGCCCCGCACCTCGGGCCCCTCCACGTGCTCTCTCTCCGCTCCCTCCCCACCTCCTCGACTCCCCAAGGGGAGGGAAATGAACCTTCAGGTGCGACCCAGCAGGGGGCGTGGGTGAGCTGACCCGAGGGGAGCCCGCAAGTGTCCCGTTGTGTGGGTGTGGGGTCACTTGGGTGGGAACGGCGTGGAGGCCACCACGACGAAGTCCTGCGCCTCGTCGATGGGGTGTGTGCAGAAAGAGCGCGGATAAATAGGAGGCTCCCTCTTCCCGGCGACACTCGCGTAGCCGGTCGGCCGCCCGCCCGGGGTGTCCGCCCGCCCGGTAGCCGGGTGGCAGCCTGGGGAGTAGTTTTGCTTCCTGCTAGCTCCGGGATTCGTTTCCAGGCACCCCGTCGGGCGCCCGTGGCCGGGAAGGGGGCGCAGGAGGAGGCGGGAGACTCGTCTCGGGGCTGCTAGGCCCGGCAGCGGGGTTGATGGCCCGGGACGTCCCGGGCAGCGACGCCAGCTCCCTGCCACTGCTCCTGGCCCTCGCCCTGGGTAAGTGGTCGCTGGAGACCCAGGAGGAAAGTCTAGGGTGGAGTCGCAGGGAGGGCGAGCCTTCCGCGCTGGCATTTGGACCCGAGGGGGCCCTGGGGTTGGCAGGGGCGGGTCGAAGAACTTGGACGACTGGGGTAGCACGAGGTTAAGAATCCGGCACTTGGGCACCTGGGGCTGCACCTGTTGCGGCGGCCCTGGGCTCAGGGGGCGGTCCGAGGGCGGAAGGGATCCCGTGGGCGGGCGCAGAGCGGAGGGCCTGGGCGCCGGTGCTCTTGGGCGTTGCGGCGCGGTGCCCGCGAGCGAGGAGGTGTGGCAGGTGGAGGATTTTGGGAAATCCACCAAAGTGGGAGCCTGGGAGACTAGACCGAAAAGACATCCCCTGGGAAGAAGAGGAAAGGGAACTCCCTGGCTTGAGATGCGGGCCTCCGGGAGTGCGGAGCAGGGTGGAGAGCAGTTTGCCTGGGCGCGTGCCAGGGAGAGGAAGGGGACGACCCCGGAGAGTCGAGAGCTGAGGAAGGCCCGAAAATGAATTATTCCACCCCTTTCTTGCTGGCAAAGTTGAGAGGGGCAGGAGGAGGGAGAAAAGATTCAACTTTTGAGACCTGGATCTCCTGTTCCTGATAGGGAAACAAAAGGAAAGGGAGATGACATATTTTTACTGAGGGCAGTATTGATGAAACACATAGCTGCTTTACTTGGAGTATATTATTTCCTGTTTTAAGGAGAAGTTGCAGAGAGAAAACTTTTCTTCACTTCGAAGGTGAAACTGGGGTGGTTAGGTTAAGGACTACTGGGTGTGGTCAGTCATCTGGTGTGAGGGGACAGTGGCTAGTGGGAGAAGTGGTAGGATGCCCGGCCCTCCCGGAGGCTCTCCTCACCTCCTTGGGAGTCAGTGCTGGCAGAGAAAGAGCTGGAACTTCGGATGCTGGGGCAAGTTTA
The DNA here is from genome assembly GCF_949987515.2 of Delphinus delphis. Classification (NCBI taxonomy): domain Eukaryota; kingdom Metazoa; phylum Chordata; class Mammalia; order Artiodactyla; family Delphinidae; genus Delphinus; species Delphinus delphis. The sequence goes on from NC_082687.1 coordinate 47,918,944, forward strand.
TACTGCTGGAAGCAGTGTTCCCCTCACTCTCTAGTATGGGAAGGTAGCAGGTAGATACTTAAGTGGGAAAATCCTACTACCGCAAGACATCCCCTCTGCATCATGATCATTTGTGTGGGGTGCAGGCAGAGGGAAGGGAAACTGGCAATATTTTGTAGTCCTAGCTGGGATGAGGGGTAGGGACATCTGGGCTTGGGGCATCAATGCGAGAGGAGGGGCGTCTCCACAGCTGAAGTGTCTATGTGATGAGGACACTACCTTCCAGCCTGGAAAGGGCCAGTCTTTCTCTTATGGAGGAAAAGAGGTGGGATCTAAATGGAAACCTCCATTTGGCTGTGTCCTTGGAATAAGAGAGGTGCCTTAAACGTGTCATGACCTTGGTCAGAAGTGGATCAGACTTAGATCATGGTTAGAGAGAAAGGACTGATTTACAAACCCCGCAGAGGAAGAGGTCAGAAAGAGTTTGGAGTGATGTGGAGCCTGAAGAAGGACAATGGGCCTGAGAGTTAGGCCTAGAGACAGGGCTATGCTTTGCCAGCATCTCTTGGATGAAGCTGGCATTCTCTTCCTCCATTTTATCTGGTCTGTCCTACTGTCAAAGTGTTTACTGAAAATCTGCTACAGTCAGCAAGATGCTAGAGTATATGGGAATGGGGGTGGGAGGAGGGCTCAAGAGAGTCCTAAGACATGATTCTTGCCCTAAAAGATGTTACGTTGATGTTGGGAATGCAGGACTAACAGATATGAAACAATAGGAGAAAAAGTCATGAAACCGGCGAAAGGAGAGCTCAACAGGGAGGGATGGAGCAGTGGGGAGATTGCATGGAGGACCTGAGTGGGTAGGATTGAAACTTGGCAGGATTTGAAATATCCGTAGTAGGGGAGAGAGGGAGACGAAAGGCAGTAAAAGCATTTAGTAAAGGGTTGGTGATGGGAATGAGATTAATTTCCTGGGGAGACAGGCAGTCAGCCTGCCAGAAAGTAGAACTGAGGAGAGGCAGACAAATTATGAAGAGCCAAAAAAGCCAGGTTAAAATATTTTGATATAAATCAATAAACAGTTAATCACACACCATCATAGGCCTTGAATACAGAGTGATATAATACAAGCAATGATTTGAGGAGATAAACCTGGCAGTGGGGTGCAGTGTGGGAGGAGGGGAGAGGGCCAGAGGACCTGATTGTCTCAGGTATAATCCAGGCACAAGCTAATACAGGACAAGATTAGGGTGATGTACCAGCAGAAGTGTTATGGTAGAAGTGACTATTTCAGGTTGATGGACATTCTTCCCTATTTACCATCACACGGTACTTTATTTTTTTCTCAAAACTTGTCAAAAGGCAGAAACGAAAAAAAACAAAACAGAATTGTAACCCAGTGCTGTTGTAACGCAGGGTAACCTAAGTGTGCAACTGCCTTGTTGAATGTTTGGTTTAGGGAATTGAATTCAGTCTCTAGACTCCCTAAGAGGCTCCACTCCTTGCAAAATGCCAAAGGATGTAATTTGTTGACCTCAGTGTTTCCATTAAATGGTCCTATTTACTTTTAAGTCTCATTCCTAATTTAAGTCACATGTTATCTTATTTACTTCTTGAAAAGAATGTGAGCAACGGCTGTGTGATGTTCTAGGTGTGTGTGCGCGTGCGTGTGTATGTATGTCACAGTGAAAGTGCCTTGAGAGCTGGTACGGAGCAGACGTTGAGACCTGGTTCCAGCTTCTGCCATTCTGTGACTTGAGATGTCTGTAAGTTACAATTCTCTGGGCATTGTTTTTCTCATTTATAAAATAAACGAGTTGCTTTAGATGAGACTAAGGTGCTTACCAACTTGACATTCTGCTGATCTTTAATGAACATTTCTACTGGGAATTTAAGAGAAAATTTTTTTACAATAATATTTAACTTCCATTTACTTGTAATGGGTCTTTGTTTCCTGTAAACTTTACCTTAACAAAGAGAACCATGGATGCTTGCTTGTTTGATAAATACGGTAAAGGGGCAATAAATTTGTTTAAAGTTTTTTTTTTAATCTTGAAGAAATTGGACTCCCTATTTATTCTGTTTTTAAATTTCTCCCTCTCATCCAATTGCTATAACAAACTAAAGCTAAAATCATAACTAGTGAAAAAGGGAAAAAAATGTTTCTTTTTAAAAAAATGAGTGAGTTTTAAGGTCAAAAATATGTTCTCCTCCTTATTAAAATCCAAACCATTAATATATGTAAGTTGGTTTTTTAAGTTCTTCTTGAGAATATGAATGTATTCATGATGTAATATCTAGGTTTCAAGTTGTAAAGCAAGTAGGCGGCAGCAGGTAAAATTCTCATTGTACAAAGGAAGTAGCTGAAGCCCCACACAGTGAAGATTTTAGAATGTGCCTCTTCAGATATGCTTTGGGGCTTAGAAGAGCATTAGGAGTTTTTTTCCTCTTCAAAAATCCCAGGTTTCGCAGGCCACACTTGCATATTAACAAGTGTTACAAATCAAATTTTGCTATTGCTCCATTCTCAGTTGTTGTGTGGAAATTCCCAAATAATTCTGCAAGAAAGATCCCAGTAATGCAGACAAGCTTTGTAGTGCCCACTGAAGGTGGCCCTGCTGAGGCTTGGCCTGCAGATATCTGTGCTGAGGTCAAAGGTGCCCAGGACAGAGAGTGCATGTGTCTGTCCACACCCCTGGCACTGCCCCATCTCTGTTGAGACTGCTCACCCCAGTACCCTGTGCTCCTGAAATCCATGGAGAGCCCAGTGGGAAAGCCTCATCTTGTTTTTTTCTCACCCTCTAATAGTAATCAACTCATGAATGTCACTAGGAGGCTGAGGGGACAGTCAGAGAAACAGCACCAAACTGTTGTCCGGGTCACTCTTCTAATCCATGAACCATGCTTGTCAACTTCTCCTCTAGAATTAGTGTCTTCCCAAGAGGGTCCAAATAAGCCAGAATCTGGGCTGCATGCAGTTTAGGCTTAAGCCACGATCCTGATACACTTCTAAAACTGCACACGAACCCCTGGATCCACAAAGAATCCATATTCCAGTTGGTCAAGAGTCCGCCAAAGTAAAATTCAAGAGGAAAGTCATCTGATTAAAACGACTATGCTTTGTACTGCTAATGATGCAGTTTGCCCAGCCATATCTGTGTCTTAAAAGAGGAATCTTGGAAGCCCAAATGAATCTATAATTGCTAGATTTTAAAGAAATGAGGAGATTTTTTAGATCGTTGGAGAGAGATTGGGTATTTAATCTTAATTTACATCAGTTAGGTAGTAACCTACTTCGATTATCAGCAAGATCAAGTCAAATAGCGAAGAAGTACTTTTATTCATTCTTTACATTTTTTTGAGGATATGTAGTATATTATTTACCTGACCTGTAGACCAGAAGCACTGATTCCGAAACAGTGACAAAATGTATAACAATGTTTGTGTTCAGCCTTCTTATTTCAAAGTGTCTCTGTTGGTTGTATAACAGGATGAGTTACTAATATAGCATTTCTCTCTTTGCAACACCATGGATTTACTCATTCCATTAGCCTTATGTTTGAGATGTTGAGATGTATAAAGAGTTCCTGGCACATAGTGGGAGCTGAAAACATATTAGTTAATTGAATGAGTGAATGCAAGTGACTGTTTGTGACAATGCCCAGGCATTAAAGGGACAGTAGGTTCAGTAAAGAAAACAGTTCTATTTCTTGTTGGCAAAACATGCCCACTGCTCAGAGATGATGTAGAAGGACGTGTTTCTTCATCTCTTCTTACTTGGGACTTGCTTCCCATCTTGATAGAGATCCTTTCACAGACGGACTTTTGTTTGGCAAGTAGTAAGTCTACTTCTGTTTCTCATGTTCGGTAATGCTACCTATCTCTCGTATATTTGGTTCATATATTTGGTTCTCCCCCATATTTGAATGGCGGAGACAGTGGGCGATAGGACACTAAAGTATAGTACAATGACATAACACTGTATTTAAGAGGAACCCAGTTCTCCTGACTTATTTTAAAAGCATTTAAGTTCATTCTAGCAGTCTCCTACCATCTTTGCATTCTCTGCTGCCTACTCATGCATCTGTGGCACCCCAGGCACTGGCTATACCTCATGTTCTTGGACGCTTGGCTCTTCATCCCAGCCAGGAAACCTGCCTACTCATATCCCAGGCCCAGGCCATCCCAGCTGGTAGTGAACAGTTGGCATTGATCAGACCAGGTGTTTTCCTTTGGTCTGTGCCTAGAATCACTTTGGCCATCCTACTCTGACCCTGTCCTTAAATGAACCTGAATCTGTGGGTGACTCCTGCACTTTCCTGGGCTGCTTGCAACACTATGACACTTAGGGCACGCTCCTTAGGGCAAATGGAGAGAGGTGACCTTGCTTTACATTCCCCCTGATTGGACCTGTAGGCCTATTCCTGAGGAGTAAAAAGAGCATATCCTGCATCAACGTGATGTTGTAGTCAAGAGTGTAGACTCTGAGCCAGACCATCTAGGCATGACTCCCCTGTTGCTGTGATTTACCCACTCCTTAATCTTGGACAAATCTCTTAAACCCTCTTGGCCTCAGTTCCTTCATCTGTAAAAGCTGACAGCAATAGAACCAAGACTATTATGTGGACTAAGTGAGTTACTACATAAAGCACTTAAACTGTGTCTGGATCATAGTTAAGTTCTGGATTAACATGAGCTGTTATAATGGATAATTGGAAAGCACAGAAGAAATCATTAATTTAAAAAATTTGGATTTTTAAATTCTGGGTACTTCTGAAATGTAATCAGTGTCTACCAACTGGTGGAAAAACTTCACCTTGCCTTTATCTCTCCAATTCCAGCTCCCACTAGTTATGAAATAGGCAATAGATAAAAATTCTCAAGAGTTCTCTTTTGGCTGGCTTTGATAGGAAGGAACAAATGTAAGAAATGCCACTGCAAAAGCAAAGTGCTTATCTGTTTCTTAAAAAAAAGGTCTATAGATTCTTCTTCAACTGCCAATTTTGATCCTAGTTTTATGCAGTGAAAAGCTTTCCAGCACTTTCCTGACATTGATACCCAAACCCAACATCTTAAGGTGAATCAGATAAAAAGTGAGCCTTCACTAGCAGAGAAAAATGAAATATTTACAAGATAATTTTAATACTTTTAATCTCATCAAAATGGGGTTGTCTCATTTATTGGGGTTATGCAAATAATTGTCTTAACTAAAAAGAAATAAATTGTCATTTTGGAAGAATGAATGATGATGCAATGTCAAAGTTAATTTCTAAATGTCAGACAAATGGAAAATAAGTTGTTTTAGAAAAGTTGTCTAATGACAAAATAATTTTGTTTAGATTTTAAGGAGCAGACAACCATGCATAAATATTCAGTTTTTCCATAATAACTGTCTTGTAACATTGAGAAAGTTACTTAATCTCCCTGTGCTGCATTTTCTTATGTATAGAATGATAATAATGATAATAGTACCTATCATCTAGGGACACAGGAGTGTTTTGAGCATAAAATGGGATAATGCAGGAAAAGATTTTAGTAGAATAGTTGGCTAGAAAATGCTCAATATTTATGAATATTCTTAACTTTGTGAATATGTAGATAACTTTGAAAGTATTTCATAGGTATGTCTAAAAAGGAGAAATAGAATCATTGTGTTCATTTAAGCCAGCTGGAGTGTGTTTGTACTTTGATCAAAGGAAATTGCTGTAATATTCACCACTGGAAGCAAGCAAAGGAAAAAAAAAAAATAGAAATCTGCCCCCATCATAACCATGCTTTCAACAGTTCTTTAAACAGTTCCATTAGAATGTAAGTACCACGATGGCAGGGATTTTTGTCTGATTTGTTCACAGCTATATTCCCAGTGCCTAGAGGATTATTGTGCATAGTAGGTGCTCAATATATATTTGTTCAAAGAATAAATCTGGGGCTTCCCTGGTGGCGCAGTGGTTGAGAGTCCGCCTGCCGATGCAGGGGACACGGGTTCGTGCCCCAGTCCGGGAGGATCCCACATGCCGCGGAGTGGCTGGGCCCGTGAGCCATGGCCGCTGAGCCTGCGCGTCCGGAGCCTGTGCTCTGCAACGGGAGAGGCCACAACAGTGAGAGGCCCACGTACCTCAAAAAAAAAAAGAATAAATCTGAATGCACACAGCCCAGGAAGTTCTCCTAGACCCGTAGCTTCTCATAGCGCATCGCAAAGATCTTGACGTAAACCTTGTAATTTCAGCATGTGCCCATGCGCATGCTTTCCTAGCTGCCACAATCAGAAACTAGAACTGTTTTCCAGCATCTGTTTATATTCCATCTTTAATGTCTTCGAATTTGCTAACAATGACTTATTTTAGACAGTTCCTCACTGAGATGGCGGCTGTACCTCCTATTCCGGAGTAGGCTGACCTGATAGAATGAGATTTGCTCATGACATTGAGATATTGACTACCACCATCGGCAAAACGGCAACTTATCCAAAAGCAAGAATTTATCCCGAACCACTGTGGCATAGTGTTGGGTCGGTTGTTGGGAAGTACAGTCTTTATTTCTAAAACATGTAATAATGAGGAAGACATAGCTAAGTATTTGTACTATTTTAAAGTGTGTCTAATACTATTATAAAGTGTGTCTAATACTGTGTTTAGCATTAAGGAGAGCTGTCCAAGTCACTGTCTCTCCAAAAAGAGTTTGTATTATATTGGGTATAAATGTTCATCAGAAATGAAACATCGTATAGTAAGTAGTTCAATACTTAACGGAGTTTAAATTACCTAGTACAGACTAAACATCTCAGAGAAGGAGAATTTATTATGGGCTGAAGTGATTGTGAAAAAGATATCACCAAGGAAACAGGGAACTGAGTTAGTTTTTCCACGATGGTGGTAGAGGAAAAAAAATGGGAGAAAAATTAGAAGGTGGATAAATTAATTACTTTTTTTCTTTTTTTGGTGAAGCAGAGAGTGAGCAGACTCAAAGCATAGAACAAAGAGTTGATTTTGTGTGGTATTGAGGGAAATATTGACTGGATAAGGACTTGTTTTTCAGAATGAGGACATTAGGCAGGATTCTGAAATTTTAAAATTTTTTATTTTTTTTGCCGATGAGTGTCCTGGTTGTCATGCCTTCGGCTCTTTGGTCCTGAAGCGTTTGCTGGAGAAAACAACTCATCCCTGGACACCAACACCCCTATCCCACAGGCAGCGTAACCTACACCCTCCCCCAGGATCCTGAATTCTTAAAGCAGTGACGTCTTTGCCGGATTTCCTAGGAATTGGAGCTAGGAGGTTTTCTAATTTACATAAATGTATGCTTTTAATTATATGTCAAGACCTTATTTTAAAATATTATATGGTCTCCTACCTGAGGAGCCTGTTTTAATTCTGTGGAAATGTCTAGACTCCATTTTTACTGGAGGCCCTATAGCTTGGTGAAGAGCTAAGTACAGATCAGAGGCTGGCCTGAGTGGTTTGCTTCAAGGTTCCTAACCATGTACTGCTAGGTTTTCTAAGGCTGGAGGTGGCTCATAACCAGGGGGTAGCCCCACACCCATCTTAGAGTAGCAGTGTCACCTGGAGAAAGAGACTTATCCAAGAGGCCAGATTCAGGGAACTGGCTCATGACCACATAACACTTAGAGAGAGACGAAACTAAATGGGAATGAACTTTATTTTTCTCACAGAAGACCTCACTTTATTCTATGACAGCTCCATTCTCTACCATTAAGGGCATCATTTTGTCCCTAACTCATGTTAGAAGGACTCCTTCTCGGGAGTGCAATAATAATGGTTAATGGGTAGCTACTGTGATATTTTCAATAGGGGAATTATACAGGGAGTGCAGTGGTTTTAAGATTGGTTTTACCTAGCCCAGAAAGCCTGGACCAGGCAATGGAGAGCAAGGAATAAATTCAATAAATATTTCTAAGCAACAATTTATATGAATGACTTGTCTAAGTAACAAAAAAAGTATTAAAGCTGTTTCCAACACTGTTAACCTGGGAGAGAACAAGAATTTATGGTACCATATGTGAAAGAGAACTTCCTTTTTCTGGTGAGGATGTGAACTGCTTTTGAGACATTCAAAAGTCTTATAAGCATTTGGAAATATGGACGTTGACTTCAAATTAGAGCAGTGGACCCCAGGTCTGATTGTTCTTCCAAGAAAAGCAAAAAGTACAGATTATTAGGCCTCTCCCCAGACCTACTAAAGTCTGGTTGACATGTCCCTGTGAATCTAAATTTTTAAAGACTTTTCAGGAGAAGAAACAAATTTTCCTTCTGGAATAACTACAAATAATAGAGGTGGATACTCCCCCCTCTAAGAGGTAGAGCTTAAGTCCTTGACCTCGTTGAGTGTAGGCTGGATTTGGTGACTTGCTTCCAGAGAATAGAGTATGAAAAGGAAAAAAAATAAATAACCTTACAGTGTAAAAATCCCTTAACCAAGTGGTCAGGGTAAATGTCATCAAAGATGCCAAATTCCTAAGAGTTTTGACACATGAAAAGGACATTAATGGAAAATTGATGAAGTCAGAATGTAGTCTTGAGTTTAGTCAATAGTAATCTACCAATGCTGGTTCTTAATTTTGATAAATGTACCACGGTAGTGAAAGATGATAATATTAGAGGAAATGAAAGTGGGTGAGGGGTGCACAGGAATGCTGTGTACTTTGCAACTTTTCTGTAAATCTAAAATTATTACAAAATTAAAAAAATATTACAAAAAAGACTCTACAGGAAATTTTAATGGCCACCCAGTTTGGACAATCATCTGGTTAGAAAATAGGGCTGAAAATATAAATGAATCATTTAGCTGATTATAATTTCAGGCTCAAGCACAGTGCCTAGCACACAGTAAACCCTCACTACATATTTGTTCCAACACTAAGTCTATGGGTATTTCGTGAGATCAAATGACATTATAAAAAAGAAGACCAAGGCAACATCATAGATAGAAAGTAGAATGGTGGTTGCCAGGGATTGGGGGAGCGGGAAATGGGGAGTTAGTGGGTATGGAGTTTCAGTTTTGTGAGATAAAAAGAATTCTGGAGATCAGGTGGTTATGGTTGTACAACAATATAAATGTACTTAATATCATTGAACGGTATATTTATAAATGATTAAGATAGTAAGTTTTATGTTGTATATATTTTACCACAATAAAAATGATCAGAAGAAAAAGAGGACTGAAAGTAGAGTGTTGATGACACCCATATATGGTGTAGGTGTCAGAAAAGTAACTGGCAGAGTTGAGTGAAAAGGGAAGGATAAGTCAAGAAGCCAAGAGGAGGGTGATTTTTAGATGGAAGATTTGGGAAGTTCAACCATATCAAATACTGTGGAGATGGACGAGGCTGAGGCTCCAGAGGAGGTCACTGGTGAGTGAGCTCTGAGGAAATCATTGATGCTCTGGAAAGACAAGAGACAGGAGATTGATGGGGAAGCCAAAGACACACACACACGCACACACACGCGCGCACACACACACACATAACTGAAAGGATAGAAGGATAGAGGTCAGGGTGGTGGGTAGAAAAGAGAAAGTTTTGGTTATGAGAGTCAATTTCAAATCGTTGAAAAGGTGACCCAGCAAAGGTTTCCTCTGTGTAGTTCAGAGTATACAACTTGGATTAATGAACTAACATTCCTGGAAGACAGCTCTCACATTAATTTAGGAAATTTTCTCCCAAGTAGAGCTCTGAAAAACTGGAATCAGCTGCCTTGGGATGCGGTGATCTTCCCGTGCCTGGGCATGTCCGTGGTCTGGATTGCATTCACGGGAAGCTGTGTAGAGGTGATTCCTAGGTGAGGCAGGAGTTGGACCAAATGACCACCAAAGGTTCTTATGACTCCATGAATTATAGACGCTACTATAATGTTATTTAACTTTGGGGGTACTTTGGAGGTTGGTACTGTCAGCTGACTTCTCTGCAAGGAGAAGACGCAGGACAGATGGAGACCTGGGGAGCTAATGGTAAAGACTTTTGAAAAAGAAAATCACTTGAGTGACTTCACTCCCACCTGGCCCAAACTGTATTCCACCATGTCTTTTCCTGAATAGAAATATCAAGGTTAACATCACCGATAATGCCATGTAGATATCATGTACCCCTCATATGATGTGATGAGAGGACATCTTGGGATATAGTATCAATCCCTTGCCCCAGGCTCAGTTTTTGCCTTAAAGATGCTGCACTCTTTATATTTTACCAACTATTAAGATAATAGTTATGACCTGGGATCCTGTTGTGATGGGGAAAAACCCTAGCATAACTATAATTGATTAATTATTTTGCAAAAATTTCAAATGTTATTATTTCAGGAGACAAATTTCTAACATTGCAAATTTCTAACATCCTGTGATAGGAAACTTCTGTGAGAAGATTCTCTACTTGTTTTTAGATAAATGATAATTATCCTGTAATAGAGGGTAAGAAGAACAAAATGTGATTTAGATGCCAGGTGAAACGATACACTTTCCATTTGCCTTCGCAGAAGGGTAGCAAAAGAAATGCACCCCGTTCTTTCTTAACGATTTCTACCCAACAGCATTCACCACTATTAAATACTTCTTGATTTCTAGATTAGTCAGCTGCTTTATTCAGGATGTGGTGAACAGACATTGAAGTTTCAACTGGAAACGTGGTGTGACTGTTTCTTAATGAGTCATTTTCATAGGTCACACAAGAAAAATCAGTTGAATTATTTCACAGTCACACCACACACATCAAGAAGGCCCTTGTTTCTTTTTTTTTTTTAAACCTTTATTGGAGTATAATTGCTTTACAATGGTGTGCTAGTTTCTGCTTTATAACAAAGTGAATCAGTTATACATATACATATGTTCCCATATCTCTTCCCTCTTGCGTCTCCCTCCCTCCCACTCTCCCTATCCCACCCCTCTAGGTGGTCACAAAGCACCGAGCTGATCTCCCAGGCCCTTGTTTCTTGATACTTCTCTGTATAATTCTTCACTCCAGCTGGACATCTTTACTTTGTCCCCCAAAACACACTCAGCTCATTTCTACGTCATTGCCTTCGGTCCAGTTTAGTTTCCAACTTCTTTTGTGAAAGTTTTCCCTATAATTTCTTAAGCTTAACATTGCCTCTTTTTGGAATTCTATTAGGATTTATTTCCTTTATACCTGGCAATTATACTGTCTGATATTGATTGATTGATGTTTCTGGTCTCTGCAAATGGTTTGATCAATAAAGATAATAATGGGTTAAAGTTAAGTTGGCTTGAGTTATCCTAACTCATTTTAAGGGCCTAAATTCTGGGGCTTTTTCAGGTTGGGAGAGCATCTACTCTGACACCCTATGTTCTTTTCTTTACCATTATTAAAGCTTGATGACTGTTTCCTCATGGGTCAGAGGCTGTGTTATCGCTGGATCCAGAAGCCAACTCCACTATTCCTCCTCACTTTGCACTCAGATAATCCTCCTTGATAACAAATTGTTCTTTTTCCATGGTTCCTTTTGCCTCCTCTCTTTGAACTATTATGGAAATTCAGTGATCCCAGAGCTTTTCATTTAAAGTGCTACAATGTCTGACTGTCTGGTCCGGCCTTATCATAAAGGGATAGAATTCAAAACGTCAAGTTTTGACAACTGATGGTTTCTAAGAAACTAGCTCTAGGTTGCTATAGGGTTCCCATTCAATTTAGTCATTGTTGTCACAGATTTAATAACGGTCATGGCAAAAATAAAATGGTGGATTTACTGGCAAAGGCATTATCGTGGTGTTGACAACTTTCAGATATGTGAGTTAATTTATGCATGACAGGTTGTTAAATTACTTCCCTCTCTGGGCTTTAAAAATATAAGAGTGTGGAGTTCTTTTATGAGTTAAAAAAATGTTATTCATCATTCTAAGCCCTTCTTAAACACCAAGATATTGTTTATACCATTTGGAATAGAATTTTTTTTGGAGGCGGAGGAAGGAGGTCATATTCTACTCCCCTGATTTTGAATGGACATAAACTATTTGTGAAGACCCTCTTATTTTTTCTCTACCCTTGTCTTGGCCTCCCCTCCTGGCTCTGAAAACCTGTCTTTCAGTTTTATAGAATTGGCAGTCCTCCAGGTGGTGTGATTTGAGAGACCTTAGAAAAATCCCTCCTTGTCCTGGAACAAGGCTCCCCCAAGGTGTCCTGGTGCCCCAAATCCTCACTGTACTGGGACACAGAATCGTGCACTTCTTAAGGGCCTTTCAACTACCTCCCCTGTCCCTTGATCAGCTCTCCCCTCATACCAGCTTGCCCCTCTTTTGGGACTTCGAGGCCGTGTCCCAGGGCATGTGTTCTGGCCTCTTACTCACCAAGGGGCCAGAGATTGGGGGAGGCAGCACCCAGTGGGGAAAATTCTGTCCAAAAGAAAATGGGTGATGGAAGTGACTGGGGCAGAGAAATTCCTCCTTCATTCTTTCTTCTGTGAGCAACTTCAAGACGCAGTTCCTTTCTGAACCTTTTACATGGCCCTTGGATGAGTGAATGTGTCACTCATTTCGGTGTCTTTGTGGCTCACTCTGGAGCTGCACCCAGCATGATGGGTACACACATTGCATTGCTTTGCCTCCTTCTCTGCTTACGTCCCTTTTTCTCATTCTCATGGCCCAGAGCTTGTACCTCCCCAATAAAGTGATAACCCCTTAATCTGTGTCTCAGGCTCTGCTTTCCAGAAGACCTAGGTTGACGCACTTGATTCTAGAGTATTTCTGTGGAGTTAAGCAATTTCTCTCCTTGCAGGTCTGCTTTGAAAGTAAATACATTTAGAAAGGGAAATCTATGAAGAAATTATGTTCTATTAGGGGAAATGTTAAAGCAGAAGGAGGATACTGGTTTATAGGAGGGGAAAAGACAACAACAAAAAAGACAGAAAAGGAGTTAAAAAAAGATGAAGGAGAACATCAATGTCAAACTTAATCTATTTCACACTTTTTTACTCAGCCACCCGTAAGCTCAATGTTAAACAGCATTTCCACCACTTAATATATTTTTTCAACTCCATTTTAGACATGTCCTCTTTTTGGACATAGAAAATACTTTTTGTGTGTAGTATGCACACTCAAGATTCTGATTTTCTTTTTGACAATAAAGACACATTGGGAAATTCCCCAGATGCTTATAGTTTTTACTCCTAACGTTGATTTAAATTTTAAAATTTTGTTAACTTTATTTTTCAGAAATTAAAATTAGATCTCTAATCAAATATAATCCATTTGACTGTTAAATAGTATCATCTAAGATCTGACTTTATCTGTTATATTTGTATCACTGAATCACTTAACTAACCAACTGAATCAGTAACTCCCCTCTGACATAAACACCATGCTGAGTACTGGCAGAACTGTGCTGAAAATACAAGGAACCATACATGCAGAAGATGGCATATTTCTAGTAAGCAGTTGAGGTGCATTAATGTCAAATATCTTTTTAAAAACACTGGAGAAAAGCAGCATGTGGAAAGACCAACATACAGATTTTCCTCGTTGAACACATATGTATAAGTGTACTATAGAAGTATAGTATGTATGTGTATTTATCTTTTGTAGTTTGTTTCATAAGCATATTTTATACACAAGGCAAATCACATCATAAATGTAGAAATTTGTCAATATTCATTAATGAGAGTTGAGAATCTATATGAGTAATAAGAATTCTTTTTTACTTCTGTTCTCTTAGAGCTGCTATTCTGTTGAGTGCCTACCTTGTGCCAGGCATTACCGGGGTTAATAATTCATAATTTACTTTTTGCACTTTCTTTAAACAGATAGTTAAATCGTTACCATGTAAGTTATATATCATGGGCCTCAGTTTACAGATGGGGACCCTGAAGTTCAATGCTGAGTAACTTAATCTTATCACAAAGCTGGTGATTAAAAGTTACATTCAGGATTCAAGTACAGCTCCATTTGACTTCAAATATCTTTTTCCTATTAATCTATACTGCTTCCCTCTAATATAAATGAAATAGCAGAGATCTGACTGTGAAATATTCTTCTAATTTCAGCTTATATTCATAAATTGACACATTCTCTGGTGATTTACAGTTGAATTGTCTAATGGGACATGGAGTGTGGTTTGATTCCTAAAATAAGATTGATGTGACATCATAGGAAATCACTGGATTTAGTAAACACAAGTAGAAGTTAGGGTATCTAAGAAGATATCCTAAGTTATCAGAATATACTGTATGGTCATTTTGAGATAATGTTATGTTTACTTAAAAAATATAAAACGTACTTGGCTCTAAAAATGGAAAGTTCAGCTCAGAGATGAGGCAATTACAGCATATATGACTGTTTAGGTTGGTCACATTTGATCTTTTTAAGTAGTTGATCCAGCTGGTGTATGACTTACCTCAGCGTTAGCAGTAACTCTGAGACAGTGGGTCATGCTCCTTGTCAAGCTGTGTCTCTCTGAATGCCTTGTATTGTTCCCAATGACTTCATTCTCCGTGACGGCTGATGGGGATAATACTTTTAATACATTCTGTAATTTTTAATTTGAGAATCTCAAAGTGCATAAAAGTAAATGGAGCTTTGACTCACTAAAGTAGAATTGGGTTTCTTTTCCTTTTTGTCTTTCATTTTATGAGTGGAGCTGGTATTTAAAAACCAACCCCAGAGAATATGGGGACATGTGTATGCATATGGCTGATGCGCTTTGTTGTGTAACAGAAACTAACACAGTATTGTGAAGCAATTATGCTCCAATAAAGATCTATTACAAAATAATAAAATAAAATAAAATGTTCCACTAAAAAAAAAAAGAAAAAAAAAAAACCAACCCCAGAAATAGGAACTCAATATCCAGTCGCTTAGCAAATGCAGCTAATCTAACATTATTTTGTTTTATTTTGTTTTTATTCCTTGAATGCATCTGAGAATTCTGCAGGTCATGTGCAACAGGGAGGCATGGGTAATAGGCGGAATGAAAGAGTAAGAAAACAAAGAGATTGTGAAATATTTGGATGACAGGTAAAATTTAACACAATAACATTTAAAAAGGACAAGTACAAAATCATTTCTCAGCTTAAAATGAAACAAAACAGAGCAAAACCAAAAAGGACAAAAAAGCCACGAATACACTGCTTTCCGACAGTATAAGTGGTTTAAGAGCTTCTATTTATTCAAAGCAGAATAAAACCCCTGTATTTAATGGAATAGTTAAAAAGGGCTGATATGCTATGCAGCTGCAGTATCAGGAATATGGTGCCCGCAATGTGAGAGGTGAGAGCCCCACTCTATTCTGTCTTTGCCAAACCATGTAAAATGGCCCTGTATTTTAACCTTGTTTTTAAGGAGGATGTCAAGGCTTATGAGCGGTCTTGATGATGTCAGGTAAAAGACGGTTGGAGGAACCAGGATGTTTAGCCTGAGGAGGAGAAATCCTTTCAGGAAGACTTGATCTCTGGCTTCAAATATACGAGGATCAGTCACGAGAAAGAGAGATTAGACTTATTCTAGGTGATTCCAATGAGCAGAGTAAAACTATGGGAAGGCAAAAACCAGTTCAACATAAAGAAGCATTTATAGAGCTTTAGAAATAGGTGCTTAATTTTTTTTGAATGAATGAATGATTGTGAGTGAAAGAATGGATGAATGGTCTCATTGAAATGTGATGCCTTAGAAGGGAGTGAAGTCTCTGTGCTGAAATTTTAAAGGTGAACTCTCCCAGGGGATGTTTTTAGGGGAGCTGAGGGTTGGTAGGAGATTTGAATACCTCTAAGGTTCTTACTAATTCTGAAATTTAATATAATTTGTGACTCTTTTAAATGAAGATCTTATGTTTTCCATATCTAAGTTTGGAGAGAATTGCAATGGTTCTCAACCAATGTAATTTCTCCCCCAAGGAAGCACTTGGCAAGGTCTGGGGACAGTTTTGATTGTAACATCTCAGTGGTAGGTGGAGGAAGGGAGGGGGATGCTACTGGCATTTTGTGGGTAAAAGCCAGGGATACTGCTAGTCATAGTACAATGCACAGCATCCCACAGCAAAGAGTTATCCAGTCCAAATGCCAGTAATGCGGAAGTTGAGAAACACGTTAGATGTTTCCCACTCATTTTACCCAGAACTTGGATTTCCTTGAGCAATGAGGTCAGATGTATTGAATGTAAAATACATTTAAGCTCTTATTTTCCAAAGACTTTCCATTCACTCAAAATAGAGTTATACTTGCCAGAATTACTAACTTCGACTGCAAAGAACTACATCGCACTTGCAGAAGTGGCCCTGCCTTTTGGGCTAAACTGTCCAACCTCTCTGCTCTGTCATTAATTCATCCTTTGCCTCTCTCCTGTACCTTTGGCATCTTCCTGTCAATGATCTTTCATAATAAAACAAAAGCAAAATAACTCTCTTTTTTTCTGTACATATTGACTAATCTTAACCCCCCTCCCTTTCTCAGTTCAACATCTGTGAAGAGTAATCTCCAATTATTTGCACAGCTTTCATACCGTTACTATTTCTTTAGCAAGAAACTGCTAGTGCTTTTTGGTTGTCAAATCTACTGCATGTATTTCAGTTCTTATCTTTAATTCTCCATCAGTTTTTATACAGTTGACCAAATGCTTCTAGAAAACCTCTCTTCTTAGTTCTGTGGCTCTTTTTTTTTTTTTTTTTTGTGGTATGCGGGCCTCTCACTGTTGTGGCCTCTCCCGTTGCGGAGCACAAGGCTCCGGACTCGCAGGCTCAGCGGCCACGGCTCACAGGCCCAGACGCTCCGCGGCATGTGGGATCTTCCCGGACCGGGGCACGAACCCGTGTCCACTGCATCGGCAGGGGGACTCTCAACCACTGCGCCACCAGGGAAGCCCTGTGGCTCTTCTTGATCCCTTGAGGACTCTTCTCTTTCTGCCCCTCTATTATATTGATTTTTTTCAGTACTCTATCCATAATCAGCTTTCTCTTTTCACATGGCTCTTTCTAACAGATCAATATGTGTGGCGTTAAGTACCAGTTTATTTCTCGTAACTCCTAAATGTAGAACTCGTAGCTATGACTTCACTCCACAGCTCCAGATCTAATATCCATTTACTGTCTCTAAATGAGACACAGTCATCTCAAATTCAGAGTGTCTGAAACTGATTTTTTTTTCCATGCCTGTCTTAGTCAGTTTGGGCTGCTTTAATAAAATAACATAGACTTGTAACAACATTGGCTGGTAAACAACAAACATTTATTTTTCACAGTGCTGGAGGCTGATAAATTCCAGATGAAGGGTCTAGTAGATTCAATGTCTGGTGAGAGCCTGCTTCCTGGTTCATAGACAGCCATCCTTCTGCTGTGTCCTCACATGGCAGAAGGGGCAAGGGAGCTCTGTGAGGTGTCTTTTACAAGGGTTCTGATCCCACCCTCACAACCTAATCACCTCCCAAAGGCCCGTCACATCCCATTAGGGATTAGGTTTCAACAAGAAATTCAGTCTACAGTAATCCTCAACCTGTTTGTCTTCTCGTATACCTCATATTTGTGATTGGTACCACAATCCAGACATTCACTCTAGTTACAAACTCCGGAGTCATCCTAGACTCCCTTTTCCTTATCTCCCACTCTAGCCCATTAGTCACCAAGTCTTTTTTTTGTATTTCACTTTGTGAATTTCTCTCGCATTCATTTCTTCTTCTCCATACAGATTCGTGTGCTAACACCTCATTTAGGTATGTCTGAAATCACCTGTATTTGTATTAAAGCAAACTTTACACACTGAAAGAAAAGAAGATGGTCATGTTGCTTCTCACTTAAAACTTTTCAATGACCCCATTTTAGCGACATAACAGAACTCAAAGTAACTAACATGGCTCTTAGGCCATTTGTGACCTACCAGCCCTCCAGTCTCCTCTTCCATCACAAGGCCCAATCACCCTCCAAGCGAACTAGACAAGTTATTCATGCCATGTCTTTTTATAAGTTGTGCCTTTTATTTAGAATGCCCTGGTTCATTACAATTTTATTTATCCTTTTCTTAAAAATTAATTCTGTTTTTAATAAAGTAATAAATATACACAAATTTTAAAAAATCAAATAGTACTAAGAAGTTTATAATGATGAATAGCAGATCTTTGTACCTGCCTTCCTGCCTCTTCACCACCCTAGAATCAACCACTTTTGACTCCTTCAGGTGCCTCTTCTGTGTTTATCTCTGTATTGCTAAACAGTATGCTTATAATGCTATTTCTTGACTTGTCAAGTTTAGACTTTTACCTATTGAGATTCTCTTCTAATTCTAGTATAGTTACTATAGGGGTGATACTCAAAACACTTAAGAACTAGCACCGCACAGATTATGATTAATCACAACCACTTTCCCCACATGGTCTGTGTTGGCTAATTACTGGTCCTGATTTTATGACAAATTTTGTTAAATTATCAGTATTTACATTATTATTACCATATAAATATTGTCCACTGCTGAAACAAATAATGTACTATAATTATGTCATAGTACATTATAACATAATTACTTGCTTACACAATTTTCATTTTCTAGAAGTTATTAATTGATGTTTTAAAAAATCATTTATTACTCATTAAAAACTCACCATAATTCCCGCCTTCTCAGTGAGTCTTTGCTGCCAGGCAGAGTTGATTCTCTGCTCTGTGTTATTCCTGTATTACCTCTTTCGTACTCATCACACTATACCTTATAGATCTGTGCGTCTATCTTCCTTGTCAAAATGTGAGCTCCTTGAGCTTAGTGATAATATGTTATCTTTGAACCTTCAGTGCTGTGCACCAGTGCCAAACACAAAATGTTTAATAAATATCTGTTGAGTTATGGATGGAACAGGAGTGGCCTTTGTCTTTGAAGCAGCCTTCAATATTGGGTGGATGGTTTTGTGAGCATTTCTCTGATTTCTGAGTCGCTCCATACAGATCACTCACTCAAATGCCTGTCAGGGTCTACACAGTTAAAATAAATGAACGCAGCAAGCCCGATGGGGTCTGTGGCATTTAAAGTGGTCACGTGCTACTAGGCTCTAGCCAGCTGTTGCCATGAAGGTGTTTCAGATCTGTGTTGCCAGACCTTCTGCTTTTCAAATAGAAACAGGAAAATCCAGGCTTGATATGAACTGTCATGATTCCATTTTTTAAAACTATGCAGACAAAGTAAATGGTTCTTCAGGCTCAAGCTCGATTTGGTTCATAAGCACCAGCTGATGAAGATTATTAGTGGGAGTAGGAGGGACTGTGGACCCTGTCCCAGAGCCTTGAGCTTGGCGTCCGGTTGGCCTGAGAATGTCTCTACCGCAAGGGGTCCTCCACAGGGGCTCTACCCAGTGGAATTCCTTTGCCAGCTGATGCCAGCATGTGGAGTGAGCCTTAGCAGAAGAGAGCCTGGGCTCAGCCTGCCAGAATGTTTGGAGGGCCAGGCAGGGTTTCGATGGAATCAGGACTTGCTCTGTTATGTGGAAATAAAGAATGATGTGTTAAATCATAAGTGATAGTGGGAAGGAGCAGAAGAAGGGTAAAAATTGTATACTATGTGCCAAGCCCTGTGTGTGCCTTTTCTTATGTTACTCAACTTAGGTTTTACGATAGCCCTGAGGCAGAGATATTGTCATCTTCAGTTTGCAGATGTTGAATCTCTGTGAGATTTAGTTTATTTTTCAATTTCCGTCGTCAGAACAGATCAACTGCAGAATGAATGCCTCTTGAATCTGCCCATGAAGAAAGCCCATGTATGGGATTTTAAAAGTGATTTAAATCTGTTTTTATAGTAAAAAAGAAGACGGTTAAAATTTTCCACTAGAAATTGATTGTTTAGTTTGTTTGTTTGTTCATAGGTTGACCTAAGATTGGTCAATCTCTCAACATTTGTTGAATATCCATTGTATTCTGTGTTAGATTCCAGGATTACCAAACTGATTAATATACAATTCCTGTGCTTGAGAAGTCATAAATGATTGTTTCTGGTTTCTTCTAAGTGTGAAAGGAGGGAGCCAGGTATTGGCATAAAAGATAGGAAAAATCTGGAAATTTGGTTGCCAAATTTTTGTTGTTGTTTTTTTAAAATTTTGAGCTATTCCTTTTTTCTTGTTGCAATCAACAGGATATTCAGATAGAAAAATAAGAAAGTGCAAATAAAGAAAATTAAGGAAAAAGTCTTCTTCTAACCATTGTGGGCAACTCTCTACCTACTTACTTACCCAACTTTTTGGACTATTTATCTGTATGGATATTTTTATACTTATCACAAACAATGCAAACACTCAGATCCCACTACATCACTATTCTGTAGCCTGCTTCTCTTACTGAGGAATATTTTGAAATGTTTGAAAATCATTTTCTATGGCTGAATAGCATTTTATTGCATGGGAGTATTCCCTATATTTAATCAATTCTCTATTGTTAGATATTTAGGTAATTTCTAATTTTTTATAACCCATGTCACGTGGAGAAATTTTGTAGCGAACTCTTTTTATGTATGTTAAATTATTTCCTTAGGAAAACTTACTAGAAATGAAATTACTGGATTTAAGTGCATGTACAATTTTAAGCTTTTCGCTTTTAGCCCACATAGTGCTAAATTGTCCTCCAGAAAAGTAGTACTAATTTACCCATCCCCAATGGATATGAGTTTCTATTTCTCTTCACTGTTTCCAATGCTAGTTACCACCTCTTTTTTTCAAAAAAATTTTTTTTTCGAATTCAATAGAGATAGAAAAGAATTTCTGTTTTGAAAAACTCTTTTTGAAGACCTTTTGGCCTTTGACCTTTCTGGATACTATTGTTCTCTGGTACAATACTATCACTTTGTGTTTTGGTTACTTGGTTGGCTCTTTACCTGCCTTAGTAGCTTTGGAGCAGTTTGAGGGTACAGCATGTCCTATCCACCTGTGTGTTTCTGGGTGCTCGTGGATATTGGTTGAACTGAATTGTACTGGAGGACATGTGTAGTTTAGAACCTTGGCTAGATGTAAAAATGTCAATACAATCCGTGGGCAGGTTACTCTGTTCCTACCAGTTACATAATAATGAGAATTTAATTGAACATCGATTATGTGCCAGCAGTGTATTAAGTGCTTTGCACACTTACCTGGATGAATCCTCACAATGCTCTGAAGAAGAGATAATAATCATCTCCACTTTGCTGATGAGGAAACTGAGAGGTTATGAAACTTGCCCCATGTGCATTGGCTGTCAAGTGGCAAAAGCAGGTTGTGAACTCAGGAAAAGTTAACTACCAAGCCGTCTTATCTCTCCTCCACTGCCCTCCCTTCTCCAACTTCTTATTATAGATATTTAAAAATATATATAAAAGTAGAGAGAACAGCAGAGTGACCCTTGATATACCTACCACCCGGCTTCAGTAGTTACCAATATGTGGCCAATCTTGTTTCATCTATGCCTTTCCCTCACTACCTCACAGCCCTCTTCCCTGGTTGGATTATTTTAAAGCAAATCAGAAATTCATTAATTTCCTTAATAAGTATTTAAATACATATCTCTAAGAGATATGGACTCTGTTTTTTGTATCCAAACCACAATATCATTATCACACTTGAAACTATAACAATTTCTTCATATTCTCTAATGTCCAGACAATGTCAGATTTCCTTAATTATCTCATAAGTGACTTTTACTGTTGCTTTGTTTGAATCAGGACCCTCGCAAGGTCTACACTTTGTATTCTAAGCTGTCCTAACCTCAACACAGTGTTCCTCTCTTCCCCATGCCTTTCTATGAAGCCTGTCCTTGTTAGAGACAGAGGTACTTAGCTGGAGGAATTTGAAAATTTTAAATAATTCCTATGAATTGAATATCTAGTTTGCATCTCCCCAGAAAGAAGCACACTCAACAGTTTATACCTGAAAAACACTGGGTCCGTGTGGCATGGAGAAAATACATTGCTACGCAGGTTCATCATCCCTTCTCCCTGGAAATTCATCAGTGTATTCATCCGCTGGCTGAGAACTCCCTCTGTTCTTCTGCTTGTAGGATAAGGCTCCATCACAACTATGGTCAAGTCTCCTCATTTAAGGGGCCAGGGCTTGTCAGATGTAAGTGATACTGGCCTGAAAATTCTGTCTTGAGCCCTGAGCTTAAAAAATGAGACACGCTGGCCTGTGTAGCCCTCCCTTGCTGCGGGAGAATGACTTGGAAATGGAAAGGCTTGTTATTTTCATAAATCATCATAACTTTGATAGAAACTTTCACATTGAGCACATTTTCATTGAACGAGTTTTCATGTTTGTTTTGGTTCTGTTTTAAAATTGAAGGTCTAGTGATCCTCCACTGTGTCGTGGCAGATGGGAATTCAACCAGGAGTCCTGAAAATGATGGCCTTCTCTGTGGAGATCGTGGAGAAAATTGCCCAGGTAACGCATAACAAGCGATGCATTTGTTTTTATCAGCTTTATATTCAACCTCAGAAACTTGACCCCCCTAAATTTTAAGTTGTTGATAATATAATAATCATAAAACTAGGTAGTTTTGAGCACATGTTAATGTACCAGGCTCTGGGCTTTACATATAGTAATTCATTCATTCCTTGCAAGAACCCTATGAGCTGGATAATATTTTTTACTTTATTTCAAGGTGAAGCTAGAAAGAATACGTAACGTGCCGAAGGTCACACAGCTGATATATCACAAATCTGGGATTCACGCTCAGGTCTTTCTCATTCTGGTGCTTCCATTCTTCATCATTATACTATTTGAGGCATTGTAGATGTGTGTGTGCTTCAGTCTTCAGCATGTGATGTCTTGGACTAGATTCGTAGAAAGCTGGCATATTCTATTCAAATTAAAAAAATATTTTTTTCTATTTTATAACTTAGAAGAGGGAAGAAGGCAACAATTTTAAAACATATTTTACCTTGAAGATTCCTGAATTAGCATTCTCACATTTAGTAGTCTGAGGCAGGGATCAGCCTTAGTAAAGAGTCAGATAATAAGAATTTAGGTTTTGTGGGTCACGCGGTCTTTGTTGCAACTATTCTGCTCTGCCATTGAACTATGAAAGCAGCCATAGACCTATGCAAATGAATGGCCTTGGATGTCTTCCAATAAACCTTTATTTAGAGAAACAGGCCGTGGGCCAGATTCGGCGTTGGGGCCATAGTTGGCTGACTCCTGGTCTAAGGTCTGTCTGTCCTTTATAAATTGCATGGTCTGGTGTTCTACAGGAGTTGTTTCTTATTTTAAAACAAAACAAAACACAACACAGGCCAATTCCAAAAGTAGGGCAGAGTGGAAAAGAGCCTCTTGTATTCCCTGGAAACTTCTCTGAGCTGGGAGTATGGTGACGTGGTGTAAGTGCTCCTTTCCTAGCACCCTGGGAATGTTGTAACTGAGCCAGGAACACGCTGAGCAAGTCATCCTGATGTGAGTCATCAGTTCCAGCCCAACCTTCATCTTTCTTTCCCTCCCACTAGTGGGTGGTCCGGAGAGCGCCCACAGTCTGTGGAGTCCATCGCTGTGTTAAGTCACGCTTGTGCGGGTCTTGTCACCCATGTAGTGAGAAGGACAAAGCCAACTTTATGTGTTTGTGTGCTTTTCTTCAGTCTGGTTTCAGATGTCTTAAATGACAACATTTTCACATTTCCTTTGGGAGATTATTCCATAATCTGATGATTGACAGTGTTAAAAAAAATCTTCCTCATCATCCTCCTAAATGTATTTTTATATTTTTTTATTGTAGTAAAAACATTTAACATGGGATCCGCCCTTTTAACAAAATTTTAAGTGTACAGCACAATATTATTAATTATGACAACTGATGTTGTATAGTAGATCTCTAGAAATTATTTATCTTACAGAACTGAAACTTTAAGAGGAGAGAGGAAAAGAGATGAGAAAGCATCGAGCCTCAATGCATTGCAGAATTTAGAGGTTAGGGGAGCTGAGGTCAAACCAGCAGGGGAGAATGAGCAAAGGAGGTATCACATGCATTCTTTTTTTTTTTTTCCACACGCACTCTTGAAAAACAAAAGGAAATACAATTTTTTCCCTGTCGATTCTTCTTTGTCTCCTAGCCATGAATAATTTTAGATACATGAAATACACTCAAATCTCAATACTGGATTCTTTTTTCTTCCTTTAAAGGGCTGGAATGAAAAGGGCAGCTCTAAGGGAAGGTTCACTCCTGTAAGCTCAGAAATGGTTGGCACAGTCCTTCTGGTTAAAAGACATGCTGATCAGACCTGATTGGCCCCCCGTGTAAGCATATCCTAGTAAACCAGGAAGGTAATAAGTACATCTGTGAGATTTATTTTTCTTTTCCTGGAGAAACAGACCAATTCACAGTTTTACAGGAAACTGCATTGAATGGAAGACAAATGGGAATCCTCAATTACAAAACATTTTCCAATTTTGCACTTTTTCAAGAGCATCATGAATTTACATTCCCCTGTCCCACAGAGATAGTTGGCAAGATAAGAAGGAAAATTAACTTAAAAAGTATAAAACTTTCTTCCTCCCCTCCTGGCTTAAGAAGGTTGTAAAATGAAGAAACCCTTATTGGGAAGATGCTTAGAACATTAAAGCCTCAGGCTGTACTTCATAGAATAGGAGGAAATGTTTCTCCAGACTCTGCTGTGACCACTTGAACTCTTCTGTGCACTGGTTGTTCCCCCTATTTTTTAGGTCAGATATCTGTGTGAGAAGATGAATTTATAGGCATTTGTTTTCCTTCCTCTCTCTCCTTGATAACAGTTGTGGGACTTCTATCTCAAAATTTAGTATCCCTTTTTAAATCTCTTACACAGAGATTGAACTATGTATCTAACTAAAGGTTTAGAGATACAAGAGGTTATAAACATTGTGATGAGATTTACCAAAAAAGCATTGTCATAGTAATTGTATGTTACCTTTAGAGTTGATTTCAGAAGAGTTGCTGATATTAATGTCATTTGCAAAATCATTAAGTAGATTTTTCATGAGCATTATTGGAATAAATAAGGGAAGGTTTTCCGAAAAGTAAACCTAATGTATCAATTGTGAAGAGTTTTAATCACAAAGGCATCACAAAGCCTGTTTTGGCTTGAGGATAAGAACCATGTACAGAAAGACTAAGGAATCACACTGTTTAATCAAAGCATCCATCAAATTGAGGAAAATTCCATATTTAAACGAGGTTATTTGGGTGTCTGCTGTATTCCTCCACTTTAGTTTGGCCCAAGGGAATCCATCACATGTCATCTAATTATTCATATGACCCTAAGAAGGTGACCACTTCCTATCTATCTGCCCATACTATCAGTGAAAGCTATTCTTTTTCCTGATCCCTTTTACTAACTCTTAGAATCAAATTTTGACATCACTGACGTGCAGTAGCCCTGGTAGTTTCTTATTTAATTGGTTGTAGAATCTCTGAAATACAGTGTCTCATGAAGAGTTTACGATATGTTACCTGTGGTGCCCATCTGCTTATAAGATTGTGTTGCGATCTGGTCCTCTGGTACGTGTAATTTTCTCCAGCAATTTTGTGGGACAAACTCACTCCCAGAGGAAGGTTCTGGTTTGAAGAATGTGGGTTGGAAAAGAGTAAGGTGGGAGGGAAAAAGGTCAGTTAAGTTCCACCACCCCCAGTATCAGGGAAATCTTCACGGCTGTTACATTTTCAAGACCATACCATTTACTTCTCAAAAGAGAAACACAATACGTGGGACTAATCATTCTTTTGTCATAAGATTAACTTTTCCTTTTTCTTGGTAAACACCTCTGGAATGGAAGGGTAGATTTTGCCATCCTCTGCCCTATGTCATCAGGTCTCATGATAGTCAGAAAGTGTTAGATTTCACAGTTGTTCAATTTTCAGATGATGTGACCTTGATGAATATTAGATGAAAGCAACTGGAATTTTAGGTGCATTTCAAAAGGGGGAATGCTGATAAGCCTTCTCATTACCATGAGAAAGAGAGAGGATCCCATTTGGGTTTTTTTTTTTTGGGGGGGGGGGCGCGGTATGTGTGATTAATTTTCCTTCCAGGTTTTAAAGTTCCAGAGAGAAATCTTAGGACATTTTCTGCTTGGTGGCATGGAAGGGTTTTTAAATCCAAATAATGCTGGGAATATTTAAGGGCATGCTTATTTGCAAAGGAGAGAACTCTGTGAGCAATCAAAACAGGGCCTGGCAAACGTTTCCCTGGCATGGATTTGTGTTGCTTGGATGAACCAAGGCTGATCAAATCACTGCATCCAGCAGCTGCTGGTTAAGGCGCTCTCTGGTATCTTGCTCTGTATGGTGTTTATTAAAAGACTGGCTATGTTTAAAGGGGCGTGACAGCCAGAGGAATTAGTAAAGTTCAGGATACAGAGCCATATGGCTTATATTTAAAGTCAGGTGTGCTTTGCAAAGTAGAAAAGACCTTTCTGGAGCAAGGAGATCTGTCAGTAAGTCTTACCGCTTCTTTACGGGAGTATAGTTGATTTACAGTGTTGTGTTAGTTTCAGTTGTACAGCAAAGTGATTCAGTTATACATATATCTATTCTTTTTCAGATTCTTTTCCCATACAGGTTATTACAGCGTATTGAGTAGAGTTCCCTGTGCTATACAGTAGGTCCTTATTGATTATCTATTCTTAAATTCATCTCCTTGCCCTCCATTTCCCTGCCCCAGGTCTATATCATGTATGTCTGCATGGCTCGGATATGCCTTGGATTCCTCTTTTCCCCTTTGGCATCTTCCTACTTTAATCCGTTGTGCACTTTCCTGTCTAATACATTGATAAAACACTTCACAGTTTAGGTTTTACATATTTCGTGTAATTTAATCCATAAGAACCTTCTTCAGCTCTCTCCCACCTTGTATTTCAAGGGTAAACACTTCAGCCCACTGACATTTGTGGTCTCTGACTTCCATTCACAGCCGTCCTTTGCTACTCTCCTTCAGGTCTCTTCCATATGCATTAAATCTACCACCCACCTCCTGCATAAGGCTGGCATATTGCCAACCCCGAGCTTTTGCTCTTGACATTATCCACAACTCAACTGCTTGCTCACCTCCTCCTAAAAAAGTCTACATTTCCTAGAAATTTTCTTTAATTAGATAAGCCCTCTTTGTACTGGCACAAGATTTCTCTTAGAATTGTCAAGATTTTCAAGATTCTAGAATCAACTCATTTACCGAGGACTTTATTGTCCCAGGTACTTTGCTAGGAATTTCCACATGTATTTTTTATTTGAGCCTCTCAACAGCCCTTTAAGGTAGATGTTATCATCTTCAATTTCCAGATGATGAAACTGAGGCTCAGACAGCTTAATTAGCTTGCCTGGACCCATAGGGCTCATGAAAGGCAGAGCTGAAACGCTAATTTCCTTCCTCCTAAGCCAGTATTTTTTCCACGTTTCCATGTTTCCATGGTTACTATGGTTGTTTTTACTGGTTTGTTGCTTTTTATTGACTTAAATTTGTTCTATTGTACCAATGTAGATAGTTAGATAGGATATCCCTTATTTCTTTGATGTTTTCCAATGCCTACTACAGGGCTATGGAAAGAGGAAGTACTTGATGGATGGAAGCTGACCTTCATTTGATCAATTTATTTGCCAAAGTGCACAGATCTTTGCCTTTGAGACACTTTGCAGTTCTTTCTGGGAGAAATTTCACTAAGAGTCCCATTGATTGGCATGCGTGGGAGCAAATGTCTGGCACGTACAGGCAGTCCGCATGGCTGGTAATCAAGTCACCAACCAAAACCAGGTCAGCCAGTGCCTCAACAACATTCTGTCACCCTCCGAAACTCTGTGACCTGGCATCACAGAAATCTGCTGTGTATAGATCATCCAGAGTCCTTTGCAATTCGCCTCTCTGGTGACCCTGGGTACTTTTTTTTATATAAGTATATGTATGTATATATACTCATTTCATCATATTAATTAAGAAGTTTAGTAGTCACTGCTATTTATAAAGCGATCGTGTAACGTCATTGGGGTGCCAGGCGCCATGCCAAGCCTAGTGTGAAGTGACCACTGTAGGCTTTCTGGGTCCACAGGTGTCTGAGTCCTGCAAGCTGTCGGTCACACCATGACTATGGAGAGGCCGGCCCTGGGCTGGAGCTAGCTAGTTAGCAGTTTTCTCTGGGTGTGGGCAGGTGTCTGTTGTGAATTAACACATGGAACAGCTAGTTAGTATTTCTTTACTGTTTCTCTTGACAATCCTTGTTTCTTGAAACTTTCTACACGTAAACGATGGAGAAATCCCTCCATATTACACCCCCTGGTGAAAAATTAACTTTGAAAACTTAGGCAATTAAGATTCTGAAAGGTAAGACAAGGAAGTCAGTGTAGGAGTGAAATCCTGGATATGAGGCTTACAGTGTTTTCCTCCTTCAGGGCAAGAGAAACCCTCCAGGGGTCAGATGAGAGGGATAATCTCCCATTCAGAGAAGCAGGACTTCTGGGTGCCGCAGGCTGAGAGCAGATGACAGCTACCTGCCTGACGGAGCACCAGAGTGGAGCAGGCAGAAGCATGGACTCTGGGACAGGACTGCCTGGGTTTGAGTCCCAGGTCTGCCACATATTAGCTGCATGATCTGGGAAAGTGATTTAGCCTCTTTGAGTTGTGCTTTGCTCATCCATAAACAGCAGTTAGAACAGTGCTTCCCTCACAAGGCTCTTCTGCGTATGAAATGAGTAAATAGAGCCCTCCCTCCGAATCTGCGGGTTCTGCATCCGCAGAGTCAACCAACCGCGGATCCCAACTGGGGGATACCGAGGACCGACTGTAAACGCCATTTAATACAAGGGACTTGAGCATCTGCGGATCTTGGTGTCACCTGGGGTCCTGGAACCAATCCCCCTCAGATACCGAGGGATGACTCTCTCTATAAAGCTACAGACCAGCATCTGGCACTAAGTGCTGTGTTTAAGTTAAAAAAAGACAAAGAAAGGCAAAAACCCTCCTCTCTTTTCAATGCCATCAGCCCCACGTCTCTGACAATCTTCATGGAAAGAAGAGGCTTCTCTCTTACCACAATTATGCTTTACGCTTTAAACAACACTAACGTTTCTGAGAGGTAGTTTGGACAGAAATCTTAGTTAAAATATGAGACGTTCCGGTCACAATCCCCATTAGCCAATCTCTAGGGCTAGTTTCGGGTCACAAAAGTCCGACACATGCCAGTGCGGGGAGAAGGAGAAATGAGACATTGGAGTATATTCCACAGAAAAACTGGCAGCACAGTTAGGAATACGATTCTACTTACAAATGTATATTTAAAGTGAGTTGATTTATTGAATCATTTCTCATTCTTCAGCTACGACCACACAACCAAAGCGAAGAGGCCACTTCTCTCGTTGCCCCAAACAGTACAAGCATTACTGCATTAAAGGGAGATGTCGCTTCGTGGTGGCCGAGCAGACGCCCTCCTGCGTGTAAGTGAAGCGCTGAGCCGACAAGCAAAGGGGTACAGACTGGTGCCGGTTTGGGGGGTGACAGGACTGGAAAGTCTGAGCTAATCCAGCCATCTGTTGGGATGCAGTTCCCCCTGGTCCTACCCCCTCCCCTCCCTGCGCCACTTGTTTAGGGGCCCCGGTTGGACAGCTACTTATGGAGAAACTGACGCACACTTTCCTGCTGAAATATGAGCATGCGAGAGTCCAGATCGCCTTCCAGGCAGGGCTGTGTCTTCTGCTGCCTTGCGCAAGCAAAACTGTTTCTGTCCAGTGTTAAGGATGCTTTTCAGCTCAAATAAACTCCCAGGGGTTTGTTGCACTCGAATGCAAACACAGTCTTCTGGCGTGTGTTAGGTGGTTCATGGTGAATGTAAATATGAAAGAATTTCTGCCAAATTACAAGCTGCTTTTGCAGGTGTCAATTAAGTGCATGGAGATCAGTCCTATTTTTAGAGATTCACAAAGCCTGTTTAGTACCGCAGGGAACTGGGAGGAACGTTCTCTTTCCAACTCTTGGTAGATTGAGTCCAAGTTTAATTTTACTCAGGCACAAACAAATTTTTTGCATATCTTAAATATTTATTTTCTTCTAAAGATGTCTCTGTAAAGTGCTGTCTGAGACCCTACCTCGTAGAGGAGCAAGATGATTTCTTAAGTATATTTTTGACCTAAAGTCATAGAGCACTGATGTTCTTCGTGTAGATGCCCCAGGAGTCTCTTTCTTTTTTTTTCACAAGTATCTCAGAACAGTGATTCCAAGCCCTGATATAGTGGAACATTGAAGAGTCATGGACTTCTTCAAAGTTTGATTATAATTAAATTTAATTAAAAAATCAATATACACAGATAATACTTAGAGGGGAATAAGAAAAAAGACTAACGTAAGGAAATAAGGAAAATGTGCTTGTGCGTGTGTTGGGAAAGATAGAGCTGATTTTTGTTTTTTTATAAATGTATTTATTTATCTTTGGCTGCGTTGGGTCTTTGTTGCTACGTGCGGGCTTTGTCTAGCTGTGGCGAGCAGGGGCTACTCTTCGTTGTGGTGCGCGGACTTCTCACTGCCGTGGCCTCTCTTGTTGCAGAACATGGGCTCTAGGCGCACAGGCTCAGTAGTTGTGGCTCAAAGGCTGTAGAGCACAGGCCCAGTAGTTGTGGTGCAGGGCTTAGTTGCTCCGCGGCATGTGGGATCTTCCCGGACCAGGGCTCGAACCCGTGTCCCCCGCATTGGCAGGCAGATTCTTAACCACTGCACTACCAGGGAGGTCCAGGAGTTGATTTTTTTTTTTTAATTCATTTAATTGCTCACTGACTTGGGAGAATATCATGAATTTTTAAACCAGTACATTTCTTTAACTGGTCCCTATTTTTAAACCAGTGCATTTCTTTAACTGGTCCCTATGTCTGTAGATGTACTGTTCTTTAATATTGCTGCCTTCTAGAATGAAAACCACAGGGTGTAATCTACCTGCCTGAGATCAATACACAGCCTGTCCCTCTCTGTCAGAGGTTAAAACCCATTTTCTCCCTAGCTTCTCTGATGCTGGCTTGACTTTCTAGCTATGTCTCTCACCACATTCCCCAATGTTCTTCCATAATCCTACATTCCTTTGCATGGCTTATTAGACAAGCTCTTCTCATAGTCTGAAAGTTTATTCTTACTAACACTTTAAGATACAACTCAAACATCAGCTCCTCCTGGACCCCTGCGTTGATTTGAGTTCGATGTCCTTCCTCTGTGATTCAGTCACACTTCTGTGAAAGCTTTTTTCCCCTGGAGCATCACTGTTGATTTCTCTGGACATCCCTTCTGTGGCTGTGGGCTCCTAGAGGCCAGGGATGATGGCTTATTCATTTTCATATCCCAGTGCCAAGCACAGTGCCTAGAATTTACTAGGTGCGCAAGAAATGTCTGACGAATAAATGAACAAGTCCCTCTGTCATGGTTCATCTAGTGCTGTGCTAGATGTCAAATTCAAGACCTTAATCTGAACCAGGAACACCTTCTTAGTGGTGGAATGATACAAAAATCAAGGGGAGGAGGAAGAACACGCGAATCAGGACTCAGGTTTTGGAGTAAGACAGACCTAAGTCAAGATTTTGTTTCCGCCAGTTATAAGCAGCATTAACAATGGGTCAGTCACCTTTCCTGAATGTTTTTTTTTTAAAAAATAAATTTATTTATTTAATTTACATTTATTTTTGGCCACATTGGGTCTTGGATCCTGCGTACGGGCTTTCTCTAGTTGCTGCGAGCAGGGGCTACGCTTTGTTGCAGTGTGCGGGCTTCTCATTGCGGTGGCTTCTCTTGTTGCCGAGCACGGGCTCTAGGCGCATGGGCTTCAGTGGTTGTGGCAGGAGGGGTCAGTAGTTGTGGCATGCAGGCTCTAGAGTGCAAGCTCTGTAGTTGTTGCGCACGGGCTTAGTTGGTCCACGGTATGTAGGATCTTCCCAGACCAGGGCTCGAACCCGTGTCCCCTGCATTGGCAGGCGGATTCTTAACCACTGCGCCACCAGGGAAGCCCCTGAGTGTTTTATCATCTATAAAAGAAGATATCATCTTCCTTTCAAGTGTTGAAAATTAAGCAAAATAATACATCAGGCAAAAGTACTTATTGTGATACCCAGCACAGAGTAAATGTCCCATAAATTGTACCATTCAAGTGAATGGGAAGTATACATCTTTGGCCTGACCTTTTAGGTGACTTGGTGTAGCACAGATCAAGCAAAGCTGTCTTGTAATTGGTGATTATGCTATCTTGGGAAACCATAAATATCTCCTTTTGCTTGGGATCATAGGAGTTTGTGGACTCCTGTCTTTACATAAAAAACCAAAGTGTGTTTCAAATAACTCAAGTGCCTTCTTAGTCTTCTCAGTATTTTTGTGGAATGGAGATGGTTTGTCTCCAGGTACATAACTTTGATTTACTTACATGGCACAATTCATTTAGGTAGTGTTACATGTGGGTGGGTGCATGTACTGGGGAGCCAGACTTCCTGTATTTGAATCCAACCCCACTCACTTATTTTCTCTTTACTTCCGTTTCTCCACCTGTCAAATGCGGTTCATAATAGCACCTACTTCAAAGGTTGTTATAAGGATCAATTGAGTTAATACTTATACATCTATTAGAACAGTGTCTGGTGATTATTTCTAAATAGCGATCCCAAATCCTGATTTTTCAGAGTCCTCAAGGGTCATAGCATCTTTAAATGTTATTTTTAATTTTAATTTATAAGATGTTTATTAAATAAAAACTCACTTATTCATTTGCTCAGCATTTATTAAACATCTACTAGCATCTTTCACCCTTTGCCTCTTCCTCTCCCATTGAAATGACCATCAGCTGATATGTTATTAATTTGATGAGCAGTGAAACAATGTGAGAGCCACTGCAACTGGCTGTGTAAGAGTCTGACCAGCTACATGGCTTCATTGGGTTATAACTTACAGGAAGGACTGCT
Source organism: Delphinus delphis (assembly GCF_949987515.2). Lineage (NCBI taxonomy): Eukaryota > Metazoa > Chordata > Mammalia > Artiodactyla > Delphinidae > Delphinus > Delphinus delphis. The sequence continues at coordinate 47,951,720 of NC_082687.1, forward strand.
TACTGAGAAATTCATTTAAAGCGTGGGTGAGCAACTGAACCCAGAACTTATAATTAGAAAAACATTCTAAAAGCAGCAAGTAATTGCTATGTACTTTATGGGCACAGTTATTTGTTTAAAAATGCTGTATTTGGTATATTTGTTAGAGAAACATTTCTGCTAATTGGAAGAGACTCTATTTGTAGATTTTAATTATAACCTTAAAAAAAAAAAACAACTCTAAAGACCTCCCTCCCACACATGCAATTAAAAGTGATTTTTTTCCCCCCAGTTCCAGTCCTATGTGCAAAAGATTTTTGATATTTCAAGATATTTCTAAGCTCTCTTCCTGTTATTTTGACCTTGCAATGAACAGCCTAGCTATCTTGCAGGAAGCAATTTTCCTTCATACATCCTGGGGTCATTTTGCAATAGATGGCGTTAGGTGTTTTTTCTCCTTTGCTTGCCTTGAGCCTCACCTTTCAATTGATGGTTGTGACTGAGCGAGGCTTTTTTTTTTTAAGCATTGTATCAGCTACAATATTACCCGCCAGTAAGGGATCTCCTTACTTGAGAAATAAAGCTTTGTGGGAATTAACTGCCTTAGCTCTTATCGAACATGAACTGTCGAGTGGCCTGGCAATAGATCCTTTCATAAAAGAAACAAACAAACAAACACAACCAAAAATGAGGTTGCACAGGAATCTTTGTAAGAAGTAGAGCTTCATCTTTCTGAGATTTCAATAATTATGTATATGACCAGTGTCTCTTCGTGTTCTGAATGAGTCTGAGGAGAAGAAAAAGGGAGAACATTTGTTAGTGCAAAGGTGTTGATGTTACAACACATAATTTTGGTTTTAAAGTAGCCTCAGACAAACTTCTTAGTCGTCTTTTATGCATCTTACACAATTCAGAGAATACTATGAATGGTCCCTAAATCACTGAGCTGTAGGGGGTTGAGTGTTGCTTGGACAAATCTCCGCTTGGTCAAATGGCTCTGTATCTGCACCTTCAGAAGTGGGGCATATGCTAAGTTGAGGTGAATTCAGGACTGTGTTGAGGGAGTTGGAAGAATGAGAGGGGGAATAGTGCCATTTGGAGAGTCTGTTGATTTCTGGTCACGGCACTTTACTTGGGCCATAGGAAAAAGGGGCATTTAGAGGAGAGTGGAGGGCATGGTGTACAGTTCTGAATATGTGGCCTCAGAGGGTCAGATAAAGCAACTGGAGAGGACGAGACCTATTGTATTTTGAGGGGATGCAGTTGGGAAGGTGGTGAAGGGAAGAGTTACCTAGCTGTTACTCCTGAACACAGTAGAACCAGAACGGATGCATGGAAGTTAAAAAGAGAGGCCAGGGGGCTAGGGGCTGGGGGGAGAGAAATCCTGTAGAATAACATTTATGGAGCTTTCTATGTGTTCCATGTTTGATCATATAAGACCATATACTTTAAAAATAATTTATAATAGGAGAATTTGGGCACACTGAAACGCTTTGTATTGTCCTATGATGAAATGGGAAATCCTGGGGCTTTTTGAATTCCCTGTTCTGGGGGTATTTAAACCCTTGGGAGTGCTGTGTAGGGAATTTTATCACCCCCTTCCTTTCAAGACAGATTTTAGTAAATTGTTATCATCCCTGTTTATTGATATTAGGCAGATTATTAATGATGTTCAAGGGATGACAGGTTTTCAGCAAAGAATGAAATTTCTCATGAACACAGTGGTTTTACAACTTAACATTTTTTAAGGAACTACACCCTTTATTAATTCCAAGTAATGAATACAGTGATAGTTTCTTCAAAAAAGAAACAGTAAAGATTCTTAAAAGTCGTTCACTTTTGACCTTGTTGCCCTCTTCTTGTTTCACGTTTATAGCTGTGATGAAGGCTACGCTGGGGCGAGATGCGAGAGAGTTGACTTGTTTTACCTAAGAGGAGATAGAGGGCAGATTTTGGTGATTTGTTTGATAGCAGTTATGGTAATTTTTATCATTTTGGTGGTCGGCATCTGCACATGCTGTCAGTAAGTACTTTTAAATTTAATTTTAAGGGAATCTGAAAACTTTTATCTTTCCTATCTTCTTTCCTTCCTTCCCTCCTTCCTGCCTTTTCTCTTTCCTTTTTGCTTTGATTTAAATCACTTTTCACAGTTTGCCATCATTTATTTAGAAGCATTTATAATAAACACAGGACATATACTTTTTGTCATTTTCTGAGCATAATTATTGTAATTTAAAATAAAATTTGTATAAATCTCCTAATTAAAAAAAAAAGGAGGTGGGCAAAATGAATGAAGGTGACCTAAATATACAGACTCCTAGTTGTAAGATAAATAGGCCATGGGGATGTAATGTACTAATGGTGACTATAGTTAATAGTACAGTATTGTATATTTGAGAGTTGCTTAGAGAGGAGATCTTAAAATTCTCATCACAAGAAAGGAAACTTTTGTAACTATGTGTGGTGATGGATGTTAACTAAACTTACTGTGGTGATCGTTTTGTAATATAAACAAATATCAAGTCATACCTGAAATGAATACAATGCTATATATCAGTTATATCTCAATTTAAGTCAATTATTTAGTCCTAAAGTCCATCATATTTTATGTGGGTTTATTAATAGGCTAAACAATACTTTTATTTTCTTAAACTGTACCATGACACAACAACTTTGAAAGATGGAAACACACAAAAATATTTTTTTCTTGGTCACATTAAAATAATGAAGTTTATTTATGAAAGATGACTGCACTGTTCCTCCTGTCTTTACTTTTCATTATTTACCTCATCTTTGGTAATTAAGAAAAACCTTGTTTTTTCTCTGAGACAGAATGGCTTGGTATAATTCTTAAGTTAGTTTTGGAAACTCATCAAATTTTTTATCAGGCCAGGACTCCCACATAGCATGCTAAAAAGGCATTTTCTAAAATGCTACCTTCTTGTCTAGAGAAGCCTCCTAAATTGTTACATTTACCCTCGGGCTGTGGTATTTATTAGAGGAGGGTGTTGCCTGATTCCTTTCTTTACAACATTCTGGGTAGAAAGGCATTAGCATAGCTATGGGCAGTCTAGAGTGATTTTTGTCCCAGCTCCGTCATTAGACATCTTTGAGACCTTGGACAAGTTTCTTAACCTCTTTAAACTCTGATTTTATTTTCTGTAAGACAGAGGATTAAACCAAATAATCTGTAGGATTCCTCCTAGGTATAAAATTGGAAGGTATTTTTCAAGATTTTACCTACTTGATGGCAAAAAGGAGTTTTTATAAGGCCAAGTTTGGGGCAGAGCTGGGAAATGTCCTATTTTATTACATTAATTTTACTTTAAGAAAACTGGACTGCAGCCCAGAATATCTAACACACTTCTTAATTAGTATATCTAGAAACTTAATTAACATATCCAGAGGCTACCCTCACTCTCTTGGTTTTCTTATGTCTGTTTCCATTTTGTACTATTTCTTATTTACACATTAAATAATACTTATCAGTCTATTTTGTAAAATGGCTTGGCCAGAAAAAGTTTCTTGTGCTCACCAAGATCTATCAATTAGGTACCATATTCTTCCTATGTATCTATAACTACACCCTATCCACACTGATGCTATTGTAGCTATCATGTGAGCCTAGAGAAAGGGATGGATAAAGAGAGAACCTAAATTTTATTTTTTTAAAAAAGGAACCTATACATTTTTAACAGTCTAGAAATAAGATCGTGGGCTCTCTTGATTAATTTTGTGATTGCATTAACTAATAGGACCACACTAATTTCTAACACTTTGTTTTCCAAGTCCTCTTCGGAAACATCGAGAAAGAATAAAGAAGGAAGAAGAAATGGAAACTCTAGGTAAAGATATAACTCCTATAAATGATGACATTCAAGAGACTAGTATTGCTTAATGGTAAGTGTGATAAACTTGGTAGATGGGGAACACGTGACATTTACCTGGTGAAGTAGGGCTTAACTGCATCAAGTAAATCATTGTTTGGGATTTGATTATGTTTAAAAACATCTAAAAATAAATTGACTTTTTTTTTTTTCATAGAATCTGAAGCCAAATAAAAGACTTTCTCATATCTTCCTTTTGGATGTCACTCTACCACAGAGATAGAATGTGGACTTTTATATACTTTTTCTAATGTACTGAGATCAGTCTGCTTTCTAGTTCTGCATGGCTGTGGTCGTTATTTTATATTCTTATAAAATATTATAAGATACTTGATATATTTTTCCAATATATCACAAGAGAGAAGAATTTTAGTTTAGACATCTCACACTGAAAGGAAATAACAAAAGCAATATTTTAATAACTGCATTTATTGACCATTTACCACATGCCAAGCACTGTTCTAAGCTCTCTTAAATATTCTATCATTTGGGATTTCAGCAGGAATCACAAATCCTCTCGGATGATCCAAAAAAAGACATTTCGATGAAGGGGCTGGGAGTGCAGGGGTGAGGGTACCCATAGGAACGTTGAGGCTCCCAGAGTCTAGCAATTGCAGGAGGCTGTAATGCTGGGGAAGAGGTACCTTGGCCTGAGAATCTGGCTGTGCTGGAAGACCCCACCAGGCAGGAGCTGTAGCTGTGGATGGAAATAGCCACAGCCGGCACCTAAACAATGAAGGAGGCAGGAAGTGGAGAAAAATGCCCCCAAACCTTCTCTCCTCTTGCCTTCAGATCTTTGGCAGGTGCCTCCCACTAGCCAAACTCAATGAGAATCCAGAGGAAAAGGGAGCCCTTGTGATGCAATCTGTCAGCCCCACCCCGGAGCGCGGAGCAGCAGCACAGAGGAAGACTCAAGGGGGCAGACGGAGCATAACTAGCTCAGTCAGACGGGGTAGTTTTGTCTGTAAGGCATCAAGCACAACCAAACTGGTTTAAAATAAAGGAAGTGTATTGGCTCACACGCACTGGCAGTCCAGAGGGAAGGTAGCATTCACACTTGCTTGTACCAGAGTTCCCATGCAGAGAACAATTATTTCTGTCCTTCTGTTCACCAGTTGAAGAGTTGGCTTCATCTTTGGCTAACTCCTCTTAGGTCATAGGAGAGGCCGGTAGCAATCAAGGCCACATACTTTCTTGTTCCCATCCAGCAAGCGAGAAAGATGACTTTCTATAGCTCGCCCCACAGTGCAAAGAATCTCCTTTCCCAGGAACGCCCAGCAGAGTAATAGGGTATAGTAAATGCTTACCAAGAAATTATAATATTCTCCTAACTTATTACCAGAATGACACGAATGAATTGAAAACAAAAATGCTGGCTCTAGATATTTTTTGTAATTACATAGTACATTTCTTTTCAATGGCTTGCTCTTTTTTTCCTTTTTCCTGCAGTCTATGAAGGTACCTCCAGGCTGGTGGCAAGCTACAAAATACCTTACTCATTTGAAAATGGACAGACTGTGTCTCAGGAAAACAGCTAGCAAAATGAATTTTAAATAATGTATTTACTTTTTGTTTGTAATGTTAATTTGTGTTGTTTACTGTTGTTTTTATAATAATAATAATAAGTAATTTTATTATTATATAGTATTTGGGAAAAGCACCCAGTTAAGAAGGGAAATTTTAATAAACTTCCACTTAAGTTTTGTCACCGGGATTACTAGTCAAACAAAAAAGAAGAGTAGGAAGGAGTTTAGATCCGAGGAATTGAATTAATAATAAAGCTACTATTTATCCCAAACTTACTATGTGCTAAGAGTTTGAAATACATTATTTCCTTAATTCTTTTAAGGATCTATGATCCTCATTTCTCATGTATAGAAACAAGCCCTAAGAAGTTAAATAATCTAACCCAGTTTTACGGAGTTAGGAATAGGTAGAGCTGAAACTGGAACCAAGATTTACCCAAGTTCAAAGTTTGTGCTCTTAACCATCATTGTTTTTTCATTGGAGTTGTTGCAACCTAACTCACAATATAACCCAAGACTTCACCCTAAACTGTGTTTTGCCATGTCTCTGAGACACTAGTGCATTTTCCTGCAGAAACTCAGAATGCAGAGTCCTGGATATACGTTATTGTTACCATCATGCTTTCCGTAGTCTTGACTTTCATTATGCTTCTTTGCTCCTTTATAAATTCTCAGTGATATGCACACATTCTTACATTTCTAAAGCAAACAGATTTGCCCCATAGCTAGGGTAATGAGCAGAGATGGGAAGTAAATGCCTGAAGTCTTTAAGCCCCAGGTAAGTGTCTATGCTTGCTAAAGGATAGATAATAGCACTGGAAGAGGCTACGTATCCCGGGGTAAATGGTCAGTGACAGTACAGCAGAGCCCAAGCAGACACTGGCTGTGACCATACCCTCATTTGTTCTTCTAAGCAAACAGTACCCGTGATTGCTCTCAGGTGAATTTTGGTGCAATCAAATTATGACCATAGTCATCTATTACTTGGGATCATCTTGCCAAATGCTCCTTCAACTCCAGATTACGGTTAATAAAGATTCTTTTTAAACCTGAAACAGCAGAATGCACATTGAGCCAATATTCCATAGAATATGGAATTTCCTACATTTTTATAAAAAATGATGAGATGTCCTCAAATGGCTACACTTTGGCTGTTGTGCCTGTCAGAAAAGCAGCTTTTCCAGAATCTTTGTAAATTTTACTTTGCAGTGTAGGCTCCACACCCAAAGTGAATCAGAGAATTCAGAGAAAAGGTGAAGTTGTCTATTACCTTTTATCACGTGTCATGTTTCAAGTGAGACTGAGGCTGTGCTTATGTAGAACACAGAAATAGCTCAAATATCCATGAGAGCTAACTGAGACAACTGATCATTTTCTAAATCCATTTTTTCTCCTGAGAGTGACCACTCTTGAAATAGGATCAGTTTCAACCAATCCATGTCGTATACACTTTATTTTCAAAAGCCTCCTCTGAGCTCCGTCACGCTCTTTCTCTTTCTCAGTCTTCGCTGATAGTAAGAGTGCTTGAAACAAACAGAGGTTGGTTGACCAGTGGATTCTCTCAAGACAATTCAAGCTTGGGAATTTTCTTTTGATGCTAAAATATTAATGGTGTCTCTTGAAATTTGGTAGATCGAACTACCAAGAAAGTACTTCAGAGATTTTCGTATCTTTTCAAAATGTATTTTGTAATTGTTTTGCCTATGTTAAATGACCTTGTTTATGTAAACTGTCAGTTTTATCATGTAATAAAATAAATTTATTTTTAAAACAAAGCAAATGTGTTCACTTAGGAATTTTCTATTGTTACCATGAATTATTAATAGAAATAAATTTGAACATTATTGCCTTAAAAAACCTTATATATTATAGCAACTATCATTAATACGTTTGAAATAGTCTACTCTGACCACGTGTTTTCCTTCGAAACTAAAGAATTTGGAGGTGTGGTAGACACCTATGAGATTGTCTGCCCAACAGCCTGGCCATATTTTTTAACCTCAGCTCCCACCTCCAGCTGCGTTTGGTTGGTCTAAGGCGGGCACTTGATGAAATTGGGCCAATTGGAGTCATTCCCAGGGAAACTGGGAACTCGAAATAAAGTTACTCTTCTTTGGGTTCGTGGGGTATACAGACGTGCATTTTGACACTTTTGGCAGTCATATTTTGCTCCGTGTGGACCAGAAAAGCAAAAGAAGCTGGTGAGAGAAGAACAGAGGTGAGAGGTGAGTTTCCCGATAGTCTGAGTTCGTATCCCGTGCATTCTCAAAGTTTAGATTCATTCCATTCCCGTGTGCAGCCTCCACGAGACCTGCAGGTATCTTTATGATAAATTCCTCATTTGACTTAAGCTAATTCTATTTGGATTTCTGTAACCTGGAACCAAGATCCTGACCAACTCTGGTGCATCATGAGGTTGTGGACAACAGTTGCTTAAAGCAGAAATGACATCCTTTATGAAACATTATGTTAAAATCCCAGAGAGGAGGGTGACTTAGCCAGCTTAGAAGGAATCAGGAAAGGCTCCTGAAGGAAATTACATCCGATGACTGGCTCTGAGAAATAAAGGTCTCTGCCCAAATCCTGGGTAAAGCCAGGTATTTCTCGGATCCTTGTCAAATTCTACAGAATTTCTTGGAAAGCTCTAGCAGTGGAGGGGCTAGTGGGTGTTGCTACAAGGGAATGTGAGAAGGGATGGAACCAAGGCTTCGTACCTTGTTCCAGAATGTCCTGTGCATGACAGGGTAAAATATTTGGGCATGTGAGGTGAGATGTTCCCGTTTCCAATACTGTTATATTATTAAGCGATGGGCTGAGATGGAGGAGAGATTTTATTTTCTTTCCTGAAGTGATTATTTGGGCTTCTACATTTTCCACTCTGCATTATTGCCCATGGACTTGGCAGGTTACATAGAGAGTAGAGTAAATTGTTCTGGGTCAAATAACTTGCTATTTGGATAAGGCCCTGGTTTGTGCAAAATTCTGTGAAGGAAGTCCAGGACATATTTCAGCGCTCATGGTTTTCAGACCAAACTGTGGCCTTAATGAGACCTTCGTTTTAGTATATTTTGCAATACTATATTATGAGAGCCTAAATATATTGGGGCATTGCTGTCATCCATTCACTCAAAAATATTTATTAAGTACCTACTAAGTGCCAAGTACCTCAGTTCTGGGACCTCATCAGTGGACAAATAGTGACCTCATGGTCACCAGCTTACGTTGTAGTGGATATACTCTTTCATAGCACTGAATTTAAAGCAAGGCTTATCCAAGAATTCATGTTATCCAGAGGACGTTGTCATTAGACTTTCAACCTATACCACTGTCTTGCAGCATGAAACTCAAGATGAGCATTCACAGAACTCAGTATATGGTAGGAAGAGCAGATTTCTTTTGACCACCAAATAATTTACATATTTTAATAATGACTGTCAGCAAAAAAGAGTATAACTATGTTTCTTTGGTGTAGGAATCTTGGTTTATACATTTTTTTGTTGTGGTTGATGAATATGAGTGCTATATTTGGGCATCTGTTCTTCTTCAAATAATTTTCTATGCTTCAAGGCATTTTTCTCTGCAAAGAAAACCTGTTCCCATGTGATCAACTTTGGCAGCTGAGTGTTGATGCCGGAACATAACATGCGAATAGTCTATTCTTGTCTGTCTGTTAGTGTTACTGGACCCTGAGAATGTGTATCTTATAATAACATCTAGTTGACACTTCTGTAAGCTCACTCGTCCTCAGGACCTGTCAGCTATTGGTGTCTGAAATTCTACATTAGGAAACTAAATAAACGATACAACTCCAAAAACTGTATCAGCAATGAATTCCAAGAGATAAATTATGTTTATGCTATTGGAAATTTCAGAATGTGGATACCTAGGAAACTTTAAGCAACAATTACATTCAGTCCTTGTATTATAGAAGAAATGTTAGCCAAACATATTTTTAAAGACTTTTTCCTCCATTTTTTTCTTATACTTACTCAGGTTTAAGTTACCAGAAAAAAAGCACAACAGAGGTACTTCAGTAGGTGTTTTCCTTTATCTCTTTCTTCAGCTTATTTAAAAGAAGTCAAGGAAACAGAATTCTTCACAAACACGGAACTCAGTGTTGCTTGCTACAGAAAGTGTAATTATTCTTGTGAGGTGTGTGCAGAATAATAAAATATTTTGAAGCTCTGTGATCCAAGCTGGATGACGATTTGTCATATGCTGGATTTTAGTAAGAACTCTTCTACGTGGAAGCCCAGGGAGGTTCCGTTTCCCTGATGGAACTCAGAATGAGGCGTCAGGGCAGTGGCAACCCTCAAAAACGTCAACTTTCTTTGGCTTTAATTATTAATATTATAATTATTACTATTAATTGAATTGAATTATTCATATTATTTCACAGAGAGCTAATGTCAGGACAGGGATACCCGAGTGTTTTATTTTCCCTTCACCTGAAAGCAGACTTTGAGATGAGCACATGGGAACAGCTATTTATTTGGGAAACAGTTCCAGGATATACAAGTAACAGCAAGAGGGGAAAATGAGGCAGAGAAGCATGAGAAGCTCCAGAAGGGCATGTTAGTGAGAGAATTACTGCTGTGGACAGTGGGATTAATCCCACTTGGATCCGCTGAGGAACCATGTGGAATGCCCCTCAGAAGTGTCCCACCAAGCCTTGTGTCAAGATGGACTTTCTATTTACAGACATCTGCCCCTCATTGGTTGAGGGTTAAATGCCCTATACATTTGGGTTGTCCTACTCACAGGTAGAGAAATCCTCTGCTGTGTTGGAGAAAGCCTCTGGACAGAGAAACAGAATTGGAGGCAAGTGATGTGGGAAAGTAGTGTTTCTAGATCTGTGGAGCTGACGTCCAGGTGGTGGTGGTGGCTTTGGCACCTGGCTTCCTGCAAGCCTGCCAGTCTCTCTCTTCTGCTTCACTGTAGTGACAGGGGTAGAAGGCAGGGTGCAGAAGGATGAGAGAGATGGAGAGAGGAGACAAGACACCCTCGGAGTATGAAGGCAAGCAGTGGAAATGGCTAGAATTTAGCCAGGGTCCTCTGAGACTATCCCCACACCACACTTGTGTTTATTCCCTTCCTCCTTCCCTCACATCCTCCTCTCATCTACTCTCTCTTTTTCTCTCTCTCCCCTTCCTCCTCCTTCTCCGCTTCTTCTTATAATCGATTTTAATTTCACTCATCTTTCAGATAATGCCTACCACAAAGTTTAAGAAATTAACTGTTATTTTTAAAGACTAAGAGTTCCCACAAAATAAAAATATTCTTCTAAATGACCTCCCTCTAGACTGTTTCCCCCCCTAAATTGAGCAAAAGCAATCACCTGTCTTCAGCAAATACACACAGAATTGCCCAATAAATATAGGTTGCCATGGAAACCAAACCAAAAGAGAATAGAGAGATAAGGTTGAATATTAAGGATTTGTTTGGCCTCAGTGCCATTGTTTTTCAAAAAACAAAATTCTTTGGTCTATGAAAGTGTGAACCATTGTTGCCTTTCAGAGATATACCAGGTGAATTCTAAAGCCATCCCTAAACCTTTAGTTTCTGTGCAGTTTAGTGCTTTTTCACCAGCCCTTCCTCTACCTCCTTTTTCCCCTTCCCAGGAGCTCATAAAAGAGCGATTGCAAATGACCTCTGGTGGCAGCATGCGTTGGTGGTAGTGGTGTGGTGGACAGGAAAAGGGATTTGGAGTCAGATAGACCTGGGTGTGCATCTCAGCTTTGTGGTGATATTTTCCCATCAGCATTTTGACACTGGAGGCTCTAATTACCTAGGGTATCTTGACACTTTATTCTGTAAGTTGAAATGCTCTCATTTTGTTTTTAAAAGATGAAGAGTGCTTCAAGGACCAGTGCATTTTTCTCTGTACATCTTATCGTTCATATTCAAATCTGAGACTCCTTTCCTGTTAATGAGCATAATTTGCTTAGTGCTATGGTTAAAATATTCTGACGCAAGTCATTCAGAGTGACGAGAATTCCTACCTATTTCTCCACAGCTCAGAAACTTCTCAGGAAATTCATCTTCACTGAAAAGACCAAGGGATAATATTATCAATGGTAATATTACTATGTCAAGTAGCCAAGGGCTGTTTCTTGAGGTTCCATGAAGGCAATTTTCATTGGAGCTTAGGGAAGCATCATGCGGTGAGGCTGGAACCAGAAATTGCATATTTGAGTTTCAGACCATGGAATTTGTTAGCTAAATGAACTCGGGCAGGTACTTATGCTTTTCTAGTCTCAGTTTTCTTATAAGTCATAGAATAATTTCTAAATGCCTAATTGGACTCCTGCAGGTTTTCTTTATTCCTAAGATAAGCCAGCATTCATATAGTATATATTATGTGTCAGGAATTGTTCTAATGCTTCACATAGGAACTCATGGAATGCTCCCAACACCCTTACGCACAAGTACTTAGTGTTTTCCTGCAGAGGAAGCTGGAGGACACAAGGTGAATGTCTTGCCCAAGATCACACACCTTGTTAAGTGGCAAATCCAGGATCTAATGCAGGAAGTCTGGCTCCAGACTTTTATCATCACTAGAAAATATTTATGAAGTACTTACTAGTACTTACTAATTTCCTAGATACAGTATTAAGCACTTTACAAATAAAATCTAATTTGTTCCTGTTTGTTCTCATACCTATAAGAACTCTATGGTATTGGTACTATTAACTGGGTGCAGAGAAGGAATTAGGTTCAGAATGTGAGCTCAAGGAACTTGCCTGTGGTCCTACGATTCACAGGCAGAAATTATTTCTTTTGCTTATAATATTCTCCTTTTACTGCTCACCCTCTCCTTTGCTGGTTAAAATTCTCATCATTCTTCAAGTCTCAATGTAAACATTGTTTCTTCTAGTAGTCTTTGCTGAAACCCTATACTAGACAAATTTGGACTAAAATGGACAGAGATAGTTCAAAATAAAAAAAATTATCTCAGTCCCCAAATTTTTATAAGTAGGAAGGAAGCAGTCTGAGAAATCTGCTTAGTTGCAAGTGTGTAATTTCATATGGAGAATGAAGGACATCTCAAGTGATGGAGGAAAGGGTGTAGGGAATGGAAACAAGAGACATAAACAATGGACAAAGTAACCACTCCCTGGGAGCAGAGTTGCCTTCTAACCAGGGATCATTCCTTTTCCTCGCAGGAGGGATATCTGACGATGTATACTCAGCTGGATTTCAGAATTGCTATGGAAAAGTGACTGCTGTGTTGTCCTGTTTCTTCCATTTGTGAATGAGAGTCCTGTTATGGTTATTTCGTACCTGTTTTTTCATTGCATGTTAGGTGTGTCAAAAGCAGTTATCTTCTTGTAAGTTTAAAGGTCTCTGAATGAAGGAAATGTGCACCCAAGATGCCACACTCCAGAATTTCATCTACATTTGAACAGGATACAAATTGCAAGGTATTAGATCCTGAGACTGATACTGTGTTGGATCAGACTTTGGGAACAGTTATGGGGAGTTCAGTGTATTTTGCATTGGGAATGGACTGTGATAGATGAAAACAAAATGGCCACACTATTCAGCAGTTCCTTCTATCAAGAGGTGGAATCTGTTCTCCACCCTTACATGTAGATTTACCTATGGGACTTGCTTTGGCCAATGGGGCTCTAGAAAACAGAGGCTTGAAAAATTCTTGTTCATTAAATTTGTTCTTTCTTGTTTGGGAATCCTCCATGTGAAAAAGCCTGGATTAACTTCCTGTAGGATAAAATTTGATGTGAAGAAAGTCCTCACTGAGCTCCGATAACCCACAGAATCATGAGTTAAATGAAATGGTTGTTGTATTAAATCATTAAGCTTTGAGTTGGTTTGCTATGCAGCAAAAGCTCACTGATGTTGGTTGGATTTGCACGTATAGACAGTAGAGAGGAGGGAGTTCCATTTCTATCTTTAATAATATAGCATTAAGTGAGTAGCAGTTGTAAGACAACGCAGGGAAATTTACACGCTCTAGCAGCTTTTCTCTCCAACTTCTGGATTTAACGAACACACACACACACACACACAAAACTATGCTAATCCAGAATGTACAGAGATCTCTATCTATAATAATCAGGTATTCCAGTGAGGATTATGCTGTGAGATGATGCATTTAGAAGAAATCTAAGCTAACAAACCAACTGATGATCACACCCATGAGATAGTCAAGAGACAAACTTAGTGTACTGAATGAAACAATCAGAAGTAATTTCTTTCTTTCAATCAATATTTTACTAGATGTCTATTGTGTGCCGTAACTGGGCAAAGGAAGACGATATGTAATTCCATTAGTGTATTGTAATTGTAATTAAAAAATTTACTTTCTCAGGCATTTGCTATATTTGGAAGCTCTAACTAAGGGCTCAATAATAAGGAAACAACTCAATAAGATCAAAATAAAGTCTTATCTGGGCAGTAATTTCACAGTAAATTTGGTTTGATAAAAATTTCACATGAATCATTTTTTAATAGACACTCAAGCACTGTGAACTCTTTGGAAGACAAATGTCAAGGAAATAAATGTTATGCCTTGCTAATTTTAAATGCACTTGCAATATGGCATCTACTATAAAGGAAATACTTTTATCTGATTTTTGCAGTTTATTATCCTTTTCTGCTTTTGAGGCTGAAGAGGCATTGCAGTTACTCAAGCTTTTTAATTTTCCCTTTTGATATAGAATTCTTACTTTATTCTTATTGAAAGAGTTCTTTAAGAATTAGGTAAAAATTAATAAATTAAAATATTCCTAAAATTTCTTCACATTTAGAGTCTGATTCATTTAAGTCACTTTTAAAACTAAACTTTATTTTTTAGAATGAAATAAAGATTCACAGAGAAATTGTGAAGATGGAACAGAGAATTCTCATTTACTCCACGCTCAGTTTCTCCGATTATTAACATCTTATATTAGTATGGTATGACTGTTATAATTAATGAACCAATATTAATATATTACTATAAACTAAAATCTATGTTTGATTCAGATTGCCTTAGCTTTTGCTGAGTGTTCTTTTTGTTTCTTTGTCCTAAGTTCCCATCCAGGATATCACATTATATTGTATCATCAAGTTTCCTTAGGCTTCTCTGGGTTGTGACAGTTTTTCAGCCTTTCCTTGTTTTTGAACTGGGAAGTCTTGAGGAATAAGGTATTTTGTAGAATGTCCCTCAGCTGGGATATGTCTGATATTTTTCTCATGACTAGACTGGGATCATGTGTTGTCAGGCGAAAAACACAGAAGTAAAGTACCATTTTCATCACATTGTATCCATGGTACATATCATCAACGTAACTTATCACTGCTGGTGTTGACCTTGATCATCTGGCTGAGGTAATGTTTTCCCAGGTTTCCTCATGTTAAGTTACTCCTCTTTTCACATTTTCCGTAATATAGTCTTTGGAAGGAAGTCATTATGTGTATTCTACACGTAAGGGGTGAGAAGTTATGCTCCACTAACTTGAGGTGGAGTATCTACATAAATTATTTGAAATTCTTCTACATGAGATATTTGTCTATTCTCCCCCTATTAATTAATTCATTTAAAAAATTATTTAATCATTTATATTAGGATGGATTCATGGATATTTATTTCATACTTTGGGTTATAATCTAACACTATTGCTTATTTTGTTGCTTAAATTGTTCTAGATTTGGCCGTGGGAGCTCTTTCATTTGACACCCGTGACCGTTTGACCTATCCTCATCATTGTGGGGTCTTTAGTTTGTTCGTAAGTTTTTGAATGACAAGCTCTAGCTAAAGCTCATTTTACCTTGGTGTGTTCTCTTTCTATTTCTGTCCTGCCTTTGCCTCTGTCTCTCTTCGCCTCTGGTTCTCTTCTTTCTCGTTTCGCTTCTTTTATTCATCATGATCTGAAAATAAAAAAGGATAGGTGATCTGAAATTTTGCTGTTTGAAGGTAAGATAATTCTTCTTGGAGCCTAGCCAGTGGTTCTCAAATATTAGTGTGCAAAAGAATAATCTGGACAATTTGTTAAAACTGCAGACTCTTCCTCGCTGTGAACTGAACTTAATTATGTCCTCCACAAATTCGTATGTTGAAGGCTTAACTTTGACCGAGACTGTATTTGGAGATAGGGCTTTCAGGAGGTAACTAATTAAGGATAAATGCAGTCATAAGATGCCTTCCTAGTCTGATAGGATTGGTAGTTTTATAAGAAGATGAAAAGAGAGAGAGATCTCTGTCTACATGCACAAATGAAGGAAAGGTCATGAGAGGACACAGTGAGAAGGCAACCATCTGCAAGCTGGGAAGAGAGCTCTCTCTCACCAGAAACCAAATTGGCTGGCGCTTTGATCCTGGACTTCCCAGCCTTCAGAACGGTGAGAAAATAGATTTCTGTTGTTTAAGCCACCTGGTATGTGGTATTTTATTATGGCAACTTGAGCTAACACAACCTCCCCTGTTCCCCACTACAGCCACCATTTTGATTTTTAGGTGAAGGACGGGGGATGTAAGGATTCTGCATGTTAACGAGAACTTCAGGAGATGCTGATGGAGCCTCTGAGGGCTTTTCCTTGAGAATCAGTGAGCCTAGCAGTGGAGGAAGAGCGTTTGCCATGCTCTTTCCTGAGGGCAGGTAACTGTTCTGCTACACACGTTATTTCTTCTTTTCTGGTGGCTTATACTATTTGAACACATATAATTTACCTACTGTTTGTGATAAGAGGGGTATAGGAATTTACAGGAATTTACAGCACATTTATCATAGGACAAACACTCATATCCTCAGGATGTATGCTCAGTTTAAGCGTTTGAGTACATACGAAGTCTCACTTTTTTTCCCCTGCAGAGTATGGAGGGTTAAGGACCTCAAGACATAGCATTTTAGGGCTAGAAGGGAACTGAGAGATCATCAACTCTAGTCTTCTTTTCCCTTCATGTACAGAAAAGAAAGTGGAACCATAGGGGATTGGATTGTCCCAATTCACATGATTATGGGTGGTGGAGCTAGGTCTAAAAATTGTTTTCCTATATTCCATTGAGACAGACACAATTGAAAGTAATTGGTTTAAGTAGATTTTAGTGAAATAGACAATTTTGGACTAACCTTTATGTTTTCAATTTTTTACATCAAGGTACAATTGCATTCGAACTTCAGGATTATAGCTTTTGTGAGTTACAAAAGTAGACGCTATACAATAACATGTTTCCCATTTGAAGGTCTGTTGTTTAAGCTACATTTATTTATTTAAAAAATTTTTTTTAACTAAAAACAATTTTTGTTGTTGGAGTATAATTGCTCTACAATATTGTGTTAGTTTCTGCTGTACAACGAAGTGAATCAGCTGTATATAAAGATATATCCCCTCCCTCTCGGACCTCCCTCCCAATATTAAAACTGACATTTAGCTCTTGACTTAGCCAAGCTGAATCTGAGTACAATCAGTAAAGTTGACTTCTCCTATGATACAGGCACCTAGATATAGAAGGATCCAGACGTGGCAAGTGAAGGGGGTGGGCAAGGTCTCATGGTAGGCATGTTACTGGGGAAAACCTTTGTTTAGTTAATTTAGGCCATATTGCCTATTATGCATAATGAGACACTATTCATATCCTTTTTAGGATGCTTCATAAAATGCAACCAACTAGCCAAAGAAAGACCACCTTGTCACTAAAGGTAACACTAATTCTAGATGAGCCTGGAGCTGCGAGGTAGCATTTTATGGTTGTTTAAATATCACTGGACTAGATTTGAGTCTTGGCCTTCCCCTTACTAGTAGTGTGACCTTGAGGAAGACACTTTACTTCTCTTGCCTTCCATTTCCTTATCTGTAAGTTGAGGGGACTGGTTTCAATATTGTTAATAACCCTTCCAGGTTTAAAGGTGCCACAACTATGGCTCTGTCATATCTGGACCACCTCTGACAAATAGGGCCCAGAGTGAATTAATTTATCTTAAACAAAAATTTCTTTCCATCCTGGAACTTCGACGTGGCTTTCAGAGTTCTTTGTTGTTAGAACTGGGGAAGAGTTTTCAGGCCATTCACGTTTTAACTGTTATTTTATGATCTACTGGAGGCCATTTCATAAATGAAGTGCTCAGCACTGCAGATGATGCCTTTAAGCTGGAAAAGAGATGGCATCTCTAGAGGTGGTATCTCATGTCATGGTTGTTTACCAGAGCTGTGCGTCTGTGTCTGTGTGTGTGTGTAAGGAGTGATCTTTGAATAACATTTGGAAGCAGATTCTTCATATATCTATGTTTATAGATACATATTTCTCTCTCTTTCTATATATATCTATTTCTACATATTTTATAAATTTTTATATATCTATATTTTTATATATATATAGAGAGAGATCTAGATATAGAGAGAGATCTAGATATAGAGATCTATATATATATATATATAGAGAGAGAGAGATCTAGATATAGATCTAGATATAGAATATAGACCTAGATGTAGATATATAGAAAAACATTTTGGGTATTTAAATATAACTATAGATAATTTTATTATTATTATTAATATATTTGATAAAATATATTAAATATAAACATATATTTCTCCTCCTGGAATATATAAATAGATAGATAAATATCTATCTATATATTATATCCATACATGTCATATAGATATAGATACAGATATCTATATATCTATCTGTCTGTCTATTACCCAGGAGGAAAAAAATATAGATGAGACTGATGGAAATGCTTCTCTCCAGAATGTGTCCCACTAGGGCAGATGGGCAGGAATCTTCTGTACAATCATGGGGTGGTGACGTGATTAATTCATGGATGTGCCTGACCTTTCTCTCTCTCTTGCCTGCCTCTCCTGTCTCCGGGGAGGTTCTTGCCTTGCTAAGCTGGTAGTTTGGGCTTTTGTGATAAAGAATCCAGCGGACATAGGACAGGAGAAGTGGGATGAGTTGGGAAGGAGTTTTGAACTGAGGAAGGAGTTTTCCAGGGAGTGTTGGTAAGAGAAGTGCGGCAGACAGGAAGTGAGAGAAGCAGCTGGGAGATGGAAATGTTGTCACTGTCACGGTTCATATGTCCCCTTCCCAAGATTTGGCAAATCCAATGACTTCAAAACTCCGTTTTGCTTCTGAACTCTGTTTTGGAGAGCAAGGCTGTGTGGTGACTGAACCACACAAACAATGGCTCAATAAGTGTCACAATAGTTGCAACCCTTTGCAAAGAGAACAAAAGGGCCTGCTGAGGAGAGCATGGTGGAGACCTTTGGAAGGTCTCTTGGAAGTCAGCATTAAGGCTCTTGATGTGATGTTGAAAAGACTGGGGCTAGTACTCCAGGGGCACAGATCAGAAACCCCGTGAGAACAGGGCTTGCCTCGGTTTTGACTGCCGCTGTATCTCCAGTTCCTGCTCGGCAGAAGGCTTTTTGGAAAGAACGAATGTTGACTAAATAGGAGAGTCTGTGTATGCAGGGTTTGTCTTAGGTCACTGATTTACCTTTAGTGAGGGGAGTTAATCTAGGCACTGTTTCTCTGTATCCTAAGTTTCCTGAGAGAGAGAAGCAGCAAATACGTAAGAAGTTCGGATTGAGAAAAATATTGAAACTATGTGGGAAAGTAGACGTGCTGGCCATGGAAGTGGC
This sequence comes from Delphinus delphis, assembly GCF_949987515.2. Lineage (NCBI taxonomy): Eukaryota > Metazoa > Chordata > Mammalia > Artiodactyla > Delphinidae > Delphinus > Delphinus delphis. Next base: position 47,970,696 of record NC_082687.1, read on the forward strand.
TTCCTTGTAATTCACTTACCTATGGCTTGTGACATTTTGACTAAAAGATGAGAAGGGAGAGGGACTGTGTGTGTGGTCATTGATCTCCTCTATAGGAAGGAAATAATATTGTCTCCCCGGCAAAGCTGTTGGGAGGACTAGAAGTGATGAATGTTGATATAAAGTATTGATGGGGTAACACATCAATACAATACACCTTATTATTAGAGCCACCATTAACCAGTCCCGTTTTTCAATTCTTCTTAAACAATAACGCCCTGCCCCAAATCCTACTTCTTTCTAGCAAAATCTTATGTGGGTTAATGCATATAACAAATAAAACCTGGGGGGGGTGGAGACCCCAGGTTGCCCCTAAGGCATGTGCTCGGAGCCCTCCAAACTCTTCCAGGTGCATCATGGAAACCACCAAGGTGGTCCAAGGCCCCCTTTGCAGCTGCAGGACTGGGTACCAATCATGATTTGCTGAGAAACCCAGTTCTCTTCTTAAGCATCTCTCTTAAGTCAGCGAAATTAGTTTTTCTCAGAGAAGAGGAAAAAAACAGGGATTGAAATTTCTCTGATCCTCAGAAAAATGCTTAACCTGTCTTTTTTTTTTCCTTTTTTTCTCACTTGGCTTGACTCTCTCTTCTCACCCTGTCTTGCTTCCTTTAGTAATTAGCTCTGCAAGGAAATAACTCACGTAGTGAAAAGATCTAGAAGCTCAGATGTGAAAAAAAATTCTAGCCAACATGGATATGTGTGATTCACAGTTGCTTTAAACCCACAGAAACTTGTTTGCACAAATTATTAACAACTTTTAATAAACAGACTTTGCTCTCCACGGCTAAAAATATTCCAGTTAGGCTTTAGTTGAAAAGACAGATATGATAAGAATCTATCCCCATGGCAACGATACTTTTCAGAGTACTTTTTAAGACAATGATGTGTGACAGCTTTTTTTTTTTTTTTTTTTTTTTTTTTTTTTTTGCGATACGCGGGCCTCTCACTGTTGTGGCCTCTCCCGTTGCGGAGCACAGGCTCCGGACGTGCAGGCTCAGCGGCCATGGCTCACGGGCCCAGCCGCTCCACGGCATGTGGGATCTTCCCGGACCGGGGTACGAACCCGCGTCCCCTGCATTGGCAGGCGGACTCTCAACCACTGCGCCACCAGGGAAGCCCTGTGACAGCTTTTGAAGATGTTTACGGGGGGTGTGTTTCACGACTAGCTAGGTTGTGTTTCACAAGAAATAGAAAGGACACAGAGCTGAGTCTGTGGATGTTGAATTATCAGCTGGGTGAGCCTCACCTTAATTATATTCAGGGGCGAACCTAATGGTGCTTGTGATGATAAAACTGAAACTCTTTATAAAGGTAAACGCCATTTCTCCATAGGTAAGCTTCCAAACCTAGTCTCTGCCTGAATAGGAGACCACATGCAAGGGCTTGGTAAGGATAATAAAGATTTATAGTTATTTAGAATTCATCCTGAGTCAAAACAAGGTTCCTTGGGCCATCTCGCAAGTCAAGAGACTAAGAATTAAATTAATCTCAGCTAAAAAAGATGCTGCTGTATAAATGGCAGGTTATATTAGAAGCTGTCTTGCAGTGCTGACTTGCTCGGTTTCACTGTGATGGAGACATTAATAAGCCATAATGTAAATGCCCTTCGCAGACCTAATGATTCCAGAGAGGAGTCTTGCAGAGTTAGGGGAACTCAGTTTGTGCCGCCAGGCTCTTCAACAGTGACTCTTGGATCAGGTCTGGGACTCACTCAAGGCAAAGGAGGTGGCTTTGATGGTAAGTAAGCACCGAAGTGAAGAAACCAGGGCCCAGATTTCCGTTTTAGAACATACGTACAAATTGAATGCAATTTAAGTCACCCCCTTTATTCTTACTGTTTTCTGATTTTGAAGGGGAAGATTGCTCATCGTCGAAAATTTCAAGATGCACAAAAAAAGTATAAGAAAGGGAAAAATCATCCATTATCACCAGCCAGAGGTGATGTCAAACTGATTTTGACATTTTTCTGATGCAGTAGAATCGGACTTTAAGAAGGATAAAGGTATCTTTAGAGGTCAGGTTGCCAGCCCCTTGGTTTACAGATGAGGACAGTGTTTAGGCAGGTGAGTCTGTGCTGAGCCCACACAGCCAAGTGAACCCAAGATCACAGACTGCTCATGCAGGATGTTCTGCCCAGCATTACTGTGTTCAGTTATTTCATTTTGTTTTCTAATTATTTCAGGGAAATCATTAAGTCTTCCGATCGCCAAGATTTCTCAGAGAACAACAACTTGCAGAAAGCAAACACACATTCTGTGTTACAGACAAAGCTGGGACTGTTCTAATGTTAATGACCTAAATGCATCTTATAATTTGGACTGTCTTTATAAAAATACTAATTAATAGTAGGCTTGGTAATTCCCTGGTGGTCTAGTGGTTAGGACTCTGTGCTCTCACTGCCGAGGGCCCAGGTTCAATCCCTGGTCATGGAACTAAGATTCCACAAGCTGCGCGGAGTGGCAAAAAACAAAAAACAAACGAAAAAGAAAATCCCCCCCCGCACACAAAAAAAACCCAGTAGGCCTCGGCAAAAAAGTTATTCTCATCAAAAGTACTTTTATTTTTTCTCTAGTCATGTGCTTGATCTCACTATTTACATATTTGAGAGGGAGGAAGAGTAAATTAGACTTTAATCCCGGTTACTTATCCTGGAAGATGCCACTGGAGTGTCTCTGAGTAATTAGGGAGCAACTCAGGATCCACAGACCCAGAAGCATTTTCAGATGATCACATTCTTAGGAACTCTTATTTTTCGAGACTCCATTCTTTTTTTTCTTTTTCTTTCTTTTCTTTTTTTTTTCGCAGTACGCGGGCCTCTCACTGTTGTGTCCTCTCCCGTTGCGGAGCACAGGCTCTGGACGCGCAGGCCCAGCGGCCATGGCCCCCGGGCCCAGCCGCTCCGTGGCATGTGGGATCCTCCCGGAACGGGGTACGAACCCGTGTCCCCTGCATCGGCAGGCGGACTCTCAAGCACTGCGCCACCAGGGAAGCCCCAGGAGACTCCATTCTTCACCATACCAAATATATTAAAATATACCCACTTTGCAAATGCCATATTGTTCTGGGCTATAAAATTCTCAAAAGGATTTTTATAAAGTTGAGTACTGTTAAGAATTTATGGTCTTATGATATAAACTTTATTATTATTTATAAGAGAATGAGGTGTGTACGACAAGTTGGCATATATATGAGTTTCCTTAGCAAACTGGATGGCTTAATATAATAGAAATATATTATCTCACAGTTGCTAACGCCAAAAGTCCAAAATGTGTTTCGCTGGGTTAAAATCAAGGTGTTGGCAGGGTCATGCTCACTTTGGAAACTCTAGGGAAGAATCCGTTCCTGGACTCGCCCAGCTTCTGTAGGCTGCCAGCATTCCTTGGCTTGTGGCTGTATTACTCTAATCGTTGTCCCAATTTTCACTTTGGTTTCTTCTCTAGGGGTATACTCTGCTATCTCTAGGTGTATACTCTTCTAACTCTAGAAGTATACTCTTCTACCTCTACGAGTATACACTTCTATTTCTAGGTGTATACTCTTCTATATGTTTTTGTATACTCTTCTATCTCTAGGAGTATACTCTTCTTTTTTTTTTTTGTTTTTGTTTTGTTTGGCAGTACCCGGACCTCTCACTGCTGTGGCCTTTCCCGTTGCGGAGCACATGCTCCAGATACGCAGGCTCAGTGGCCATGGCTCACGGGCCCAGCCGCTCCACGGCCTGTGGCATCTTCCCAGACCGGGGCACGAATCTGTGTCCCCTGCATCGGCAGGTGGACTCTCAACCACTGCGCCACCAGGGAATCCCCAGCAGTATACTCTTCTATCTCTAGGAGTATACTCTTAAACTCTAGGTGTATACTCTTCTATCCCTAGGTGTATACTCTTCTTTCTCTAGGAGTATACACTTCTATCTCTAGGTGTATACCCTTCTATCTCTAGGTGTATACTGTTCTATCTCTATGTGTATACACTTCTATCTCTAGGAATATACTTTTCTATCTCTAGGTATATACTCTTCTGTCTCTAGGTGTATACTCTTCTATCTCTAGGAGTATACTTTTCTATCTCTAGGTATATACTCTTCTGTCTCTAGGTGTATACTCTTCTATCTCTAGGAGTATACTCTTCTATCTCTCTAAGGACACTAGTGATGATATTTAAGTCCCACCCAGATAACCCAGGATTATCTCCTCATCTCAAAATCCTTAACTTAATCATATCAGCAAAGATCCTTTTTCTAAATACGCTAATATTTATAGACTTCTAGAGACTAGGACCTGATATTTTGGAGGCCGCTATTCAGCCCACTAATGTATAGTATTACATTTTGTAGCTATTCTACTTAATTTTTATCAATTTTGATTTAGTAAGCTTTTTATTTCTGTGTGTTGGTACCAATATATTTTTCCCAGTCTCAAACTTTTTGTGGGCCCTTCAGAAACTTCTAGCCCTGGGCCCTTTTCTCATCCTGGATAAAAGCTCAAGAGAGAGACTTTTCCTTATCTATAGCCAGGTTGGTTGACAGGACTCCTCTCATTACCACTGTAATTTGAACAGGCATTTTTCTAGGAGGCATTTTGCTGGGAAGCGTTGACAAAGGAGGAGATGCCTTTCTACAGGGCCCTTGGATGTCATGTTTCTGCAGCAGCAAATAAGAGAAATACAGGGAGTGAAACACTTGCTGTCATGTAAAGTCCAGGCAGAGAAGCAATGTACTTTAAAGCCCAAACTTCGAGCAATTGGTTGCATTTGCCAGCTCTCAGGGACTTACTGTGCTGCCAGACCCCCTGCTAGGCCCTTGTCAAGAATTAGTTCTAGCATATCTTCAAATAATCTTTATAGATGAGGAGATCAGGTGCAGAGAGGTTAAGTTATTTGCCCATGTCACCTGGCAAATGGTTAGTAGAGCCAGAATTTGAACCCAGGTCTGTCTAGCTGCAAGGTTCTATTTCTTTTCTGTGTACCGTGCTGTAGCATTTCAGAAACAAAGAAAAGAGTGCACAAAACATATGACAAAGAAGTGAAAAGTGTAGCCTTAAGGACAACAGGATTAGAACCAGGACAGAGACTTGACCTCTGTTACTCCAAATTAGTCTTTATTTCTATTCTGGGATGTACTTGAACTACTTCTGTGTATTGTGAGAGGGAGATAGAAAAAGTGTGTGTGTGTGTGTGTGTGTGTGTGTGTGTGCACATGCACGTGCACACACGTATGTGTTTATTTGCTGTAATTAGTCACATAGTAGGGGTGCTAGCCTTTTCAAGTAAACTTCTTTTGTGTGATTTTTAGTCTTTGAGTGTCTGGAATTAAAAATAGCTCTCTCACATAGTTTTGTTGCCCATCATTGATGGATTCAGTTAATATTAAGGGTCATTACATACAGATGGCCAATAGACACATGAAAGATGCTCAACATAACAAATTATTAGAGAAATGCAAATCAAACCTATAATAAAGTATCACCTCACACCGATCAAAATGGCCATCATTAAAAAGTCTACAAATAACAATGCTGGAGAGGATATGGAGAAAAAGGAACCCTCCTACACTGTTGGTGGGAATGTAAATTGGAGCCACTATGGAGAACAGTAAGGAGGTTCCTTAAAAAACTAAAAATAGAGCTACCATAGGATCCAGCAATCCCACTCCTGGGCATATATCCAGAGAAAACCATTATCCAAAAAGATCCATGCACCCCAATATTCATTGCAGCACTATTTACAATAGCCAAGACATGGAAGCAACCTAAATGTCCACCAACAGATGAATGGATAAAGAAGACATGATATGTATACATGATGGAATATTACTCAGTCATAAAAAAGGATGAAATAATGGCATTTGCAGCAACATGAATGAACCTAGAGATTATCATATTAAGTGTAGTAAGTCAGACAAAGACAAATACCATATGATATCAATTATATGTGGAATCTAAAATATGATACAAATGAACTTATTTACAAAAGAAACAGACTCACAGACATAGAAAACAAACTTATGGTTACCAAAGGGGAAAGTGGGGGGGAAGGATAAATTAGGAATTTGGGATTAGCAGATACAAACTACTACATATAAATAGATAAACAGCAAGGTCCTCCTGTTTAGCTCAGGGCACTATATTCAATATCTTGTAATAAGCCATAATAGAAAAGAATATGAAAATATATATATATATATATATATAACTGAGTCACTTTGCTGTATACTGGAAACTAACATGATATTTTACTTCAATTTAAAAAATTTTTTAAAATATTAGGGTCATTAGCACTGTGCCCAGAGTGGATGGACCAGGAAACTCACAAGCCTCACAGAAGTATTTCCTAAATGTTAATAATTTGTTTGTTTAATAATTCTACTTCTATCTGTACTATTGTCTATAGTATCATTTATTCAATACTTCTTTAATACTTGCATTTTAAATTCATATTTATTTTAAAAGGCACCTCTATCACATCATTGAAAAATCAGTATCACCTACTAGAAGTGGAAGGTAAACAGCAAATATTAATGCAATGAAAAGAAAACATTTCTAAATTCTGACCAGGCAGTGTTAGCTGCCCAAGGAACCAGTATGGTGCTTGCTTAATTATTGTTAGAAAGGGAGATTAGCACGTGTCACAGGGGTGGTAAACGTACATTGGCACTAACCCCAGACTTCCTTGTTGACAAAATCTGCAGATTGAATGAGACCTGAAAAGGGAGTAACTTTCTTACCAGCTGATTCAGTGTGATTATCTGAATGACCCAAACCTTCCTTACTACCTGCTGTGACTCCCTTCCCTTTCAGACCTGGTCTAAGGTCTGAAACTGAGACTTCATGTTTCTGCTGCTTTGACATCTGAAACTGGGAGGGCATTGAATCGTCTAACCACAAGCCCCGCCCCCTCCTCTGGAGGAAGTCCACTGGCCAAACAGACCTCCTAATTACAGTGGCCAGGCACAGGGCCTGCTTATGCCTCACTGGCAGGCTTCAGTGCCTGTAGGATTATTAAAACAAGCCAATCACATTTTCTGTAGGAACCAGGGGTCACCTTACCCTCTTGCTACTGCAGAGCCTGCCTTGCACAAGCCCTGCTTGTTCATTCTGTCCCCGAGTGAAACACTCCAGAGTGGCGAGCTTCGTCCTCCTCCACCAGGCTGACAATATATGACTAATAAACTGCTGTGATCTCTTCTCTCCAGTCTTAGATGTTGTGTGTCCAACCATCCCCATAATCCTAGGGAGGTAATCCTTCCCTCACCGGTGGAATGAAGAGGAGGTGATCACAACACTCCTCACTTTGGGAAATACTGCCATCCTATAGAATAGTACCCAGATAGATTCTCTTCCTATTTATAGGAGCCCACTCATTCCTGAAAGAATGACCAGACCATCACAGAACAGACAGAAATGTTACAGATGTCTTTCAGGTAGTAAGCCCTTGAGATGAGAGAAGCTATCTTTTATTCCCTTCAGAGTCTTCATCTAACCTCATGAAGAGGACAGTGGGCTTATCTGACACATAATCAATAGGTTCTTGGCTACAAGGTCTGACATGGGGACTTTTTTACATCACATTCTCTTTCCTGATGGTTCTGCCAAAGCATCTTTAACTCCTGTGATTGCACCAGTTAACATTCAAAACTCTTATTTTCCAAAGGTGACAGATAAAATGCTAAAAGTTGTGCAATGTGGTGGTTAAGAGCTCAAGGTCTAGAAGCTCAGGAATCAGACTACCTGGGTTCAAAACTGACCATTTTTTTGTTGTGCATTTAGGTCAGTTGCTGAAACTTTCTGAGCCTCAGTTTCCTTACTAACAGTACCTTCCTCATGGGAGTGCAGTGAAGCTTAAGTGAGTTACATATAAAGAACTTAGAATAGTACCTCGTACATAGTAAATGTTTAATAAATGTTAGCTATTATTATTAGAGAAGAAGCAACTCACTACCCCTTTAACACTTGGGCTCAAATTGACTTTTTAAAATCTTCCAGGCAGTAAGAACCTGAGGAACAAGGTTACTGGACACACATAATTTGATGGGAATGTGGACATAGGGTACCTCTGCAAGGAAGGCTTGTAGCAGCATGAAGATTCTCGGTAGCTGGTACGGGAAGAAAGAATATGAAACAGGCAGGAAAGAGGAGTGAAAATAAGCTTCACTGTTCCTATTTTTTGGAAAAATGGCTTATCATTCCACATTTTTGGGTGCTCAGGAAATGTCATGGGTTGCCAGTGTGAGAGATTGTTAGGACATGGTGTTCCCTTCCTTCCCTGAGGCGCTAGTGCCTCCCTTGCTTTGTAGTTCCTTCTGTACATATCTTTTTCTACTAGTTTTTAAGCTTCTTGAGGGCAAGATGGTTCACTGGAGGAATAGCTTTCACTCACACTTCACTTGCCAACACTTGGCTACATGACCCCACCTAGATTGGAGAAGTCGTCCACAGGCGGACAGGCTTTTGCTCAGCCAATACTCAGGAATAAAAAGGAAGAAGGGGGATGAGATTGGGAGACAATTAGCAGTCTTTGCACGTTCAGTTAATTCTGGAATATTTACATGACACCTCCGTGTGCTTGAGTGCTTCTTTTTTTATTGAAGTATGGTTGATATATAGTAATATTATATAAGCTACAGGTGTATAATATAGAGAGTCACAATTTTTAAAGGTTATACTCCATTTATAGTTATTATAAAATATTGCCTATATTCCCTGTGTCGTACAATATAACTTGTAGCTTATTTTATACCTAAGAGTTTGTACCTCTTAATCCGCTACCCCTACATTGCCCCTCTTCCCTTCCCTCTCCCCACTGGTAACCACTAGTTTGTTCTTTATATCTGTGAGCCTGCTTCTTCTTAAGAATGAAGATCAGGTGGGGAAGGAGAGAATAAGAATTTTGAGGATGCTCTGTGTGCCCAGCTTTCTGAACCAGGCCATCTGTGACAGACTCCTCATTTTCCTAGGGAGACACAGGTTTTGGGGAGATTTTTGGTCACAGACCAAATAGCTTGAGAGCATTTTTTCTGTGGAAGAAAAATGTAAAGGGAAGAGGGAGCTAGGATTACATGTAAAGCATGGTATGTTTTCTTAAAATTAAATGGACATATTTTGGTTTCTGTTGCAGTTCTGCCAAATATAGAAAGCCTTTCAGAATTCTCTGAGAGCAATCTTAGCTTGGAATGTTAATGTCGACTTGAGAAATCATTTACAGCACCAATAGACAGACACATAAATGCACACAAGGCTTTCTAATTCAGGAGTTTTCCATTTTGGGGTCATGAAAACTTTTTTAATTAAGCAATTTGAAAGCATTAATCAAGTGATAAAACTTCTGATGTGAATGTTCAAAATAAACGGCAATGAAACCAAAAGTCCATATTTGTGTGTCCACAAATATGGACTGTCCATGACAGTCAGGGTAGGCAGCTGGAGGTTTTAGAGTTGGAATAACTTCTGTTTTTCCTTCTTGCTTCCTACATGGGTTGTGGCAATTCAAAGGTAGTGCAGCCTGCCTATCTGTTGCCACAAGGACTTCATTTGCTCTTTTCTTAGCTCCTTCATCACACGTAGGGATGATTGCCCCAATATAGTCTTTAAATGGGAGTGTAATGTTTGAGTTAGGAGAACAGGAAACAACTGGTTTCACAAGTAATATTCTCAAAAAATATCATATGAAAAAAATCCAGCAGTACACACACACACACACACACACACACACACACACACGCACGCACCAGCGAAGTGGCTTTTAAAAATACCCCGAAGAAGCCTAGGGCTATGTTTTAGCTGAGTTTCTTCTATGTGAGTTAGAGGGTTGGATACATAAACTACAGTACATCTGTTCACCCGGATATGATTTCTCCACACATGTACCACAAGAACAGGCTTCGAGGGATGTGATGGTTTACTTTATGTGTCAATCTGAGTGGGCCATCGAGTGCCCAGATTAAACATGATCTCTGGGTGTGTCTGTGAGGGTGTTTCCAGATGGGATTAGCATGAATTGGTGGACTCAGTACATTGTCTTCCCCGATACCCGCCCATGTGAGTGGGCACCATCCAATTCCTTAAGAGACTGAATAGAACAAAAGGTGGAAGAAGGAGGAAATGGTCCCTTTTTTCCTGCCTCATGGTTGAGCTGGGACATCTCATCTCACCTTGGACTGGGATTTACATTATTAGCCTCCTTGCTTCTCAGCTCCCCAGACTCAGACGGAATTACATCGCTGCTTTCCTGGGTCTTCAGCTTGCAGGCGGCAGACTGTGGGACTTCTTTACTTCCATAATTAACTGAGCCAATTCCTCATAATAAACCACGTTTATACACAGGTTCTATTTCTCTGGACAACCTTGGCTAATACAAGCAGATTGTGGTGGTTCACAACCTCTGAAGCCTGTCACGGAGATCACAGGGCACCTACAGGAAGCTGGCCCCTTGTTAAGCATGGTTGTATTTCCAGGAAGCAATCTTGCCCCTCTGGGCGCAGTCTTTGTGGGTGGGTGACAATAGAGGAGCTACTTGTGCAGATCTTAGCAGGGGATCTTCACATCACTGAAGTTTCAGCTCTTCTGGGAGAAGCCTCCTGTGACTACCTTTACCTAAGGTCCCTATGTACCTCACCCCAGTTACTCTATGACATCACCACTTGATTGTCCTCTCTGTCTCTGCTTCCACTAGGCTGGGAACTCTGTGACAGCAGGGACCATATCTCTAGGTCACAGCTACGTCTCCTGTGCCTAGAACTGTACCTGGCACTTACCACGTACACCATAACTGTCAGCCTTATGGATAGATGGTCCTGGATTATGCTTTATACCTTGACTCGGCGATTTATACCTCATTATATCTTCAGAATAGGAAGTGTAGTTTTTGTAAATAGTACAGTTACTATTTAGGAGGTTCAGATAATGAAGCAGAGGCTAAAAGAGTTTAGTTAGTGTTCCCAAGGTCACATGGCTTGGATTTGTGCAACTGGAATTACAGTCCACATCCTCCCTAGTCTAGGACCTGTTCTTTCAATTCCTCCAAGTTGCCTACCAATCTGATAAGGACCCCGTGAGGATTGTAAGGTATGTGAAAATGTCTTAGAAAACATAAAGGAAATATAAAAGATATTTTTAAAAAATAAAAAAAGTAGTCATCTTTACTGTTTTTTTGAGTATACAATATTTTCATTGGTAAAAATAGTTATTTAGATAGCAAAGTATTTTTAGTTTCCAAGTAGAAATATAGATACTGTCAAGGTGCTCATTAGAAAGAACTGTGTTGACAGAATGCCTTTCCACAGCAATGTAGCTTAGAGGAAAGAGTGAAATTTATTATGTTTGTTTCCCTTTTATCATCATTTAAAAATATACATATTTTATATTTTGAAAGTATCATAAACTTACAGAAAAATTGCAAGGAAAATACCTTTAGAGAAAAAAGAGAACTTTTTTTTCTCTGAATCTTTTGAGAGGAAGTTTCCAAATCAATGTCCCGTCATCCCCAAATATGTTAATGTGTAGTTCCTACAAACAAGGACATTTCCTATATCACCACAAGACAACAATCAAAATGAGGGAATTGAAATTGATATCCATACATTATATCTATGTAATTCTCAGATCTCATTCGAGTTTCTAATGTCCCCCACAGCAAAATGATTTGGTAATTGATATTTGTATTCTGTTTGGACTTGTCTCCCTGCCCCCCCAAAAACCAGAAAAGCAATCATTATCCAAATAAATGACAAGTAATTGCTATTTTTTTGTGGCAAGATATTTTTAAACTAATTTATATGGTTAAACACTTGTAGAAGGAATAATATTCTGGAGATTTTAATTTTCTTTAATTCATGCTACACTACATGTTTACTCTTTTGACAGAACTGAAAGCATCCACACTCACTAGGAGCTTGTCCGATTGGAACTCCTATGAGGACCTTCTTTAGTTTATCCTTAAACTGAAGAGTTTCTGTCTTCTCCTCAGAAACCTTCTGCTGGCGCCATAGAATAGTCTGACCTGGGTCCCACCCCTTACTTCCTCATTTTCCCATCTCCCCAGCTGGTCACGAATGTGCTCAGTCAGCAGGCTTTAAGCCAACAGAGTATTTTACTGAGCTGTGAGGCAGTAGAATAGTCATGCTATACAGGTGAGTAAATCACAGGAATGCAGCTCTGTTACTTATTACAATGCACAAAAGCTTCACACTCTTCTACCCATTCCACACAAGTGTAGAATGCTACTGGGAAAAAACATTAATTGTGTTTTACTGATCACAGATACAATGTACAGTAGTTGTAATTTATTTAGAGAGTTTGGAAAAGGAAAACAAGTAGATCAATAGTTAAAATTATTCACTAGACATAACCTTAGTGAACAGAAATACATTCGATCTATAAACTTTTTTTTCGTTTAGCAAAAATATCATTAACCATTTTCTATATTACTGACATTTTATACAACAGAAGTTCCCAAACTTTATTCTAGTAAAACTAGTGCACTGAGATAGACAATGAAATGGTACCCTGTGGTTAAGTTTGGTAAAAACTGTATGTTATATCCCCTTAAATAAAGTAAGCTGCTTAATCAGGGTTAACTTGGTGTTTCCCAAACCATTTGATCACAGGGGTTTCTTTTTGATTAAAAATCTATTAGCACTTCGATAAATATCCTTCTTTCTATGGCATGTGCTTTATGGCTATAGAGCATGTCATCGTATCACATCAGTTAGGAATTAATTCAAATCCAAATGGTAGAAAATTCAATCACAGTAGTTTCACCAAAGGATTTTTTGGATTTTATTTATTTAATTTTTATATGGCAGGTTCTTATTAGTTATCTATTTTATACATATTAGTGTATTTATGTCAATCCCAATCTCCCAATCCATCCCACCACCACCTCCCCACCCCACACTTTCCCCCCTTGGTGTCCATAGTTTGTTCTCTACATCTGTGCCTCTGTTTCTGCCTTGCAAACTGGTTCATCTGTACCGTTTTTCTAGATTCCACATATATGCATTAATATATATTTGTTTTTCTCTTTCTGACTTGCTTCACTTTGTATGACAGTCTCTAGGTCCATCCACACCTCTACAAATGACCCAATTTTGTTCTTTTTTATGGCTGAGTAATACTCCATTGTATATACGTACCACATCTTTTGTTTTTCTCGTATAAGAAGTGTGGGTCTGGAGCAGCTGCTCAATGATGTCATAAGGGTTCCTTCTATCCTTCTACTGAACCTTTTTTTTTTTTTTGGCGGTACACGGGCCTCTCACTGCTGTGGCCTCTCCCGTTGCAGAGCACAGGCTCCAGACGCGCAGGCTCAGCGGCCATGGCTCATGGGCCCAGCCACTCCGCGGCATGTGGGATTTTCCCGGACCGGGGCACGAACCCGCGTCCCCTGCATCGGCAGGCGGACTCTCAACCACTGCGCCACCAGGGAAGCCCTACTGAACCATTTTTAAATTCCATCTTTACTGTTGTAAAATGGCTGCTGTGCCTCCAAGTATTCCACACGTGGTCTAGACAAGAACAGAAAAGAAGGGGTCAGCCAAAAAGGAGGAAGGGCTAAAGAGAATGGCAGCCAAGTCCACTCCCTAAAAACCAATCACATTTTCTACAAGTCTCATGAGTAGCTTCCACTTATGCCTCACTGACCAGCACTGGGTGGCTAGGTCACCCCAAGATGCAAGCGCTTCTGGGAAGGTGGATAGTTTGCTTTTCAACCTTAGTGATAGAGGGACTCGAGGGGAAGTGCATGGTGAATAGCCTGTAGGTAGATAATCCAAAATATTTGCCTCTACCCGTTCCTTGGCTACTCAACATCAGAGGCCTCTCTTCCTCATCATCCAACACATTCTTCCTTTCCCAGTGGAGACCACACCACTGTCTCATATAGTAACCAAATCCAGCTCCAAGTTCAGGAACCCCGTGTGACGTACTGACCTCTGCCTCAAGTCTAAATGTACCTCATGCTCTAGAGACCCATAAACCAAAAGACACATTATCCGTCTTCAACATACACAGTATTCAAGGGTGGAGACAGCGAATAAAGAGCCGTCTCTGACCTACGGGAAATACCTAATCCTACTGGTGAACAATTGCACCCACTGTCTGAGCTGGAAGGGACTCCACTTCTCCTTCTTTTTCTTCTTTTTTTCTACGTTTAAAGTTGTTAGGAAGGCTCTCTGCAGGTTTTTATTTCTTTATTTTTATTATTATTTGTTTGGCCGCGCCTCATGTGGGATCTTAGCTCCCCAACCAGGGATTGCACCGGAGCCCCCTGCGGCGGAAGCGTGGAGTCTTAACCACTGGACCGCCGGGGAAGTCCTGGGACTCCACTTCTTAGTTAGCCAAACTGGCAGCCCCCCGTTCCGTCCCAGTGAGGATTCTCATTATTCACTGTCCTCCACACACATAGGAAAGATACCTTTCTTGGAGACTCTACACCATTTTGAGCCCCTCCCAGTGGTACAAATTTAGGGACCCTGATCTAACTTGATGTGGGAAACACTGACAAACAAAACTTGTCCACCAGGCCTGGGGTCCTCTGTCACCGAAGTTCCTTAAACATTTCAGAAACCTCTTGTCTATTTTCTCTGGGTTAATTCCATGTATGAAAAAATCACAACCAAAGAGCTTGCTCCTAGTGGCAAACACCTGTGGTCTGCCCAGCATCCACCCCTTTAGATAATATAGCTTTCGCCTTAAGACAGCGGGGGAAAGGGTCTCCACTGGTGTGACTGCCATTTTCCATGTGCCCCTGCATGTCCACGGTCTGCTTAACTCATCAGTGAGTAAATATTTCCCTTGCCCAAGCTTACATCCCTCCCCTTTACCCCATATCTACCCCACACCCTGGACACACCTTGGTTAAAACACCCCTTTGCCGTTTCTAAACATTTTATTCTCTGCTTTCATGTACATGCTCATGTCCAGTCTTAATAACAACAGCAAATGCAACCAGTTTATTAAGTGTGCTGAAGTCAGTGGGCTCCCAGACAGAAAGTGGTTTTAGTTTGCTCTGACTACTTTCTTCAAACATTCTGTTTCTGCTCTCCCTTCCATACTTTAGATGACATTTTTGACAGCTCCCACATATTTTCAGTTGACTTCAGCTCTTAAAAAATGGCCTTTTTTGGTGACTCTGTCTTCGAGGCCTTAAAAATGCAGAACAATCAAAATTTCAATCTCACATCTAATTGAAAACCTTCCCCTTCCCCAGTAATTGAGTACTGACCTTTGGTTTGGGGATATCTGTGGGCAAGGGGGACATGGTCTCTTTTCTTCACCCTTTATTTCCTGTACACTTTCCTGTTTCTGTCTTCTTTGGGTTAAGGTAGAGGAAGAAAGAATTTTAAAAAGAGATGCAGACTCATACCTGCCTGGAGCTGTAGTGACAGTATTGCTGGTGTTTTCTGTCACTCCCTGATGTAGGCAGTGCACACCCAGATGACTACTGTGACCCCTCAGGTTTACCCCCGACCCCATTCTAGTACCGGCGCTTCTGAGTGGGGCACACGTACAGCAGCTCATGCTTGACTATTTTCTGGCCCATAATTTGACCCATGGGATATTCATGCATCCTGCATCACTGAAGGTGGGACTGCGCTCAGTCCAACGGCTGACCCCTCTCTTTTTGCCCTCCTTTCCTCTAATACACCAGCATTTCTTCTGCTATTTAACATTCTCCATGTGGAAACCAGGCATCAATCTCTATGTTCGTGTAATCCCTAAATGCAAGGGAATCTATGTCATTTTCCCCCATTAACTCTCTCAGCATGCTTTTCTCCTTTCTCAGGGAAGCACTTGGACTTGCATTTCTGTGTTTTGGTGAACAGAGAGTGAGGTGCCCATCTCCTTTTCCAGCAGTTCCGGAAGCCTTCCCTTACACGGCTTAGGCAAAGGGAAGAGGACCCCCCTCTTCTACCCCTCCTTTACGGCTATGAATTCCATTCCTGGAAGCCTTCCTTTTGAAGGCCAAATTTGCTCTAATAACGTCAAGATGGAGTGACAGTCTCAGTACTGGGTTTGTTCTCATTGAATAAACTGCATGGAAGTTGTAAAAAGCAGATCTCTTCAGAGAGTACAGCAACTCATCACCCATGTTCTTAGCTGTGAGAATTTAGCCAAAAAAATTCCAAGACACCTGGGAAAGTACCACTGAACACTCAACTAACATTTATAGAATGTTTATGGTAAGCCAGGCACTGCACTAAGATATGACAGATTTTTAAAATGTATTTCTTACGACCCTATGACATAGATACTGTTACTATTCCATAGTACAGAAGAGAAGATGAAGGCTTAGATGAAGTTCTCACCCAAAGTCACATGGCTAACAAGTGTCCGAGCTGAAATTCGAAGTTTGGGAGTCTGACCACAGAGCCGAGACTCTTAGCCACTATGCAATCTTGTCTCCTCATCTACTTAAGCCCTCAGCACCCATTGGAATTTCTCTGTTAGATCAAGTGATGGTTGTCTTATTGTAATCTCTTAAAAAAAACCTGATTTTCGCTTTAAGAAAATCATTCTTCTAGTTTGGAGGTTGGCAAACAATGCAGCTTCCTTTGGTAAAGAAAGTGCAGTTGGAACACAGCCACATCCATCTGCTTATGGCTACTTTCACACTGTAGCTGCAGGGCTAAGTAAAAAGTATTGCCTACCTGGCTCTTCACAGGAAAAGTTTGCTGACCTCCGCTCTAAATGACTCAAGAAGTTGATTCCAACTCTGCAAGTTACACCATCTGTTGCATTATTTCAGGTGGTGTCCTCTTGGCTATCCTGGGTCTTTGCTGCTCCCCATGGCCACGATGTATAAAAATTGTGGAAACCATGAAACTCTTCATTTGACTTGAGCATTGATTCTCAGACTCTTAATAGAGCTTGAAGCTGATTATTATTGAACCATATGAAATTGCCAATATCTGACTATTTTGACCTACTAAATGGCAATTCCATATTTTTTTAACTAAAATATTATGTAGGTTGCAAGTGAAACAGACTTGGGGTTTGAATTTTACATCCTTTACTTACCAAATATATGACTTTGAAAGATTAATTTAACTCTCCCAAATCTCTGTCTCCTTGCTATAGAATGGAGGATAGTAACACCTCCCTTTCAGAACTGATATGAGAATTACAGATGACCTTTGAACAACATGGAGGCTAGGGGCATTGACCCCCATACAGTTGAAACCCCATGTATAACTTTACAGTCAGCCTTTTGAATTTGCGGTTACCTATGCATGTATTCAACCAACCGGGGTCATGCAGTACTGCTGTAGTTATTACTGAATTAAAAAATCTGTGTATGTGGACCCAAATCAATGTTGTTCAAGTGTCAACTGTACTTGTATTATCTGAGGCACTTAGTTTCTTCTGGAAATAAGTTCTTAATAACTGACAGCGATTTTTGTTATTGCTCTTATTATCATCAGCAATAAGATGCAGATCAGGGGGCTTCCCTGGCGGTCCAGTGGTTAAGACTTCACGCTTCCAGTGCATGGGGCATGGGTTCGATCCCTGGTTGGGGAACTAAGATCCCACATGCTGCGTGGAGTGGCCACAAAAAAAAAAAACCACAAAAACTAAAACCAGATAGGGAACCCTCTTCATGAGATTTGATGAGGTGTGGCCTTGCTGGGGGCAATTTACCTGCTTTTGTGCACAGATTTCCCTTGGAGTCTCCTTACTGTGTAGCCTCACAGATAGCTCCCTCCACTACCCATCACTGAAGCTCAGCTTCTGCCCTGAAATACAGACTATTGGAAAACAGTTTTAGAATTGACTGATTAGGTCATGATGTCTCACCCCAACCTGATGTCCTGTTTCATATTTCACAAAAGAAGGTTGGGCTTCTTTTCCTTAAATGTTCCTTTCAATTCAACCAAAGACTGGAGCACACATCAACTGTCACTCAGTTTACTCACATCCGTGAGCAGGAACTGTCAAATGTCACCTAGCAATACATTCCAGCTCCTTCAACCTAGGGGAGTTGCATTCTAGGTAAAATCTAAAATTATATGTCTTGATGGTGGGCACGTGTGGAGGGGAAGGGTGATTTCTAGGTAGAGAGAGGAGGAGGGAATCTAGCCCTTAGAGTTCATGTGCTAGCTAAGTACAATGGTGTGTAGCATGTTCACTTAAAAGCTGTAGGTTTTGAAATATTTGGAGAAAAAATCATGTCATTTAGCAAAATACATTCTAACATTTTCAGGTTATGGAAATCGATCTCTCTTGGACCTTCATAAGAAAAACAGCATGAATTGAAGCGTTGGGGGCTGGCAGCTACGCTGAAGAAAAACAGTGTCAGAGCAATGTGGAAATAGGCAGGAGATAATGACGCTGCGGTTCATTTGTGTGAGCACTCTCTAAGGCCTTGTACCTAATTTTGTATTCATAATTTTGTAATGCTTGTCCTAAAAGGGTTCTTGAAATAGTGAAGGCTTCAGGCTCCCTGCAGCTTAGCTCTTTCGCAGGAAATGGTGAGGCACAGAGGAGGAAGAAATGGAGGAATTGTTCCTAGTGGCAGGAATGCAGAAGAAGTTTTTGAGAACAAATGAGGCTAATGTGGATTTTAGGCTGATTGCTAAAATCAGCTACACGGAGATGTAGATTTCTTCCATACTCACACTTTCAGTGGCACTTTGAGAACTTCAAGAAGCAGGGAAATGTCTGCTTGTGAGTAAACTGGTGAGGGAAAGGGCCGTGTGAACAGGACATGAGAGGCAGAGGGAGGCCAAGAATTCAGTGGCAGATGGGCACAAAATGTGGCTGGGAAAAAGTTAAGCTCCTTTCTCCTTTGAATCTTTGGAGACCCTAGATTTTCCACCGTATATGAAACAGGTATTCTGCTTCCTTTATTTATGTCTTAAAAAAGACGACGACTCTAGCAGTGTGGAGTACTTTGCAGCTATCTGCATTCCTGACACTCAGGATACATCTTTAAGAACAATATAGGAGTAATGATTAAGATCCACATTTGCGTGAACCTGAGGTTTAGTCCTGGGAGAAAGGGTATGGTTGGATCAACTGAGCCATGATAAATTGAGGACATTATTGGTGTTGGTCTCTTTGATAGGGGAGGTAACAAGGCCTAGTAGATGGGAATTAACAGAATATAAGCTGGGAATGAAAGATGAGGAAAATTCAGGAAGGAATTAAAGAGCTCCCTGAAGTTTTCTGCAAAAGAAACCAATGTTTAAAAGAAAGCTTTCCTTGACAATCCTCTCAAAGTCCATTCCCTGCAGAATTAATTATGCCTTCTCCTCTTCGATTACATTGGATACAAATGCTTATTATGGCAAATTGTTTATATGTAAGTCAGTCCTCTGTTCTAGAGCAGGAAAGAAGACTGTAGTTACTGAAAGAGTGCATTGCATGTGGTAAGCATTTAATACTGAAAAACATTGAAAGGATGGATGACTAGAGATTTGTCCACTGTGGGTCTTTGGAGCTCCTAAATCCTTCGTGTGCAGTGAAGCTTTTCTCCTGTTTCTCATTACATGTAAGTCAGTACCTTAAAAAGCCATTGTTCCACCTAGTAAAGTGAGAGCTCTGGATGTAAACTGTCTCTGAAATTGCCCACAAATTTTCTTCTATTTTTGATGAAGAGATGCTATAGAGATTCCTTTTAAAATACTCATATTTCAATAACATTTGCAGATTTCCACTTAAAAAGGCATTTTTAAAATTGTTGATGAAATCTTTGTAGAAAATCTTTGTCTGGGCTGGCTTCCAAGCCTCCTTCCTGTCCTCTTGGCTCCCTGGAGCTCTGACCTCCCTGGCCAGACTTTTCCCTGAGGGGACTGCAGGTTTGCGGGCATTCCTCTGAGGACAGAGATGGATGAGGTGTGTGGGTTTGTTGATGTTCACTTGGTATTTTTAGATCATGGTTAGCAAAAGTAGAGACAGAGGCAGAGTGGTTTTGTTGACTATGAAATCTCACGTCTCTCCTGTGAAAGTCCCTTTCTTTAGGAGAATCCGTTTTAAGAGGCTGCCCCTGCTGCCAGGATTACTGCCTGAATCCTGGGCCTCCCTGTTGCCAGGAACCTCCCTACTCCCTAAAAGGTTTGGTGTGTAGTCTGTTATAAGAATAGGCCTGAAACACTGTAATGATAAATAATTTAGTTAAACATGTTTTTAAATGGTGTGAATTTTTGTCCATCTTAGGAAGTGTCTGCTAGAGAACTTCTTAGCTCTGGTTGTTCCTTGGTGGGCTCAGAGTCTACTGTAGAAAGAACACTCATTTCCAACTTCCGAGTTCATCTCCATCCTTATCCAAATAACACATGGCAGAAAAATTGGTTTAAAGTTTCCTTACTTAAAAAAAAAAAAAAAAAACTAGACAGCTACATGCAAAAGAATCAAACTGGACTACTTTCTCACACCATTTACAAAGATAAAGTCAAAATGGATTAAAGACTTAAATGTAACATCTGAAACTGTAACATTCCTAGAAGAAAACATAGGAAGTATGTCCTTTGACATCATTCTTAACTATATGTTCTTGGATATGTCTCCTCAGGCAAGGGAAACAAAAGCACAAATAAACAAAAGGAGCTATATCAAACTAAAAAGCTTTTGCACAGGAAAGGAGACTATCATCAAAACAAAAGTTCACCTACTGAATGGGAGAATATATTTGCAAATGACATATCTGATGAGGGGTTCATATCGAAAACATACAAAGAGCTCATACTCCTTAACACCAAAAAACCAAACAACCCGATTAAAAAATGGTCGGAGGACATGAAAAGACATTTTTCCAAAGAAGACATACAGATGGCCAGCTGGCGCATGAAGAGATGCTCAACATCACTAATCATCAGGGAAATGCAAATCAAAACCACAATGAGATATCACCTCATGTCTTTCAGAATTACTATTGTCAAAAAGACAACAAATAACTAGTGCTGGCAAGGGTGTGGAGAAAAGGGAACTCCTATGCACCGTTGGTAGGACTGTAAATTGGTACAGCCACTATGGAAAACAGTATGAAACTTCCTCAAAAAATTAAAAATAGAACTACTATTTGACCCAGAAACTCCAATCCTGGGTATTTATCTGAAGAAAATGAAAACAGTAATTTGAAAAGATGCATGCACCCCTATGTTCACTGCAGCATTATTTACAACTACTAAGATATGGGTAGCAAACCAAGTGCCCATCAATAGATGAATGGATAAAGAAGTTGTGGTATGTACATACCATGGAATATTAATCAGCCACAAAAATGAATGAGATCTTGCCATTTTGACAACATACATGGACTTAGAGGTTATCATGCTAAGTGAAATAAGTCAGACAGAGAAAGACAAATATCATATGATCTCACTTGTATGTGGAATCTAAAGAGCAAAACACATGAAAGGACAGGTGAGGGAGATTAAGAAGTACAAAATTCCAGTTACAAAATAGATTGGTTCAAGATGGTGGAGTAGAAGGACATGCTCTCACTCCCTCTTTTGAGAACACCAGAATCACAGCTAACTGCTGAACAATCATCGACAGGAATACACTGCAACTCACCAAAAAAGATACCCCACCTGCAAAGACAAAGAAGAAGCTGAAATGAGATGGTAGGAGGGGTGCTATCACAATAAAATCAAATCCCATAACTGCTGGGTGGGTAACTCACAAACTGGCGAACACTTATACCACAGAGGTCCACCCACTGGAGTGAAGGTTCTGAACCACACGTCAGGCTTCCCAACCTAGAGATCTGGTAATGGGAGGAGGAATTCCTAGAGAATCAGACTTTGAAGGCTAGCTGGATTTGATTGCAGGACTTCAGCAGGACTGGGGGAAACAGAGACTCCACTCTTGGAGGGGACACACAAAGTAGTTTGTGCATCAGGACCCAGGGGAAGGAGCAGTGACCCCAGGGGAGACTGAACCAGGCCTACCTGCTAGTGTTGGAGGGTCTCCTGCAGAGGCCGGAGGCAGCTGTGGCTCACCAAGGCACAAGGACACTGGCAGCAGAAGTTCTGGGAAGTACTCCTCGGCGTAAGCCCTCCCAGAATCTGCCATTAGCCCCACCAAAGAGCCCGGGTAGGCTGCAGTGTTGGGTCACCTCAGGCCAAACAACCAACAGGGAGGGAACCCAGCCACACCCACCAGCAGAAAAGCATAATAAAATTTTAATGAGCTCTGCCCACTAGAGCAAAAGCCAGCTCTACCCACCACCACCAGTCCCTCCCATCAGGAAACTTCCACAATCCTCTTAGCTAGCCTCATCCAACAGAGGGCAGACAGCAGAAGTAAGAAGAACTACAATCCTGCAGCCTGTGGAACAAAAACCACATCCACAGAAAGATAGACAAGGTGAAAAGGCAGAGGGCTATGTACCAGATGAAGGAACAAGATAAAACCCCAGAAAAACAACTAAATGAAGTAGAGATAGGCAACCTTCCAGAAAAAGAATTCAGAATAATTATAGTAAAGATGATCCAGGCCCTCAGAAAAAGAATGGAGACAAAGATTGAGAAGATGCAAGAAATGTTTAACAAAGACCTAGAAGAATTAAAGAACAAACAGACAGAGATGAACAATACAATAACTGAAATGAAAAATATACTAGAAGGAATCAATAGCAGAATAACTGAGGCAGAAGAACGGATAAGTGACCTGGAAGACAGAATGGTGGAATTCACTGCTGTGAAACAGAATAAAGAAGAAGGAATGAAAAGAAATGAAGACAGCCTAAGAGACCTCTGGGACAACATTAAATGCAACAACATTCATATTATAGGGGTCCCAGAAGGAGAAGAGAGAGAGAAACGACCCAAGAAAATATGTGAAGAAATTATAGTCAAAAACTTCCTTAACGTGGGAAAGGAAATAGCCACCCAAGTCCAGGAAGTGCAGAGAGTCCCATACAGGATAAACCCAAAGAGAAACACGCCGAGACACATAGTAATCAAATTGGCAAAAATTAAAGATAAAGAAACTTTACTGAAAGCAGCAAGGGAAAAATGACAAATAACATACAAGGGAACTCCCATAACGTTAACAGCTGATTTCTCAACAATGGCATGATATACTTAAAGGGATGAAAGGGAAGAAACTACAACCAAGATCACTCTACCCAGGAAGGATCTCATTCAGATTCGATGGAGAAATCAGAAGCTTTACAGACAAGCAAAAGCTAAGAGAATTCAGCACCACCAAACCGGCTCTACAACAAATGCTAAAGGAACTTCTCTAAGTGGGAAACACAAGAGAAGAAAAGGACCTACAAAAACAAACCCAAAACAATTAAGAAAATGGTCATAGGAACACACATATCGATAATTACCTTAAATGTGAATGGATTAAGGGCTCCAACCAAAAGACACAGGCTTGCTGAATGGATACAAAAAAAAAAAAAAAAAAACCCATATATATGCTTTCTACAAGAGACCCACTTCAGACCTAGGGGCGCATACAGACTGAAAATGAGGAGATGGAAAAAGATATTCCATGCAAATGGAAATCAAAAGAAAGCTGGAGTAGCAAGACTCATATCAGATAAAATAGACTTTCAAATAAAGACTGTGACAAGAGACAAGGAAGGACACTACGTAATGATCAGGGATCAATCCAAGAAGAAGATATAACAATTATAAACATATATACACCCAACATAGGAGCACCTCAATACATAAGGCAACTGCTAACAGCTCTAAAAGAGGAAACCGACAGTAACACAATAATAGTGGGGGACTTTAACACCTCACTTACACCAATGGACAGAATATCCAAACAGAAAATTAATAAGGAAACACAAGCTTTAAATGACACAATAGACCAGAGAGACTTAATTGATATTTATAGGACACTGTATCCAAAAACAGTAGATTACTCTTTCTTCTCAAGGGCACATGGAACATTCTCCAGGATAGATCACATCTTGGGTCACAAATCAAGCCTCAGCAAATTTAGGAAAATTGAAACAAGCATCTTCTCTGACCTCAACGTTATGAGATTAGAAATGAATTATGGGGAAAAAACCGTAAAAAACACAAACACATGGAAGCTAAACAATACGTTACTAAATAACCAAGAGATCACTGAAGATATCAAAGAGGAAATCAAAAAATACCTAGAGACAAATGACAATGAAAACACGATGATCCAAAACCTATGGGATGCAGAAAAGCAGTTCTAAGAGGGAAGTTTATAGCTATACAAGCCTACCTCAAGAAACAAGAAAAATCTCAAATAAACCATCTAACCTTACACCTAAAGGAACTAGAGAAAGAAGAACAAGCAAAACCTATCGTTAGCAGAAGGAAAGAAATCATAAAGATCAGAGTAGAAATAAATGAAATAGAAACAAAGAAAACAATAGCAAAAATGAATAAAACTAAAAGATGGTTCTTTGAGAAGATAAACAAAATTGATAAACCATTAGCCAGACTCATCAAGAAAAAGAGGGAGAGGACTCAAATCAATAAAATTAGAAATGAAAAAGGAGAAATTACAACAGACACCGCAGAAATAAAAAGCATCCTAAGAGACTACTACAAGAAATTCTATACCAGTAAAATGGACAACCTGGAAGAAATGGAAAAATTCTTAGAAAGGTATAACCTTCCAGGACTGAACAAGGAAGTAATAGAAAATATGAACAGAGCAATCGCAAGTAATGAAATTGAAACTGTGATTAAAAATCTTCCAACAAACAAACGTCCAGGAGTACATGGCTTCACAGGTGAATTCTATCAAACATTTAGAGAAGAGCTAACACCCATCCTTCTCAAACTCTTCTGAAAAATTGCCGAGGAAGGAAAACTCCCAAACTCATTCTATGAGGCCACCGTCACCCTGATACCAAAACCAGAAAAAGATACTACAAAAAAAGAAAATTACAGACCAATATCACTGATGAATATAGATGCAAAAATCATCAGCAAAATACTAGCAAACAGAATCCAACAACACATTAAAAGGATCATACACCAGGATCAAGTGGGATTTATCCCAGAGATGCAAGGATTCTTCAATATATGCAAATCAATGTGATACACCATATTAACAAATTTAGAATAAAAACCACATGATCATCTCAATAGATGCAAAAAAAGCTTCTGACAAAATTCAACACCCATTTATGAAAAAAACCTGCCAGAGAGTGGGCATAGAGGGAACCTACTTCAACATAATAAAGGCCATGTACGACAAACCCACAGTAAACATCATTCTCAATGGTGAAAAACTGAAAGCATTTCCTCTAAGTTCAGGAACAAGACAAGGATGTCCACTCTCACCACTGTTATTCAACATAGTTTTGGAAGCCCTAGCCACAGCAATCAGAGAATAAAAAGAAATAAAAGGAATCCAAGTTGGAAAAGAAGAAGTAAAACTGTCACTGTTGGCAGATGACATGATACTATACATAGAGAATCCTAAAGATGCCACCAGAAAACTACTAGAACTAATCAATGAATTTGGTAAAGTTGCAAGATACAAAATTAATGCACAGAAATCTCTTGCATTCCTATACACTGATGATGAAAAATCTGAAAGAGAAATTAAGGAAACACTCCCATTTACCACTGCAACAAAAAGAATAAAATACCTAGGAATAAACCTACCTAAGGAGACAAAAGACCTGTATGCAGAAAACTATAAGACATTGATGAAAGAAATTAAAGATGATACCAACAGATGGAGAGATACACCATATTCTTGGAATGGAAGAATCACCATTGTGAAAATGACCCTATGACCCAAAGCAATCTACAGATTCAATGCAATCCTTATCAAATTACCAATGGCATTTTTTACAGAACTAGAACAAAAAATCTTAAAATTTGTATGGAGACACAGAAGACCCCGAATAGCCAAAGTGGTCTTGAGGGGAAAAAATGGAGCTGGAGGAATCAGGCTCCCTGACTTCAGACTATACTACAAAGCTACAGTAATCAAGACAATATGGTACTGGCACAATAACAGTAATATAGATCAATGGAACAGGCTAAAAAGCCCAGCGATAATCCCATGCACCTACGGTCAACTAGTCTATGACAAAGGAGGCAAGGATATACAATGGAGAAAAGACAGTCTCCTCAATAAGTGGTGCTGGGAAAACTGGGCAGGTACATGTAAAAGAATGAAATTAGGACACTCCCTAAGACCATACACAAAAATAAACTCAAAATGTATTAGACACCTAAATGTAAGACCGGGCACTATCAAACTCTTAGAGGAAAACATAGGAAGAACACTGACATAAATCACAGCAAGATCTTTTTTTGATCCACCTCCTAGAGTAATGAAATAAAAACAAAAATAAACAAATGGGACCTAATGAAACTTAAAAGCATTTGCACAGCAAAGAAACCATAAACAAGACTAAAAGACAACCCTCAGAATGGGAGAAAATATTTGCAAATGAATCAACGGACAAAGGATTCATCTCCAAAATATATAAACAGCTCATAGAGCTCAATAGTAAAAAAACGAACAACCCAATCCAAAAATGGGCAGAAGACCTAAATAGACATTTCTCCAATGAAGACAAACAGATGGCCAAGAAGCACATGAAAAGTTGCTCAAAATCACTAACTATTAGAGAAATGCAAATCAAAACTACAATGAGGTATCACCTCATACCAGTTAGAATGGGCATCCCCAGAAAATCTACAAAGTACAAATGCTGGAGAAGGTGTGGAGAAAAGGGAACCCTCTTGCACTGTTGGTGGCAATGTAAAATGATACAGCCACTATGGAGAACAGTATGGAGATTCATTAAAGAACTAAAAATAGAACTACCATATGATCCAGAAATCCACTACTGGGCATATACCCAGAGAAAACCATAATTCAAAAAGACACTCACCCCAATGTTCATTGCAGCAGTATTTACAATAGTCAGGTCACGGAAGCAACCTAAATGCCCATCGACAGACGAATGGATAAAGAAGATGTGGCACATATATACAATTGAATATTACTCAGCTATAAAAGGTAACAAAATTGGGTCATTTGTTGAGAAGTGGATGGATCTAGAGACTGTCATACAGAGTGAAGTAAGTCAGAAATAGAAAAACAGATATCGTATATTAACGCATATATGTGGAACCTAGATAATGGTACAGGTGAACTGGTTTGCAGGGCAGAAGTTGAGACACAGATGTAGAGAACAAACGTATGGACACCAAGGGGGGAAAGCAGCGGGGTGGGGAGGCAGGGGTGGTGGGATGAATTGGGAGATTGGGATTGACATGTATACACTGATGTGTATAAAATGGATGACTAATAAGAAAAAAAAAAAAACATTAAAAAGAAAACCAAAATAAATTAGTCACAGGCATAAAATGTACAGCTTGGAAAATATATTCAATAATAATCTAATATTTTTGTATGGTGACAGATGGTAACTAGAAGTATAGTGGTGATCATTTTGTAATGTATAGAAGTGCTAAATCATTTGTAATGTATAGAAGTGCTAAATTAATTCCTGGTGCTATTAATTAATTCCTTGTGCACCAGGAATTAATATAGTGTTATAGGTCAATTATACTTCAAAGACAAACAAACAAACTCATAGAAAAAGTGATTAGATTTGTGGTTACCAGAGGCATGGGCCAGGGGGAAGGAGAACTAATGGAAGGTGGTCAAAGGGTGCAAACTTTCAGTTATAAAATAAATAAGTACTAAGGATGTAATATATAACATGATTAATATAATTAACATTGCTTTATGTTGTATATGACATTTGTTAAGAGAGTAAATCCTAAAAGTTTCACCACACAGAAAAGAACTTTTCCTTTTTTAAATTTTTGTATCTATATGAGATGATGGATATTCACTTAACTTATTGTGGTAATCATTTCATGATGTACATAAGTCAATCATTATGCTTTATCCATTAAACTTATACAGTGCTGTATGTCAATTATGTCTCAATAAAACTGCAAGAAAAAAATAAATTAAATTAAGATATTAAATTAAGATATTAAATTAAGATATCTTCTCTATTTTTTCTTAACTACTAATAGATTTCAGAAAATTATTTGCTAATTGTTTGCAGAAACTTTTTTCTTTTTAAGGTTACTCATTAGCAGAGATGGGGACTGAATTTGCTTGGAAGTCTAGAAAAGGTATAACAGGTGGAAATAAAAACAACTGGGAGAAAAGATATTGGTGGAAATCCTCAAAGATCTGAGATAAATACTCTTTGTTTAGGGGCATTTGGGTTGTTTCTACCTTTTGGTATTGTGATTAGGGTGCATATATATCTCTTTTAGTTCCTGCTTTCAACCCTTTTGGGTGTACATCCAGAAGTGGAATTTCTGGATCATATGGTAATTGTATTTTAAATTTTTGAGGAACTTCCATATTGTTTTCCACAGTGTCTGCACCATTTTACATTCTCACCTTGTGCCAACAGTGCACAAGCCTTCCAAATTCTTCACATAATTGTCAACACTTAAAATTTTTTTAAAAATTAATATCCATACTAATGAATGTGAAGTAGTATCTCATTGTGGTTTCGCTTTGCATCTCCCTAATAACTAGTGATGTTAAGCCTCTTTTCATGTGCTTCTTGGTCATTTGTATATCTTCTTTGGAGAAATGTTTACTCAAGTCCTTTGCCCATTTTTTAATCAGACGCTTTTTTTGTTGTTGTTGCTATTGAGTTGTAGGAGTTCTTTATATATTTTGGATATTATTAACCTATTATCAGATATGATTTGCAAGTTTTTTTTTTCCATTCCCTGGGTTGCCTTTTCACTTTGTTGACTGTATCCTGCCCAACTGATTTTTGACAAAGGTAAAAAATTCAATGAGGGAAGGATAGACTTTTCAACAAGTGATGCTGGAGTAATTCAACGTTTAGAGGCAAAAAATGAACCTCAACCTAAGATCTTATACAAAACTTAAAATGGATCAGACTTAAATGTACAACATAAAACTTTTAGAGAAAAAGAAAAACAAGAGGAATTATTTAGGGCTAGGCAAAGTGTTCTTAGGCTTGACACCAAAAGCATGATCTATCAAAGGTAAAATTGATAAATTTGACCTTATCAAAATTTAAAACTTTTTCTCTGTAAAGACCCCATTAAAAAACTTAAAGGCAAGCTATAGACTGAGAGAAAATATTTGCAAACCACATAATTGACAAAGGACCAGTATCTAGAATATATAAACAATTCTCAAAACTCAATAGTTAAAAACAAACAACCCAATTAGGAAATGGGCCGAAGACATGAAGAGACCATTTTGAAGGGAATAATGGCAAATAATCATACGGAAAGATGTTTGACACCTATAGCCATCAATTAATTGCAAATTGAAACCACAATGTGTTATTAATATCCACCTATCGGAATGGCTAAAATAAAGAATAGTGACAATGCTGGCAGGTATGCTGGCAAGTATGCAGCATGGCTACAGACACTGCTTGTGGGAGTGTAGGGTAGTATAGCCACTTTGGAAAACAGTTTGGTAGCTTCTTAAAAAGCTAAACAGGTACCTACCATTCAACCCAGCGACTACACTCCTGGGCATTTATCAAAGAGAAATAAAAACTTTGGTCACACAAAAATCTGTGCACTGATGTTTATAGCAGCTTTATTTTCAATAGCCCCAAACTGGAAAAACCTGGCGTCCTTCATTGGGTAAATAGATAAAGAAAGGGTGGAACAGTCATTCTATGGGCTACTACTCAGCAGGGAAAAGAAACAAACTGGTATACACAACAATCTGGAGGATTCTCCAGATCATTATGCTGAGTGAAAAAAAGCCAAATCCAAAAGATTGCATACTGTATGATTCCATTCATATAATCACATTCTTGCAATGACAAAATTATAGAAATGTAGAAAAGGTTAGTGGCTTCCAGGCAGTGAGTGAGGGCAGGAGGGCAAAGGTTGTGGCCATAAAAGAGCAGAATGAGGGGTCCTCGTGGTGATGAGAATTTTCTGTATCTTACTGCAAGCAATCTCAACTATCTGGTTGTGACATTATCCTATAGTTTTGTAAGAGGTTACCATCAGCAGAAACTAAGTAAAGCATACACAGGATCTCTCTGTATTATTTTTTACAACTGCATGTTAACTTATAATTATCTAAAATAAAAATTTTAATTAAAAAAAGGTAAAGCAGTTAGTGAAAATGGAGATGGCTTACTTTTAATGTCTTAGGTGCCAGCAACTAGAGAGAAACTGTGCATGTGTCTAACGGCTTTGGAATTGAAATGGGATCTTAACATTCATTTCTTTCACGTGATAAAACTACCTGAAGCATAGAGATTTAAAAGTCATTGAGAACATTCATATCACTCAAGTTTAGACTCACCATGAAGAAGGTAGACGCAAACACCCTCTAGGAGTAAAATACAGATGGGAAACGGTTCAAAAGTGGGAGAGCTATCTCCTACTCTGCAGGACTTGGACATCACCAGAAGAGGGCGCAATTATTCAAGCTATTACGTGAGCAAAAGGGAACAGACAGAGAGAGAACCTTGAAACAAAACAATAGAGATAAATGGAAATGATGCTATTTTATAAACCACCTTTCTAAACAAATGCTTACACTGAGGGATATATTTGTGACTAATTTTTTAAACTACTGTAAATCACTTGATGAAAATTGGTAATTACTGGGCAAAACAGGGAAAGGGAAGCAGATCATAAAAGAGGTACGAGAGAAGATAGTGCTGATTAGGAGGCAGTCTCTGAAGGATCAGACAGAAACCCACTCCCTTACTTCCTGTGGAGATGTCCCTCCTACAGCAGCTCACACATACACAGGTACTTGGAAGCATCGGTACAGCTAGGTATCAGATATTCAACTGGGAGTGAGGCTAACTTCCCATGCTTTATATGCATATTTATAAAGAAAATGATCTCAAAGAGAAATTATCCAAAAATTCTGCCATTTAAGTTAAATGAGGGTTATAACATGAGGTCAGAGGCAAGAGGGGGTGCTGGCGAGGGATTGTGGCTATGAGATTGGTAAAGGTAATTCTTTTTAGAAAGTATGGCCCTGCTGTGAGTCCCCATCCTCTTTCTCTTTAGAAGCGGGATAATGGGGTTTCTTTCATCTAAACCCGAGTCTAGAAATGGACTTCTGGGTGCCAATCAGAAAACTAGGAAATGGGTCCACGGAGCACAGATACCCAACCTATGCCTGGAAAGCTGAAAGGGACTCTGGACAGAGCTTGACTCCCTCCCAGCAGAAAATACAAAGAGAGAAAGAGGTGGGTTACTGGAGGCCCAAGGGCTGAGGAAGGAGGGACAAGGGACCTAGAGAAGTATTTGCCTTGGTCCAGGAAGTGTAGGAAGTTTTTGAAGACTGCCCTCCTGAGAAAGACAGCCTTAGCTTCCTACCTCTTAGAGTGGGAAGTCTCTCAGCCAAGTGAGAGCCTCTCCGTCTACTTACATCTCCCCTCCTTCCCCTGCTCGGTCCTTGGTGCTGAGCAACAGAGTACCCAGAACCAGGGCTGAGCTGGGGAATGAGAGGGCATTTGAAAGTAACTTCAGTGGGTAACAAATGACAAAACTCTAATGAAAAACCTCATGACTTCATCCAGATCAATAGGAATTAATTACATGGGACTGAATGAACTGATGAATATGATTTATAACGTTATGAATTTGGGGGAAATATACTAGCTTTAATCTTTGTTTTCCAGAAAAACCTTTCCTCTTATGCTACAACCTAAAAGGAGTTGATAATGTATACCTTTGTAAAGAAAGATGAAACATTTATCTTTTTCTCTCTACCTGATCCTTCCAGAATTTGGCTTCTCCAGCTCGCTCTCCTGTGGACCTGATGGCTTATTACAAATGGATTACAACTGGATTACAACTAGTTATACTAATCATTGTTTTAATTGGTTCTTTGTTTCCAAATTGTTTATGATTTGTGTGTCCCTACTACACTATGATTTTGTCAATGTTACTAGCTGCATTACTTGTGTCCTGTTTATTTAAAAAACATTTTTTTTGTGATACCCGGGCCTCTCACTGCTGTGGCCTCTCCCGTTGCGGAGCACAGGCTCCGGACGCGCAGGCTCAGCGGCCATGGCTCATGGGCCCAGCTGCTCCACGGCATGTGGGATCCTCCCGGACCGGGGCACGAACCCGCGTCCCCTGCATCGGCAGACGGACTCTCAACCACTGCGCCACCAGGGAAGCCCTATCCTGTTTATTTTATAAGATTGTTGTATCTTACAGTACCTAACGTGTAACCAGGCCACCAACAAAATGGATGATGGTTAAACATCTTGAGGAAATAGATCATATTTATGACTCATAAAATAACTGTAATAGTATGATTCTAGGTATGGGGAGAAACAACAAGGGAAAATAGCTCCTGGATCATAATAGAAAATGTTTAATTATCAACAGGACCCAATTCAGAAATTAGCACCTGGGGTGGCATAGTAACAAGAATTTTCGCTAAATCTGGGACGAGCCTCCCAGCACCATGGGACAAAAATTGATCATGGACTGTCTCCCCAATACTGGTCGAATTCCAGACCAAGAGGAGGAACTGAAAAATGGAATATTGCCTGCCATATCAGTAAACAAAGGATGTCACAGTCATCAGCAAGTGCGGCCACCATGGACATTAAACTGGTGAACCCTGAGCTAATTCAGGAAGGAAAAGAATACCTGCCATCTAGCAGCCATCAGACTGCAGCCACTCCCCACGGTGAGCCCTGAGGAGACTCAGGGTAGGAAAACGCAGGATACTGGCCCCAGATAGCTGAGGTGCATATCAAAGGAATGATTTCAGTGAGCCCAGACTCTCGCCTCTTCCCATACATACAAAAGCGCTAAATTCCTTAACTTGATGTGTCTGGTTTTCTTTAACTGACAATAATAGTTTTGACATTCAGACTGCCTGCCCTTCGTTGGAAAACTCCTATATATCCTGGCTCCCCCCTTGCCTCCTTGGTTACTTGACATGCTGCCTCCCGAGCTTGAAGTCCTAAACATTTCTGCCAGAAAAAATATAACTCTCAAAAAAAATAATAAATAAAAGTAAGTTCAGAATTTTGACTGTAGCGTGGATTTAGGCATTTAATGTTCTCAATTAAGACTGTTTTCTGAGTAAAACTGATCTGAAATCTTATCTGAGAGTAACAAGAAAAGTCATGGATTCACTCATTTCTCCATCCAGGGTGAGAGGAAGATGCCTCCTGTGAATACAGTTTAAGGGACAGCGGAGGTCACAGTGAAGATGTGTTCTGTACTGTGGGCTTACAGTTACATAATGTGAGGCGTAAACTAATTCATAAATGTTGATCTGACGCTTGCCTTTGAATGCATCTTGTTTTCCTGGATGTTTGAGAGAGTGCTTCTGGAAAGCTAGCATTTTATCTTCTGACCACCTG
This sequence comes from Delphinus delphis, assembly GCF_949987515.2. Classification (NCBI taxonomy): domain Eukaryota; kingdom Metazoa; phylum Chordata; class Mammalia; order Artiodactyla; family Delphinidae; genus Delphinus; species Delphinus delphis. The sequence goes on from NC_082687.1 coordinate 48,004,053, forward strand.
TCACTGGGTCAATAATATGGAGTGAAATTTTCAAAACACCCACAAAACCGAACCACTCTCAGCAGGAACAGATATGAGAAGTGCAATGGCCTATTGATTAAATGTCCAAAAAACACGTCAACCTGTACGCGTCCCAGACAGAAGTCCTGATTTCCTTACGTGCCCACCCCACCTGTTCCCCCATTTTCTTCATCTCAGAGAATAGCACCACCATTGATTTGGTTTCTCTGAATAAGTCCCTAGAAATGCTCTTGATTCCCCCTTTTCCCACATCCTCCAGCCAACCAATCTAAGAGTAGTCAGTCATCTCTGCCTTCAAAATGCATCCACATCTGACGGCTCTCCAGCCTGCTCCACTCTGCATCCTGATCCGTTCCCCAGTCTTTCCCACAGACCCTTGCAATAGCCTCCTAGCTGATCTGTATTCTTCTTCTCTGGTCCCCTTACAATCTATTCCTCCCACAGCTAGACTGATCTTCCAACAGAAATCAGATCACATTAATTTCTAATCCCAAACCTGTAATATCAATGTAACATCTAAATCTTTATTGTGGTCTCCAACACCTTCCACTACCTGACCACTGCCAGAATCATTTGACATTATGTTTTACTTCTATCTTTCATGACTTTCTTGCAATCACACCAAGATCACTCACATTTCAGGGGCTTTATTTTTGTTTTCCCCTCTATCTTTACATGACGTGCTTCTTATACCACAACTTTTTTTTTTTTTTCGGTACGTGGGCCTCTCACTGTTGTGACCTCTCCCGTTGCGGGGCACAGGCTCCGGACGCGCAGGCTCAGCGGCCATGGATCATGGGCCCAGCCGCTCTGCAGCATGTGGGATCTTCCCGGACTGGGGCACGAACCTGTGTCCCCTGCATCGGCAGGCGGACTCTCAACCACTGCACCACCAGGGAAGCCCTGACGTGCTTCTTAAATCATTCAAAACATATTTCAGTTTTACATTCAAATATCATCTCCTCAGAGACGCTTTTTATTACCAGCTCATCTAAAAAAAATGTAGTCACTAGCTATCCTTTATATTGCTTTATTTTTCTTCTTAACTGTTATTATGTGACATTTTATTACTTGTGTTGGTATATTGTCTGTCTACCCCATGAGAACAGGGACGATAACTTTTTTTTTTTTTTTTTTTGGCTGTGTTGGGTCTTCGTTTCTGTGCGAGGGCTTTCTCCAGTTGCGGCAAGTGGGGGCCACTCTTCATCGCGGTGCACAGGCCTCTCACTATCGCGGCCTCTCTTGTTGCGGAGCACAGGCTCCAGACACACAGGCTCAGTAACCGTGGCCCACGGGCCCAGTCGCTCCGCGGCATGTGGGATCTTCCCAGACCAGGGCTCGAACCCCTGTCCCCCGCACCGGCAAGCGGACTCCCAACCACTGCGCCACCAGGGAAGCCCGACAATAACTGTTTTATTCCTGAGCACCTGGAACAATCCTGACGCTTAGTAAGCATTCAACCAATACTTTTAAAACTATTCAGTGATTAGCTCATTAATCAATTAATTTTAAGGAAGTAAACATGCAGTATAATAAAAAGAGCGCTGGAGTTGGAGTTGTGGATTCCTGATATAGTTTTTCCACTAATTAGTTGTGTGGATTTTGACAAATAACTTTAACTTCTGGTCCTTCTCTTTCTTCACTTAAAGATAATCTTAAGGAAACCCAATGCCCTGAAATTCCATGATGTGTAAAACACAGAGTCATCTCTGATATAGGTAGTACTTCGATTTCTTTGCATTAAATATGCAGACATTATAAATTACTTAATTCACATGCTTCTTCTGCATATATTTAGATATCTGTCAGACTTCTCTCCCTCCCGCTTTCTTTTTTTATTAAAGATTTGTGGGTCACCTTCTATGTACTATGCCAGGCACTTGTAAGACCAAGATAAATCAGACATTTTCTCTGCTTGTAAGAAGCTCATGGTCTGAAAAGGAAGGCTGAACTATAAACGAATTAGAGTATAATTTGAAAGTGCATAAGCAGAAATTTGTTCAAGATAAAAGAGTATGCACTCTATTTGGGAGCTCAGAGTAGAATGAGACAGGGAGATTATGTGATGTACCTTATTTTGAACACTGCACTGCTGGAGGGAAGGCAACAGTGGTGTATGTGGAGGATGAGGTCAAGGAAGATAAAGGCTGAGCAGTGAGTCCATTGGCCTATTGGTTAGGAAGTCCTTGACAGTACTTATCATTGTAGTTTTGGTGGATGGTGGGTATGAAACCAGGATGCTGTGACTTGTGATTGGAAGGAGTGGAAGAGGAGATCTGTTGTGTAAGCTTCTCTTTGGGAAAGTTTGAGAAGCAGAGGAGAGAACTAGGTCAGGGAAATGGTCGAAGAGAGACTTTAAGGATGAGAGAAGCCTAGGCATCATTGAGGAATGGGCCAGTAGAGCTCAAGGAGCTGGGATGGCAATGACCAGGAGGCTGTGTGAAAGCTTCTGACTTTTCATAAGGAGGGAGGGGATCCAGGGATCCAGGGCAAGGAGATCCAGAGCACAGCTCAGCTGAAGGAGGGAGCTCATCTTCTCCTGGGACAAAGGGGAAGAGGGAAAGAGGACTAACACACTCAGGGACACAGCACAGTTAGGAGGTGAGGAAATTCTCACCTTAGTGAAGTAAGTGTTAAGGTCATGTGCTGAGCTGAAGTGACAGAGGTTGGGTAGGAGACTCAAGGCTTTGAAGCACTGGGATATATTCTTCTATTCCTTATATATGAAGGGTATAGTTGAAGCCCACTGCCTGACTAATGCCAGGCAGAGGAGGAGATTGTGTTTCTGTTGACAATTATACTCTCAACCTAATGGGTTCCTTAGTTTTGATGATTCCTGTCTTCATCATAGGCTATTAGGAAGTACTAAATTGTGCTTGGACCTACTCTTATTTCCAAGGCTAATTATTGTTAATACTATTTTGCTGGCTTAATCTCTTAATAAGAAACACCATAAACAATGATGCTGAGACAGAAGGCTCAGCACAAAGTCTCCTAATTGAGAAGCTGTGGATGCATGTTAGTCAGTTGTCAGGCAAGCACGTGTGCTCATCTCTACTTTGTAGTTTCATCTGCAAGAAACAGATAGGCAGGTGTATTTATTCATTCATTCATTTGTTCAGTAAACATTTGTTTATCAACTTCTCTATGCCAGGTAACCCGGCAGTGAGTGAGGATTCAGCAATAGAAAATTCAGTCCTAATATTTCTGTGAATGTGGACCCAGGGATGTATCCAATACATCTACTGAATTTCTAATATTAAAATCAAATATTACAGCTGTATTATGGAACACGTGGAATATTTTTGTTTTATTTTATTTAGGTTTTTGTCGTATCTTTGGTGCAGCTGCTCGATTGCAATCACGGAGACCGTATTTTCTGCTACTAAACTGCCTTTAGCACCCGAGAAGTGAACAAGTAATATAAAAAGAAGAGCCTCTCCTATGCTGCTTTATTCCCTACCCTCTGCACTCAGCATTCAAATTTCCATTCTGTGTACGCACCCGCCCTTTCTCTTAGTCGTTCCCCAGGGGACCTCCCGAGCACTCTGCCCACAGGAAGGAAACCTTGGCTGCTTCCCAAGCTGCTGCCTTTGGCCTCTGGGGGGCATTATTGCCCTTTCTTACCCATTGATGTCTGTAAGTAAATAAATTTAGTGGAAATTAAAGGTAATTTATATGCAATAATAAAAGAAACCTTGTAAGAAATTTCAGCTTTATTACATTCCTAGGGATCTGAGGTCATATATTTTCCCATTTCTTACTTATTTTTAATTATTAGAATAGTCATTTTGCATCATACTTGAGGTTGGAGAGTAGTTGTGTTGACAATAATTTCCAAAGGAAATTTCCAGTTTCCTTCCATCCCAACTGCCTTCCTTCTTTCCTAATCTTCCTTCTTCATTTCTTGCCCCCTCCTTTCCTCTCTCCCTCCCTTTCCCCTCCCTCATTTCCTCCCTCTTTCCCTTCTTTCCTTCTTTTATTCATTCATTCCACAAATCTTTACTGAGCACTTATTCTATGTTAGGGTCTGAAGCTATAAGCTAGAATAAGAAACAACCTTTGCCCTCAGGGACCTTACAGTCTAGACAGAGACAGGGAATACCAGCGATGACTGTACTTCAGTGTGTTTAAGGCTGTGATAGCAGTAGACACAGGACACTATGGGAGAACAGAGTGTAGAAAAGAGGCTTCTAAGTCAGCATGGAGGTCAGGTAAGGCTTCCTTTGAGTTGATTCATAGAGGATGCACAGGAGTTAGGCCATGTGAAGCTGGGCAGAGAGAAGGGAAAGACTGTGACTCCAAACTTAGAGCTTTTAGTTTCGATCCTTGGTATTGAGGAAATTAATCAAATAATTATGATTAGCTTATTGTAGCATCTACTGAAGGGGACCAAGAAAGAATATATTTCTTTTTTGTATTTCTCTTTGAATGTGGACTTCCCATCCCATCTACCAATTAATGTCTGAGTTGAGAATTATTGGAATACTGTGTACCACATTTACTTATCAGTCAAACTGGGATGGGAAGATGTGAGACTTAATTCTTTCTACCCTGTTCACTGTTTCTGGTATTGTATGGTCTGCTTGTAAGCCCTACACAGAAATATAATCCATAATCCTTCCAACCAATAAACAAGGATATAAATCCCTTCATTTCATTTAGCTTTCCAATGTGGGTGGACTTTTTTTCTTAACTCTACGAAGTAACTTCTCAACTCCACTCATACATTGGAATTTTTCGAGGATGTATAGAAAAGCATAGGTACCCCTACTTTTCCCCAGGAAGTTCTGATTTCGCACATCTACAATGGTATCTAGACATCTCTGCATTAAAAAAAAAATCCCCTAATGATTTTGATCTTGAGCCAGTGTTGAGAACCAAAGTCTTTGACTCTACTCAAGTGGTATCTCATGATGGAAAAGGTTTAACACTGAAGTCATACAAATTTGACTCTAAATTCAGGTTCTGCAACATACTAACTGTGTGACCTTGGCCAAGTTACCAAGCCTCTCTGATCCTCAGACTCCTTATCTGTGAAGTGACACCAATAACATCTACGTTATAGGATAGCTGAGCTCAATAGAGGCTGGAACACTTTCCTATAGAAAACATAGGGGATTCATTATATACCAGGCTTGTAATAAAAGTGGAATCTCAGGAGCCATCTTTTCTCAACTGAGCTAGTGAAACAACCAAAACACTAATAACCCATCACATTTCTCAGCTCCCCCTGAGAATAAGGAGACACTGAAAGCGAGAGGGATAGGATCAGAGGGGACTCTGACACTCAGTGCTGTATTGTTGGTCCATGCATTTTTTTGAGAGAAGATTTGTTGAACATCTGTATTTATGCAAGTCGTATTTATCTTTTTCTCTTAAATATCCACAAATCTCTATCCCTACTGTACTGTCATGACTTAGTCTCTCATTGGCTCTCACTGTTCTGACAGATGCCTAACTGATCCTCCCGGCTTCAATCTTATTTGTCTCCAATACGTGCAGTCACACTGCTTCGCTGCTTAAATCCCTTCTCTTTCAGGATCACATCCAAGCTCCCCAGTAGGGAAAACAAAGCCCATAAGAGTCTCCTACTTCCTCACTTTTAGCTTGTTCCATTTCCCTGTTGATCAAGGATTATAATGAAGCACTAATGGTTCTGAACAAAATCTCCTGTCTTGGTAACTTTTTTTTTTAACATCTTTATTAGAGTATAATTGCTTCACAATGGTGTGTTAGTTTCTGCTTTATAACAAAGTGAATCAGCTAGACATACACATATATCCCCACATCGCCTCCCTCTTACGTCTCCCTCCCACCATCCCTATCCCACCCCTCTAACTTTTACAAAGGACCTCAGCCTGGAGAACACGTCTCCCCTTTTCTGTCTAATGAAAGACAATGTTTTCAACCTCTATTTATTGAGTGCTTACTTTGTGTGGGCCACTTTGAAGACATTTAGTTTATTTCTCAGCCCCTTATATGTTACGCACTGTTACTTCCATTTCACCATAAAGAAAACTAAGGTCCAGGGAGTTTAAGGTTTTATGGAACTATCTTCCCCCATCCTCCTGGACCCCTGTGTCCATTGTCTAATAACTGCCTTTTTAGTATGGAAAGTGAAGGGAGGAAGGGAAGGAAGGAAAGTAGGAAGGGAGAGAGGGAAGGAGGAAGGGAATAAAAGTAGATCTGGGGACTTCCCTGGCGGTCCAGTGGTTAAGACTCCATGCTTCTACTGCAGGGGGCGCGGGTTTGATCCCTGGTGGGGGAACTAAGATCCCACATACTGTGCTGTGTGGCCAAAAAGTGAAAAAACAAACAAACAAAACACTAGATTTCAATATACTATAAAAGCAGGAACTTGGACTCCATCATCTTTGAATTTTCCTTATGTAGTGCAGTGCCGGGTTTGTAGTAGTTACTACAATATTAGAGGTCAAATGAATAAATAAACGTATGATTTTGTTTCTACGTGCTGTGTTTTAAAAATGAATAATAGCCATTCCTTCAGATCAAGGGCTATGATCGACATCTAAGTAACTACTGATTTAGTTAACCATCCTCTCCAACAACTGTGAAAAAGGAGTATACTGAATTTTCATTTAACCTATACAGCTGCTCTAACAATCCTACCTTTGTTGTCCAAACAATGTACCCCATCCAGTGTCCCCCCCATTTTCATCATCCACCCCCCACTTCTACCCTATATCCTCAATGAGGACAGACTAAGTTGAAACAAAACAAAGCAAAACAAAAGCAAAAAGCAACTTTGGTGAAAAATCCATTAGCAGAAATTCATTTCCAGCAAGATAAGTACTTTTGCTTTTATAAAGGGGACTGCCATTTAGAAAAAACACACCCTGTTCCCAAAGCCTGTCCCCTATTAAATGTGGCCTTGTGCTAAGAGTTAATTATGTTACTTTCCAAACAAACCTGGAGACCTCTGCTTCTTTGAAGATGACTTTGTGTTTAGAAGTCCATGGAATGTTACATGATATTGAAGCAGATATCATCATTCATAAAAGTTCATGATTTGTTAAACAAACATTCCTCTATTAATAAAACAGAAGAAGTGTTTCAACAGAAAGGGTGCAGCTATATCAGGAGGGCTTGCTGTTCACACATCCCGGTTTTGCGGTGATAAAACAGTCATTAAAACATGCAAGCTCTTTAACACTACAGCTGCCAGGCCCAATGAGCTTTATCTGGAGAGACGTTAAATGTGAGGGTATTCGTCTCACATTCCAGGACAATCTCTGGGAACACAGCTATAAAAATAAAAGGGAGAGAGGTCAGAGCCAAGGGGGCATGGCTTTGAGGGTAGCAGTTCTTGAGTCTTGCCCAGGACATCATAGGGTGAAGGCAGAATGCCCTCTGAAAGAAGAGTAAAAGTCAAAGAGGTATCACATTAAAAACATAGTGCTTTCCTTTCATTAAAATATTAGATCAGATACAATTTTAAATGTACTTCTTGTCGGTTAGCGTTTCTCACCAACAAGCCTTTGTCTAATATTTCCAGAACCGCTTTCTAATCAAGAACAGTGACAGAAAAGTAGAAACTGGAACTCGTTTTTTAAGAGGAAAAATGTTACTTGCAGTTACCTAAACACCTCAAAACTTCACAGTTCAGGAATGAAAACTAGCTGCTCTGTACTTCGTTTTATGCCTCTGTTTTTTTTTTTTCCCTATTTAAATTCTACTTTATGAAATAACAAGATATATACTCAGTGTATAAAGAGTTCCTGGAGGTCAAAGAAAAGAAGCGTTAAGTTTTCCTAGCCACTAACTTGAAACAACCTGAAGATCAGACAGTAGAGGAATAGTTGAGAAAATATGATGCATTACAGTGATATTGACAAAGATTTGTTTCTTATGGGCAATGTTAATAATATAATTTTGTCTGCTGCATGCTATCAACTAACTAAAAGCTCCTTTTCCTTCTCCTACTAATATTGCTAATAAAGCCAAAAGGTATCGAGTATTTACTATGTGCCAGGAACTCTTCCAAGCCCTTTACATGTATTAATTTATTTAATTCTTACAACAGCCTGTAAGGTAAGTTTTACTATCCCCATTTTACATATGAGGAAACTGAAGCACGCAGAGATGAAATAACTTGTCCCAAGTCACATGGCTAGAAAGAGGCAGGGCTAGGGTTGTATTTTTTTAAAGATTTACTGAGATATAATTCACATAGCATAAAATTTACTCTACAGCACTTGTACAACTTTACTTGTACAGCAAAGTGATTGTTATTTTTTGTTCAGATTATATTCCATTATAGGTTATTACAAGATATTGAATATAATTCCCTGAGCTATGTAGAAGACCATAAACATAAGTTAACCGTAAGTTTGTTTTCTATGTCTGTGACTCTGTTTCTGATTTGTATATAGATTCATTTGTATTATTTTTAAATTCCACATATAGGTGATATCATATAGTATTTGTCTTTCTCTGACTTAATTTCACTAAGTATAATATTCTCTAGGTACATGTTTTTGTACCTAGAGAAATATTTCTCTATATTAATCTAATATAATCTATATTATATATATATATATAATCTATATAATCTATATTATATATATATATAAATCTAATATAATATTAATCTAATCTGGAAATATTTCATTCTTTTTTATGGCTGAGTTTCATATATATATATATATATATATATATATATATATATATATATATATATATATATATATCTCACATCTTCTTAAACCAGTTATCGGTTGATGGGCAGCCACGTTGTTTTCATGTCTTGGCTATTGTAAATAATGCTTCTGTGAACATATGAACATTGGGGTGCATGTATCTTTTTAAATTATAGTTTTCATTTTTTTCCACATATATACCCAAGAGTGGGATGGCTGGATCATATGGTAGCTTTATTTTTAGTTTTTTAAGGAATCTCCATACTGTTTTTCATAGTGGCTGCACCAGTTTACATTCCCACCAGCAGTGTATAAGGGCTCCCTTTTCTCCACATCTTCTCCAGCATTTATTATTTGTAGACTTTTTGATGATAGCCATTCTGACCAGTATGAGGTGATATCTCATTGTGGTTTTGATTCACATTTCTCTAATAATTAGCGATGTTGCACATCTTTTCATGTTCCTGTTGGCCTTCTATATGTCTTCTTTGGAAAAATGTCTATTTAGGTCTTTTGCCCATTTCTTTATTGGGTTATTATTATTTTTTTATATTGAGTTGTATGAGCTGTTTGCATATTTTGGATATTAACCCCTTGTCGGTTGCATCATTTGCAAATATTTTCTCCCATTCTGTAGGTTGTCTTTTTGGTTTTTTTATGGTTTCTTTTCCTGTGCAAAAGCTTTTAAGTTTGATTAGGTCCCATTTGTTTATTTTTGCTTTTATTTCTCTTGCCTTGGGAGACTGATCTAAGAAAATATTGCTATGATTTATGTCAGAGAATGTTTTGCCTATGTTCTTTTCTAGGAATTTTATGGTATCATGTCTTATATTGTTCTTAAACAATTTGGAGTTTATTTTTGTATATGATGTGAGGGAATGTTCTAATTTCATTGATTTACATGTAGCTGCCCACTTTTCCCAACACCATGTGTTGAAGAGACCATCTTTTCTCCATTGTATATTCTTGCCTCCTTTGTCCTAGATTAATTGACTGTAGGTGCATGGTTTTATTTCTGGGCACTCTATTACATATGTCTTTAAAGTAACACAGTCTCATTTAAAAAAATCTTTGATTCATTTTTAAATAACTTAAGCTCTCAATCTTTACTTTTTTTTAAGGCTACCTGTATTTTTTCCAGTACTCATATTTCCAAGGAGATGGGCTTGTTTCTTTTTGTTTGGACGCTATAAGTAGCAAAAATTATGAACTTTACCTCTTGTGATTGTTCTTGGCAGAACCCTTAGTAAACAGTTATACAGGTAACTTGAGACTCAGGGTAGATATGTAGAATCTGGTCATTGAGTCTCTGATAAGAATAATTACTGTTAATTTGGGTTATCTTTACTGAAGGGCAGACTGTTTTTTAAAAGTGGTTTCCAGGTCAAGTCACCATTTGTCTAGAGGGAAGTTGTGTCCTTGAAGAAATGGAGTAATCAGTTATTTAAGTTTTCTGTGTCAAGGAGATCCCCTTTGAGGTAGTGAGCCAGTAGTACAAACTCTTACTCAGATTCTGTCGTAACAGTCACCACAACTGGAGAGCCAATTCATCACAAGACTCAAGGTTGGGCTGGAATTTCTGGGAAGTTAGGATGGGGTGAGATGAGTGGGCATTAAACATGTTTGTTATAGATCAATGCATTCTCTTTACATGCGGGAGAATGAGTCGCATTCAGACCAGACCCCCTAAATGACCCTCCTGGGCATTCTCCAGGGTCAGCAGATAATTTATAGAACAGTTCAGAGAATTTCCTGCAAGGTTTTAGGATGAGTTGTGCCCCCAGACGGCCACTATGTGAAAACTAAGAGCCATTATCTCACCTGAGTGAGTCATGTGAAAAAGGAATCTTCAGTAACTGACATTTTTCATTTTGCCATTGCTTCTGGAACCTGTGTTTCATCACATCTATTACCTACTTGTCTTATCCTGTAGCAAGTGAAAAGGCAGTCTTGTTTGTCTGGGAGTTTGTGTCACAGTCAACTTCCTCCTTCAGGGTCAAATATGCATTCCTTTGAGGAAAAAGACTGTAGGAACCTGCAATGGTTATGATGACTCTGTGAGAAGATAAAGGGGGTCTTCAATAGCCACACATCAGCAAGCGTTTTGTTGAGACCCAAAGGATTGTGACGTTAAATGACAGATAATGACATTGTTCTGTTGCCTTCTGGCTCTGTCAATTTGCTGAGACAGAAAATATGGTAATGTTACAAATTGTACCATGGCCTTCAGAGCAGCCCTTCAAAGCTTAGAGGCTTGGAAGTAAAATGGGTCCCTGAAAGAACAATCCATTAGTCACAACATTAAAGTTCGTACTCCAGACCTCAACTCATGTGCAGTGTTTCCTGTATTAATGAATTAAAATATCTGAGAAAAGGTCACTTACCCCATCAACCTTGTATTAAAAAAAAAAAAAAAGCTCATTTAAAGTTTTAAGTAAAACTTTCCTATTTGGCAGAAGTGCTAAATTAATTTTCACCAGTTATTGGGTTGGCCAAAACCGTCGTTCGGGTTTTCCGTATCTTGACGGAAAACCCGAACGACGGTTTTGGCCAACCCAATACTTAGCATGATAATTATTCACATAATTCTGGAGAAATGGCAATGAGCAAACCAAGTCTGAGCCTGTAGATGAAGGGTTCAGAGACCTGGGTTCAAATCTCAGCTCTGCTGCTGTGTAACCTGGAAAAGGTCACTAACCTACCTAGACCTCTGTGTTTTCTATACTGTACATTTTTGAGGAGATTTTTATGTGCTTGGCACTGTTTTAAGCACATTATACTCAATGTCTACAATGCTATCAGGTAAGTAATATCTCTACCTTCATAAGGTTAGGGAAACAGAAGCATGGAGAGGTCAAAAGTTATCTAAGGGGATGGAGCAAGGAGGGGGCAGAACCAGGATTCTGACCCAAGCTATCATGATAGCTGGTGCTACTGACCACTGGGCAATGCTGCCGTGCCAGCCACCACCCTTATCCGTAAGTACAGTGGAAGAAATCCCTTTGGAAGGACCCATTTATTTTTTTCTTTTATTTTCAGCGTCCAGTCAGGCCTTGAATAATAACTAAGGGTTAGAAAGTTCTTTCTAAAGCTTTTACTTGGCAGCTAAAAATTTTAACAAGATTACTAATTTATAAACGAAGTTTTAGTTTGACGTGGGCCTCAACAGGCTCTTCCAAAGGATGAGGAGACTTTCTGGCTAAATTCCAAATCTGCTGCTCTGGCTAGTGCTAAGCTAGTGTTCTCAGAGCCTTGATGCCCACAATCAGTGATTTCTGTGCTCTCATTGGATCTGCTGGGTTAAACCCTTGGACCCATATATTGTCACATTATTTTAGGAATCTTAAATTACCAGCTGTAAACTAATTTAAAAGAATCCATTTGCACACACTGTGCTTAGAATGGGATTCTGGTTGAACTTAAAAAATACGTACTTTTTCTTATCTGTATTCTTGATGTTTAGATGAATTCTTCTAAGACCATGCATTGTTTGATGGCCAAGGATAAAGTTGAAAAGCTTGATTTCATTCAAATAATCTATAATCAATGATTCAGAATGCTACGTTTAGCTGTATGATAGAATAATCATGGAGAAAATCATGGGAAAAGCGTATTTACAACAGGGGAAATTTTAAATGAGAGCAAAGTTTTCTCTCTCTCTCTGTCCCAATTGTGTGTGAGTGTTTGTGGATGCCTATTTCTGGGAAGGCTAAGAAAGGATGACTCTCAGAAGTAAAGAGTAGTCATTAAAATTTTGTTTAATTAATAATTCCTTCAAAAGTTTCTAGAGGAAATTTGACTCTTGGTCTTTTTTATCCCATGACACTTCCTTGTGAAATGCATTGGGATATCCACCTCACCTTTCACCTTACCTCTGAATTTCTCATTATTTCATGACTCATAGCAGCAACTCCACCCATTCTTTCCCCAAAAAAAAAAAAAAAAAAAAAAGTGTGGTAGCTGCTATGGAAATACTTCTGAGTCCGTCAGAAGTGAGGCAGGTTGCCAAATGGCTGATTCAGTCCCCAGAACTTAAAGGAGGACAATTAGAGAATTAAACGTTGTAAATTCAGTTGTGGGGTTAATGGCTTATACAGTGGTTTATGCAAGTTCACTTACTACCTGTGACACCACAGGAAATTCACCTTAATTTTTTATTCATACACCTACGCTACTCCTGTCTTAACCTGTTTGGTATGGGTACATACTAGGTAAAAAGTCTATGACCATCCTTTCTAAGTCTATTTGGACAAGTTTTATAATAGAAAAAAATGGTCAGCAACTTAACACTTAGGATCACTTCCATTTCATTTTTCATGGAACAGGCCCAATAGGAGACCAAATTCCTTGGGTAAGGGTCCTAGTGTAGGCCCAACAAATGTGGATCAAGTACACCCAGTTGTGTACTAGTAAGTATTGTAATTGCCTCATACATTTGCACTGTGAGATATCCTTTCTATGAAGCTTGAAGTACCTATGAAATAAAAAACCAAACAAGCAAATATAGAAAAACTGTTACACAGAGCTCCTATATGATATTTTAATGCACACATTTGCTTCATTCTAATTCTAAAATTTGATAAGGTGGTTCTTTATTTCATTTGAAAAAAAGTAAAAAATATGTTAAAAATACATGGAGGTAACTCAAGCATAGTCTGATCTTCGGTTCATTCAGCCATTGTACCCAACAAGTGATCCAGAGCTTTGTTTCCTCTAGGCAAGATGAATAGATCTATATTTAGTTTCACTGTAAGGATGACAAAAGAGTCTGTCTCTACCACATTAGTCTCCATTATGCCTAGGGTTCTTTACTCAGACCTGAGTTTAAATTCACCTACTTATCTCTCACCTTTTCCACGAGAGTTAGACAGGAAGTTACATTGAACATCTTCCGCTCTTTGGGTTGAGACTTGTAGCAGGCCCCAAATGCCACATGACCATCCTTTGTCTGTTAATCAGTAGAGCTTCTGGAATGTATTATGTCCAAATGGATGATGGGAGAAATTGGAGAAAAGGAGCCAAGAACAGCATTCCTCTTCCACTGTCTGGTGTGGGAGAGAGAGTGGAGAACAGAGTTAATATAACTGAGTTGAAAGCAGTGTTCATAGGCAAAGCTTAAGCTCCATACTTGGAAGACAATGAAAGACAATGAACAGACAAGGAGAGTGCTGAGTGCAAAAGGTGAGCATTCTTTCCGTTAGTCCTTCCCTCTGCGTGTGTGGCTGTCCAGGTCTGTGTAAATAGAGCATGCGGCAGAGTCTTGGGGGACTCCAAACTGATGATGATTATTTTTTTTAATCTGGAGTTTAAGTTTTCTATTCTGTCTAAGAAGCTGTTTTTCTTGTTAGTAAGACAATATTTTAACACAAAGGATTGTAAATGTCCTCAGTACAGATAGCATATTTACTTTTTCCTTTATATCTTCAATAGAATCTAAGCCAGTGCTATGTTCTCAGTAGGCATCTGAAGTTGGGGTCTCTATGCACCTTTCCCTCCTGAAAATGGTACCTCATTTCCTCCATCTTGTTTTCAAACAAGCTGAGCAATAATAGGAGGCCAAAATATCATTTTGATTTCTAATAGAGACTAGACTGGAGAATTAGGCTTTATGTTTGTTAACTAAGTGGACTCACTAATGAACTCAGATTTAGGTAGACTCACTGACCCAGTCACAACAATGATGGTAGAGGTGGGCCACCAGCATGCAGCCTGTCTTAGTAATGCTTTTGCCATGGGGGCACAGACAGAATTTTTGCTGTCTATGGACAGATTCATTCCCATGAGGAATGTATGGGAGCTGAGACAAGCATACCCAGTTATTCATCGTATTTACCAATCAGATAAGTCAGTCACCACCCTAAATATGGAATGAGTAAAGGGGTAAAGGAGTAAAGAGAGATTCAGAGTTATGTAATTTAAATATCTTTCATAGGAAAGAAATACTAGGCTTCAGAAAGAACTATTCTCTACTTCTTTTTGTCCTTGATGAATGTAATGAATGACCATTCATGGGCACATCATATGTTTATGTTTGTGCATATAAGTGTGCTGGAGGATGCTTTATGCTGGAGATGCTTTAAAGGAAATGATAAACTAGAAAGGCTAGTTTATTTGTTTTGTTATCTAGGGGGTTGGGATTTTGTAGCAGGAAGCTATTCCTTTCCCTTTGAAAATGATAGGTTTTTTTTCCATAGGTAGTTACATAGTAAGTCCCATCATGTGCCTCCCTAATTAAATTCCTCGGACGACTTCCCACTATACTTAGACTATAATCCAAACTCTTTATGGTGCCCCAAGGACTAGAAAGCCTCCATAATGTGGCCCTTGCCTACTCTTACCTCTCATATCCCCTTGATCACTCTGCTCCAGGAATAGTGATATTTGGTTGTGATTGCTTATAATTTTATTAATTCATTTTTAAAAAATTGGCTACACAAAGTTGATTCCCATTTAAAATGTACTTGCTGTTCCCTTTGCCTGGAATCATTGTGTATTTGAGTCCTCTTGTCATATAAGCATTTGCACCAGTGTCATTTCCTTGGAAAGGCCTTCCCTGATTACCTAGTCAAAAGTAGTTGCCCAGTCACTCAGTCATTTGGTTGTTCTAGTCTCTGTATAGCTCTTACGTAATCAGACAGTTTTGTTTGTTGTTTATCCTTTATTTTGTTTCTCCCATGAAAGTTCTAGTAAACCAGTGGGCCTGCCCTTCAGTTTGCTACTGTAGGTCCCAGTCAGGCACTTGGTAGGAGCTCATCAAGTATTTGGTGAATGAGTGAATTTTTCCCCTCATCATACTACTGCTGAACAAAAACACCACCTTGTATATACAGCAGTTATTTCAGAGGTCACGCCAAAGTATAATGTCAGGTTTGGACATAGATGAAAGTGAGGATGCATTTCCTAACAACCTGTTGTCAGCTAACAGAAAGGAATAGAGCATGTTAACAACACACCTTGACAAAGTTGAGAACGATCACTGCAGTCCAGAAAATTCATGAGCTTTCACTGGCTAATAGATTTCAGTGGCTGCAAAGAGTTTCCATGGTTCAAAAGCAATTCCCATTCCACATTTCCTGTTTTATCAAATTGTGAATCACTATGTTGTACACCTGAAACTTATGTAATATTGTAAATCAACTATACCTCAATAAATTAAAAAAAGACTGGCATGAAAACAGACCTACAGCCTTTAGTCTGGATCTCAAACAGCTTAAAAACAAAGGTATTGTGCAGATCTCAAAGACCAGGTATGCTCTTGTTTGGGACTAACAAACCAGAATAGATTATCAATTCTCAGATCTTATATTTGGACTACTTCTTATGACTGGGAAATGGCATAGTATCTTTGGGGCTGTGACTTGACTTTTCACTCCTTAATTTAACCTAATAAAAAAAAGGTTGGAAAGGTTGAATATTTCAAAGGTAACTCTGATAAAAGGGTTGAGTGTTATTTGAAACTGAATTTCAATTTTAGGTTTCCTTTTTGTCCATCTCAGTGTCTTGAATGGAGGCATGCAACGTCTGCATCACTGTGACAGAAGTATATTTAGGCATTTCACTTTCACCACCTCCCCCAAGGAAACCTGATGTTCTAGACAAAATGGACCAATACGTAGCAGTGGTGATACTCCTCTTTCTCTTCTACATACAAAAGAATTTGTTTAATACTTGACAATGTGAAAAGGAAGCCTAGAAGTTGGGCCTCATCCAAGAGTTGGGGCAGCCCATGGGTAGGTTTATAGCAGCTTCAGGTTTAGGGCATGAAGCCTGGAAGGGAGCAGTTAAAGATTTTCTTCTTCTAGATCATATATATATATATATATATATATATATATATATATATATATATAAAATTATCTTTATAAATTTATAAATATAATCTATATATTATATTGACGTATTTGTATATATAGTTTATATACATAAATTTACATTCCATGATTATTAAATTATATTACACATATATTTGTCTACATATCTTTAACTCACTTGTACCTCTTCACTTTTCCAGCACAAATTGTGTTTTCATGACTAACTCTTGTTAAAATCCCAGTCTCTTATGCTCTATTTCCTTCACTCGTATTTCAGGAACACAGGTTACTTTAGACTGTGTCCCAGGATCTCTGAGGTCTGTACTGGGTTCCAGGACTTAGCTCAAGGATCCAGCTGCCTCATGTTGATATGGAAAAGTCCAGGTATGGACAAAAGAATGTCAAATGTGAGGTATGCCGAAGGTCCATTTTAGCCCCAGCCCAAATATCTCCAGCTGTGGGTGCCAGAATGGAAATAATGATGCAAAATTGATATGTCTGAGTCAAAAGGGGTAAGCTAAATTCAACTTAAAACTCAGAGGACTATTCAAAGGAGGTAACTGAATAGTGCCTCCCCTTGTGACAAACGCAGCAAGCATGATCCAGTAAGTTCAATCTCCTTTAGAGAAAAGCTTGCCTTAGGACCTGTTCTCTTTACTCATCTCAGGGTCAACCCCTTCCTAAATTCCCCTGCCCAGAGAGAACTTGTGGCCTGAGGAGTCACGTCGTATAAATCTGCCTCAGTTTAAAATTCTACCCTCTCTGTCAAGGATTGGATGGTAAGAGAAGTAGTTTGTGGGAAGGAATTAAGATAAAATTATTGACCTCTGTGTTACGTCTCATAGCATGAAGAAAGGCACAAAAGCTTCATTATCATCATTGGTATATATGAGCAGTCAGACACCCACTCAGTGAGGACAGGGACTTCAGCTTCTTCACTGTTGTCTAGAAAAGTACCTCGTAAAAGAGCAATGAATATTTGTTGAAAAGTTGAATCAATGCATTGATGAAGACCTTACGTTCTGTCATGCTTGTCAGAGTCTGAGAGTTCATTTGGCTCTGATAAAGAAATTCCCCTGCATCAGGTCTCAGGGCAGATTAAAAGAGAAAAACCCATTCTAATGAGCTCAGATCCATGTGATACTCATCCTTTTCATTTACAAATGCATAGCAATTTGAGAAACAGAAAGTGTGACCCTATATACCCGCAAATACTTGTCAGCTGGCCAACAGGTGCACTAGACCAGGTGAACAGATAACCCACTAGATAAGCCTTGTATGGTTGCAACATGCAAGAAAATCATTTACCAGACAGAGGAGTCTAGCTGTCTCTTGCACGCAATGGGTAGGTGAGTGCAGAGAACAAGGGACATACTCCAGGATTTTTCCTGCATTTCAAGTATCACAGAGCAATCACAAGTCAGTCAGAGTAAGCTGGGGTCAATTCTACCCCACCCACCCTGTGCAGCATTCCGTTGTGTTCCTGTCAGAGGATCCATGGGTCAAATCACCTTTGATTTAATTCTGGAAAACCACACTGTCACCTGAAGAGGGCCGAAGGGGGGGAAAAATCATATAAATAGTTAACATTAATTTCCAGTGGGAATTAGCTCCTCTTCCACATGTTTTTGCACAAATATGAACTAAGTCAACAGGTGATCCTAGAAAAAGCACTACAAGCATCTTTCTGGACACCTGGTTGAACCTGATGCTCTACTTTCCCATTGAGTTATTAAAAAGCTAAACTTCATACCTGAAATCTAATAACTTTTAAAGATGCAAGAGATTATGTAGATTCATCTGTAAGGAAAGGCAATAGAAAATGTTTTCTTATCTTCATCCATGACTCTCCTCACATTGTTTTCTGCCAATTTCTAGATGTATATACAGGATATGATCCGCACAACCAAACAGGCAACAGAGCATCTTTAGTCTCCCATGAACATTCAGTCCTAAGAATAGACAAGTCAGTGTCACAAAAGAGAAGAAATCATTCAATTTTTTCACTCAAAAAAGCTCATTCAAATTTTTAAAGTATCCTCTCCTATTGAATGAGCTTGGTTTTAGTTTTTATTTAGGTTTTTTTTGTAGTCTTTAAAACTCTCTTGCTTATATCCTCCGAACTCTCAGCTCCTTACTTTAGTTGATAATATTCAGTATTTCCTTTGGTGCTGTGAGGGGATTTGTTGGAGGAGTAAACATAAATGTCCATGGCTAATAATTACCCAATTGTTATCATGTGTCAGGCTTACAACAACTCCATGAGGCAGGTTCTATATTAACCTGAGATTTGGAATAAATATTAAAGTAAACTTAGAGTCTTGATTTACTTTTTTAAAAAGACTTCATTAACTCAAAATTGAACATTAAGCTAAGAACTAAAACTATGAACCTAGAAGAAATCATACTAGAAAATCTTCATAACCTTGAGTAGGCAAATATTTCTTAGATAGACTAAAAAATATAGGACAGTGCAGTTATATGAAGCACATTTCCATTGCCACAGAAACTGGACTGTGCTGGCCTAGAACACATTTCTGAATAAATTTTGTAAGCAAATAGCAAATGCAGGAATCTGAAAGCCTTTGGTTTACAAAACACAAGCTTTGTTGAAAGACAGTGTGCCCTTCTCCCCGCTTCCCCGTCCCCGCCCGCCCCCCCCCCCCCCCCCCCCCCCCCCCCCCCCCGGTTATTAAAGTATCTAAGAGTGAGCGGTCAGCTTAGAGTCACACTGAATAGCGCACAGGGTGCGGAGGATGAGAATCAGTCATGGTGGGTATCACAACTTTCAAAAGAAGGTTTCAGCCAAGAACATGGACTAGTCAAGATCAACAGGCACCCAGAAGTTATCAGCAAATACGGAGAAAGTCAGGCAGAAAAGGCATCCGTCTCAGAATGCCAGGAAAATATCCAAGGCCCCTTAAGCTTAGATCACCTTAGAAATGAAAAAAGGAGGGAAACCTCAGGGGAGTAAGAGGTCCTAGAATTTGACTTGGGAGCTACTTAAAGTAGACCCGGGCTTTAAATGCAGATGCTCATGCTACCATGAGTTGGCAAGACAAAGTTGTCAGCCAGCAATAGAAATAGGCCTTGTAAACCTAACATGAATTCCATTAGAGGAAAATAAAAAAGAAATTGTTGCAGCTCAAAAAATTCATCTAACTTTATCAAATCAGAAATTTTTGGCCGGCTTGGAAGACTAGTGGTGCGCAGGACGCTATCCTGGACAGGGGCTGAGACGCTGCTTCCCCAGCAGCGCAGGTGGCGGAGCCATTTGGGCAGCGACGCCAGGCTCAGGAGGCGCTCCTCGGGCCAAGGCCATGGCCCCGCGGCTGCAGTTGGAGAAGGCGGCCTGGCGCTGGGCGGAGACGGTGGGGCCCGAGGAGGTGTTGCAGGAGCACATCTGGCTGGAGCCCTGCATCCACGGCGTGTGCAGACGAAACTGCAAAAGAAATCCGAATAGCTTGGTTGGGAAGGGTGAGCACATTTGGTTAGGAGAAATAGATGAAAATAATTTTCATAACACTGATGACCCCAACTGTGAGAGGAGAAAAAAGAGCTCATCTGTGGGTCTCACTAACCTGGGAGCTACTTGGTATGTCAACACATTTTTTCAAGTGTGGTTTCTTAACCTGGAGCTTCTGCAGGCACTCAACTTATGTCCAAGCACCTATAGTGACTACATGATGGGAGGTGGTATCCAAGAAGAGAAAGATGAGCCTCAAGAAATTTGTGAGCATCTCCAGGACTTATTTGCCTTGTTACAAATCAGTAACAGGGGCTACATTGATCCATCGGGATTTGTTAAAGCTTTGGGCTTGGACACAGGGCAGCAGCAGGATGCCCAAGAATTTTCAAAGCTCTTTATGTCTCTTTTGGAAGATACTTTGTCTAAACAAAAGAATCCCGATGTGAGGAACATTGTCCAACAGCAGTTCTGTGGGGAATAAACTTATGTAACTGTCTGCAATCAGTGCTGCAGAGAATCTAAGCTTTTATCAAAGTTTTATGAACTGGAGTTAAATATCCAAGGCTACAAACAGTTAACAGATTGTATCTCAGAATTTTTGAAGGAAGAAAAATTAGGAATCAATCAGTACATTTGTGAAAACTGTCAAAGCAAACAGAATGCAACAAGGAAGATCCGACTCCTTAGTCTTCCTTGTACTCTGAACTTATAGCTAATGCGTTTTGTCTTTGACATGCAAACTGGACATAAGAAAAAGCTGAATACCTACATTGGATTCTCAGAAATTTTTGATATGGAGCCTTATGTGGAACACAAAGGTGGGTCCTATGTGTATGAGCATAGTGCAGTCCTCATACACAGAGAAGTGAGCACTTATTCTGGTCACTACATTGCCCATGTGAAAGATCCACAGTCTGGTGAATGGTATAAATCTAGCAACGAAGACAGAAAAGATGGAGGGGAAGAAATTACAGCTAGGGATTGAGGAAGATCTAGCAGAACCTTCTCAATCCCAGACATGTATACCCAAGTGTGGCAAAGGAACTCACTGCTCTCGATATGCGTACATGTTGGTTTATAGACTGCAAACTCAAGAAAAACCCAACATAACTATTCAGGTACCAGCCTTTCGTCAAGAGCTGGTAGATTGGGATAATTCCAAATTTGAGGAGTGGTGTATTGAAATGGCCAAGATGTGTAAGCAAAGTGTGGATAAAGGAAAAGCAAAGCATGAAGAAGTTAAGGAGCTGTACCAAAGGTTACCTGCTGGAGCTGGTCTGTAAGATCTTTTGGGACAGTCGGTGCCCAATCTGAGCTACTAGCTCCAGGTGGGCACCCTCACAACCTTATCTCTCAGGGCCTGACTAAGGCCTGGTTTAGAGCCTTGTGGGAGGTCTCTGGATGGGGGAGGCTAGGGTAGTGTAAAGGATGTAGCTTTCCAGGTGGATGTGGCACATGGGGTGTGGTCACCCCACTTCCCTGAGTGTGCAAAGATTGCAGAGCTCTGTTATGGCTACCCAAGAAAGAAACCAAGGAGCTCTAGTGAATGTACAGACTAGTGAAAGTAACAGCCATTTATTGAGCACCTGTGAATCAGGTGCCAGCAGGAGCAGCACAAATTTGTTTTGTGATCTCACTCTCGGTGCCTATACATCTGCAGTCATTCTGTCACTTCCTAAGGCATTCTTGTCTTTATTGCTGAAGATCTGAGAAAAAAGTTTACCTGGGCACATTGCCTCAGGGAGCACTCACCTCATGAAGAAGCTCAGGGTAAAGGTAAGACTGCCAAAGCAGGAGTGAGAGCGACTTGATGCCAGGAGGCAGACCTCAAAGAGGCCGCAGCCACAGGAGACTGGAGTCCTGGCCCCTGTCAGCCTTCCCAGAGGGCTTCAACTGGGTCCCTCAGGCCATGCTCTGGCTGAGCACCGCCTGTCTCACAGACCCTGTGTTGCCTCGCATTGCCTACCCAGTCATCCTGTTGCCAGAATGAGCTGAAGTCTGAAAATTGCTCATCATGACAAGGCATAGCACGGGAATCTTCTCTGTGGTTTCACTTGTCAATGATCACTATCTTGATAATTCTGTGTGGTTGACAGGGTCTTGGTACTCCAGCCAGAGCCTCTGAGGTGGGAGAGCCAAATTCAGGACATTGGACCACCAGAGACCTCCAGGGCTCTTGTAAGGGGCAAGAGCTCTCTCAGAGATCTCTGTCTCAATGCTAAGACTCAGCTGCATCCAATGTCCAGCAAGCTACAGTGCTGGACGCCCCATGCCAAACAACTAGCAAAAGAGGAACACAACCCCACCCATTAGCAGGGAGGCTGCCTAAAATCATACTAAGTTCACAGACATCCCAAAACACACCACCTGACGTGCTCCTGCCCACCAGAAAGACAAGATCTAGGCCCACACACCAGAACAAAGACACCAGTCCCCTCCTCAAGGAGCCCTACACAAACAACAGAACCAATCTCACCCACTGGGGGCAGACACCAAAAACAATGGGAACTACAAACCTGTAGTGCATGCAAAGGACCCCAAACACAGTAAGTTAAACAAAATGAGAAGACAGAGAAATATGCAGCAGATGAAGGAACAAGGCAAAAACCTACAAAGTCAAACAAATGAAGAGGAAATAGGCAGTCTACCTGAAAAAGAATTCAGAATAATGATAGTAAAGATGATCCAAAATCTTGGAAATAGAATGGAGAAAATACAAGAAACATTTAACAAGGACCTAGAAGAACTAAAGAGCAAACAAACAATGATGAACAACACAAGAAATGAAATTTAAAATTCTCTAGAAGGAATCACTAGCAGAATAACTGAGGCAGAAGAACGGATAAGTGACCTGGAATATAAAAGAGTGGAAATAATTGCCACAGAGCAGAATAAAGAAAAAAGAATGAAAAGAATTCAGGACAGTCTCACAGACCTCTGGGACAACATGAAACACACCAACATTTGAATTATAGGGGTCCCAGAGGAAGAAGAGATAAAGAAAGGGTCTGAGAAAATGTTTGAAGAGATTTTAGTTGAAAACTTCTCTAACATGGGAAAGGAAATAGTCAATCAAGTCCAGGAAGTGCAGAGAGTCCCATACAGGATAAATCCAAGGAGAAACATGCCAAGATACAATAATCAAGCTATCAAAAATTAAATACAAAGATAAAATATTAAAAGCAGCAAAGGAAAAGTAACATATAACATACAAGAGAATCCCTGTAAGGTTAACAATGAATCATTCAGCAGAAACTATGCAAGCCAGAAGGGAGTGGCAGGACATATTTAAAGTGATGAAAGGGAAAATCCTACAACCAAGATTACTCTACCAAGCAAGGAACTCATTCAGATTGAACAGAGAAATTAAAAACCTTACAGACAAATAAAAGTTAAGAGAATTCCACACCACCAAACTAGCTTTACAACAAATGCTAAAGGAACTCCTCTAGGCAGGAAACACAGGAAAAGGAAAAGACCTACAATAACAGACCCAAAACAATTAAGAAAATGGTAATAGGAACATACATACAACATACATAACTACCTTAAATGTAAATGGATTAAATGCTCCAACGAAAAGAAATAAACTGGCTAAATGGATACAAAAACAAGATGCATACATATGCTGTCTACAAGAGACCCACTTCAGACCTAGGGACACATACAGACTGAAAGTGTGGGGATGGAAAAAGATATTCCATGCAAATGGAAATCAAAAGAAAGCTGAAGTAGCAATGCTCATATCAGACAAAATAGACTTTAAAATAAAGACTATTACAAGAGACAAGGAAAGACACTACATACTGATCAAGGGATGAATCCAAGAAGAAGATAGAACAATTGTAAATATTTATGCACCCAACATAGGAACACCTCAATATATAAGGCAAATCCTAACAGCCATAAAAGGGGAAATCAACAGTAACACAATCATAGTAGGGGACTTTAACACCCCACTTTCACCAATGGACAGATCATCCAAAATGAAAATAAATAAGGAAACACAAGCTTTAAATAACACAGTAAACAAGATGGAGTTAGTTGATATTTATAGCACATTCCATCAAAAACAAGAGAATACACTTTCTTCTCAAGTGCTCATGGAATATTCTCCAGGATAGATCATATCTTGGGTCACAAATGAAGCTTCAGTAAATTTAAGAAAATTGAAATCATATCAAGCATCTTTTCTGACCACAATACTATGAGATTAGAAATCAATTACAGGGAAAAAACCATAAAAAATCACAAACACATGGAGGATAAACAATACGTTACTAAATAACCAAGAGATCTCTAAAGAAATCAAAGAGGAAATCCAAAAATACCTAGAGACAAATGACAATGAAAACACAACGATCCAAAACCTATAGGATGCAGCAAAAGCAGTTCTAAGAGGGAAGTTTATAGCTATACAAACCTACCTCAAGAAACAACAAAAATCTCAACTAAAAAACCTAACCTTACACCTAAAGGAACTAGAGAAAGAACAAACAAAACTTATCGTTAGCAGAAGGAAAGAAATCATAAAGATCAGAGTAGAAATAAATGAAATAGAAATAAAGAAAACAATAGAAAAGATGAATAAAGCTAAAAGCTGGTTCTTTGAGAAGATAAACAAAATTGACAAACCATTAGCCAGACTCATCAAGAAAAAGAGGGAGAGGACTCAAATCAAAAAAATTAGAAATGAAAAAGCAGAAGTAACAACAGACACTGCAGAAATACAAAGCATCCTCAGAGACTACTACAAGCAACTCTATACCAATAAAATGGACAACCTGGAAGAAATGGACAAATTCTTGGAAAGGTATAACCTTCCAAGACTGAACCAGGAAGAAATAGAAAACATGAACAGACCAATCACAAGTAATGAAATTGAAACTATGATTAAAATCTTCCAACAAACAAAAGTCCAGGACCAGATGGCTTCACAGGTGAATTCTTTCAAATATTTAGAGAAGAGCTAACACCCATCCTTCTCAAACACTTCCAAAAAATTGCAGAGCATGGAGCACTCCAAAACTCATTCTATGAGGCCACCATCATCCTGATACCAAAACCAGAAAAAGAAACTACAAAAAAAGAAAATTACAGACCAACATCACTGATGAATATAGATGCAAAAACCCTCAACAAAATACTAGCAAAAAAAATCCTACAACACATTAAAAGGATCATACACTATGATCAAGTGGGATTTATCCCACGGATGCAAGGATTCTTCAATATACACAAATCAATCAATGTGATACACCATATTAACAAAGTGAAGAATAATAACCATAGATCATCTCAATAGATGCAAAAAAACCTTTTGACAAAATTCAACACCCATTTATGATAAAAACTCTCCAGAAAGTGGGCATAGAGGCAACCTTCCTCAACATAATAAAGGCCATATATGACAAATCCACAGCAAACATCATTCTCAATGGTGAAAAAATGAAAGCCTTTCGTCTAAGATCAGGAACAAGACAAGGATGTCCATTCTGGTGACTATTATTCAAAATAGTTTTGGAAGTCCTAGCCATGGCAATCAGAGAAGAAAAAGAAATAAAAGGAATTCAAATTGGAAAAGAAGAAGTAAAACTGTCATTGTTTGCAGATGACATGATACTATACATAGAGAATCCTAAAGATGCCACCAGACAACTACTAGAGCTAATCAATGAATTTGGTAAAGTTGCAGGATACAAAATTAATTCACAGAAATCTCTTGCATTCCTATACACTGATGATGAAAAATCTGAAAGAGAAATTAAGGAAACACTCCCATTTACCATTGCAACAAAAAGAATAAAATACCTAGGAATAAACCTACCTAGGAAGACAAAAGAGCTGTATGCAGGAAACTATAAGACACTGTTGAAAGACATTAAAGATGATACCAACAGATGGAGAGATATACCATGTTCTTGGATTGGAAAAATCAAAATTCTGAAAATGACTATACTACCCAAAGAAATCTACAGATTCAATCTGTAATCTGTAATCCCTATCAAATTACCAAATGACATTTTTTGCAGAACTAGAGCAAAAATATCTTAAAATTTTTATGGAGACACAAAAGACCCTGAATAGCCAAAGCAGTCTTGAGGGGAAAAAACGGAGCTGGAGGAATCAGGCTCCCTGACTTCAGACTATACTACAAAGCTACAATAATCAAGACAATATGGTACTGGCACAAAAACATAAATATAGATTAATGGAATGGATAGAAAGCCCTGAGATAAACCCACACACCTATGGTCAACTAATCTATGACAAAGGAGGAAAGGCTATATAATGGAGAAAAGACAGTCTTTTCAATAGCTAGTGGACAGCTACATGTAAAAGAATGAAACTAGAACACTCCCTAACACCATACACAAAAATAAACTCAAAATGAATTAGAGACCTAAATGTAAGACCGGACACTATAAAACTCTTAGAGGAAAACATAGGAAGAACACTCTTTGACATAAATCACAGCAAGACCTTTTTTGATCCACCTCCTAGAGTAATGGAAATAAAAACAAAAATAAACAAATGGGACCTAATGAAACTTAAAAGCTCTTGCAAAGCAAAGGAAACCACAAACAAGATGAAAAGACAACCCTCAGAATGGGAAAAAAATATTTGCAAACGAATCAATGGACAAAGGATTAATCCCCAAAATATATAAACAGCTCATGCAGCTCAATATTAAAAAAACAAGCAACCCAATCCAAAAATGGACAGAAGAACTAAATAGACATTTCTCCAATGAAGATATACAGATGGCCAAGAAGCACATGAAAAGCTTCTCAACATCACTAATTATTAGAGAAATGCCAATCAAAACTACAATGAGGTATCACCTCACACCAGTTAAAATGGGCATCATCAGAGTTTCTACAAACAACAAATGCTGGAGAGGGTGTGGAGAAAAGGGAACCCTCTTGCACTGTTGGTGGGAATATAAATTGATACAGCCACTATGGAGAACAGTATGGAGGATCCTTAAAAAACTAAAAATAGAGTTACCATATGACTCAGCAATCCCACTACTGGGCATATATCCAGAGAAAACCAAATTTCAAAAAGAAACATGCACCCCAATGTTCATTGCAGCACTATTTACAATAGCCAGGTTATAGAAGCAACCTAAATGCCCATCGACAGATGAATGGATAAAGAAGATGTGGTACATATATACAACAGAATATTACTCAGCCATATAAAGGAACAAAATTGGTCACTTTTTTGATACGTGGTTGAATCTGGAGACTGTCATACAGAGTGAAGTAAGTCAGAAAGGGAAAAACAGATATCGCAAATTAATGCATATATGTGGCACCTAGAAGAATGGTACAGATGAACCAGTTTGCAGGGCAGAAATTGAGACACAGATATAGAGAACAAAGGTATGGACACCAAGGTGGGAAAGTGGCAGGGGGTGGGGGTAGATGTGTGATGATTTGGGAGATTAGAATTGACATGTGTACACTGCTGTGTATAAAATGGATGACTAATAAGAAACTTCTGTATTAAAAAAAAAGAAAATGCCAAAAAAAAAAGAAAAACTACAATGATGTATCACCTCACACTGGTCAGAATGGCCATCATCAAAAAATCTACAAGCAATAGATGCTGGAGTGGGTGTGGACAAAATGAAACCCTCTTGCACTGTTGGTGGGAATGTAAATTGTTACAGCTTCTATGGAGAACAGTTGGAGGTTCCTTAAAAAACTAAAAATAGAACTACCATATAAAGCAGCAATTCCACTACTGGGCATATATCCTGAGAAAACCATAATTCAAAAAGAGTCATGTACTACAATGTTCATTGCAGCACTATTTACAACAGCCAGGACATGGAAGCAACTGAAGTGTCCATTGACAGATGAATGGATAAAGAAGGTGTGGCACATATATACAATGGAATATTACTCAGCCATAAAAAGAAATGAAATTGAGTTATCTGTAATGAGGTGAATGGACCTGGAGTCTGTCATACAGAGTGAAAGGGAAAACCAAATACCATATGCTAACACACACACACACACACACACACACACACACACACACACACATATATATATGGAATCTAAAAAAAAAAAGTTTCTGATGAAACTAGGTGCAGGACAGGAATAAAGATGCAGAGGTAGAGAATGGACCTGAGGACATGGGGATGGGGGAGGGTAAACTGGGACAAAGTGAGAGAGTAGCATTGACATACCCTACCAAATGGAAAATAGATAGCTAGTTGGAAGCAGCAGCATAGCACAGGGAGATCAGCTGGGTGTTTTGTGACCACCTAGAGGGGTGGGATAGGGAGGGTGAGAGGGAGGCTTAAGAGAGAGGGGATATGGGGATATATGTATACATATAGCTGATTCACTTTGTTATGTAACAGAAACTAACACAATATTGTAGAGTAATTATAGTCCAGTAAAGATGTTAAAAAAAATTAAAAACGGTATTCTGGAGCAGCTCTGTTGCCATTAAGTGCCTTGTTTCTTTTATGTTCACAAATGTGTATGAACAAACTTTCCCCTGCCCTTCCTTATTTATAACCCATTAATGCCAACTTATTCACTATACAATTACTGTGTAAACCAACAGTAACTTAATGTGTAGCGCTCTGTATAATTTTCATTATCATGTACTTTTAAAAATGGGAAGCTCTTAATAAATTATGAGGTTCAGGTAAAAAAAAAGAAGTTTTCATGCATTTTCTAATGACTCAAAATAAGAAATACGTTTCCTATCCCTGCCTCGTATACATTCATACATATATGATTCAAACAAAAAATTAACCTCGTTACTTGCAGTGTGATATATTTTCTATCATAATCTATTTTATTTCATTTGAAAAAAATATTGGTCAAGATCAATAAATTAGTCTCATGATCAATTAAAGGGTCAAAATCCAATTATAAATACTGTGAAATAAATTTTCATTTGGAAAGAAGGAGACTCAGAATGAGTTAGCATAAATGCTATTGAGTAAGAGTTATACTATTTCATTCACGTAATCATGTCATTTTTTGCAAGATGAGAGTCATGGGATTTTGGTAAATAGATCAGTAAAAAGAATGATGTAATTCTTTCTCAATCTTTACAAATTCTAATCTGGAAGAGGAAAGTTCAAAGAGTAGAGAGTGGAAATGAAAGGTGGTTTACTGCTTTCTCCAAAACTATTTATTTATAGATGAAAAGAAACAGCTGATGGGGGAAAAAATACACCATTAAATTTAAACTAGACAGTGAGACAAAGTGATTAATGGATTTTGTTACCAAGACTTTAAGTGAGAAGAGGAAAGGGAAGTAATGCTTGTGGAGTACCTACTAGCTATTGAAGGTTGAAAGAAGTATACAGCAACGTGAGGAATCACCTGAATAAGCCAAGCTGGTCATTCACAATACAGGCTTAAGGTCTAGTTCTCTATCTGGAAATTTAATTTTGTTGGACCCCTACACTTGATCAATTTCTTGAGGGTACTCACACTAACCAAGCACATAAGATTGTCCTATAAACCAGATGCCAACACATATATTTATAATGGGAAATGAAACACCTCAGCCAGCCAGACCCTCTCTGGATTGCCCATTCTCTGCCTCTAGAGTGGTATTTTTTTAGGGTGTGTTTCTGAGATCATCCATACCAGAAATCATCAGGATTTGTTGAAAATTAAAAATTCTCACCTTGGGCTTCCCTGGTGGCGCAGTGGTTGAGAGTCCGCCTGCCGATGCAGGGGACACGGGGTTCGTGCCCCGGTCCGGGAAGATCGCACATGCCGCGGAGCGGCTAGGCCAGTGAGCCATGGCCGCTGAGCCTGCGCGTCCAGAGCCTGTGCTCCGCAACGCGAGAGCCCACAACAGTGAGAGGCCCGCGTACTGAAAAAAATAAAAATAAAATAAAAAAATTCTCACCTTGATCCTTCAGAATGAGCCTTCTGGGGTGGGAAAGAGAGGGGAGGGGTGGAGATCTGCATTTTTAGCAACCACCCCAATTGAATTTTGATCACAGTAAAATGTTTGAGAAATACTGGTCTAGGTCCTTGGGGCTAAATGAATTCTAGATGAGTAGGCTGGTAAATTCATTCATTTCACAAACATTTATTGAGTACTTAAAATGTGCCAGGTTCAGTTCTAAGAACTTTTTCACATGAATCACATTATTTTACTTATTGTAACTATGTAATGCATCTTAATATCTGGTAGACCAATCTTTCTTAATTACCTTTCTTTTCTAAAATATTCCTAGCTAGTCTCACATATTTCCTGGGGGGCTGTGTTATGTGGTTGTTAATTACTTGGGCTTTAGAGTTAGATGTCCTTAGTTTGAATATCAGCTCCACCATTTATAGTCCACAAACCCTAAGAACTCTATCAGAAAACAGCATCCACTGAAGATGAGCTCATAATTGATATTTACAAAACACTAGAGGAAAGTTCCCATGTGTAAGTAGGATCTATTTCTGGATCCTTTACTTCTGTCTTACTGATCTATTGCTGTGACAGTTCCAGATTGTTATTATTCAATGGACCTAACAGTATATTTCACAGTATGAATGGGCAAGTCCTTCCCTATTACTATATTTTTCAATTTTTTTCTTTGTTATTCTCATTCACTGTTTTTCTCTGGAAGAAATTGAATGTAAGTTTCTTGGGTTAAGACACTGAGATTCTGATTTGAATTGTCTTACGCTTGGGAAAAGGTAGCATCTGTACAGTGCTAATTCTTTCCACTCAGCAACATGCCATGTGTGTCTCTGTCCAGTCCTTGTTTTATGTTCCTAAAATTTACACCTTTTTTGGAAAATTTGATTCTTATGTTTATTTCCAAATATTCATTGAATTTTCTTACTGGTTATCAAAGATCTATAGCAAAACTATCTGTTTTTGTATGCTTGTCTGGAAAACTGCCACCTTGTTGAATGGGCTTATAATTTCCAATAGATTTTCCACTGATTTTTTAAAAACTTCCCTCGTAGATGATTATGCCTGAACATAACAGCAATACACTTTCTCCTTCCAATATTTATAACATGACATTTAGAATCTTATTTTGACAGAACTCCCAGAGCCGTTTTAAATAATAATGAAAAAAGAGAAAATTGTTGCCTCTTCTTTTGTATTTCAGTGAAAGACTGTGTTATTAGGATGCCTTTAGCTGCAAATAATAGAATTCCCTACAGAAGAGGCTGAATTTGTAGGTCTTCCGAGTCAGCTTTTTGATAATGTATATAAATATTTTTCTTTTCCTTGATGATATTAAGATGGTTGCTGGGTCAAAAAGCATACATTACATTAAACTTTAACATATAATGCCAAATTATTTTCCAAAGGGTTACACACCCACTAGTAATTTGTAAAGGTTTATGTGGCTTCACATTTTCACTGACACCTGGTAATATATTTCTTGATTTTTGGCACTATATGATCAGAAAAATTCAAAATTGGATTATTTTGAGGTTGAGTATCTTTCCAGATATTTGGTGATCAATTGTTTTTCTTCTTCTTTCTTTCTTTATTTTTAAAAATATTTATTTATTTATTTTTGGCTGCGTTGGGTCTTTGTTGCTGCGTGTGGGCTTTTCTCTAGTTATGGTGAATGGGGATTACTCTTTGTTGCGGTGCGCGGGCTTCTCATTGCAGTGGCTTCTCTTGTTGTGGAGCTCGGGCTCTAGGCATGTGGGCTTCAGTAGCTGTGGCATGTGGGCTCAGTAGCTGTGGTGCACGGGCTTAGTTGCTCTGTGGCATGTGGGATCTTCCTGGACCAGGACTCAAACCCATGACCCCTGCATTGGCAGGCAGATTCTTAAACCACTGTGCCACCAGGGAAGTCCCTCTTCTTCCTTAAATGCATATTAATATCTCTTGCTTGTTTTTCTATTCTATGTTTATTTTCTTTTTTATCTATATTCTTTTTTAAAAAAACTATTCTTGACTAAAAGATTTCATTGGTTTTATATATATATATAGTAAATATTTTCTACCAGTTTGTAACATGTCTTTTCTGTTTCTTAATGATGTTTTTTAAAGAGCAGATTTAAAAAAAAAACTTTTCTTATATTTAATTATCAGCCTAATTCTTAATATTTCTTTGTATAAGAAATCGTTCCCTACTGTGAGATTATAAAACACTTTAAAATTTTGCCCCTTATATTTATCTTTTAATTCCTCTAAAGCTAAATTTTGAGAATGGCACATTGTAAGAATTTAATATTATTTTGTTCCATATGGATAATGAATTGTTCTAGTTGGATCGTTGAAACATCTGTCCTTCCCCTTAATGGTTGAAATGTCACCTGTATCATATACCAAATTTCCATATTTATGTTGGGGCTCTTTCTAGTTTCTCTCTTCTTTTCCATTGCTCAACTGGTTCATCTCTGAGCCAGTAGTATACTGTCTTGATAACTATAGCTCTCTACAGTCCTTATCTCTAATAGAGTGAGTCTCCCAACTTGTTCTGCTTTGAAACTTGGTTGGCTCTCCTTGGTCTTATGGATTTTTTCTATGTAAGTGTCTAATATGAGCTTATAAAATTCTTCAAATGATCTTCTTGGTATTTTGATTGGAATTAATTGGAATTAGACTCAATTAAGGATAAACGGCATACTTACAAACCGAGGTGTTTCCGTGATAGCTTTCCATTTTTTCTGGTCTTTTTTCATGTTTCTCAATAAATGTTTTAAAGTTCTCACCATTTATGTCTGTTATTAGATAAAATACTATGTATCTTATGTTTTTCTTGCTTTTTTGAGTAAGATTTTTAAATTAAATATTTCCAATTAATAATCACAATTTTTACATGTTGATATTGCTTCCAGCGTCCTTGTAAGCTCCTAATATATGTTTGTAAATGTTTTTAGATTTCTATATAGACACTGATAACATCTGCAAATAATTACAGTTTTGTTTTCTTTTTCCCAAACTTTATAACTTTATTTTTGGCTTACTTAATTAGCTAGGACCTCCATTACAATGTTAAACAGAAGTGGCAGCCTTGAACACGTCTGTCTTAATGAGATGTATCATGTTATACCATTAACAATGATATTTGCTGAAATTTTTTGGTAGATATTCTTTAACAGGTTAAGGAAGTTTACTTCCATTCTTATTTCATTAGAGAGTCCTTAATTTTTATCAAGATAAGTATTTACTGTTATCAAAATTTTTTCTGCCTCTATGGAAACAATCATATAATTTTTCTTCTTTAATCTATTAATACGATAAATTCCATTTATTGATTTTCATATGTTCACCCACCATTGCTTTCCAGGGATAACCTGTATGTGTTGATGGTGTACTATTCTTTTTATGCATTGCTAGATTTGGCTTTATTCTATTTTGCTAAGAAATTTTGCATCTTTGTTCATGGATCATATTACCTAGTAGTTTTGTTTGTTTGTTCCTTTATCTCTTTTTTTTGTTTTAGTATCATGGTTATACTCCTTCTTAAATGAGGTTGGGAGTGTTCTCTTTTTTCCTTTCTATTCATTAGAAAAGTAAAGGGGATATAAAGTAAAGTAAATGTCCTGTCATACAAAGTTGGGTAAAACACACCTATAAAACTATATGTTATGGATGTTGTCTGTGGAAAGATTAAAAAAATAATAATTTTAGGATTTTTCAATCTATTGGGTTGGCCAAAAAGTTCATTTGGGTTTTTCCATATTTCTTCTGAATCAATTTTAAGTGAAATATGTGTTTTTCCCCCTATTTTTAATATCATCTCTGTCTTCAGTGTCCATCAGTTTCACCACAATATGTCTAATTGTAGATTTATTTTTATTTGTCCCACTGGATAATACATTTTGGAGGTACAAACTGTTGAATCTGAAGAATTCAAGCATCTTTTCATTATTGTGTTTCATGGAAAAGGAGGTAAAGCCTTGTGAACAGATCATATTAAAGATGGTTAAAAACCCAAATAATCTGTTAAGATTAATGCCATCTATAATATTACATTGGCACAGCATAAAAATTTTCAGAAGAAAATGCTAAGGTTAAGAAAAAGGATAAAACTTACCCAGACAATTAACAAGTAGTATTTTCACATGAAACTTCTTTTTAAAAATATAGGAGTCAGCTTCCATCTCCACTTTTTTACTCTTGACATTTCTGAGCTCATTTCCAGGTCAAGATAGGTAGTAATATAGCCATTATTTTCAAGAATCTATGACAACAAATAGATTTTCCTGCTAATTCTTTTCCTTGGTTTTTGAGGTCTATTCAGAAGGGGAAGAGCATGTTTATCAATCACCAGTAAATGTAAAGCTTATAATTATACCTCTCTTTTTCCTCACAGGTCTTTCAATGCCTGAACCAAGGCTTGTACATAGTAGGTATTCAAAAAATGTATTTGATGATAAAGAAATAGAAAACAAGAGAAACCCAGAGAGAAAAATGATACAGAGTTATCCTTTTCTATTTAGAACAGAACAAAACAGCTGAATCCTTCAGAAGGAATAAATGCATCTTCCCTTCCAATTTGAGATTTCTGTTGTGTTGTCTCCCCTCTGAAGTGGTCTCATCCTGAGAAAAGCCCTAGAGTAGTAGGACTGGGAGCCAGACTGCCTGAATCCAAAACCCCAGGTTTGCCACTTGTTAGTTTGGTGGCCAGACACAAGTTGCTTGAATCCCCTGTACCTCAGTTTTCTCATCCGTAAAATGGGGATTATAGTACTTCTCTCAATGGCTTACTTTGGGGATTAATTTAATTAAATGCATGGGAAAATAGAGTAGTGCCTGGCACATAGTAAGCAGTCAATAAATGTTAGCTACTTTTACTATGGACATTTATACTTAAGAAAATTAATTAAAAAGAAATTCACAGATTTCTTGGTGTGGTAGTAGAGGGTGGAGGGAAAGAATTATTTTCCTTTTTTTTTCTCTTGTACTTTCACATGGTTCACCTAGAGTATAATTATTAACTTATGATTGTACATTCTGAAATACAGAATTTAATAACTGCTAAGTTTTTCTTTTTTACTTCTACCATATTTCATGGAAGGAGGATACCAGAACTTATATAGGGGTAATTATTGATATATGATGCAGTTCACTTCAAGTTATTTCTAAATGATACGGAGAGTAAAATGTATAGATTGTTTTTCTTACTTTTAACTTATCTTTAAAGACACCATCTAGGAAACAAGTTTAGCATTCCATATGATTGCAGAACCAACAGCTAATTGCTTGGCTCTGAGATGAATAGTAGAGGCAAGATGCCACCATTTCTTCCTTCTCGTTCATGGTGGAGGCAAGAGCGACTTTCTTGAAACTGAGATGCAACCTCCGCGTGACATTCTAAGTATCAGAATTCTAAGGTCAGAACTGATATTCAGTTAAACAAACTTACCATCTCTAGCTTAAGTAATAACAAGTATGACAGTAGAGATTGAGCACATATGCAGAAACCAGAGCACGTATCTTATGGGTTTCTTCTCCTTAGCTAAGATAGTAGGATGCAATGAAAACCTGGAAGCTGTTTAAAGAATTCATTGAAAATTTTTTTCTAGCTTTAGTCTTCTGATGCTTTAAGATGACAGAACTAGATTCCTTCCTTTGTTACTGTCACCTGTAGTGGTAAGTGCCTTTTTGGGGGTGGCCTTGGATTTCTCATAATCTCATTGTAAAGAGGTAGGAATTATACAACTTAGCACCTCTATTTCTTCACGGAACCTGTTTTTTTTAAAAGAGGCTTATAGTTGCTCAAGACTATGAAATTAGAAGAGAGGTTGCTCATGAAGGTATCCGTATTCAAGGGGGAAGGGCATCTGGCTCATCTTGCAGTCGCCCCTGGAATGAGTTGA
Organism: Delphinus delphis; assembly: GCF_949987515.2. Lineage (NCBI taxonomy): Eukaryota > Metazoa > Chordata > Mammalia > Artiodactyla > Delphinidae > Delphinus > Delphinus delphis. Next base: position 48,039,814 of record NC_082687.1, read on the forward strand.
TGGAGAGTTGGGGGGTAGGGGCCACAGAAGAAGGCCGTGTCTCAAAGTTACCAGGGGTGGGGGACTGGGGGGTGGGTCTTATCCCCCAGACAGTGGTTTGGTGATGAGGTCACAGGGCTGCAGAGCCAAACCATATATTTAGTCTTGGCGTTTTGTCAAAACTCATAAGAGTTAGTGACCTGACATTAGTCGAAGTCTTCCTGGAAAAAATGGGAGGGTGAGCTCACAAAATCCACACTCTGACCTCACCCTCTCCTCAGGGTTACCCCCTGGCACCCAAGGCCCACAGGTGAGTACATTTGCCATTTATGAGTCAGAGCCTTTAGTGTCCAGGGTTGGCAGTTCACTCCCACCTCAGCCCTTCCCTTACTATATTAGAACAGTCTCTCCCATTATAAATTATGCTACTTTATCTTGTCCCTTTAAGGCAAACTTATTTAAAATATCAGGTTCTGGATTAACAGTATCTTTCCTTTGATATTTCCATCCCTGTGGAGTGTTTACTCAGTCGTGTGCTAATGATCAATTTCGTGGTCCAGTGTCAGGGTTTTATTTTTTAAATGTGGGAACTGATTCTTTTAAACCTAGGAATTGTTTTTCATTAAATGACCTTCCAAGTTTGAATCTCATATATGAGCTACCTCTTTTGAGAACAGTTGTAACTCACTTTACCCAGGAAGCATTTTTTTCATTATTTTACTTTATTATTATTTAAAATTATAGGTGATTTGCAATATTATTTTAGTTTTGGGTGTACAGCATAGTGATTCAGTATTTTTGCAGATTATACTCAATTGTAGGTTATTACAAAATGATGGTTACAATTCCCTGTGCTATCTACAATATATCCTTATTGCTTATCTATTTTATACATAGTTTGTATCTGTTAATCACATATCCCTAATTTGTTTCTCCCCTCTTCCCTCTCCCCTTCGATAATCACAAGCTTGCTTTCTGTATGTGTGTGTCTGTTTCTGTTTTGCATAAACATTCATTTGTATTATTTTTTAGATTCCACATATAAGTGATAGCATACATTATTTGTCTGTCTCTGACTTATTTCACTAAGCACAATATTATCTAGGTCCACCCACAATGCTACAAATGACAGGATTTCATTCTTTTTTATGACTGAGTAATATTCCACTGTATATATACCACTTCATCTTAATCCAGTCATCTGCTGACGGGTACTTGGGATGATTCCATATCTTGGCTATTGTAAATAGTGCCACTGTGAGCATTGCAGTGCATGTATCTTTTTGAATGAGCCAGTAGGCATTTACCTACTGTTGTTGTGGATAAATAAAAACTGGAGTAGTAAAACCATACTTAACATGCCAGGTGTTTATAATATTATTTAAAGAAATTCTGTGTAATTCTTTATATAAAACCAAAAAACAATTATAAAGTAAACAATTTTTTGTAATGCAGTAAAGCTAATTTACTTACCTTGAGATCAGATTTTTATATTTTAGGTTTTCTTAAACATGAACCTCCATATTTACACTGATATAAGAACTTATGCATTTTTTTCATGTGAGACCTTTACTGCTCAGGTATTCATAGTCCATAGTCACTTTAATCCCAAAAGAAATGTATACATTACATTATTTCCCTGAGTGTCAGTCTTCTTATCAGAAAAATGGAGATAATATTACTAAAATCAACGGTTTGTGGTAAGGGTTGTATGAAATGGATAATGAATGTTCAAGGGCTCTGTAAATAGTAATGTGTTATACAAACATGGTATTGTTACCTGAAACATCACTATCATTTCCTGTGTGTGTGTGTGTGTGTGTGTGTGTGTGTGTGTGTGTGTGTATAAATAGTCCTTTTGTCAACCTTACTGATCTGAGTACTGTCAAACTGGGGGCAAATTGATAATTCTAAATCTTTAATATCGCAGAGATTATCTTTGTAAAATCAACTTGGTTGGCATTCTCTGAACCTACAACGAGTACATGGCAATTTGAAGTATTTAAGCAGCCAAGTCCTTTTGCAAGCAATAGTGTCTTTGTTTAGCTCAGTGAGAAGGTTTCCTATGTAGGATGGTCAGATAGATAATATCTATAGCTACCAACTGGACCAACTGCAGATACTCACCTAGAATCTTGTGCTACTCTTTCAGTACTTCTTAAAAGAGTTCAAAATGTTGGTGATAATAGTCATGATTTTCCACATAATCGAGAAATAAATACCATGTAGTTAAAGCATAGAGAAGTTCCTAAATGGATAAGACACTGAACTAGAAAAATCCTAGTGAGAGCCATGGTGCTCCTGTTTAGAATGCCTTGCTCTGGGTTACCCACCTCCTATCTCACCTACACAGCCCATCAGTGACATCAGTGCCTGTTTACTTGCTAAGTAGGTTTAGGTGATTCTAAGAACCTGAGGTTTCCTCTGACAAATGGACAAATGTGAGAATAGAAGTTGTGCATTGTTTGATGCTCTTGCAAAAGATTCAGGAAGTCAGAGTCAATACCAAGGTGATGCTACCATGGCAGAAACTATGGGTGAAGTTAGAATAATGTTGCTCTACCCAGTGGTCTCAGTGCTTTGAAGCACATTTACAGTGGTACAAAAATTTATCTCAGAGGAATTTTGAGGACCAGAGGTCAAAATGACTTTTTTGTATGTCTGGTCCTCTCCTCAGATATGCTTAGAAGTTTCAAGCATGTATGTCTTATTAGAATCTGCACTTCTAGTGTCTAGTGCAGTGTCTGATAAGAAATGAGTTTGCAACATATTCATGTGGAGTGAATGAAATTACTTTTTGAAGATTTCAGACTTCCACCATTTCATCATCAAATGGTACTTTGATCTAGCTGTCAATATTAAGAGAAAGAGGGAGAGAGATGGGGAGAGAGAGATTAATGAGAGAGACGTTGATGGTAAGGTGTCAGTGATGTATAATAGCCTAACAGACTATCTCTCTTTTTAAAGTATAATTGATGTACAATATTATATAAGTTATGGGTATAAAATATAGTGATTCATATTTTTTAAAGGTTATACTCCATTTATAAAATATTGGCTTTATTCCCTCTGTTGTACAATGTATCCTTGTAGCTTATTTTATACATAACAGTTTGTACCTCTTAATCCCTTACCCCTATATTGCCATTGCCCCCTTCCCCCTACCCACTGGGAGCCACTAACTTGTTCTCTTTATCAGTGAGTTGGTTTCTTTTTTGTTATATTCACTAGTTTGTTGTATTTTTTAGATTCCACAAATAAGTGATATCATACAGTATTTGTTTTTCTCTATCTGACTTATTTCACTTAGCATAATACTCTCCAAGTCCATCCATGTTGTTGCATATGGCAAAATTTCATTATTTTTATGGCTGAGTAATATTCCATTGTATATGTATAACACATCTTCTTTATCCATTCCTGTGCTGATAGATACTTAGGTGGCTTCCATATCTTGGAAAATGTAAATAATGCTGCTATGAACATTGGGGTGCAAGGAATTGCTGGGTCACATAGTAGTTCTATTTTTAGTATTTTGAGAAACTTCCATACTGTTTTCCATAGCGGCTGCACCAATTTACATTCTCATCAGCAGTGAACAAGGGTTCCCCTTCTCGTCACATCCTCGCTAACATTTGTTATTTGTGTTCTTTTTGAGGATAGCCATTCTGACAGGTGTGAGGAGATATCTCATTTTAGTTTTGATTTGCATTTCCCTGATGATTGGTGGGGTTGAGCACCTTTTCATATGCCTGTTGGCCATCTGCATTTCCTCTTTGTAAAAATATCTATTCAGGTTTCTTGCCTTTTTTTTTTTTTTTTTTTTTTTTGCTTTTTTAACAGCTTTATGCAACTGTAATTCTGAGATCTCTGGAAAGAGCTCATACAACTCAACATCAAAAACAAAAAAACATAAAAAACCCCAAACTACCTAATCAAAAAATGAGCTAGCTATTATGAAGCTTGCCCATTTTTTGATTAGGTAGTTTTGGGGTTTTTTCTTTTTTTTTTTTTGATGTTGAGTTGTATGAGCTCTTTCCAGAGGTCTTCTAATAGTGAATAGAATGATAAACTTGAGAAATATGTCCACAATAGTAGAATTTCTGGCAAAAGAAAGAAACTCGTGAGCTAGACATTCTTTTATAATAAGGAAGGAAGCAGCAGAACAAAAGGGTCTCCTCTGTGCCTCTCTAATACTTTTACATTCATGACTTCCTGTTCTGCTTCTCTCAAGTCACACGACCAATTCACATTCTCTAATTATTGCTTTGCTCTTTATCTTGATAAGGCAAAATAATTTTTATTTTCTAAAAGAGAAACCTTTTCCTAGTTGTTTTAGCTTAATTGCATTTCCTATTTTTTATTCTATGATTACCAGTATTCAAAATGTATTTCTTATCTTGAAATAAAAGAAAAATTTTAAGGTTAAAGATTAGGCTTGATGGAGCTTGCAGGGTATAAGAGTGAAAAAAGAAAAGAACATGCAAACCAGAACATGACAGATTCCCATAAGTTTCTCTGAGAAATGCAGGAGTCATCTGCCCAATTGCAAAATCAACACTATCATTAAATATGGAGCAGAATGATAACACAAAGTATGAGCTTGGCCAAAAACCACAAGCCCTGGAGCAGGTTCAAACCAAACACAGACAGGAAACCACCCACTCAGGCATGGAGAGGTTAGGTGCTCCTGAGCACAAGGCAAATGTGCCCAATGACTGAGAAGTCTCCTTGGTGAGTCTGACTAGTGCCTCTGAACTTACTCACGTCTGGGGAAAAGAGTAAGTGTATCCAAAAACATTTTAGGAAAAAGTGAAGACATAAAAGATATTGTAACTTAGAAATTTAAAATGTCTAATATTTTACTATTTTTAAGGAACCCAAATCCCTTAATAGTTTTAGTTATTTACTTAGCTATATTGCTGGAAACAAGTTTCAGTAAAATATTGTGTAGTATGGGTTATAGGTCGATAATTAAGACCTTATTTTTACTTAAACATGGGAAAGTTTTAGTTAAATTGTTACTATTGGCCTCTAATACTCAAATTTTGAGTTTTATGATGTATCATTGGATGGTATAGATTGATCTTCATACTACTTATCACCACCACTTCTACTACTACTTCTACTACTGCTATTACTATTATTACTGCTTCCTCTAGATCACATGAATAAAACATTTAACAGGTACCAGGCACTGTTCTAAGCATTTGACGTATATTAACTGCAATTTATCCAACAATCAACCCTATGAGTTAGTGTTATTATTATCTCTAATTTTTAGAAGAGGAAATTGATTCACAGAGAGATTAAGCAATTCTCTTTGTAAGTGGCCAAGTCAGAATTATTACAATAACATGGAATTCCAATGATAGGAAAATTAATTTTTATGAGAATTTTTTTCTGAAAACTTTGTTGGATCTTGGAAGTAGTCATACAACAAAAATTCACATATTCAAGTATGTATAAGGTGTCTATTATATGGCAGCAACCCTGCTGGGGATTGAAACTATAAACATGACATAGGTATCTGTCCTCATTTAAAGATGTACAATGATGAATACTCTGGTTCTATTTGAAGATTCTTAAGACAGCTGTTACTCAGTGGTGACTCTTGGAGAAAGGGTTAAGCAGGAATTTCTTCCCAACCATTTCAGCCATTCTACTGACAGACTCAGCCAGGCTGGTTTCCTTGTGCTTTGCTTGTTCTTACACTTGTTGGAAAGCAGGATGTCTCTGTAGAAAGATTCCTCTTCCTTATATCTTGTTAACAAAACAATTATGGCTGAATGTTCCTTCATGCCAATCAGCAGATATCTGTCCAGTTAGAACTGGATGATAGTTTGACCCAGAAGAACAGTTCCTTAAGGATGTTTTAGTAGATCCAGAGCTTCCTTGTGCAGGGTCCCTCAGTTCAGCCCAGGAGAGAGAACAGGATGATTTTCTAATCAGGAATATTCCATGCCTCCCGTCTACACCTAAGACCCAGGTAAGGCAACAGAATGTTCTGTGTTGAATCTCTACACCAGCTCTCTTTGGCTTTGGTACTATGCAGGTTCTGTTCCTCAGCCCAGTGTTCTAGGAAATTGAAGATTAGTTTTAAACTCTAAACCATTGAGTGCATATCTCATAACATAATATTGATCCTAAATATACTTACACATTGTCTTGGTTTTGATTTCTCCAGATAAAAATTTGAGGGCAAGTAGCTTGTCTGAGAAATTTATCACTTTTCTATTGACAGAATATTTCTGAGTAACAGGCAACTATTGCTGTATGTTGGGCTACAGCAATAAGCAGATATTTAGCTGAAGGATCTGCAGCATCAAGCTGATTTGGGTTTGGCTCAACTGATCTTGGCTGGACTTGCTCACCTCTCTGGGGATTAGCTCGCTGCCTGTTGATCTGGGAAGGCCTCAGATGGGAAGACTGGGGTGTTTTGCGAGTCTCTCACCTTCTTCCTGGGACCATGGACAGGGCGTGTCCTTCTCATGAAGATGACAGAGGCAAGAGCAAGCAGAAAAACACAGCTATGTCTTAGAGCCTCTGCCTTGGTCAAGTTGGCTAAATCACCACAGCAAAGTCACAAAGCAGGTCCAGGAAGCAGATGCCAAGACTGCCAAGATGAGATTAAACATGTTAGGTTTTTGTTATGGAAAACGGTTGTGAAAGAGAATGGGGGAAAGAGCTTGGAAACACTGGGATAGCCATGGATCACAGTGCAGGTCTGACCCTGCTGAATGAGAGAGGGAAGGGAAGTGGGTGGATGTGTCCTAGACTGTCCTGCAGTCTAAAAATGCTTTGGCAATGCCATTGGGGAGTCCTCAAGACAAAAATGGCCATCAGACCCAGGAATCCTGTGTTTCCCGAGAACGGTCAGTCATTGACTAGGAGCAGTGTCTGGGAAGCATTTCCTCTGTACAAATGTAGCAGTGAATTTTAAAGCATAGAAGCTGTGGGCTGGGACCTGTGGTCAGTTGTGCTTCATGTGGTTGGAGGCTTGTGAGGTACATTCTCATGGTTGCCACATGAGTCCAGCCTAGATTCAGAAGGTGGGAAAATATATTCTGCCTCTTTAGTGAAAGGAATGGCAAGGTGACATGGCAAAGAGTATGGGTATAGGGAAGAGTAAAGATTTGGGACCATTAATACAACCTACCATAGGAGGCGAAAGAAATACCAGCAGAGGAAGGAGGGGAATGAGACAAGGAAAAGAAGCAACCAATGAAGAGGTACCAGCAAGGGAGCTCCCACTGTGGGAGATCAGACAATCCATTAGCAAAATTCTAGAAGACAGTGTAAAAGACCTACTGCAGAAATATCCCAGCCAAGGGGAGATTGAGATGATGAGCATTTACAGTTCAGTCTGGATGGAATTTAGATTGGGATACAGGAATCATGGAAGATAAATGTCTGGTAAATAAGGGGCCGGATAATTGAGGGTCTTGATGGCTGGGCTAAGTTTGTCATTTATTGATAGGCCGTAGTGAGAGGCATGTGAATATTTTAAAGCATAATCAGGGTTTTATATAATCCAAACGTCAAGCTGACAGTGGAGTGTGGATGGGTTTGATCATGGTGAGACAGGAGAAAAGGGAAACAATTATGAGTCAATTATAAAAGTCTACATAAGAATCTTGAGAGCTTAACCTAGAGTAGCATCAAAGGAAATAGATAAAGGTGGATTTAACAGACAACTTGACAACACAGGGGAATATTTGGTGAGTTCATTGTGGGTGCTAAGGGCTAGGAAAGTCAAAGATGATTGGGAGAGTGTCAGTCTGTGTGACTGAAGGAATGCTGGGGCTTAGGACAGAAATGGTAAAGCCATAATGAAAATTTATTCTTTGTGGAGGAAGACTAGTGATGTTAGATGCTTGGTTTGGTTTTACTCTTGTTAGGTTGAGGTAGTGACAGAACTGCCAATTAGAGACCTTTGTAGGTAGCTGGGCACAGAAAACTGCAACTCAGGTGAGAATCAGAGCTAACAATATAGAATCAGGAATCATTCCAATGGCACCAATAGCTGTGGGCAGGCATGAAACAGGAAAGAGGTGATATGGAGATGTCCTCACAAGCTAGCAGGCCACAACACTTCCTAGATCTGACTTATCAGAGAAGAGATGACTTCTCTTCTGCTCAGGACCAACTCAGCACTTTCCCCATCTGAAGCTGGCCAAGGCATAGGAAGCAATCAGCGCAGAACAGAGGACCGAGGGAGGATGGATGAACTTAAGAGATTGGTCCTCTCTTCCATACAAGTCTCTATTAACGCCTGACCCTGATTGTTTTGCAGCTTTTAATCAGCCATCCCTTTGTTTTTCTCTTTTTTTCTGGCTCACTTTCAGGAATTTGTAAACCCTGTTATGAATTTGTCTTTGAAAAATAATACCTACAAGAATGCTGGTTTTCCAATTAGTGTCAGAATTGGAGGAAAAAACTGGGATAAGTTCTTCAAGGTAACTGGTGTTTGTATTTAAACCCAGTTTGAGACTCTAAACCAAATGCAAATGCCAGTGGAAATTCCCAGGTTTCTGCCAGACAGGTTTAAATTAGATCAGGACAACACTGGTTCTTCTGAGAGCTTATTCATGGAAGATGTTATAATCATTTGTAGTGTAGGAGGTAGTTCACTTCAAGGTCCCTAACGAAACTTGTTTGATGCTCCACATCTTTCTTGTATGCCTGGAAAACCTTCTCATGCCCACATGCCCAGCTATATCTGGCCACTTAAAGAAATTCTTTATTACATTCACAAACATGGTCAGACTAGACTCCTCTCAAGAATTCTCCCACTGTGGTTACATGTTCTTTTCCACTGAATAATATTGCATCGTTTACTCACGTTTGTGCTCTGTGTCAGCTTCCTTCCCAACCAATTATGTGCTTATTAATAATTATAACAACAACTACACTAATTAAGTATATCTTATTGCTAAGCTCTGTGCTAAGCACTCTACCTATATCACTTCATTTTCATCTTTACAATAACTCTCTAAGGTAGATATTATTATTTCCATTTTACAGTGGAGAAACAGATTCATTGACATTTGTAACTTGTCAAAAGCCATAGGAATAGGAAGTGGCAAAGTTGGGATTTGAACCCACAACTTCTCATTTATTTAAATAAGAGAATATGTAGAAGTGTACATATGATAGTTGTGGAATCACCTCTATTATATTTCCTAGGTTGTTAAGTCTGTAAATTGACTGGATGTTTTGTTTTTATATGACCTCTCCAACTTGCTGGCTTCTTGGCTTATTTGCAAAAGATGTGGTGGTGGAAGCTGTCCTACATAATTAGGTCATAAAGTTCTGATTACCTACCTTATTTGGTGAAGTTTTTTTTTTTTTTTTTTAGTGGCCCCTCACATACTAATGATAATCATTACTTGAGATACCTGTGAAACAGTAAAGTAACAAAGATAAGAATAGTGCTGTGGGGCTTCCCTGGTGGCACAGTGGTTGAGAGTCCTCCTGCCGATGCAGGGGACACGGGTTCGTGCCCCGGTCCGGGAGGATCCCACATGCCGCAGAGCGGCTGGGCCCGTGAGCCATGGCCGCTGAGCCTGCGTGTCCGGAGCCCGTGCTCTGCAACAGGAGAGGCCACAACAGTGAGCGGCCCGCGTACCGAAAAAAAAAAAGTTAATGGCTTTTAATGGACCAGGTGATGTGAAAAGGCTAGACACAGATGTCTTCCACTTAAGGTGGGCTGGTCAAAGTACCACAGTCCAGAGTTTGGCCTTCAGCTGTGTCGATTTAGAAACCAGAGTATATAAACACAACAGAAATGGAGCTGGTTCTCCGAACAGATTTAGTTAACCTTAGAGAATAAGTTGTAAATTCAAGATGGAAATTTATTACTATATTTCCTACATGCTGAATTGCAACTTTTTTAAACACTTCTACATTTTTTAAATGAAGGTGTTTCTTGTGATGGAAAAATTTATTTAATATGCGGTATTTCTTTTTCTTTAATGTTCTTTTAAAATAAATGACATATGCTATAATCAGCAGCTGAGCACTGAGAAAAAATTAAAATGTGAAATACAAGCCCCAGGAAGACTAGGATCCTATGGCCAGTACATTTTCTCCCAGTTTACAAGTGTATAGGAAGTAAAGTTGTGATCAGGTGGTTGCCTGGGAACCAAACAGAGTTCTTTTTTTTTTTTTTTTTTTTTTTTTTGCACTACGCGGGCCTCTCACTGCTGTGGCTTCTCTCCTTGCGGAGCACAGGCTCTGGACGCGCAGGCTCAGCGGCCATGGCTCACGGGCCCAGCCGCCCCGCGGCATGTGGGATCTTCCCGGACCGGGGCACAAACCTGCGTCCCCTGCATCGGCAGGCGGACTCTCAACAACTGCGCCACCAGGGAAGCCCAGAGAGAGTTCTTTGACTAAGGTAATTTCATGCATCCATCTCTATGATCAGACTGCAAGTGCTGCTAGTTCCTTACTGGTGGCACTTGCCACTAGAGACCACCGGGTGTCCATGGCAGATATGGTGGACTGGCTTTCCACATCCGTTCTTACCTCCTTGTACTGGGCATTCCTGCACTGCAGAGGTTAGAGAGGTGAAACTTACCATTCCTGTTCTCTTGTATAACTAAGGTTCTGGAGGTGAAGTAGGCTCCTCCAGTGAGATATGTTTGTGTAATATTTGAGAGAAATGGGAAGCTGAAGCCATTTTTATTTTCTGATTCTTTTAGCTGTTTTATGCTAATAACAACAATGCTACAGCCTCCAGTCTCTTGCTTTGAGAACCAGTTGCCATGGTGGCAGTTTTTTGACCCCTGGGTAGCTATGATGGTATGTTCTTGAATAAAAGAGTTTCAGTGGCAATTTCTCGATTTCTTATCCTCTTGACTGAAGCAGACTCAGGTCTGCAGTGGTCTTGGGTGAGAGAATTCCATGGTTGGGTAGAGGGCTACATGACTGTAATTTCCATTTTGCTGCACTGAACCCTTCTGGTACATTGATTTCCCTCTGATAGACACATACGTTCCTTTGTTATGTTAATACATCTAGGGAGTGAAACAATCCATTCTGACAACCTGGGAGCCATTGTCTCCTTAGGGTACTGGTGTACCTCTATTCTCCGTCCTAGGATGTATTGATTTTTATCTTTTGGCCCTTGGAGAGCAATGTTTTTTCCAAGTGTTGGAGAGCAGCTCTTTTTTGCCTTCCTTCCTATCTACAGGAAGACATAAAAATGTACTGGGAAGATGCTTCAACACATGTTACAGATGGAGCACCCACAAGCGAGTAATGGAGAACATCACCAAATACGAAAGCACATCATATGATGACACTACTGCGAGCATTTTGTAATTGTGAAGACTTATACTCCTTCTCACCCTACAAGTTAAATGATGTTAGACCAGAGGCAACTCTTATTTACTTTAAGTATTTTTTCCCCTCTGAAACAATTACTTTATTTTTCTCTTCGGCAGAAAGAAAAACAACCTCGGGATATCAACAGTATAGAGTAGCTTAACAATTTTATGCAAGTCATAGCTGATACGGGCCATGACCATGGGGGAATGATACCTGGTCCTTTTATTCATATGACTAAGGAAAATTATAATTTAGAGTAGTTAATATTTTGCATAGACTTGTTTCATCTTCCAAACACAAGATAATAGCAGAAATGATGTCTCCGAGTGAGAATTGTAGGATATGACTCCCCCTCTTTCCTCCAAAACTGTCAGATTGAACCAAGGTAAAACTATCTTTGTGACTTAACCTAGGATTTGACATGCCATCTAATATTTATCAAGAAGTAATAATATACTGATCAACTGAGCATTTGCTTCTTCTCAGGAATCAACAATTATTTCTATCTCTTAAAACTAGCTAAGACACATCGTGTCTATGAGGCAACAATTCCGTTCCTTTTTATCTCCTATTGCGGCTCCTTGTTTTATCCACTCATTATATTTAATTGTGCTTAAATTAACAAGCCAAGGCTAAAACCTTTCTGTTCACCAGGACAGGTAACTCTAGCTCACCTAGACAAATCTAGGCTTAATCTTAACACTAGGTCTGACGCCCCAGGCATTCAGATACTTGTTTTAATGGTTAGAAAAGAACCAAGGGCCTTTTTATATGGCAGAGAAGTGTGGACTCAGTGACATCATCTCAACAGGATATATGACTCATTATAAATTCATGTTCCATTGGTATATCCAAACTTTACTTTGTTCTCATATTGTACAATCTCTTTGGATGTTGATTACTATGCAAACTCTGTGGTTATTGAGGTTCTAAAGTTCCCTGCTTAGATCCCAAATGTTCTAGAATTCACTGAACCATACTGTATCCATTCTTTAAGAAGAAGGAGAAGATGACAGTTGAAAACTATTAATAAGAATGTGGGTTAAAGAAGGCACAGGAGAGAGTAAATAACAGAAAGCAAAAAGAAAGGATTTCTTCTCTTCTTCCTTCCTCTCTTCTTTGTCTGTCTTCTGTTAATGTTTGCCTTTTCCTTAACTATCTTTAGTTTATATCATCAGGTTTTCTTCCTTTTCTCTGCATTATTCTCTCTATTACTTTGGAAGCCAGGGAATATTGACCAGTAACAGCATCATTGATACCATGTGCCATGATGAAGAGGAGAAAAGTAGGAGTTAAGTTTCTTCTTCATGTTTGGGCTTTTAGAGTATACAGCATGCTTGCCTCAAAAATAACTACCACTGGGGCTTCCCTGGTGGCGCAGTGGTTGAGAGTCCTGCCTGCCGATGCAGGGGACGCAGGTTCGTGCCCCGGTCCGGGAAGATCCCACATGCCGTGGAGCGGCTGGGCCCGTGAGTCATGGCCGCTGAGCCTGCGTGTCCGGAGCCTGTGCTCCACAACGGGAAAGGCCACAACAGTGAGAGGCCCGCGTACAGCAAAAATAAATAAACAAATAAATCACCACCACTGCCACCATTACCATCACTGAAACAGCTTATATTTGTAAAGTCTATTGTCTTCAGGAAGTTTACACTGTAATTTCTACCTCCAGTAGCATCTATCCATTTGCCTTTATTCTGTCCTTCACACCGAAGGAATCCATTCTTTTTCCATTGCAACGTTTGAAAAACGAATCATGTCTTCCATAGCGCTTGCCCCTTCAGCTAAGAATCTCATTTGGCATGCATTTAAACTCCTCATTACCCAGGTCACTTTTCTAGTTTGTCAAATTCCTTAAAATATAGTGCAGAGACCTGCAAAGACTCTTTTTCTCTCTTACCTTTGCTGATCCAAAAAGGATACTTAAAAACATTGCAAGTTAACATTCTGTGTGTTTTCACACTTTGGCATATATTGAACCAGAGGTCAACTAAAATCTCCATACCCGTTTTTATAAATGAGGTTTCTGCCATGTCCTTCTGTAAAATTCTGTTTTTATCTTAAATGTAGAATTTTATTTTTATTTCCTTTAACATTCAGCTGCTTGTTTTAGCCCCAATTCCTGGTTATTAGAAACAGTTTTGCATCTTGAGTTTGTCAATTTATTTAGCTACACTTTGAATGTTGATAATATTTCAATGGCCTTGAGGATAAGAACATTGTAACTCTATAATGGCAGCTGTTCAGTACAATTTAATCGAATTATAGATTCGATTATAGAGCCATGTAGGCCAGAGGATTATATCCATTAAAGAGCACCTTTTTCTTGAAGTTTCTCAGAAAATTACGTTTTCTCTGATTAAAATAGATGCCTGGTCATTATATACAATATATACAAGCAAAAATAAGAAAATAAAAATCACCAGTAATTCCTCCGTTCCAACATAACCAATGATGACATCTTGAGACATATATTCTAGTCCCTTTTCATGCATATACATCTATCTTTTAAATGAAATTATAATTGAACACACTGTTTTGTCACCTACTTTCTTTACTTAATGATCTGTCTTGTCCACTCGTTACATATTTTCCTACAACATCATCTTTAATTGCTCCATAGTATTCCACTGTGTGAATATATGATTATTTTATTTAATTATTTTCCTGTTGTTGTGGGAAATAATTATATTCAATACATTATATATCCACCTACTTCTTCCCATTATACACTTGCTCTCTTGCTAGACTGAAATCCTCTCATTCCTTTAAGTGATTCTGACAAGAAAGACAAGATGATAACATTCAAGGAAGCTTTGTGATAGTGTTGGGCTGGCCTTATTTGTGTGTTTGTCTTGAATAATTTCTTTCTGCTCTATTGCCACTTCTAGCATATTCAAGATGGAGAACTCTGGAAGGAAGAATGAGATAGAAAATTGCCAAGTAGCTCTAGCAGATGGAAGTAGAGATATTTGATGGGCTCTCTCTCCTTTCATTAAAAAATTTGGAGTGCTAATTAACATTAGTCTTTTATCTTCCGAGAAAAAAGCATAGTGCTTTGAGTTTCTAAAAGTTATTGAATTTGGGGAGTTGCAATGGAACAATTGATGATGGGGTCTTGTTTTTTAGTTCCCTGTTTCTGTGAAGGCGCATCCACTTCTACATCCAGAAACTCAGAAATCATCCTCGAATGCTCCTTCTCTTTGACTACCTCCTCCCAATAACCAATCCACCACCAGGTCCTGTTTATTGCAGTTTCTAAATGTCTTTCATATCTGTCTACTTCTCTCCTTCCCCACAGACACCATCTTGTCCAAACCAGGAGGAATGCACTTTCCTCACTAGGAGTTTAATCATTGCAACCTAGCCCCTCCCACTCCCACCTCTTCCCAATATTGTGGCCAGGATGCTCTCTTTAAAGCACAGGTCTCATCATGTCCTATCTTCCTTAAAGCATTTCAATGACTGCCCAGTTGTTGTGACGATAACACGTCCCATAAAGCCCAAGCAATCTGTGGTCTGAGACGCAGTGTAATGTAGGAGTTAAGGGCATGGACTCTGGAGCCAAGACTTCCAGGGACCAATTCCCACCTCTAACACTCACTAGCTGGGCCATCTTGAGAAGTTTCCTACCTTCTCTATACCTCAGTTTCCTCATCTCTAGGATGGGACTAATAGTGGTCCCTCCCTCATAGTTTTTTTTTAGGAAAAATTTAAAAGTTAATATTGTAAAACTCTTTAAAAACCTCCTATAAGCATTGTAACTGCTCTTGTAAATCTCTGTTGCCCTTTCTACCATATTCAAAGTGGGGAACTCTGGCTATGTAAGTGTTAGCTATTATTGTTATCTATTCAGCTTCATCTCCCACTAAAACCCTCCCTTCCTTCCAGCTCTCTAGATTCCTGGGTTTCCCTGAGTTCCTCAGAGGCACCGGGGTCCATCCTGTCCCTGCCCCTCCAAGCATGCTCCCCTTCCTGTCTGTTCCCTCCCTTAACCTAGAGACCCCTGGCCCTGCCTTCATCATCTGCACTTCCTGACCCCTGAGACTAGGACCTTCCCCTCTTACTCCTTCTCTTGTGATTATCTGATTAATGTTTACCTCTTCTGGTATAGAGGAGGTAGTAGTCTGTTTCACTGACCTCTGGAGCTCCTGTGCCTAGCACAGTGTTTGACACAGAATACCACTAGATAAATATTTGTTGCGCTTTTGCCTATAAACTTCTTTCATGTTATATCACATCATACCAGCCTGTGGCATCAAAATGCATATAATCAGCAACTAAGCCACTGGACTCTGGTGCTTTCACAGCAAATGAAGCTCAAGGGCAGTTTTGAATTTCTGTTTCTCATTTTTTTAGGAGTAAAAGAAGTTTGGGAATCCCACAGACACTTATTTTTATGTTCGAACAAGTCTTACCGAGTAGTAAGATCTTCTAAGTGAACTATTAAGGATTATGAAAATTTGAGATTGATGAATTAAAATTATTATGCTTCTAAAATTGAAGAGGATGCAAATTTAATATTTTCCTAAGGAGCCTCACTAGCAAGCTATACTTGGTAAGAACTTCTAATACATACCCAGGTCATTGGAATTTCCCAAAGTTTCAGAGAAGATTCTCTGATCTCATTGTATTAGCGTGGTTTTAAGTTAGTCACAATTTTCAATTGCTCCTGTTATTGTACTGTTTAATTTAGTTGTTGAATTATGCTTAGAATACACTTTTCACAGTGGCTTTGTTGCTGTGTAAGTTGCTTAAATGCTACTATTTTGTTGTTCTTTTGTTCCTCTCCAGTTCTTTATTGCAAAGTTTTTTCCATGGTAGAATCAGTGGAGTAGGTGGTCATATTTTCTTCCTTTTCCCTCTTAGCTAACTGGGTCCTGGTCAAAAAAGTTTGAGAAATTCTGTTCTTGAACAGCGCTTAGAGAGGAGTAACTGTCTCTGCAGGGAGCTGGGGCTGGGAGGTTCTGGGAATCAGATCTAAATTGAAAGTGGGGAAAAAAACTTGGATTAAAGTTTAATTTTACTCATGCAAAATTTGCATTCTATTCTAAAATCAACCAATACCCATGATACTCTCAAACTGGATATTAAAAAAAAACAAATTTATTTCCAATTAAGTACCACTGGATATAATCAATGATTCCCGAGGGTGGGCCATTTCATCCTGCAACACTTGTGCCCCCAAGATGAGTACTTCATTTCCTTCTGCTTTGCACAAGTTTGGAAGATGAAAATGGCAATGGATAGAAAATGGAAAATAATTAATGTTCATGTGAAAAATTTACTCTAAGCACTAAAATATATTAGGTCAGTACTTTTTTTGGTTTTTTTAGTTAAATGATAGTTTTATTTCAAGGGTTCTGAAGTTTAAAATTTAGAAGTATAAGACTATGTTTAAGACTCTGATGATAATCTGTCACAGAATTTACCAGAGAAGCCTCTGGTTCTCATAGACTCTAGCCTCCCTTCTTCTATGACTTCATTTTGATGAGTCTGAGATATGAATGTAGTAGTTTCTGATAGACATTATAACTGTTGGAAGACAAGGAAAACCTAAATGAATTCAATTAATAGATAATCATCAAGTCCTATTTACTCTAATATCTAACTCTTCTGTGAACAAATATTTTACAATGCTTTAAGGTCATTTGGCATCTCTCATTCATACATCTATTATCTTTTTCATTCATTAATTAATTTTTTCACAAAGCAGTGCTCCAGATGCCATGAATAATAAAATGCATGGATGATGTAGTCCCTGTCCTCTGCAAGCTTACAGTACAATATTAGTACATTTGATCTTTCTAAGTTTCAGTCCTTCCAACTTAAATTCTCCTCTTCCTATCTTCTTTGTTTGAGCCTTTCAAAAGCAGCTAACTCTAACCCAACAAAAAAATGCATAGTGTAGGGAAAAGTATTTTGATCATGATTAGGATTGGGGGTTGAGGACAGAAATAATGATGAACTTGTTTTTTCTCCACAGAATAGGGAAATACGTTACAAATGAAACTATGTTAAAAATGAAAATATAATTTGGCTTAATAATTATAAAATGATAAAAATAATTAACATTTCTAATCACTTTACATATATTAACTTTTTTCTGCCTAACAAGAACCCACGTGGTGAGCACTATTATTGCCAATGATTTGTAAATGAGGAAGTAGGCATGTTTGATAAAGGTTGGAAATTAGCACCAGGACTGAGGAAAAAAAATGTCAGTTTTATTATTGTTCTTTTCTTAGTGTCAGTATTAAAAAAATGTCTTGACAGTAGACCTACAAGTTAGGGGGTCTTTTTTGGACCTTTAGTAACTAAATCCTTTAGAAGAAGTAGGAGGGAATTTGACTTACAGTAAATAGTATTGCAGAGTTCTTGTATTTACTTTAGTATTGGTCCTACTAAAGGCAGTCCAGGAGATCCATGAGATCACAGGAAGACATGAAGTCTTAAGGAATCAAGTTTCAATTCAAGTCATTACTGGATAGAGGTCAATGGAAGAATTCCTATGCAACTTGTTTCAGCTTTTTAAAGAGATAGTTTTAAACAAAGAAGTATTATGTTAAGCTCAAAGAGAGATGAAACAAAATTTTCATAAAGGATATGAGTTCTAGGACTCTTCCTTTTCATATACATTAATACAACCTCTCATTAACTACAGCAGATCTGTTTTCAGCAAAAATTTGCAAACAAGTATGTCAGAATGATAAGAAAATAAAAGAGTAGCTTTTCTGTAGTTTTGAGTTTAAGGGGGAAAAATTCAACCAGAAAAATGGGGGGAAATGTTGTCTTTAGCCTTCAGCTATTGTGACCATACCCGTGATTACTATGGTAACAGGTAGTAAAACAATGACATAGTCTCAGTTAGAGTGCCCTGTTTAGGAAACTAGTCACACCCTGCACAGCTCAAAGGGCTGTCCTGTCTCTCCTTTCCTGGCTAAGTGGCTATTGAAAGAGCAAAACCACAGAGACACTCATCAGTATCAGAGACAATATTGATTAATTAAATCATACATTTATTTATTCATTCATTTATTCAGCAAATATTTACAGTCCGGCTGCCTAGAAACACTTCCCCTAGAGGTAAGGTCAGTTCTTAGAGAAAGCTTGATTTACTGCTTGATCTGTTTTGTCCCTAAAGAGGTTATCTAAAAATAATGATGCTTCTTTCCAAGTTTCTTAAAAAAAAAGTTCCTAAAAGTTCATCAGCTTGCTCCATCCTTATTCGCAGGCTATTGGGCTAATAATATGACCTGACAACATTTTTTTCTAGAACTTCTGAGTCTGTTGAAAGTTGGGCCCCTGAAAGAGTGGAGAGTCTGCTGAAGTCACCAATAGTGAGTTCCCAACTCAAGCTCTCTTTAAGCTCTCTGAGCATGATTATTCTTACCTAGTAAAAGCTTTTGATTTAGTTTTTAATTCTAAAGTGCAAAAGAGCTTATATTCCCAAGATCAAAAGTGAAATGAACAAACAAATAAATAACATGCCTAATATACATAACATGCCTTAACATTTATATTAAATTGATTTCCAAAAATGGTTTTGCATTTTTATTTTTCTCCATTTCATTTTTTGATACTGTTGGAAAGGAAAAAGTAAAACTGTCACTGTGGATGACATGATTTTATATAGAAAACCCTAAAGACTCCACTAAAAAAAAAACTATTGGAAATTATATAGTAATACAATAAAGTTGCAGGGTGAAAAGTCAATATACAAAAATCCGTCGTGTTCCTGTATTCTACCAAAAAACTAACAGAAACAGAAATTAAGAAAACACTCTCATTTACAATTTCAATGACAAGAATAAAATAGCTAGGAACAAATTTAACCAAGGAGGTAAAAAACCTGTACACTGAAATCTATAGGACACTGTTGAAAGAAATTGAAGAAGATACAAAGAAATGGAAAGATAGCCCATGCTCATGCAATGGAAGAAGTAATATTGTTTAAATGTTCATATAACCTAAAGCAATCTACAGATTCAATGCAATCCTATCAAAATCACAAGGACATATTTTTACAGAAAAAGAACAAAAATTCTAAAATTTATATGGAACCACAAAAGACCCCAAATAACAAAAGCAACCCTGAGAAAAAAGAACAAAAAGGGAGGTATCACACTCCTTGATTTCAAATTATACTACAAAGCTAGAGTAATCAAAACAGCATGGTATTGGCAGAAAAACAGACACACAGATAAATCAAACAGAAATAAATCCACACTTATATATACAACTAACTTACAACAAAGGAGCCAAGAACATACAATGGAGAGGGGAAAGTCTCTTCAATAAATGATGTTGGAAAAATTGGACAGCTGCATGCAAAAGAATGAAACTATCTTACACCATACACACAAAAAATTAAGTCAAAATGGATTAAAGACTTGAATGTAAGACCTGAAGCCATAAAACTCACAGGAGAAAACATGGGCAGTATGCTCTTTGACATTGGTCTTAGCAATTAGTGTCCTTTTGGATCTGTCTTCTCAGGCAATGGACACAAAAGCAAAAGTAAACATATGGGATTATATCAAACTAAAGAGCTTCTGCACAGCAAAGGAAACTATCAGCAAAACAAAAAGGCAGCCTAATGAATGGGAGAAGATATTTGCAAATTATTTACCTGATAAGGGGTTAATATCCAAAATGTATAAAAAACTCATACAACTCCACAACAAAAACCCAAACAACCCAGTTGAAAAATGTTCAGAGAATCTGAATAGACATTTTTCCAAAGATGACATAGATGGCCAACAGGCACATGAAAAGATGCTGAACATCACTAATTATCAGGGAAATACAAATCAAAACCACAATAAGATATTACCTCTCACCCATTGGAATGGCTATTATCAAAAAAGAAGAAATAACAAGTGTTGGAGAGGATGTGGAGAAAAGAGAACCCTTGTGCACTGATGGTGGAAATATAAATTGGAGCAGCCACTGTTGAAAACAGTATGAAGTTTCCTTAAAAAATTAATATGATCCAGCTATTCCACTTCTGGGTATTTATCTGAAGAATAAGAAAATGCTAATTCAAAAAATATATGTGCCCCTATATTCATTGCAGCATTATTTATAATAGCCAAGATACGGAAACTACCTAAGTGCCCATTAACAGATGACTGGATAAAGGCGATGTGGTATATATGTACACTAGAATACTACTCAGCCACAAAAAGATAAAAATCTTGCTATTTGTGGAAGAATAGATAGACTTTGAGGGTATTACACTAAGTAAAATAAGTCAGACAGAGAAAGACAAACACTGTGTGATCTCACTCACATATGGAATATTAAAAAAACAAAACAAACAAACAAACAAAACAAAAACAAACACATAGATACAAAGAACAGATTGATGGTTACCAGTGGGGAAAGAAGGTGGGCATGGGGGTCAATAGGTATGGGGGTCAATCTATGGTAATGAATGGAAACTAGACTTCAGGTGGTGAGCACACTATAATGCATGCAAAAGTCAAATTATAGTGATGTACACACGAAACATATATAATGTTACAAGCCAATGTTACCTCAACGACAACAATCAAATCAAATCTAATTGTGTAATTCCAGTGGGGGAAAAACACACATGAGAACATGCAGATATATTTTGTTTGACCTGTATGGTGGTTATAAAATTCAGAAGTTTCACTTTAATAACTCCACACTTTTGAACTCTATGGAAAAAGAAATCTGGCCACAGCAAGCTCATGTAACAACTTTACAACAATTTGTTAAACTAAGTAGTTGTTTTTCCTTTAGGATGCAACACATATAGCAGTTCACCCCAGACCACTACCTCATGTCTTATACTTGGCCCATTTCACCCATTTAAACCATCTATTGTGCTTCTGTAAGAATTTGAGTTTCAAAATCATGGTATATTACTTAATCTGATCCAGGGATACCTCTAGGGGAAATGGAATAAAGGAGATCTTTTCTGAGACCCACATTAACTACGAGGGGGAGAAATTCACCCAGGATAAAGAAAATACTAGATTTGATGTGAGAGTGCTTACATCTACCTGTACAAGCTATATGGAGGCTACACACTGAGAGCTCACTCTAATATCTCCACCCCATTCTTTCCCCTCTATTCTTAAGCAAAGTGAATGTGTTCAGAAGTGAATACTAATCCGAAATAAATCTGCTGGGGGCCCATGTATAACATTGTAATCAATAAGTTCATTAAAAAGTGAGGGGAAAAATAAGCAAAAGAAAGATGAAGTAAATATATTAAAACAATATAAATACAAGGAGTCCTCATATATTAATTCTCCAAAGTTTTGCAGAGATTATAGGTACCATGAACAAAAAGAATTCTTAGAACAGATAGTTCAAAGAAGTGATTTTAGAGCAACAGAAGAAATGGTAAAACAAGGTAGCAGAGCTCAAGAAAAATGTGGAAGGGAAAAATAAATAAACCATTATAGAGATAAAAACTAAATAAAACAACAAAAATTTAATTAACATGACAAAGTGGAATCATGAAAAAGACAAATATGCTTGAAGAAATCACACAAAATGATATAGAAAAGAACAATGATATAAAAATGATTAGAGAGAAGAGGACAGCTATGGGCAAAGGAGAGTCAACATTCATAAAATTATTTCCTTAGGGAAAAAGGAGAACAAATGATCAGAAAACACAGAGAAATCATTCCAGGAAAAAAATATTAGTGAATCTACACATTGAAATGCCATTATACATTGTTGGAAATACTGATAGAGAATGATAAGCACTAGTACATATCCTAGTGAAGTTCCATTATTTCAGTGATAATTAATCATATGTGCATCCCCATAGAAAAAGCACATCACACACAAAAGGGGAAAGTCACGTTGGTCTCAGATTTTTTTCATAGTGACATGTATTTCCAGAGACAATGGAAGTAAGTCATGAGGAAAAGAAAGTGTGAGCCAAGGATTTTACAATCTGATAAGTGTTAAAATATATAGGTCAATACAGTCTCAAACATGCAAGATCTTAGAAAATACAGCATTCATTAATTACGTTATTTGTAAACATAATCCAGTGGTCCTGACCCCCATATAGTAATATTTTCTTTGCTGACTGCAATTTTTCCGAAACAAAAATAGATAAGCGCTGAGTGAAGGCCTAAGTGCTACATTAGGCTCACTTGTCCTCAGTAACTGACTACTTGAACTGAGAACACCATGGCATTTTTAAGTGTAACAGGCACATGAAAAGATGGACAAGTCTCTGGCTTTAGTTTGAGTCAGTTGGTAAGTCTATTGGAAGTAAATAGGAGTACAGTTTCATCTTCGTAACTGCAAAGACACTGGAGTCTCTCTACAGTGTTTCATATAGAGTTCACACCATGGAGTTACCTTTTAGGATTTTAAAAATCAGTATATTTAGTGTTTAAGAGCACAGCCTTTGGGATCTGTAAAGGTGGTATATAGCTCTGTGATGACCTCTCTAAGCCTCAATTAGTCTTAGAATGGAGGTAATAATATTGCGGTCAAATATTAATCAAGTAAGTGTACAGAAAGCACTTATCAGAGGACCTGGAACATAGTAGATTCTCTGTAGTCAGTTGCCCTTTTGCATGTTATAACTTACATTGAGTCTGTAAATTGGATTTGTTTTTACTGTCAAAAGTACCAAAACTTATTTATATAAAAGGCAAGATAATGATTGTATTTTAAAACTCAGTCCTTCTGATCAATAAATATTTGGTGGACACCTAGTCTCTGTTAGACCAGTTAGATGGTAATGGTACAAAGATGAGTAACATGTGATCTCTAGTTTTAAAAAGATTGTGGTCTTAAAGGAGAGATAACCACATACCCAGAATATTCTAATATTATATTCTAATATAATATGGAGATTATTAAAAGAGACAGACATAGAGTTTCTCATTCGTGTTTCTCAGAGCGTCTTCTGTAGAACATCTTATCAAAAGTATCAAAACTTGCTTAAGAATCATCTGAGGACTTTGCAAATATTTACTTTCATTTTTTACCACTGATGCAGAGGGAGTTTCCGTGTTTAACAGGTGATTCTTGCTCCTGAAGCTTGGTATCCACTGGTTTGTAGGACCACAGAGGAAATATTCTTAGCTTAACCCAGAGGTTCAGGTATGACATCTCAGCTGAGTCTTAAGAGTGAACAGAAGATAGCTCGGTGAAAAGAGGCAGTGAGAGCTTTCAGAGCTCAGGGCTCAGGGCTCAGGGCGCAGAGCAAGACAGATGTGGCTGCAGACAGAAATGGTGTGGTGTGGTTGCCCAGTGGGGTATTGAGGATCACTAGAGCTCCCAGTATCATGGGGCATTGGAAGAGGGCAGGAGAGATTGGTCATCAAATATAATGGAAGTGTAGATTCTTGGCAAATTGCCTCTGTATGGTTTTTACCTTCTCCTCATGACTTTTCCTTGTCTCACATATTGAACCATCTACAAATCATGCCTATATCAGAGCTTCTCCTGAATTACTAAGGAATAGTAGAATAACGGAGTTGAAGAGACACAAGGGATTTTGAAATATCCTAAAATTTCCCTTTTGCTTCTAGATAGATTAGATTTGAAAACAAAAGAGGGTATTATTCGATGCTCATTCTTTATCTCTCAGTTCATAATAACCCAGCAGGTCTTTCAAAGCATAGTAGCAGGTGCTAGCAGACCAAGAATTCCACTGGTGATAATATCAGGTGAGTTAGCATTCTGTAGGTTCTTACAGCTTGGCCCATGAGGTGTGGCAGCCTGTACCTTTTCACTCTTACTGAGATTTCTCATAAGCCGGG
Organism: Delphinus delphis; assembly: GCF_949987515.2. Taxonomy (NCBI): domain Eukaryota; kingdom Metazoa; phylum Chordata; class Mammalia; order Artiodactyla; family Delphinidae; genus Delphinus; species Delphinus delphis. The sequence continues at coordinate 48,063,903 of NC_082687.1, forward strand.
ATGCCTCAAAGATAGAATATGTCACACCTTTGCTTGTTGGGATTGCCTCACTGTCCTACGATCCACTTTCTGTAGCCTATAGAATTCTCCTTTTAGTGAACGACCTTGGTTCCTTCATAGAACTGAAATCTATGAGCAGGGGCACTGTTAGAAGTTGTGGTTTCATCAAGGGGAATGAGACACAATGCAAAAGAAATGGCCAGACTTAATTGTGTCCTCTTCTAACGATACCACTCCCAGCGGTCTTTGATCCTCAGGGAAGTATGTTTGCCTTGGACCCAGCATTTGGCATTGATCTAAATGATTTCTATCGCAGGATTTATTGAAGAGATTAATAATCTCCCAGCTTGGTGAGAAATGCTGTGCTTTATATATAAGGTCAACAATCATTAAATTCCACTGGACATTCCTGAATAGGAAGAACAGCAGTGACAGATCTTTATCTTTGCTTATCTACCCAACGTAAACTGGACTCTCATGCTTGGAATGTCAGTACCCAGTGCTGAAACATTAATTAACTCTTTGCTAACATCATTCAAATTCTCTGGGGACATCTTATCATTCGTTTCTGTTAAAAATGTTTTAAAAACAACATCAATAGAAATCAAAAAGATATAAAGCTTACCCTTAATGACACCCCCCAATTATACTACTTTTATTTCTTGTAATATTATGTTGTAATTGAATGATGCCAGCAGATGCAAGATTCATGAGTTTTGCTCAGTTTTTAATCATATGAAACTTTTGATTAACAATCAATTTATTATTTCCACACCCCTGAACACAAATTATTTCTCTAAGGCTTTTTATATTAATCAGAGCTCATGTTGTAACTAACAGAAATCGAGTCCAAAACATCTTAAACTTTAAAAAAGGAGTTTTGGGCTTCCCTGGTGGTGCAGTGGTTGAGAGTCCGCCTGCCGATGCAGGGGACACGGGTTCGTGCCCCGGTCCGGGAAGATCCCACATGCCGCGGAGCAGCTGGGCCCGTGAGCCATGGCCGCTGAGCCTGCACGTCCGGAGCCTGTGGTCCGCAACGGGAGAGGCCACAACAGTGAGAGACCCACGTACCGCAAAAACAAAACAAAACAAACAAAAAAACAGGGAACCAGGATTGCCCATGGTGAATAATGAAAGATGATGGGGATCTGAATCTGAGAGATAAAATGGAGGTATAGAGAAGAGAAAAATGTTAAATATCTTGACAAGTTGAATATTCAGGGTTTAGTTGTAGATTAGAAGTTAGAAGTGAAGGAATAGAAGCAATCAAGGGAGAGAGAACAGGTATAAAACTACTTCTGGGCTTCCAACTTGATGAACTGCAGTCCATTCAGAGATAGGGAAAATAGAATGAGGAGCAGATTTTTGCTGGAGTTGAAGGGTGTTAAGGGACAGATATCCCAATATGGAGCATATCATCCTGCAATAAACTCAAGTGAAGACCAGCAAGCATCACCTGTCATCGGCTCAAACGCTCATGCAGAAGAGGGAACATGGGTGCTCTTCCTCTCAGGATGCTGCACGGGGACGTGCTTGGGCTGGGGTGCGGTTGAATATTCTGTAGGACTGGGATCCCATGGAGGGACCCTACTCTCATGAGGCTCTTCTTTTTACTTGTACAAAACTGAGAGCAACTTCATGGGAGAAATGAACATTTGGGGACAGAGGTCAGGTAGTCAGAGCTTACCACGCAGATCTGTGGAAGTGTATATCCAAGGAAGATTTTTGAAGTTTTATCTCATTGATAAAACCTGAAGTGTTTGGACTTTTAATTGATAGGAAAGGTGACTTTCTTTTAAGTCACAGGAGTAAAATACACCTGAGTGTTTGAGATGTGAGCCCCATCTCCTACTGCATAGAGCATTTCATACAATTTTTCATTACCATAAAATGAGGCAAGGTCCCTTCCTGACCAAGAGAGGTGCATAATTATATACTGGCAGAGGCTAATATAACAGGAAAGGTACTGGAAAAGCAATACACCTCAATTCAGTGACAGATTTACTGAGCCACATAACTTACCTGTGTTTTCATTTCTCCTTGTGGATGATTAACTAGGGTGCCATGTTTAAAGTGTCACAATCATGTTTAACCACATTTGAAACATGACTGGTTACTACCCTCATCTCTTTTAGGAGGCAAATTAATTCTCTTTTCTCAAGCCCAGCTCCTGATACCAGCAGATATTGTGTGTAAAATGGGATACCAAGGAGACAGTATTTTCTTATTATGAAGCTAATAAAATGCAGTTTAGTATAAGCCCCATAATCACAGAGATTCCATGAAAAGTTCTTTTGCTTTTATTTTTGGAGAGTGGAATTTCCTTGTGTAAAGCTTACGGGGTTATTCCGAAAACTGATGGTGATTCATTCCTGTGTGTCAAACATTGTGCAACAGATAGCGTAGGAAATGAGACTGACGTTCAATGTGAACATATGGAGATATGAAGATAAAGGCATATATAACTTGACATTGGATTTTTTTAAAGAACGTTTGAATCACTTCACTTATAAAATTCTCTTCTCCTCTTTTTTAGTTGATATCCTTACTGCTCTAGAAAGTGGCAATGATATAGAGAGTATCACTGGTGAACCTCTAACCCCCAATGTCAACTCCTGAGATATGAGCAAAAGTCAAAAGACAAAGGAAGATAAGGAAGTACTGCTATAATGATTAACTCCCAAGCTTTTACTCAGAGTATAAATGGAGAAAAGAAAGCTCAATCTAGTTCTACTGAACACTATATGGCATTAAACAAAGGGGAACAAAGAGGTAAGTGGATAGTGTGGGTAACTACTGAAACGTGTTTGTCATTTCTCCCTGTCCATAACTCAGCTCTAAGGTGTCTTGGAAGTGTTCAGTCTCCAGATGATTGTTAATGAAGATGAGATACAGCTTAAAAGTAATGTCCCCCATTAAGAGGAATTATTTTAAGGGTGACATTTTTTTCCAACCCTTCCTTTCAAGTGGCCTTTTTTCCACATACGATTAGTAAGAGGCCACCCCACTGCCTTGGTGGCTGGTCTACAAGGATCCAACTGTTTTGTTTTCTTCCAGGCAATGTGTATTTTAGAACAAATTATAAAGTAGGAAATTTGTGAAGGTTTTGGAAATTCCAGAAGTCCAGTAAAGGAGACATTCCTAAGCCTTCCAAATCATAAATTATGTACATATTAAAACTACATAAATAAAATAACTTTATTTGGGTATTTGGATTGCATGCTCTTGAAAAGTCTCAATTTTGTTAATCTTCTAAGTTGTATGAAAGGCTATTTTAAAAAGGTTTTTTAAAAAATTTTTCATAGTGCTGTGATTCTCCAGCTGACAGATAGAATCAAAGCATAATTACCTTAATGTATTTTCTAGTCACTATTGAATCTCTGTCTAATTTCCACAATTATTGGCCTTAAATTCCAATACCAGTTCATACAGCCTTAGGGAATTTAAGCTAATCTTAATGTTCATCCAAGCAAGACAGAATTATGCAGATATTCTACTGGAAAAAAGAGTCCATAATACATTATAAAACTAAACTATGAGTTCTAATTGTCATGATTTGGGGTTTAATGGGCAACACTGCTGCCCTCTATTAGCAGATACTTAAAAACTTCATAGAAAATAAAAAGTGCATGGGTGTTCACATGAAAAATATCAAATATGTGAGCTGAAATTGCAGTGAAGGTGATTAACAACAAATTCAAGATTAGAGAGCTCACACAAAAACCATCATTGCAAGATCATATTTATCTTATAAAGATTTCCCATGTAGAGAAAGAAACCAATTAAGCATGCATAACAGGTTAAATTGTGTCTCCCCACAACTTCCTATGTTGAAGTCCTAACCCCTAGTACCTCAGAATGTGATTTGATTTAGCAATAGGGTCATTCCAGATGTAATCAAAGTTAGGATGAGGTCATACCACAGTAGTGTGTGTCCCTAATCCAATATGACTTATAAAAAAGAAAAGTTTAGAGGCAGACACACGCACAGGTAGAACACCATGTGAAGGTGAAAGCAGAGATTGGGGTCATAAAGCAGAAACTAAGGACTGTCAAAAATTTCCAGTGAACCACCAGAAGCATGGAACAGATTACATCCCTCATAGTCCTCAGAGGAACCACCCCTACCAACATTTTGATTTTGGATTTCTAGCCTTTAGAACTGTGAGGCAATACATTTCTGTTGTTTAAATAGAACTTTCACAGCTTGTAGTGCTTTGTTGTGGCAGCCCCAACAAATACAGCATGCTTTTGAAATTAAAGACTCACACCTACATTTTCTGAAAACAGTGAGAGAGTTTTCCTGGTCTTCTCTGTGTCAATTTGTCTATCCCTTTAAATCAGGAGTCTCTAAGTGTGCCAGGAAGAGTCATGTAGCTCCTCTGAAAGATGTCATAAAATCCAGCTCTCTTCAGGAATATGAGTTTCTAGTGAACTAGAAAATGCAGTTAGAGAAAGTGTGATGTCAATATTTCCAGTGTCCTGGAACTAGTGGCTTCTGGCCATAATGCTGAATTTGAGCTTGGGTGATTTTTATACCACAACCCTTCTCTGTGGCCTACAGGCATTTGAATTCAAAATCTGAACATGACAAGAATTCTATCAGTATGGGACATGGAGAGGAGATTATATAATGAGAAATAAATATTAGGCTGGCCTAAAGTATCTTTTCACTAACATTGAATTCCAGAAAGCAACAAGGAAACATTGCATCATTTTGATGGAAAAGTATGTGATCCTCACATTTCATATATAGTGAATTGTTCATACAACTAGAATATGAAGGTATAATGCCAATGAATAAAAAAATCTCCAAAAAATTGGTAATGCTTGTGGTAGATTGTATTTTCCAATGACACATGCAACAATATTGCCTCTTGAATATAGGTGGGATTTTGACTTGCTCGTAACTATTAAGTGCAATGAAAGTGATGCTGTGTGAATCCTGAGGCTAAATCATGAAAGATGATACAGCTTCTGCCTTGTTAATTGGGACTTTGGCCTTGGAACTCTTTGATAACGTATAAGAAGTTTGACTCACTTGAGCCGTCCTTGCTGTGAGGAAGCCCAGGCCACATGGAGAGGCCACACAGGCGTTCCAGCTCAGAATGTCATTTGAGAGTTCTAGACTGAGCTGACATTTGAATTGCCAGACGCGACTTCAGATGATTTCAGTCCTCAGCCTTTGAGTTTGCCTAGCTGAGGTTTTCAGAAATGTGGAACAGGAAGAAGTCATCTGAACTGTGTCATTTAAAATTCCGAACCATAGAACTGGTGATAAAATAAAATGGTTCTTTTATGACATTAAGTTTCACAGTGTCTTGTTATGTCACAATAGTAACTGGAAAAGTAGCTTGGTGAACATTGCTTCTTGTGCAGAAGTCCCATATGTGTGCTTTGAAATGTTTTTTTCTCTTTAATCTACGGTCTTGCTGGCAAGCAATGTATTATTTAGGAGCTATTTATTAACCTTGGAGGAAAAAAGAAAACATTTCTGATTTGTTCTTCCTTCTTTTAAGAGGGGTTTCAACAGTTCACTACTCTTGAGGGTCTCTCTCAAAGCCTCAACTTTTAAGACCTAAATCTTCATAGATACAATCATGTCCTTCTCTTAAGCAAAAAATGTACACTTTTATATACATTTATGTGTTACTTATTTACTATTTTGGCATAAAAACTTTCTTTTTATTTTCTCAAAAATATAACTTAAATTAGACTACTGAAAGAAAACTGTTATTAATATTTTAAGATATCTTATGTAATTTTCTCAAGTTTTCTTAATACATAAGTAGTTTAGGATTTTAGGTCTCTTGGTTTAACAAAGTGGCTTTGCTACTATTAATGTCTAGGAATGTTAGGTCATTTTTACTAAAAATGTGTTTGGTTGGAACTTAGAACATGAAATATGGTGTTCACCATTGGTTTTCAAGTTTTTCTCTTATTATTTTAGATATAGGGCGCTGGTATTATATAGATTTCTTCCTTAGTGCTTGAGGCACATGAGAGAATATCCAACATTTGGAGGCATTAAGGAGAAATTAGAGGAAGATGTTTGTTTTTAAGCCTTGAATTTTCTTTGTGTATACAAATATAGTCATTAAATAAAGTTCTCTTTCTTTATTGTAACCAATTTCCTGTCTATAGTGGCATACCTCTTTTACCTTAGAAGTTGTATTCACTGCCCAGACTTACATTCTAGGAAGTCCAGGACAGTCAATGGTAACTATTAGTTAACTATTAGGTAACTATTTTATTGCTATTTACAGATGATCTCAGACGTTTACTTCAGTCTCTTTACAGAGTACAGGATACTAGTACAATTACATTGTGTTTACGTCATTGGGAGTTCTTGAGAAAAGGCTTTATCTGTCTCGTGTTAACAGATGATTTTCCCCAATAGGAAGGATACTTAGATCAGAAAGAAATCTCAATTTCCAGGGGGCCAATGCCTGAACCTGATTAAAATCGCCTGTGACGATGTTGGGCTTATCAGGGATCTGAGGAGTAGTAGAGCTGGTCCCATTAAGTAGATGAGCCAGCAGGAAGTGTTTTCACAGTGGTGGGTTGTTTTCTTTGTGCTTTAAGGCCATTCTTACCTTGTGTGTAGGGCAGATCTGCTGAAAGTTAAGTAGATTTTAACCACCAGGTTGTAGATTATGGCACATTACTTTTGGGTCAATTGGCAAGATCTCTCACATTTGTGAGCTCACACTATTATTTGCAATAATCTAGTTTCCTATCATCTAAGGTTTTGTGATTCATGGTGTGGTTTATGGAATAGTAACTTCAGTGTTACATGAGAGCTTGTTAGAAATGCAGAATTCCAGGCCCATCTCAGACCTACTGAATCAAAGATTTCCTTTGAACAAGGTCCCCAAGTGATCCCCCATGCACATTAAAGTTTGAGGTACACTGCTCTGAGACAGGGAGTCCTTGCAACTGAATGGGCACAGCACTATAACACTGAGAGTCCATGTGTCCACTCCTATGTATGTGTGGAGAATCAATTGGGGATTTTTCTGTCTTAATTAGTATTTAACGATATGACACTGATGGGTGCTTATTCTGTAAAATCATTGGGATGGTAGTCCCACACTTCTAAATATTTAACAACAGTGCCCTTCATTTTCATTCATTTTTTTAAAAAAGGCATAGTACTTGAAGAGGTGTATGCAAACCAGGAAATGGTTATATACTATTGGGCAGTGTATAAAATTTCAATCTTCTGAATGTGTTCATGTGTGTATGTATTTGTATAAAGAAATGTGGATGAACTTGCTTCAGCATGATGGCTCTGATCCCCTCAGCATGGTTGGTGAATTAGAGTGACTTTCAGTTCCTTCCAACTTAATTTTCCAGATTTTACAAATTTTCTACCCCAAGTCCTTTCAATCCTTTTATTTAGTCAACAAATATTGTGTTGGCCAAAAAATCCATAACATCTTATGGAAAAATCCAAACGAAATTTTGGCCAACCCAATATTTATGTACCAGGTTATGTCTGGTTAGAAGACAGAGGCTAGAGAAAAGGAGACTCTCTAGGGATCATGATGTAGCAAAGGAAGGGAAAAGGTCAAGTGGGAAGTTTCCAGGTCAAGCCCAGTGGAGGGCTTCCTTCCATGGATTCATCTCATTCTTGTGTCTCCTTGTTACTGTGCACAAGCTTCAGCTTTGCTTGAGCTTTCTTTTCTCTGGATGTTATGCACACACTTGTCACTGAATCCAATTTTTGTCCTTGAACACAAACACAAATTAATCAATATATTGAGTTGGCCAAAAGTTTTCTTCATTTTTTTCTGTAAGATGGCTCCAGTAGCACTTAGTTGTCTTTAACTTCATTCGAAACAACCTTGTTAGATTGTATTGTGAGAGCTGTCATATCAGCATCTATTTAAAAAAAGACATCAAAATTGGTGAATTTTTGTGTTGAAGATGGAAGAAATAGCAATATTTTCAGCATATTATACTTTATTAACTCTCAAGAAAGGTAAAAACACAAGTGAAATGCAAAAGAAGATTTGTGCAGTGTATGGAGAAGGTGCTGTGACTGATTGTGGTTTGTGAAGTTTTGTGCTGGAGATTTCTCTCTGGATGGTGCTCCATGGTCGTTGGGTGGACCAGCCTGAGAGCAATCAAATCGAGACATTTCTTGAGAACACTAAATGTTATACCACGTGGGAGATAACTGACATACTCAAAATGTCCAAATCAAGCATTGAAAATCATTTGCACCAGCTTGGTTATGTTCATCGTTTTGATATTTGGGTTCCGCATAAGTTAAGTGGAAAAAAACCTTCTTGACCGTATTTCCACAGGTGATTCTCTGCTTAAACATAACAAGAACATTCTGTTTTTTTAAAAAAATTGTGACAGGTGATGAAAAGTGGATTCTGTGCAATAATGTGGAATGGAAGAAATCATGGGGCAAGCAAAATGAACCACCACCAACCACACCAAAGGCCAATCTTCATCCAAAGAAGGTGATGTGTATATGGTGGGATTGGAAGGGAGTCCTCTATTATGAGCTCCTTCCAGAAAACCAAACAATTAATTCCAACAAGGACTGCTCCCAATTAGACCAACTGAAAGCAGCACTCGACGAAAAGCGTCCAGAATTAGTCAACAGAAAGCGGGTAATCTTCCATCAGGATAATGCAAGACCTCATGTTTCATTGATTACCAGGCAAAAACTGTTACAGCTTGGCTGGGAAGTTCTGATTCATCCACCATAGTCACCAGACATTGCACCTTTGGATTTCCATTTATGTTGGTCTTTACAAAATTCTTGTAATGGAAAAAATTTCAATTCCCTGAAAGAGCTCCACAACCCTCCTCCTTTACCCTGTCTTTAAAAATCGTTCCCTGAAAGCAATCAGGAAGTTTGGGTCTTTGAAGCACTAGTTGCCTTGACTCCTTGCTTGGTGTCTTGTAATATATGCAGCACTTTCCTTTACCACATCCTGACATCAGAAGATTGGCTTTATTGCCCTCAAGAAAGTGGACCCCAGTTTGGTTTGGCACCATGAGCAACCAAAAGAGAATGATTATACTTGGACATTAGTTCTCTGGGATCCGCAAATTTGTGTTCTTCACTGTCATGAGGGGATAGTTACTCAGCAAACTTCTGCTTAAGGTCCCTACTTTTTAAAAATAAAGTTTCCTCCTTGAGCACCTTCACCTCCTACCACTTTTGGTCACCTCCACCCCTTTGTAGTGTGTGGCTTGATCTGGGGGAAGATGTTAGCTTGTGCAGAGAGATTACAGGGACTTCCTGCTCTGTCTCCTCCCTTCCTCCTGCCCTTGTCTTCCTTCTCTTTCTTTCCCCTGTTCTTCTTTTGTCGTTGTTTTTCTTCTTCTTCTTAATAGGGATGGCAATTGAAATCTTGGTTATGCTTTAACACCCATGATCTTTCCTATTTTTCAGTACCTTTTTTCCTGACAATATTACTGCTAAGAACTCAGAAATACAAGAATTTCCATTTTAAATTTTTCTTTAAATAGATTTAAATCTATCTTTAAGCCTGTATCTTACTTTTCTGGTAGAAATTAAATTTCACCCATTATTAAGGTGCCTTCTCTTCCCATGGGCATGTACCACAGTATTGGGATGTCTCTGTGGGTATTACTCGTTATTTCACACTTGGTGAGACCACCTTTGTTCCAGTGTGAACGGCTCCTAGCATCAGAAGTCACTGAAGCATGGACATCTGGGGACTGAGTTTCCATCAGCCTGGGGGCACCCTGGGGGCATCTCTTTGAAATCTTGAGGTCTTGTTGCCTCCCCTAGATACTGCCTCTGATAGTAATTAATGCTTCCATCTTCCACTACATAGAGACATCTTTATAATTGTGAGTAATCTCTTCCTTTTCTTCTTTTCATACTCAGCTATGATCATTCTTCCCTACAGTTGCCCTCCAAGGTTCTCATCCTTTTTACCTCCCTTTCTCAGTGGGAAGCATTATCTCTTCAATGAGCTTAATCATTTAGAAGGAAAGAAAGAGCTCTCCTCTTCAAGCATCAACTATTTTCTGCCCTGCAAAAATCTCGAGGCAAGGAAATATAATGGCCAGGCCACATACTTGAGATGGGTAAAGGAAAAAAAAAACATGAGTTAATTATATTCTAATACACTATCCTGAAACACAAATGATAGAAATGATTCCTGAAGATAGCCACAGTGCATTTTTGAATAACTCACCTCTGGGTTGAAAAGGCATTTGTAAAATTCTTTAGCCTCCTTTAGACAACTAACTTTTAGAGTTAAACTTTCCTATGTTAAACTTCTCAACTCTATCATTTTATAATTCTGAAATCTTGGATCTCTGAGGTGAGCACTGTGATGTGTCTCCCAGACTCCCCCTCAGTGAAGGATCTGTTACCTCAACTTGGGAGTGCTTTTTGCAGACAACCTTCAGCCGTCAGCCTCTTCAGGGCTTGCCTCCACTGCAAAGAGCCTCCTCATCCAAGGTCATGCCTTTCCCTGGGGTGGTCCACAGTCAGTGACTGATTGATGCTGAGATGAAAAGGCTTGGCCATACTAGCCCAACTTTGGATGACTCTGAAAGGCATTCTAGCTCCGGAGTTCTCCCTGGTTGGTTGAGGCTGCCATTGAAGCTGCATCACAGCTCCACTTCTTCCTCTCCCTCTGCCCACTACTTCACCCTCATCTCTCTTTCACTAGTGTAGATTGCAAGGGTGCTCCTTAATAAACATCCTGCCTGCAAAACTCCATCTCCAGTCTGCTTGTCAACCTGCAACACTTTTTAAACTCAACTCCTTCACCTGTATCACAGAGCTATTGTAAAGATTACATGAAATAGTATATGTCTTACTATAGTGCCTGACATATTATAAGTCCAATAAATGGTGGAAACTACAATTATTGTTCTCCCAAAATCATTTTGCCAACTGATATTCTCAACCACTCCTCTTTCTGTATTTCTAGTCGAATCTAGTCAAATCAGAATACACAAATAGAGAGCATCTTTGTATTTAATAGTGAAAAGAGAGTCTATAAAACCAGACCAAGAGGATAAAAATTCTCTCTTTCCTTGCTATGGTTGCTGGATTTCTCTATTGACCATATGTTGCAACATTTCTGCAAACAATGGCTTGAATTGTATTCTTCTGAACTAAAGTAGGGAGTTCTAACTGTGACACAACACTTGCCAAAATGTTTTCATTTTGGTGCCAAGACATCTTTAGAAAAAATAACTGTGTATACCTTAATTTTGTCAAAATGGAGGTATCTATAGATATTTACAAAGAAGTGGGTAACTGAGAGTAGAAATTCCAATATCTGAATATGTTTTTTGTTTAACCACCCTCTTTGAAAGTTCCTCTGCCCACTGTAATGCCCTGAATTTGACTGTTTCAGATTAGCTCCCTTCCTTCTCCATGACAGGATGAGAATATAGATATAGCTTATTGTTCTCCAATTTAGTGTGCCTGAAAATTCACTTAGGAACATATTGAAAATGTCAGGATAATGGTGCTGCTCTCATAGGTTCTGATTCAGTGTGTTTGAGTTGTCAGGAATGTGCACTTTTTAGCAAGTTCCCAGGTAGTTTTGATGCTCGCTGTGAGAAACAATTGCATAGCAAATGGCTCGATTAATTTCCATTCAATCCAGAGAATAAAGAAGAGGGAATAAGTCTAATTTGCCACACCTAGGATTTCAATTAGCATCCTGTGGAATCCACATGAGACACTCTTGAAAACATTCAAACAATCATCCCTGTTCCAGGCTAAACTTGCCATGACACCCTTATTATTAGGTGAATTTTTAATGTTGTGAAGCATGGCTTGACCTAGGATACAGCACTTACTTGTTCTTTTCTTTCCTTACCTCAATGACCGCTCTTTCTCAGTGTTGGTTGGGTTTTCCCAGCCTCTGTTGGTGGATCCCAGGACTCAAACCTTGGTCTTCTCACTCCCTAGGTCATTCATTCTCATGACTTTAAACAACATCCATTGAATAATAATTCCAATTTTGATTCCCTGAGCTTCAGATTCATATATCTGTCTACTGAGTAGCTCTACTTGAACGCAGAATAGGCATTCCAAATTTAATTTGTCCAAAACTGAGATCTTAATTTTTGTCTCCCCAACAATTTATCCCCTTGACTCATGTATCTCAGCAAACAGTAACTCAATTCATCTATTATCTCAGGACCTTAAAATCATTTTTTACTTGTATTTTTATCTCCCTCAGGGTCCACATCAAATGGATCAACAAACCTGTTGGCTATACTTCCAAAATGTATTTGTTATCCAAGACTGGATTTCCGTAGACTGTACTTTTCACTGCTTTCATTGCTATTACCCCGAACAAAGCCATTACTATTTACTGTATGAATTCCTTTCTGGATCTTCTATTCCTGCCTTCCCTACAATATATTCTCAACAGAGCAGCCAAAGTGATACTATTAAAACATGTCTGGTCATACTAAGACCCTTTAAAATTTTCCAACTCACTTGAGGAGGAGTAAAATCCATGCCCCTACCATGTGTCTTAGTCTGCCTGGGCTGCCATAACAAGATACGAAAGGCTTGGTGACTTAAACAACAAAAATTTATTTTTTCATAGTTCTGAAAGATGGAAGTCTTGGTGGGGAGCAGCATCATCAGTCTCTGGTGAGAATCCTCTTTCTAGTTCTCAAATGGCCACTCATTTCACTGTGTATTCACATAGCAGAGAGAAAGAACAAGCTCTCTGGTATCGCTCCTTATACGGGCACTAATCCATCTAAACCTAATTACCTCCCCAAAGCCTCACCTTCTAATATCATCACGTTGGGGGTTAAAACTTGAACATACAGATTTTGGGGGGACACACACATTCAGTCCATAACACAGCATACAAGACCCTTCACAATCTGGACCTTGACCTTATTTCCTACATCTTTTTTTTTTTTTTTTCACTCATTCAGACCTAACCATCTCTGTATCTTTGCTCTTCCTCGAACCTTCCCAGGCATGGGCCTACCTTGGGGTCCTTGCACTGGTTATTTCCTTTACCTTATATGGCCAAAAGTTTCATTCCCTTACTTTATTCAGGCATTTGCTCAACTGTCCATTCGTCAGAGATGACTCACCTTAGCTAAAGTGCACCAGGAACACACCTCTACTCAATGTTGGGTTTCTTGGCTTGTTGCAGTGGGAGAGGCGGCACACCATGGTGAGCTGTGTGGTGTACCAGGAAGAGTGTGTTGGAAGAAGACTATCACAAGGCTCAAGTTCCTGCTAGGTCATTTAGGGGAGGAGTCAATGAAGCATTGTTTTGCTCTGAGGCTGTCAGAAAATGAGGGCAATTTCATAATTGGGCACCTTAACCATTTTTAGCTAAGAGGAATGTAGTGAGGCTAAAGCTGTAATTGCAAAGGGTCAGCAAGAATTAGCTATTATTCATATTAGTTTGATGACGGGGATGTTTGGTTATTTTTGTAATTTGCACAGTGTTCTTGTTTTTATCTGTGCTCAGACATGATTACTATTTGGTCTTGTTTTGCTCTTGCTCTAATAGAATTACAACAGTGGTCTTATCTGGTTTTAGTTTTCTGTAAAATTGTTTATGTTCAGCAGGAAGACACTGTGGCCATTTCCAGGTTGATAGCAGTCAGGGGCTTTTTTTTTCATACTCAACCTGAAACACGACTTCTCATTGTTTCTCTCCTCTTATACTACTTTATTTTTATTTCTTATTTTTCTTCTTCACACATGTCACTCACCACCATAGTACAGCAAACATATCGTTTATTTGTCCATTATCTGTACTCTTCTACATGTAAATTCCCATGAAAGTCGGTATTTGGATTCACTTGTTTCATCCTCTGTACCTTTTTATCCTCCCAGATATAATAGATGTTCAATATGTATTTGCTGAATGTATTTGCTCAATAACTTTATAATTTTCACAAACACACATTAAAGTCAAATCAATATATAAAACAGCCAAAAGATGAACAAACATCATCTTCATAGTGTATGAAGTTAAATATAATTCAGATGTAAATAAAAGCACAATGAACAGATGGTTACCAAATGACATGTAGTAATGAATGCTGTATTACTATAAATCATGGTGTGACGTTTACAACAATCTTCAAGTATTTGACTATCTTTTACACAAAGTAGAACTAGCTTTGTTTCATCTCTGTAAGAAAAATTGGGATTAGCATAGATATAAAAGTAATTCCCCAATTGGGAGGGCTGCTAAAGATAGACTAGTTAAAAGATATGAATGAATTATTATATAACTTTTAAGAAAAAATAAAAAGTACTAATTTGATAATATACATTCATTTTTTTTCACACCTGTACAATAAAGTTTTCTTTGAATAATTCTCATAAGTAAGTGAAAGGGAAGAAACTTACTTTTATGAATTATACACATACCCTATTTAAGGCCACTGCTCATATTACTTTGCTAATATGCTGCTTATCTTTAAAAAGATATACTGTGGGCATGTGTGAGTACTCAACCACTATGTGTGTATACATTCCTCACTCACCACCCGGTGAGCTGATTACTAGTACAGCAAACAGAACTGAAAACCTCCTGCAAATATTGCCAGCCAGTGAATGCTCAGGGATGCTGTCTGGAGAGTGGCTGGGTCAGCGTGCCCTCAGTTATGAAATTAGTTTTGGTCAGAATTTCTGCAGCCAGAGCTTCCTAAAATATTTCCTCTTTATTTTTATTTTCCTCTTGAGATCTCATTATTATTTCCCTTTAGAGGAAATAGGTCATATTGACCTGTTGTAAAAATTGAAAGCACAAGATGTTAACATTTGAGGAAGTGAAAAAACTAAAGCTTCTATACTTCTAAGTTCTATGTCTCTACGGTCAGAGTTAATGGAAGAACAAATATATCAGATCAGCCAAATCCAATAGTAATAATACATACTAGCCCTCACTTATTGCCACTGTGTATCAGCTAATGTGCTAAATGCTTTATACTCAGTCTCCTTTAATTCTTACAACACTGAGATTTATAATTCCCATTCTAGAGAAAAAAAACCCAGAGGATGAAAGATATCAAATTTCACCTTATAATTAGCAAAGTAGGCATATAAACTGTGGTAGACAGAACAACAACTCCTCAAAGAAGTCCATGTTCTAATCTTCAGAACCTGTGAATATGTTACTTTACATGGCAAAAGGGACTTCACAGATAAGATTAAGTTAAGGTTTTTGAGAGGGGAAGATTATCCTAAATCACAGGGTAATCATAAGGGTCCTTATACAAGGGAGGCAGGAGCATCAGAGTCAGGGAGTAGATGTGACCACAGAAACAGAGGTTGGAATGATGTGCTTTGAAGATGAAGGAAGAAGCCATGAGCCAAAGAATGAACATGGTCTCTAAAAGCTGGAAAAGGCAAGGAACAGATTTTCCTTTAGGGCTCCCAGCAGGAACACAACCCTTCTGACACCTGGATTTTAGCCTTGTAGACCCATTTCAGACTTCTGGCCTCTGGAACTATAAGATAGTAAATTTGTGTTGTTTTATACCATTAAGGTTGTGGTAATTTGTTACAGCAGCAATAGGAAACTAATACATAAACTAAGGTCTGTCTCACCCCTCTGCTATATTGCCATATGATAAGATGTGTATTTTAGCTGACTCGCTAACTGGTTGGTTACCTCTGGCAAATAAGGCTGAAAGACAGCAATAATCCCCCTCTAATTAATGTAGGTCATATCGCTTCTGCATATTTGGAAATTACTTCATGAAACATGATCTTAACATGTATCTTAACATGTATATGTTAAGGAAGTGCATTCTTTCAATGAGTTGCTCCACATGAAGTTATTTGTGTGCTCTGTCCAAAATAGATCATTAATTTATTTAAGAAGGAGTAATAAGCAATTTTAATATTAATTAAATTTAATTTAATAAATTTAATTAATATACAATCAGTCATCTGATTGTACTTATTATATAACTGCTTAATCTGCTAGTTTTAACATGCATGTTGACTTGTCCACTCAAGTTAATCTCTTTGTGTGTATGTTTTGAAAAGTATGAAGGTGAAAACTCAGCTATAGTTAATCCATCATCAAAATAGATTTATAAACCAGGATAATTATAACTCTTTATCAGCAATCTTCCTTTAGCAGGTATCTCATTATGGGATCAACAATTTTCCCCCCAAATGCTAGTTTGTCTGGTAAGGTGATCTGAGGTGAATTGTCCATCTTTAAAGGAGAGAATCACAGTGTGTTAGTTTCTCTTCCACATCAAAAAGTGAAGTTTGACAAAGATGGAAACTTTCTGAAGGAAGATGATAAATGTTCCCATGCTGGGAATGCCTCCTTTCATTTACCAAATATTTACTGAGTATCTACTAAGTGTTGTAGGAGCTAAGATTACACTGCTGGGAAAACTAGACAAAGAGTGGGGTTTACTTTCAAGTGTTCAAGATAAAAAAAATAACAGTAACATAAGGATCAGAAGAAGTTCCATGAAGAAATAATAGTAAAATTGAAAGTGAATATGCTGTGAGACCAATATTTGGTTCTAACACCCAGAACAGAAGAAAAAGTGGAGAAATAATTGTCTCAGGGTTAACGCACTTAATTATGAATGAATAATTTGGGGGAGTTTAGATCTTATTTAGAGCAAAAGGAGAAAGACCATTAACTACAGATCATGCATATTGGCTCATCTGTTTATTTGACACAAGCATTCACTAATATTCTTTTCACCATAAGCCCCTCTGTACCAAAGACTGGATCTCACAGGGACAATGGCAGGAGACAAACACTTCAACATAACACTCTGGATTTGTCTTGTAGCACCAGAGAATGAGTGCTTGTCTTGCTGTACCTTTTAGACTATACCACACAAGTTTCTACTGAACGTTGCCATTGGATGTGGCGTGTCCAAGAAAAATATCATCACCTCAGAAGTTGGCTTTGGTTGTTTGATCATCATTACTCCATCTTTTGGCACCATTGGGGCTAGTTATTATCTTTCAAAGGTAAGCTCATTTGAGGCATTGGAAAATACATTCTCAACTTCCAAGTAGAGTTTTATGTCCCCCTGATCTGAACAGCATTATACTGAATATCTGGAAAAGAAGTGTTGCTTGATTTAAACCTTGCCTCATTGTCTGTAGGTAAAATCTCAGGTTATTTATGTATCTCTAAAAAATATGAGTAACAACCAGAGTTGATTTGTTTTCTATTAATACTCTTTAATAATATAATCTAAGGCATTTTGGAGGGTTGCCTGACATTTCACCATTAAGCAGCTTACTAATAAGGATTTTGTGTATAAGGGTACTGCTAAGTGGTCTGCTTACTGGGAGTTCCCTGGAAATAACTGAAGATCAAATATAAGCCTGGTCTTACATAAAGGCGTTAAGGAAATACTTTTTCTTTTCTTGGTCTTTTATGCTCTTTTAAAATTGGCACTGTCTTCCCTCTTTGGGAGAGACTACAGTTTATTTCCTTTTATCGTAAAGAGGTAGGAATCATCCTAGTACTTCTGCCTGAACTTATGATTCAATAATCTCTTTGAGGGTTTGACCCATTAGCCGTAATGATCTCTCGAGGTCTTCTGGTGGGGTTAGGAGGACAGAGGGGAGGGATCTCTGTTCCTTTTATTGTTGCACTCAGACAGAATTTAAGGCCCATGGCAAAGTCCAAACACAATCTTTTTTTATTATCTTATGGAGGACAACATAGGGCAAGTTTTCCCTTTGTCTTTTTATGTTAAAATTTCATTCATGCGTGCATACATTCACTTATTCAATAAATACTCTTCTAAGCACTAGGGATATAGCAGTGGATAAAATTAGACAAATCTTTGACCTCATGGAGATTACATCCCGATGAAAATGTTCTTTTCACAGGGAATTTGCTGATTTTACATATTCATCTATTCTTCTTCCTTACTGCAGATATGTGACATGTCATTTGGAAGAGCCCAAAGACCTTGTATAATTTTACTTAATCCCATCTTGTTTTCTGGGAGAGGGGAAAAATTATTACATGGGATTGTCAGAGAGATTTTAGGCCCCAAATAGAGGATATGCCCAAGGATTTTTCTACAACAGAGACTTTCCTATTTACTTCCTGTATTTACTCAGAATTCTGATTGCAGGAGACAGAAATCAAAACCAAATTAGCCAAGTATAATGGGGAATTCAGTGCCTGGAAGAATTGGGAAGGGAATGCTAGGAGTAGAACATTGGGGGACACAGAAGCTGCAAATAATGCTGAACTCTCTCTCTCTGTTTCTCTCTGTCTCTGTCTCTCTCTCTGGCCTCCAGACTCTGATTCTTTCTGTACCTTAGTCTCATTCTATCCTTATTCAGACAGGCTTTCTCCAGGTGTCTCTCATGGATTTGTTGTGATGTCTTACACAGGGAGGCATGCTTTACCTCTTGAGAGGGGGGCAACCTTCAAATGAAGGAAATCTCTATACTCTGAAGAAAAGAAATCATGGCCTCAGAGAGCTGTAGGATTATATCATTTCTGCTCAGTGATCCTAAATTGTGCATAAAATACATGTGTACCAAAGTGCCTATCCCTAGGACAGATCATGTGATCATGCCCACATGAAGTTGGGAAGGCAGGCACCGTTCCCAGAGCAAAGGATACTGTTCCCTAATGGGAATGGGATACTGGGAAGAAGTTGCCAACTTCCTCCTGCAGTCTCTCTGCTCAGTTGAGCTCATGGGCAAGGATCATCTCTGTCCTCAAGTGTATGGGAAAATGTTGGTCCTTTTTCACCTTGGTGCTTTTCAAAATACAAGTCTATGAAGATGGATTTCCACTCTTTCCTCAATACCTGGGACAGTGCATGGCACATGGTAGCTAACAAAAGTTGGCTGACTGAATGAGCAGGAAACTACTAGAGGATATTGTCCATAAAAGATAAAGTAAAGCAAGAGAGAAGGAGACACAAAATCTGAGAAACAGGGGATCCAGTATAGGATGGAGAGGATAGAAATTCCCAATATGACAGTAAAGCAGCAGACCTTGAGTTAACCAACTTACACTGGTGCAGATCAGAAGGCTTGGAGAGAGACTATAAGAAGAAGATGGAATTTGTAGACTACAATGTACTTAATGTTCGAATACATAGAAAGAAGATTTGCATAGTCAGAGAAGAGTTTGGATAAAAATAGTGATAAATACACAGAAAAAGTGACCAAGGAAGTTAGCAAGGTATACCCTGGGGATTTCAAAGAACTTGAAAACAAAAAGACATGAAAGCAAGAAAAGGTGCTCAAGGCATATGAAATGGCTCCATGTCAATAACATCTGCATCATCATAACAAGGTAAATAATGAATAGTGATTCATGCAAACTTTTAAATAACCACACTAGGAGGACAGAGGCACAGCTCTATGCATGTATATGGTGGGACTGTGTGTAGTGTATGAGAAAGCACTAAGTTGTTAACATCCACAATAGATGGATGAAACCAATATTCAGGGCTTAATACTGAAAAATCAAGAAGTATGAAAGTAAGCACATTTTCTTATGGTATGGAAATAAATACAAAAATAATCAGTTAAACAAGATGAAACAGATTGTCTCTTTGGCATAAGAAACATGGTTGGGGGAACAGGAAGCAAGCCTTATGTAACTGTGTGACTCTCTAACTATGTGCATTAACTTTAATAAAAACTACATTAAAAATACCTATAATAACTTTTTCCATGTGTTGGCAGCGTTTGATACCAAAATATTAACTGATAATTTTCTATTCCTCTTCTTGTCCTCCCTCCTTTCTCCCACACAGAACAAAAATGTTTTCTACTTTGTAAGGTAAGAGTCCTAGAAACCTCTCAAGCCTTTCTTCTCCAAATGAATGACTATTCATGAGTTTCAGGTAGTAGGACAGCTAGTGAGGAGACAGTTTGAGGCAACTCTCAGTGCTCCTCCAAATATTCCTCATGGCTTAGCACCTGCCTGAGCTACTTCTAGTAAGGTAGACTTCCCCAGAGAGCTGTAGAAGGGTGGGCAATTTTGAGATTGATTCTGCTCTGGTCACTCTATTCCAAAAGCCTTGTGTAGCCCAGAGGTCTTGAGATGTTAAAGTGGCCATTTCTAGTCTAAGTGTCTTGTTATTCATCTCCAGTCAGGCTTGATAAGCTCCCTATAGTGAGGAAATGTTGCCTGCACTCTTTCTTAATAAAGGTGCTTAGAACAACTGGTCACCCAACTTCTTGTCTGTGGAGAAAGCATAAGATAGAAAATCCATCTGAGAAATGGCAGATGTACATGGAACAGTCTTTGTTGTTTCTGAGAGCACAGAGTTTCCCTGCTTATGTATCGTAGTGTATTATTTTACTATTGCTGCTGGGACAAATCACCATGATCACAAATCACCGTAAACTTAGTGTCTAAAATAATACAAAATTTTTATCAGTATGTTAACAGTTCTGGAGGTCATATATCTGACATGGGTCTCACTGGGCTAAATCAATTTACCAAGAAGGCATATTCATTTCTAGAGGCTCTAGGCATTTACTTGCTCATTCAGGTTGTCATCAGAATTTAGTTACTTGTGATGGTGGGGCTGAGATTTCCATTTGCTTGTTAGCTGTTGAAGGCCATTCCTAGATTCTAGAAGATTCTCACATTCCTTGGCTCATGGCAATGTTCCTCCACCTTCAAATCCAGCAATGGCACGTCGAGCACCTCTCATGTAACGTCTCTCCCTGACTCTCCCTCTGTCCTCTGACCTTGCTTTCTTTATCATCTCTCTCTCTGACACCAGCCAGGAAAGATTCTCTACTTTTTAAGGACTCCTAAGGCCTTTAAGGCCAGATAACTCAGGAAAATCTTTCCATCTCAAGGTTCTACATGTTAATCACATCTGCAAGGTCCCTCTTGCCATGTAAAATAGTATATTCACAGGTTCTATGTATGAGGAGAACATGTTTGGGGGCAATTATTCTCCCTACCATACTCAGCTTCAGGGCAGAATTCAGAAGATGAGAAGAATGAAGGAGGAGAAGAAATACAGCTGCTGCTGCAGCTGTATGTGTGGATCTGTGTCTGTGTGTAATGCATGCAGCTGTGTGTTTATGCCTGTGTATTGTGTGTTTTAACACATGAAGTGGTGTGTGTACAAACATGCCTATGTATAGGTTGTCATTATGAATAGATAACTACCTTTTTAAACTTGCAGTCATATGAACAAAAACTTTAATAACAAAAGATTATAAACATTATGTTGATGGTGCAAAGGATAGCCTCCTTTCCCTCATTCTTTCTTCTTCAAATTCACTGGACTCCAATTCACAGTGCGGGCATAGAGATATTAATTACAAGCCATTCTTGCTGGGTCCAAATGTGAAGAAAATAATCTTTATTCCTACTTCTAGATGCAAGAGTTCTAAATTAAGACTATTAAATGGGCCACTTTCTCTGAGTTGAATTTTCTGTGGAGGAAAAAGCTTCAATGATTTAATTGGTTGTTTAGTGGAATAAGGAGTGTTAAACTGCTAACTCCATGGAGACATAGCCTTTCTATACAGCTTTGGAAAGTGTCTTGAATATAAAATAAAACTTTGTTATACTAGATTGCCACTGATTCAAAGTCTAAGATTATTTGAATAGGCACCAAGTAAAACTGTATCCATGTGGTTCGAGCTGGATCTTGTTATGTAACTAAATATTGTAAACAAGATTTTAAGAAAATATGTGATTGAAGAAAAGTGTCTTATCTTTCACTCAAGCAAGTAGCTTAAAAATACAGTTGAGGGCTTCCCTGGTGACACAGTGGTTGAGAGTCCGCCTGCCGATGCAGGGGACACAGGTTCGTGTCCCGGTCCAGGAAGATCCCACATGCCGCGGAGCGGCTGGGCCCGTGAGCCATGGCCTCTGAGCCTGCGTGTCTGGAGCCTGTGCTCCACAACCGGAGAGGCCACAACAGTGAGAGGCCCGCGTACCGCAAAAAAAAAAAAAAAAAAAATACAGTTGATACAAACAAGCAATACTCACTCCTGGTTTCTGTATATAAAATTAATTAAAGTACACGTATATAAAATATATTTAGTAACAATTGTGTTCTTAATTTTAAAATTTCACTTTATGGGTTTCCAAAACCTTTAACATGGTAAGCTTTATGAACATTACCTCAAAAAGGTTATATAATAATTTGACAGGGCTGCCACTCTTTTCTTGCATAAGCTGCAATTATTGAGCCTTTCATATGAATCCAGTAGGGGAAGATTTTTCAATATCAGTGGCCCTCATGCATAAGATCCTAGATATTATTTTATACATTCACTGGAGTTTTATTGACAGACTGCTATTTATGAGACTGGGAATCATAAAAATCAGACCAAGTTTCCACTTAATAGTTTTTAGAAGTTCATTACCTGTGAAAGAATTCTAAGTCCTTATGACAATTTTACTATAAAAAACATGACATTTTGCTTCATTTAATGTTTTCTTTTGCTGATTAAAAAATGAATCAGGGCTTCCCTGGTGGCGCAGTGGTTGAGAGTCTGCCTGACGATGCAGGGGACACGGGTTCGTGCCCCAATCCGGGAAGATACCACATGCCATGGAGTGGCTGGGCCTGTGAGCCATGGCCGCTGAGCCTGCGTATCCGGAGCCTGTGCTCTGCAATGGGAGAGGCCACAACAGTGAGAGGCCTGCATACCACAAAAAAAAAAAAGGGGGACTATGAAAATTAGAAACCTTGAAAACTCTGGTGTGGTATAGTGGGAGAAGGCCTTCAACTTCACCTCTATCCTCAGTCAATTGACAGATTCATGAGAATTCTCATGAATGCTTTCTACTTGTAAAAAAGTAAACTGGGGTGTAAGTGGGAAGATCTGGGAAAACTTAAGGAAAAAGCCTTAGAGGGAAGAATGGATGCCAAAATTTACCATCTTATAGGTCGGTTGAATTGGAGTAGATGAGAAAAAAATCTACAAGAGAGAATTGCACTTGTGATAGAGCGGGCCCTGGTACTTGATGTTCCTCTGGTTCTCAAAGACAAAACCATGGCCAAGTCCTCTAACAGGGATTGTAACAAGGCACAGCCTAGTTCTTTGCCTTTCCCACTCTTACTCTCTCTCTGCACGTTGGCTAGAAATCAACTCCCCGTCCTTATACTGAAGTTCATTAAAGGAAAATTAATTGAAGGTATGTTGTGTATAATGTTAAGGAGAAGTCATTCAAACTATATGAGAGACAAGAGATGGTACAGCACTGCCTAATTTAAGCATGAGACATATACAAAGAAATGGCATGTCAACTAAACAAAATAAAGGAAGCGCCATTAGGTATAAAAATATTATGAGTCCTATAAGGTAAGAAAACATAACTACAGGAAAAAAGATTGTCCTACAAATTTGTGCTGTAGAAGAAAGTAACAAGAATATAATTCAATAAAACAACTTTTAAAATCTGAAACAATAGAAAAATGAGATAGAAAAATCAATTTCAAACTAAGGAAAAATATCTAAATATGATAGAAATAGCAAGTAATATATTAGACATGATCAACAGACAAATAAATGGCTTGATGCAAAACCTTGAGATAATCATAGCTAACATAGAAGGAAGAATAGAGATTGAAGAGACCATTTTATTTTTTCCTTTCCAATATGTATGCCTTTTCTTTCTCTCCCTTCCTTCCTTCCTTCCTTCCATCCTTCCTTCCTTCCTTCCTTCCTTCCTTCCTTCCTTCCTTCCTTCTCTCTCTCCTTTCCTTCCTTCCTTCCCTCCCTCCTTCCTTCCTTCTTCCTTATGGCACTGATTAGGACTTCCAGGAAAATGTTGTATAGGAGTTGTGAGAGGACACCCTTGCCTATTCCTTAACTTAATGGGAAAGTATTCAGGCTTTCACCATTTCTCAAATTTTTCTGTGATGAGGTTCTCATATCTCAATGTCCAGCTGCATTTGGCAGATATAAAGCTATGTGGTATTCAAAGATATTCAGAATAAACCATTTTTTCAAGTTCCCTTTCTGATCATCCCATATATTTCAGATCTTATGGGCCTTCCTTTGTAAATGAGAGATAACACAGAAATTAATGCCTGTGATTTGCAGAAAAAACCAGATTGTTTCTTTGACTTTTTGTAGGCTTATCTAAGATGAATATATCCACAGATAAATTATCTGATTCATATTTTATTCATTGGAAATCACAGATAAGCCATTCTATGACTGGCCCCTTCCCCTCATGAACATTAGGATATTTATACATCTTCAAATAGCTAGACTTCCAATATGTTCTCATAAAGATTTTAAAATTCTATCCCTTTTCACTTCCTGATCATTAAGAGTGTGTAAGCATGGGACTGAAACATTTTGTAACTAGGACATATGCAGCGGCAGGTTGTTCCAAGGACTGTTAGAGTTGAGACTGCACCATCTGTAGTTGCTATGAACCCATTGTGACTATCTAGCTGGTGAAGAAGGTTGGAGCCATATTTAGGAATACATTCATGCTGCTGACCTGTGCAAGGAGTTCTAGTTCAGTCCTTTTGTGTTTTGGTAATTTTGCTATTGATATCTCTGTCCTGGGTCCTGAAGAGTGGATGTGGTAGTTCTTCTACTACTGTAGGATGAGACAGACCACATACGTTTTACAGTTGTCTATTTATTGTTTGAAGAAATAGTGCTCAACTGTTTCTTTATCTTCTAAGGCTAAAGCTAACAAAGATTTCTTTCTTTTTCTCCTTTCTGTTTCCCAGTTGCTCTCAAAATAGAAGCAACTGTTAGTTACTTCTTTAAATTATTTCATGTATCATTTCTTTTATCCACCTGCCACAATTGATACAATGATGACTGCTCATTTTTTTCTCTCTTAACAAGACCCACTCCATCTGAATATCCAGAATAATGTGTATGGTAATGTACTCTTTATCCTTCCCTGCTCACAAATTGATTATTTCAATAATTATTGAAATCAAAGGACTTAGCCCAAATCATGTATATGTGTGTAACTTCTCATGCACTTATTAATTCCTTACTTTCTTCTTTCAATCCATATATATGGAAAACCTACTCTCTATATTTGTTAGATACTGTTCTTTAGAGTTGGAGAAGAAATAGTAATAATAATAATGATAATAATAATAATAAATATTAACCCTTCAAAAACATATAATTAGAATGGGAAACAGAAACATAACAAAATAAAGAAAAAGAAATGTTGTAAGTGTTGTGATAGCATTAGGAAAAGTGTGCTATGGATGCAAAGAAGTAAAAGATGACAGATTCTGTTTAACATGGAGTCAAACAAAATATCTGTTAAACGAAAGAGGAAAATGTTCCTAGATGTTTGTAAGTTTCTAAAATATGTAGGATCATACACCCAATACTAGGAGTAAGAGACATAGCCATACTGTCAACTGCATCTGACTTTAAATTAAATGGAATATTCCATATCCTAACACTTGTCCTTTGCAGAGTAACACAGGAAAGAAACTACTTCATAGACAAGAGAACATGTTTTAAACACAAGGGTCAGTGCAACCTGGGACCTGAGAAGCCCTGGAGCTTTGAAATTTCCCAGGAAATAATAGACTTATATTATAGACTTCAAGTCTTATAACATTGCCATCATGATTAAACAAAATCAATATACCTTTATCAGCACAGCACATTAAGAAGTTTTATTCTAAAAAAAATAACATGCACATGAATATTACAGAGGTGTCTAAACATGAAATGGTCTCAAGTATAGACCCAAGATTATATATAAATCAAAGGGAAATTTCAGTTTGTTGCTCAGTTAAGTGAATGTGAGACATCTGAAACTTTATTTAGAAAAAGGACAATTCTTTCTTTTCTAGGAAAGACACTGATTGTAATCTGAAAGTCACCACCATAGTTCAGTAAAAGAACCAGTACACATACCCAGTCCCATGTTATTGATAAAAGGTAGCTGGAGGACCATTCAGAATTATATTCCTTGATTGGTTGATTGATTGCTTGACTTAAAACAATGTCTTGAAAATTATGAGATGTATAGAATTGGACTAAAATTCAGTTTAACCACACAGCAATTTTACTTAAACTTTACTTAGCACTGGTTTCTACTACCTGGAAAGTGTCTCGATGCTGAGTTACATTGTCTGTTGACTGTGATAGCATTAGATTCTCTTTGAAGGGTTACTCTCATTACCAGGAAAGAACATGATTACACTCATGGTCAGAATGCACAGTACCTTGGTAATATGAACATCCCTAATTTCTTGTTCAAACAAACACGCTATGTGGTTTGTTTGAAGTCTTTTCTCATGACTATCTGTTCTCACAGGACAGGTGAAGGCAATGATTCTTTTCTTACTAATAGTGCTCTTTAACTCCAAAAACATTGCATGTTTCTTAGCGAGCAGGAACATTGTGGGTGTTGATAACTTTTTGACTTTTATTGTTTAAAAATATGCACTCATGGGAAAAACATAACAGTTCAGAATGAAGTATAAAATCCCTTACTCTTGCACTCCCTCATTCCAACAAATCTTCAGAGGTAACCACTGCCACTGTCTGTCTTACCAAACCACGCCCTGTTCACAAGTTCTTGAAATGGATCAGGCTTCTTCACCCCTTAGGTCTTTGTACCTGCAACTTCCCCTGTCCTCCCTTCATTTTACAGTACCCTACCCCTTCTCTGGGTAGCTCTCACATCCTTATGTCTCAACTGAAAAGGCACTTTTTGAAAAAAAGTGTTCTATGGCTCTCAAAATCAGATCTCTTCTTATGAAAGTGAGCAATAATCACTTATTTATCACCCATAAACACTCATGACTGTGAAAGGAGGTAGTACTGGCTATTAATCTAGGATGGTAGGTATACGTGGGAATTCTCCAAGACCTACTGGGATGTACACATTTTCTACCTAAACTATATTGCTATAGCATCTTTTACTTTTCTTCCATACATAAATTTACAATTGAATTTCACTAATTATGCAAGTATTTGATAATGTCTTATCTTTCTGCCTGTCTGTCAGCTCAGTGTGTCTTATTCACCACTGTGTTGCCAGCTCCTAGAATACTGCCTAGCACACTGTCCCCAGAATATTGTTAAATGAATGAGTGAGTAGTGGTCCTCGTTGTATCGAAATCAAAGCAGGTTCTACATTGTGCCATTTCAGACCAGTCATATGTGCAGAAGACTGACCTTTCTCTCATTTGAGGAAATCATTCATCTAGCTTCCCTCCTCCTGGTCTTACTTAGGTCTTTGCCTGAGGCCTCCTTTGAAGAGGTAGCAAATCCACTATTGTGTGATTCCAGCATAGGTCTAGAACTCTTTTTTTTTTTTTTAACATCTTTATTGGGGTATAATTGCTTTACAATGGTGTGTTAATTTCTGCTTTATAACAAAGTGAATCAGTTATACATATACATATGTTCCCATATCTCTTCCCTCTTGCATCTTCCTCCCTCCCACCCTCCCTATCCCACCCCTCCAGGCGGTCACAAAGCACCGAGCTGATATCCCTGTGCTCTGCGGCTGCTTCCCACTAGCTATCTACCTTACGTTTGGTAGTGTATATATGTCCATGCCTCTCTCTTGCTTTGTCACAGCTCACCCTTCCCCGTCCCCGTATCCTCAAGTTCGTTCTCCAGTAGGTCTGTGTCTTTATTCCTGTCTTACCCTTAGGTTCTTCATGACATTTTTTTTTTCTTAAATTCCATATATATGTGTTAGCATATGGTATTTGTCTTCCTCTTTCTGACTTACTTCACTCTGTATGACAGACTCTAATGAGGTGGATAGGTCTAGAACTCTTGATGTTGTGTCCTTAGCTTGACAGTTTTCCTATACTTTTGGTTTGCAAAGGTATATCAGTGTGCATGTGTCTGAGGCAGCAAGTTAAAGTGGTTACTGTTATTTGTGTAATTATAGGAATCTGGGTTAAAGCCAGGAGAATCTGGGGCTATATACTCTTCAGTGAGTGGCTTGGGCAACTGTTGTTGGGCAACTGTTGTTGGGCAACAATAAGCATACAACTGCCCAAGTGGCTTGGGCAGTTGTATGCTTATTTCTATACAACTAACCGTAGCATTGAAATTATAATTATCGAAATGGAACCAATATTTATATTATCTTGAGGTTTCTAACTGTACAATAGAAGTAATATTTAAATGGTCAAATATTTTGTAGAATATCCAAAAATTATTAATATTTAGAACCATAGGTTAAAAAGTACAAAAGAAAATTTTCCAAAATGTATAGAATATGTCCATTTCTTGACTTGGTTCTTCTGCATTGCCACAGGTAAGACATCAAAGTAGGTCATATTTCAGTAATGGTAGTTCCCACGTTTGGGTTCTTTGTAGATTACTGTGGTTGCCATGTCTGACTCATTGGTTTAGTAGGATTAGGTATGCATTCCTCCTGGATCACATTCCATGGGTTATAGCAAGGTACACACTCCACTGAACAGGAAATTGGATCAGTTAATGGAAACTAGATAGAGAATAGAACATAAGCATGCAAGTTTTTAAGAACACTATCTTTTTTTGCCTCTGGACCTCCCTGACACAACCTCATTGCATTACCTTCTTTGGAATGAATTTAGATTATAATTTTATTTATGTTTCAGTGCAAGAATTTAATTAGTAAACTAGTTTTATTCTAGAAGGCTCTCTTTCACCACTATAGAATGCTAAAATGTTCCCTTAAAAACCCTTCGAAAAGTCTTAGTTATTCTAGAGACATTTATATATATACCTTTCATTCATGCCACTGATTCCTTCATTCATTCAGCATGATATTTACTAAGAATCCCCTCTTGGGTATAAAGAATCAGTGAAATTTTAAAATGAGAGACAGCAACTTAGGCTCTTTGGTTTTCACCCTTACTATAAAAGGCCAAAGTTGAAGTCCATTTTCTCTCATTCCCTATCTAAGGTTTCGTCAATGTCACTCTAATGCCAAATCTCCTACAGGAAAAAAAAGTTTTATGATCCCATTTCCTATTTCCTCGAGAGGTTTCAGGGTTCAAAATCATTTTCTGGTTTCCCATGACTTTCCATATTTCTAAGCTGTCACCTCTAGTTTATGTAAGGTAGTATAAAACAATATTCTTAGGATCCCCTGCACCCAACAAAATCTTAACCAGTTATATTTCCTTATCATTTTTTCTTCTTATTTGTGATCTAAATATGAAATATCTCACAAAATCATGAACTGACAAGTAATTGTTTATAGTAGTTGTTAAGATTTCTCCTTTGAAACTATAACAAAAGGTGATACATATTTTATAATAATAGGAAGTTTTTTTTCTTCATATTCAAAATGATCTTGATAACAATAAATTACTTAGTTGGAGAACAGATTTTTCTAACTGAATGCTGTTGGAATATTTCTGCTGAATTCGTGTTGTGTCTCTATGATAATAAAATATCCATCCAATTTGTTAGAAAAAATGAATTGGTTCATTAAAGTCATCTCTAATTTTACCATTTTTTTTTTCTAGGCATGCTTAGCTGGCTTTAAAATGTCTCCATTTGAAGAATGTAAGAAGTATATCTACTTAGTTTTTGCCTCCATAGTTAAAACTAAACATGAGGAAAAAATGAGGTTGGAGGTGGGTTGAAAAGGAAAACAAAAGTAAGGAAAACTAAAAGTAAAACTGAGTTTTCTTCTCACTAATTCCATAGGCACATTCAACTTTTAAATTCATTAGGTGAAGATTTTTAGCCTTTTTATTTTTGTATATTGTTAATTACTTCCAAGAGTCAAATTCAGATCCAATTTTCAGCTCTTCATTTTCACTGAAGGTTGTATAGTCAAAAGAATATTTTTTTTCCAATTTGGTAGAAATAAGTCACCTAAGAATTTTAATGTAGTAATATATTCCTGCCTTTAACTATCTCCATTAAAATACAAGATTTGAGTAAAGTTATCACCATTCCATTTGTTTTGAAAATAATCAATTACAAGGAAAACAAATACAGAATATATGTGTATTTTCTATTTCTTCCCCCGAACAATTATTTCTCTATAACTTCTGGAACCAGTCATTTATTTTATCTAACTTCAACTTGTATAAAAACTAGCAGCAGAAAATCCAGAAGTTATCTTTGTAGTAAATTTGGTGGTTTAAGAATAGCTAGTTTTCCCGGGTAAGTAAGAGGCAAGAGTATCTTAGGGGAGTGTTATGGCTAGAGATACACTGCATTCAGCAATTGTGGCAGAGTTCACTATATTATCAAACTGGAAGCATTTAGATAGGAACAGTCCTTCTCAACTCCTCAGAATCCCCAAAGGCTGACATTGTTTGGGAACTCATTTCCAAAGTGGTCCTGTTAGGCTAAAACATCCCAGTAGGTTTTTCTGTTTTTTAATTGGAGTATAATTGCTTTACAGTGTTGTGTTAGTTTCTGCTGTTCAGTGAAGTGCATGAGCTATATGTATACATATATCTCCTCCCTCTTGGACCTCCCTCCCACCCCCCATCCAACCCATCTAGGTCATCACAGAGCACCAAGTTGAGCTTCCTGTGCTTTATAGCATGTTCCCACTAGCTATCTATTTTACGCATGGTAGTGTATATATGTCAATCTTAATCTCCCAGTTCGTCCCACCCTCCCCTTCCCCCACACCCCGTGTCCACATGTCCGTGCTCTATGTCTACGTCTCTATTCCTGCCCTGCAAATAGGCTCATCTGTACCATTTTTCTAGATTCTGTGATATTTGTTTTTCTCTTTCCGACTTACTTCACTCTGTATGACAGACTCTAGGTCCATCCACATCTCTACAAATGACCCAATTTCATTCCTTTTTATAGCTGAGTAATATTTCATTGTATATATGTACCACATCTTCTTTATCC
This sequence comes from Delphinus delphis, assembly GCF_949987515.2. NCBI lineage: Eukaryota > Metazoa > Chordata > Mammalia > Artiodactyla > Delphinidae > Delphinus > Delphinus delphis. The sequence goes on from NC_082687.1 coordinate 48,094,690, forward strand.
ATTCATCTGTCGTTGGACATTTAGTTTGTTTCCATGTCCTGGCTATTGTAAATAGTGTTGCAATGAACACTGGGGTACATGTGTCCTTTTGAATTATGGTTTTCTCAGGATACATGCCCAGTAGTGGGATTGCTGGGTCATATAGTAGTTCTATTTTTAGTTTTTTTTTTTTAACACCTTTTTTGGAGTATAATTGCCTTACAATGGTGTGTTAGTTTCTGCTTTATAACAAAGTGAATCAGTTATACATATACATATGTCCCCATACTGCTTCCCTCTTGCATCTCGCTCCCTCCCACCCTCCCTATCCCGCCCCTCTAGGTGGTCACAAAGCACCGAGCTGATCTCCCTGTGCTATGCAGCCGCTTCCCACTACCTATCTATTTTACGTTTGGTAGTGTATATGTGTCCATGCCACTCTCTCACTTTGTCCCAACTTACCCTTCCCCCTCCCCGTATCCTCAAGTCCATTCTCTAGTAGGTCTGCATCTTTATTCCCATCTTGCCCTTAGGTTCTTCTAACCATTTTCTTTTCTTTTCTTTTTTTTTTAGATTCCATATATATGTGTTAGCATACGGTATTTGTTTTTCTTTTTCTGACTTACTTCACTCTGTATGACAGTCTCTAGGTCCATCCACCTCACTACAAATAACTCAGTTTCATTCCTTTTTATGGCTGAGTACTATTCCATTGTATATATGTGCCACATCTTCTTTGTCCATTCATCTGTTGATGGACACTTAGGTTGCTTCCATGTCCTGGCTATTATAAATAGAGCTGCAATGAACATTGTGGTACATGACTCTTTTTGAATTATGGTTTTCTCAGAGTATATGCCCAGTAGTGGGATTGCTGGGTTGTATGGTAGTTCTATTTTTACTTTTTTAAGGAACCTCCATACTGTTCTCCACAGTGACTGTATTCCTAGTAGATTTTAACCAGAGTGTAGGGCTTGGTATTAGACTGTGAACAGTATCTACTAATACAGGCTAGGCAGGTGTAATGAAATCATTCTGGATTTCTTTCTTAAGCTTATGACGGTGAAACAATGGTGTTTAATTTTTTAAATAATTTTTGCAAAAATTTGGAATGCTTATGGATGGATACACAAAGGGAATGTGTTGAAAGGCACAATGGTTGAAAGCATGACCTTCAGGATTCCACAGACTGGGGCTGGCTCTGTCCTGGCATCATCACCTACCAGCTCTGTGTCCTGGAGCAAGTTACCCGGCTTGCTGAGCTTGTGTTTTCATGTGTCCTAGGGCACAATGAAGTCTGTGGTAGATATACTTGGTAGTCTATGCAAAATCCACTCCCCTCCTGCTTCCTTGCTAACACAGCAACTAATTCGCTCAAGTTTTGGGCATCCTTGCAAACAGAGCAATCTGGACCTGCTCTCAGTCTTAAGAGGAAAATATTGATTAGGTTAAACACTATTCACCGTGAGAGAATTGTTATTTGAAATAACAGATTTATTTTATTATTTACACCATTTTGAATCTGATCTAACTCTAGCTTTTGCAGCTGAAAGCATTTGAACAGGTACAAATAGTTACCTCCACACAGTTGTTTTGAAAATTAAATGAGATGACTCATAAAATGAGTGCTTGGCATGGCTCTCAAAAGTATTTATTGTTATGATTATTGATGTTGTTGATGTTAAAACTGCTACTTCTGCAATGTTCCTCATGTCAGATTTCAGCATTAGTTTCAGGCAAAATTATGAGGTCTGAATTGGAAGAAAAAGGGGGGAACGTCATTTTCTACAGCCTATTTTCCTCCTTCAGGATGTCCTTCACTTACTTTTGTATCCCTGCATACCCCCAACCATGCAGAAAAGGGATTAGTGATTGTAACATATGAAGGTATGATGTTTAATAATTTTTAACCCAAAATAATGATACCCCAGTGTTAGAATTCCAAATACCATATTAAGTTAGTAAGAATTAGGGGTAAGTGAGACCTCTCTCTCTCTAAAATGTTATCACGTAAGTTTACACCTACATCTAAAGCCAAACCTTCCAGCATACAATTGGCCACTAAATCCCATATAGTTTTTTTATCTAGTCACTGCCTTGTAAGAGAAGAGTTCCTCTTTCTGGTGTAATTGTTAACACTGTATATTTATTGGGTGGTGCCCTGAGCATTTCAGATCAGCATCTGTTGACAGTGAGATTACTGTTCATTTTTAAACCAGTAAGAGAAGCTAATTTTTTTTTTTTTTTTGCATAGGACTTTTGGGGGGTTTTAAACTGGGAAGATGTGCCTCCCTTGCATTTCCAGTGGACATGGCCACTGTATTTACCGTTCTAAAGTTGCGAAGAGTTGCTAATTCCTTCAACCCATGAAAAGGGATGGGTGTGTGCTATACATTGACTCACAAAAAGATGCAACCTCAAGACTTTTCAAGATTATTTCTTCCTTTAGAGCTCTTATTTGGTGTGAGATACTGCCACACACTTCAAAATGTAAAGCAAATTATTAGGTGTGACAGCTAACTACAGGGGAAAAATGGACAAACACCACTTCTCACTTCTATCTCCCCATAAGAAGAAAGACAGAAATCTGAGCATTTTCCCAAATACCTAGACTGCCTTGAGATCAATTTTATGACTGATCCGCTAGGCAACTAACTATACAGAAGACAGCCCTCTTCATTCCAATGTCCCCAAGGGGGGCTTTAATGGGACTGTTCCTTCTGCTGTGTGTTATCCTTACTGGTAGGACTAGCTAGGTAATTGGCAAAATCAGGGTAAAATGAAATGTGAGGCCCCTTGTCCAAAAATTATTAAGAATTTCAAGACAGTGGCAGCAGAACATTAAACCAAGCATAAGGACCTTCAGATCCTGACCCTGACACTGACCCTGGCCCTGTGAAGCTGGTCTCACTGGCAGGGGCTGATTGTACCAATCTCTCTGCTTCTTTAGAGTTGGCATGTGAAGTAGTGGTAAGAGCGTGGAGGGAGACAAACCTAGTTGAAAGCTTGGCTCTTTTCCCTCTAAATGTGTGAATGTGAGTGAGATATAGTCTCAGCCTCCTGCACAGCACTGCTCCGAGGCTTAAATGCTCAGGGCACTCAGTGCAGCACTTTGCACAAGAGAGGCTGAGGGAATGGTTTCAGAGGGCCTGGGTTTAAATTCTGGAAAGATCTAGTCTTTTGTCCAGGTGACTAGGACCCCATTTGAGTGAGTGTTAGGTCATGCTTTTCTGACTTTACTCTTATGTAGTCCACACCCTAATGGCAGCTTACAGATCACTTACAGATAACTGTGAATGTGGTCATAAGGAAAGCTGAGTGAGGGATCTTGAAGAGGTCAGCACAACGTACCCTCATATCAGGAAAAATAATTCAAAAGGCTCAGCAGTATAATATTTGTGTATAATAGATGGCATGTTGTCATCACGAATAATGGAAGATACTTTCCTTTCCTTTCTTTTGTTTTTAATTTGTTAACATACTCCAAATAGGAAATTACATTCAAATATTTTTTGCTTTGAATTGACAACTGTAATATATTTCTAGTAAAAAAGCAAATATCTAGATTCTAATTAACAGAGAAAGAGGGTGCTCCTTTGGAAATAACCAGCTAAAATAAAATAAAATAAAATAATCGTTTGTTTGAACTTCATAACTCGTGTTGGAAAAGTGGTTAACTCGCCTATCTGCTTCTTGTGCTCACATTTCTAAGAATGATCATAATGAAATTAAGGTAAGAGGGAAACACATCATGTGCAGCATTAATTCTCGTATAGCTGAATTGAATGTCGAAGAAAGCTTTAGATCAGCAGTAAAATAATCTGCCCAGATTTCTTGTTACTCTGTGCTTAGAATTTCTGCCCATCCTTGAAAAAAGTTGCGACAGGAGAGAAGGAAGTTTCCCTTTGCACTGGGATGTAGTCCTTGAATATTCCTCCAGTGTTAACTGGCACCTGTGAAGACATGATTTTTGGAAAACCTTCTTTTAATAAGAGAATATATTGATCCCTGGAGATGTGAAACAAACATGATACCTGGGGTTATGCAGTTTACAGGAATGATGGTATTTCCATGTTCTCTGGAACTGGGAAGATTGTCTCACCCAACAAATATTTGTTCTTCCCGGTGAATAAGGATCTGCCCAGTGTACTTATTGCTTGATTGTGTTTATGCTCCTTTGTGCTTGGCTCCGTCTACATGGCTGTGAGATTAGATTTTTAACCCCCAACTGGTGGGACTGGTACTCAGTGTCATCTAATAACGCCTTCAAACCCCTACGTAAATCTATAAGCCAGGACAGGTCCGTCTTGATATCATGATTTGGAATCTATTTTGAGATTCAGGCTTCACATAATACACATACAACATGAAGCCAGCCAGAAGTCGTAATTTTTAACAATTGATTTTTGACACACCAACTCACGATCAGCAGACGTGGGGGCAATAAGAGGATGAAGGGAATTGATTACATAGAATAGAATGGACGATATTCTCACATAAGCTTTCCATAGACGCATCAGCTGTAGGCACCCAGCCCTGTGGATGGCCACACCGGTAAGGCTCCAGAAACAATAATAAATATAAAACCTAGGAGGAATAATTAATCAAGTGAGAAAACCTTAAGAGGCTCGATTTTCTCCTCCTTAATCCCAATTTGTGACAAAACTGTCATGGATCCTTCAGAGAACTAAAACGCCACAAAGTTTAAAATATACAAGTAACAGACAAATGAGAGATTATAGTGAATAAGTTCTGAAATTTTGCAGGATCTTTGTGTGGTTACCTTTGACCTGAAAATAGGAGCCTTTTGTTTATAGCCATTAGTGCATTCATTCCCCAGTGATAAAGTGGTGGTTTCAGATGATTGGCTATGGGCGTGGAGATGGACCAGAAGTTAGGGGAGAAGGTGGTATATGGATGGGATTCACACCATAACACAGAAGGCAGCAGTGGTGTCAGAATCAGCCAGACTCAGGTCTACTCCAGGCTGTCCTGTGTTCTTTTGAGAAAATTATTCACAAGATCTGAACCTTGAGTTCATAATCTCTGAAAAAAGGTTAAACAATCACACCTACCACAATGAATTGGAGTAGTATAATGCAGTAGCTAAAAGCATCAGATCCATCCTCATAATAGATTCATCACCTTGGTCAAGTTACTGAACCTCTGTGTGCCTCAGTTTCCTAACTTTTACAGCGCGGTGAATGACACCTACTTCGCACAGTTGCTTTGAGAATTAAAGCTCCTGGCACTTAATAATTGCTCAACAAATGTTAGTTATTATTCATTTTCAGCAAATAAGTATTGAGTTCTTTTTATTTGTGGGGCATTGGCCCAAACCACTGATGAAACTAACTAATGTACCTTGGTCATAGAAGACACCCAAGAAATATTTGATGAATGAAAGGGAATGCAAGCCCTTTGTGTGTCCCTAAGATTTGGTTAGGCTTTGAATATCCAATCCAGCATTATTTATGTGTCACTGGACAAACGGCAGGTTGTTTTTTTCCAACTGGCATTTCTGATTCACAGTGAACAGAGTCCAAAGTATTCCTTTATCCAATCATAAGATTAACAGTAAAAGAGAAATGATTCACTGTACTCTTCTGAGGTATTTTCTTTTTGGAACAAGTGATGATAGGCACCAAGCCAACCAAAGGAAAAGATAAACGAAGTGATCACAGGGATCTTTTTAAAAAGTTACCTGAGATGGAAAATAAAATACATATTTTTTTCAACTGTCAAGGTCAAAACCCATTCAGGGAGAGCGTTCCCTTCACAATGGCTGTCAAGATACACTAAAGCTTGCTGGATCCACTTACCCCAATTCATTAGGGCCTTGGAAGGTTTTTCCAGAGATCATAAGTATGCACTATGCAAACACATTCTCAACTACAGTTTCAACCTGTTGATATTTGTAACAGGCTTATTTGCTTAAAATGTAAAACTCTAAAGAAGTAGACTTTGTAAGTAACAATAACAACAAAAAGGCAAAAATGATATGTCATCTAAACTGACTGTTCAGTGCTACATAAATGCTATTGATTGTGCTTAAAAACAAAGTATGCCAACATCTATGGCGCATAAACAAAATACTGTGACACAAGCACATTAGCTTTTGGTGAGAGCAAACGCCAATAAACACCCCTGAAATTTCAGAGTCCTTTTGCAAGCACAGGCATTAGGGAGGATCTGCTGGAGTTAGGATGGATTGGCACCTCAGAATATTCTCCCTATTGTTATGAATAAAGGAATCAGCCACTTAATTTCTATGCTTTCTGAAACATGGGGAATTCCCAAGAAAAGATTTCTTAATACTCTGTCCTGAGCAACAGAGAGCAAAGAACTTTTATTGCTTTGCTCCGTTTCCCAACTTACTTATTTTTTATTTTTAGTTCTTAGTAGTAGGATGAAATAATAGTCAAGGGTTGGGAGAGGAGAATGGGTATGAAACATGGTTTATAGATTAAATATTTTTAAAGCCTCGTTTGGTAGAACATTTAAAAAACAGATACAAAGTAAAACAATACCTGAAAACATCAAAATTTATTTTTATGATAACCATTTGTGCTCACGTTTAAGAAAGTCTAGGTCTGTATAACCTTGATCTATTTCTCATTTCTGAATAGTTTTTTATACCATTGTGGTTTCTGACTCCTAACATCCATTCCTCCTTCCAGGAGTACCTCTCTGATCTTTCTTTGCAGACTTACTTCTATAAAGCTCATCACCTGTTAGGCTAAAGTGGCACTAATCTCCCATCTCCAGTCTAACCCAACTACAGGAGCTCGTGACCTAGATCAGCTAATAAGAGCATCTGTCACTTTGGCCTCAGGATTGGCTTAGAAACAGGCTTGTCCACAGTGAGGACAATGGGACTCAATCCCAGGACATACGTGTTTGCCCACTTAATGAGTTATCAGGCTACGAATCTGGAGCTTCTAGGCCCTACTGTAAAGGAGAACCTACTGGAGAATGAAGCCAACACAGAGAATCACAGTGGTGTTCGGGCATTTGCCTTCAGTCATACCTGAAGCTGGAGCTACCCCTAGACGTCTCAGTATCTAGGCCAATAAATTCCTAATTCTTTTTTTGGGGGGGATGAGGAAGGTGGGAGAGGGGAATAGGTTTTTTCTAAACCTAGTTGGAAACGGTTTCTCTAAATAAGCCATACTGGAAAACACTCTATTCCCTTTGCTTGGAAAACTTTCTTGCTTTCTCTTTACCTCTCAAACGTGTGCTCTTTTTCAAGGTTCAGCTCAAACCCCACCCCTTCCAGGAAGTCTTCTTTGACTATCCCAGCCTAATCCCTTCCTTGACTCCCTTGACCTCTTACATCACTCAGTGTTCTTAGTCCTTATTCCTTGTCTGCCAGGGATTGTTGACCTTGTCATGCTAGTTTCTTTTTTTTTTTTTTTTTCTTTTCAGGTGACGATCTTATTTCCTAAAGGGTAAAACCAGTCCTTAAAAATTCTATGTTCTTCAGCCTTTGCTGTAGAAGGTTATAGAAAGAAAGTGAGCAATATATATCTGTGGCTTTAATTAAATGCAATGAAAACGTATACAAGTACATTTCTTATCCACTTGTTAGTCCAGCATAACACCTTGCATGAAATACATGGTTGCACAGTCATAAGGAAGATAAACAATTACCAGGGATTGCAGCTATGAGGATGATACTATCTGGTGTAAAGGGAAGGGCAAATAGAGAGTATCAGAATTTTCAACTCATGTATATTATATTGTGAACACGTTTTTATTGCTAATAGATAAGGGACTCAAGGCCAGTATCTTCTCTGTTTATCATGTTTCACTCACAGTATTCTCAATATCAATAATAGTCTTGGGCACAAACTAGATATAATGGCATGTTGAGCTGAAACCTAAAAACTGAAATAAATTTTAGCTATTTAAACATCTCAATCAGGAGTCAGTGCCACCACATTTAAGATCATTTCAGCACAATCACCAAGCTTCAGGTAGAGACCACACCCTTGCTTCCCCAAAGACCAAAGATGATTGCTGCCTTACTCCCCTGAGCACTCAGCTACTGCAATCTTTTTGCCTTGTTCAGACCTGCATGTTTTACTAGCCTCATTCTACAATCTGCCTGCCACCAGTTTGTAAAACTTACTCAAATCAGTAGACAGCTATATGAGGATCAAATCATCCAGATTTTCCTAACAACACTGACTTACATAAAGGTGTTGTGCATATACTGTAAGTCCAGAAGGTTGTAAATAAACTTTCCAACAAAGAGCTTAAGATCTAACAAGAGAAGGAAACCTTACTTCACACTAAGTGAAGTAAGCCAGACGGAGAAAGGCAAATATATGAAATCACTTATATGTGAAATCTAAAAAAAAGTGATACAAATGAACTTATTTACAAAACAGAAATAGACTCACAGACATAGAAAACAAACTTATGGTTACCAAAGGAAAAGGGGGAGAGGAGGGATAAATTAAGAGTTTGGGATTAACATATACACACTACCATATGTAAAATAGATAGCCAACAAGGACCTACTGTATAGCACAGGGAACTGTACTCAATATTTTGTAATAACCTATAAGTGAAAAGAATCTGAAAAGAATATATATATAAAAAACTGGATAAATTTGCTGTACAACTGAAACTAACACAACATTGTAAATCAACTATACTTCAATAAAAAAATGTTGACAGTTCTTATCTCTGAATGATTGACTTATGATTTAAAATTTTGGGGTATACAGTTTTCTGATTTAATAAATTAATTTGTTATTTAGAAAAAAGAAGAAACCTGAACATCAGTCTTTGCAACGTAAGAGGAGGCAAGGGGAGGGTCCACACGACAACAGACCCAGCTCCCCCGCCCCCGACCTTCCCAGCGTTCCCAACCCTACACTTCTCCTTCCATCCTGGTGGACTGAGTTCATCATAGACCTTAAGAACTCTAAAAAAGAGGAACTTGGGATAGTTAAAAGCAACACAATTTTCCTAGTCATACAGTAAATTAGCAGCTTTCAAATCAAGCGTGCAAACCATAGCTCTGAGTTTATGATCTCAGGTTCAGCTGCTTTCCAGTCTCACCACCAATTATGTTTTTTTATTAGAGATGGGAAAGTGGTTTTCTGACTTTTCTTTTTTTTATACAGTTGCTTCAATTAAAAAAGAAGTCTTTTTGTTCCAAATTTACGTTTCATCAATTCTGCTTCACAGATGGTATCTTATAACATAAATCCTCTGTTAGACCATTTTCTTTCCCACACTGATGACTGCAACATTCCTTTGTGAATGTTTATTTTCCTGTTCTCACTGGTAACTGGTAACAGGTGGCACTTCAAGGTGAAGAAGTTGTTTTTCTTATTCATTACATATTTGACTAACGCTAGAAATTACTTCCAGTTCCAATCTCTCTCCTTATCCTGTTACCTGAGAAATTTGAGTTTGCTGCTGTATGAAAATAGCAAGGAGTAAGACGTGGAGATCACCTTCCTCCCCATAAATACATGAAAAATACATCTACATGTAGAACAATTCCTACAGAACACCTACTGAATGCTGGCAGAAGACCCCAGGCTTCCCAAAAGGCAAGAAACTCCCCCAAGTACCTGGGTAGGGCAAAAGAAGAAAGAAAAAACAGAAACAAAAGAATTGGGACAGGACCTGCACTTCTGCGATGGAGCTGTGAAGGAGGAAAAGTTTCCATACACTAGGAAGCCCCTTTACTGGCAGAGATAGGGGGTGGGCAGGGAGGAAGGTTTGGAGCCATGGAGGAGAGCGCAGCAACAGGGGAGCAGAAGGCAAAGCAGAGAGATTCCCACACAGAGGATCAGTGCCGACCAGCACTGCCAGTCTGAGAGGCTTGTCTGATCACCTGCTGGCTGGTATGGGTGGGGGCTAGGAGCTAAGGCTTGGGCATCAGAGGTCAGACTCCAGGGAGAGGACTGGGGTTGGCTGTGTGAACACAGCCTAAAGGGGGCTAGTGAGCCACAACTAGCTGAGAGAGAGTCTGGAAAAAAGTCTGGATCTGCCTAAGAGGCAAGAGACCATTGTTTCAGGTTGCACAAGGAGGGGGGGAGTCAGAGCACTGCCTAAACGAGCTCCAGAGACGGGCAGGAGCCACAGCTATCAACGCAGTTACCAGAGACTGGCATGAAATGCTAACGCTGCTGCCACTGCCACCAAGAGGCCTGTGTGCAAACACAGGGCACAATCTACACCTCTCCTCCCAGGACGCTGTTCACCATGCCACTGCTAGGGTCCCGTGATCCAGGGACAACTTCCCCGGGAGAACACATGACATACCTCAGGCTGTTGCAATGTCATGCCAACCTCTGCTGCCACAGGCTCACCCCGCATTCCATACCCCTCCCTCCCCCCGGCCTGAGTGAGCCAGAGCCCCCTAATCAGCTGCTGATTAGAGGCAGGGCCAAATCCAAACCTGAACCCCAGGAGCTGTGTAAAAAAGAAGAGAAAGGGAAATTTCTCTGTGCAGCATCAGGAGCAGATTAAATCTCCACAATCAACTTGGAAAAATCAACATTGTGAAAATAACTCTACTACCCAGAGCAATCTACAGATTCAATGCAATCCCTATCAAACTACCAAGGGCATTTTTCACAGAACTAGAACAAAAAATTTCACAATTTGTATGGAAACACAAAAGACCCCAAATAGCTAAAGCAATCTTGAGAACGAAAAATGGAGCTGGAGGAATCAGCTCCCTGACTTCAGACTATACTACAAAGCTACAGTAATCAAGACAGTATGGTACTGGCACAAAAACAGAAATATAGATAAATGGAACAGGATTGAAGGCCCAGAGATAAACCCACACACATATGGTCACCTTATTTTTGAAAAAGGAGGCAAGAATATACAATGGAGAAAAGACAGTCTCTCCAATAAGTGGTGCTGGGAAAACTGGACAGCTACATGTAAAAGAATGAAAGCAGAACACTTCCTAACACCCTACACAAAAATAAACTCAAAATGGATTAAAGGCCTAAATGTAAGGCCAGACACTATAAAACTCTTAGAGGAAGACATAGGCAGAACACTCTATGACATAAATCACAGCAAGATCCTGTTTGACCCACCTCCTAGAGAAATGGAAATAAAAACAAAAGATAAACAAATGAGACCTAATGAAACTTAAAACTTTCATACAGCAAAGGAGACCATAAACCAGACAAAAAGACAACCCCCAGAATGGGAGAAAATATTTGCAAAGCAACTGACAAAGGATTAATCTCCAAAATATAGAAACAGCTCATGCAGCTCAATATCCAAATAACAAACAACCCAATCCAAAAATGAGCAGAAGATCTAAACAGACATTTCTCCAAAGAAGATATACAGATTACCAACAAACACATGAAAGAATGCTTAACATCACTAATCATTAGAGAAATGCAAATCAAAACTGCAATGAGGTATCACCTCACACTGGTCAGAATGGCCATCATCAAAATGTCTACAAACAGTAAAGGCTGGAGAGAGTGTGGAGATAAGGGGACCCCTTGCACTTTTGGTGGCAATGTAAATTGATACAGCCACTATGGAGAACAGTATGGAGGTTCCTTAAAAAACTAAAAATAAAACGACCATATGACCCAGCAATCCCACTACTGGGCATATACCCTGAGAAAACTGTAATTCAAAAAGAGTCATGTACCACAATGTTCATTGCAGCTCTATTTACAATAGCCAGGTGATGGAAGCAACCTAAGTGTCCATCAACAGATGAATGGATAAAGAAGATGTGGCACATATATATACAATGGAATATTACTCAGCCATAAGAAGAAACAAAATTGAGTTTTTTGTGGTGAGGTGGATGGACCTAGAGTCTGTCATACAGAGTGAGGTAAGTCAGAAAGAGAAAAACAAATACCGTATGCTAACACATATATATGGAAGCTAATAAAAAAAATGGTTCTGAAGAACCTAGGGGCAGGACAGGAATAAAGTCGCAGACATAGGTAACGGACTTGAGGACACGGGGAGGGGGAAGGATAAGTTGGGGCAAAGTGAGAGAGTGACATTGACATATATACACTATCAAATGTAAAATAAATAGCTAGTGGGAAGCAGCTGCATAGCACAGGGAGATCAGCTGGGTGCTTTGTGACCACCTAGAGGGGTGGGATAGGGAGTATGGGAGGGAGACGCAAGAGGGAGGGGATATGGGGATATATTTATAGGTATGGCTGATTCACTTTGTTGTTCAGCGGAAACTAGCACAACCATGTAAAGCAATTATACTTCAATAAAGATGTTAAAAATGTTTAAAAGAAAAGAAAATAGCAACTTGAAGAGATGAAAGTTTAACAAATGCTATAAATAGCAACTGACGCTCTTGTCATTATAGTGAACTACAGCTCCACACCCACTTCCTTTACTACTGTCTGTCATTAGCTATTATATTTGAAGTGAAACTTGTTTCTGGTACGATCTGTACAATGAACAAGGAAACCATAAAGAGATCAAAGGATCAGTGGAAGAATTTGTTCTCTTTTACACACAGTGAATAAACCTGACTTTCTGGCATTCACACTGGCCAAAGCTCCCTTGGACTTACCAAATTTCATGCGTATATCCTCTTCTGCTTTCTTCAAAGGAATATCCCAAGTGCTTAACGTAAGAAATCTAGTAAACAACAACAAAATATTCGTGGAAAGGCGTTACTTCCTTAGGTGTCTGAATGGGTAATTATTCTAAACTCACTCTGCAAATCCTAAGACCCAACCCTTGCTGAATAGCCATGCAGCACAGTATCCATTTCTAAAGCAGCTTCTTTCCACTAATCTTGGAAATGTATTTATACAAGTGCCAGATTTGCAGTTTCCATGAGGAAAGGTATTTGTAGAGGTAAAATTTTCCAAGCCAAAAATTACTTTGTTCCTCTCAGAAACAAAAAGTGTTATAAGAATATTTGTCACAAACGTGGATAGAGATGTTGGCTTATCATATCTTCTGAAATATATGGCTATTTAATTTGGTTTCTCTACTCCATCTTTTCCTCTTTCTAATAGGACCGATGTCCTGGTCATTCAGGCTTCCATGAGGTGTCTTTGGGTTTTGTTCTCTGTTCCAATGTGCCTAGTCCCTTTTTCCCTCGGGAGGTGCACAGGTATCCAGTGCCGGAGTCTAGGATGGCCGTGCTAGCTTCTTGTGTTGAGGAGACACATAGAGGCTTTGGGGACCAAGAAGGTGCTGTCTAAGGTGCTCTCTGGCTGAACACGCCGCAGTGCCATTTCCTCTCTGCTGCTCCCAGCCGGTTGGAGCAGGACACCTTGTGAAGTAGGTGAAGTGGTCCTTCCTCGAGGTTCCAATGTGAACTGGGCATAAGCTTCTGCTTTTTTCAAACTACCCCTTCTTGTACATGAAGCTTCTATCACCTCACTACTCATCTCGGGGTGAAGCCCAGGGCACTGCAAGCAGCATCTTCATCCCTGTATTATACTCAGTTTTAGAGAGCGAAATATTGAGCTAAGGCCCTCAGTCTCTGGAGTTGGTCTGACTTGGTTTAACACCTGACTCATCTTACACATCATAAACCATTATAATAGTATCAACCTCATCAAGGTTTAAGTGAATTACATAGTACCTGGGAAATAGAAAGAGGGAAAGCAAAGTGTTATAAACTTCTGAATCTTATTGATACCGAAAAGAGTTATTTTCTCAGAACTGCCTCACATCTAGGGGCATTCTGAGGGCACTAAACAAAATTAGTCATAAGCAGCACTTTGAGCCTATGATAACCTCCTCTCTACATAAAGACTTCTACAAACTAGGAGAACAGAACTCAATGATATTAGAGATGATGAAACAGCAGCTGTCCCATGAAGAAATTATTGAAAGGAATATAGACAAAAATATCTGGAAAATGTATTATTAGATGTGTATCAGGTAGTTAATGAACAGGAATATTATGTTCTCATTCTAAACAATAGTCACTTTCATAAATAAATGTACATTGGTAATTTTGTATTCTTTTTCTTAAGGAGGCCCCCAAAGTTTCATCCCCCTCTACAAATCTGAATTTTGTCACTGAAATGCCCTTAATCTTTTTAAAAAATAATAAACCCATGTAAGAATTTTATGCAAAATGCACACAGTTTTTTCCTACAAGTTCAGGGAGTTCATCTGTTCCCTTAGAGCTCATCCATTGACCTCTCGTTAAGACCTCTGGTTTTAAGGAAGAATCAGCTAAGTTTGGTATTGTATACAAAACAGTTGTAAAGGAATACGATACAATTGCTGTTCTGAATTTCCTCACAGGCACCTCAGCTTTACTTCCCTTCTTCCCCCCTTATTTTCCCCAGGTTCTCATAAGCCTATGGCTTTTCTGCAGCCCAGGGTAGTAAGTAAAACTTTGGAAGGCTGGTGGTCTGGCACAGGTGAAGAGAGGTTTAAGTGTTCTTTCCTGTGAGCTCTCTCTAAAACAAACATTCCTCAGGAGAAAATTCACACTTATGAGGGGTAAAGAGAGAGGAGAATTTTTTTCCTGTTGCCAACTATCTCAAATAAGTCATTGGCTTCCCACATGCTCCCATAGTAACTTGTGTTTATACCTACCTCACCACACCATGCTAATGTGACCTGATTATTTGTCTTTCTCCCAGACCATGAGGTTTTAGCAAATAGAGATTATATTATTTATCATTGTAATTCAAGTTTGGGAATATAGTAAGTCATTAATAAATGATTATTGAGTGAATGAATGAAGAGAATGAAAATAACTAGGTTTTGTTAGCTACTTTTTATACCTGCTGAATAGAACCCATAGAACCAAAATTTCTTTCCTAAACATAATAGCCACAAAGCATCCTACAGTTATGTTACTAAGAACTTTTATTCCCTTTTTAGCCTAAACACATATAGCTAGCCAATGTAAACTAGTAGCAAAATCTGAGGTGATATCTGTGAATAGGAAAAGTCTTTGAGGTTGCAACAGAAAGATTTGTGCTACATATGGATTTCTTTCTACATTCTTTTCAATATTGCTGGTTCGTGGCCTCTGGGTGCATTGAGAATTTTAATAATTAAAACATGTCTGGTTCCACCAGGAGATGGTGCACTGGATGACATACAGCATACAGAATGCACATGTTATTTTTGTAACAAAAATATCAAATGGAAATTAAAACTCGGCTTCTAAAGCAAGATCATCCTGGGCTGCTGCTCGGTTGACTTTCATAGCCAGATTAAAGACTGCCCTTAGGACTGAATGTTGTGCTTCTCCTCGGCTTGCCACCGTAAGAGCTGGCAACACTAGAGCCACTTTAAGGCTTAGAAATTTCCTGCAATGAGTTTAGTAGATGAGTCAAGGTGAGTTCCCAGAAAGAGCCCTAGATATGGAGGTGAACAGAGTTCAGGTCTTTATCAGATGATATCTTTTCACACTTTGTCCTCACTGGAATGTTTGAAGTTAGTGAATGCCAGTTCAGAGTGATTTAAAAGCCCTGGCTCTTGGGTTCATTGGTTCTCTTTTATAAGATTGCTTTGAATTCACATGCGGGGTGTGTGTGTGTGTGTGTGTGTGTGTGTGTGTGTGTGTGTATGTGTGTTGCCTAACGGTTAAAGGCCTTTACCCTGGAGCTCCAGTTGCACAAGATATTTAATCTCTTTGGACCTCAGTGTCTTCCAGGGTAAAATGGAAATAATAATAGAAACTCTCTACCTAATAGATGTGTTGTAAAGATCAAATGAGTTAATGTATACAGAGCAGTTGGAACACTGTCTGGTACGTAAGTGCTATAGAAGGGTTAGCTATTTTTAGTATATTGCATCAATATAGCATTCCACTCTTCATACGTTATACATATTGTTGGGTTGTATTATTATACCAGGCAATGAAGGGAAAGTGTCAAAGTGGAAAGGGCACTGTCTGACTTATTCCCTGAAATATTTTAACTTTTGTAATGAAGTGAAAGAAACTTTTGAAGCAGAAACTCCTCTGTGGAGTTTCAGGGACTGGTGAGCACATGTGCTGTTGATCCGCCCAATCATCTGGTGTCGACTGAAAGTGCATGAACAAACTCGGGGATAGATATTAAGGGCAGTATATGCAACTCCAGTATAACCAACAAAAGTTAAATTTTCCTAACTATTCCGTAGTTCTAGGGGTTCACCAGTAAGAACAGTACTCCAGTCTTTAGCTGGGACCCTAAAGGCATAATGTCAGGGTTTCAGCCAATGAAACAAATGGTGTAATTTAAATAGTCTCCTTGCAGAACTGCTCACACCAAGCTCACCAACTCCACTTACCTTTCCCTGAGTTCATCTTACTCGACTCATCCACAACAGTTGACTTGAAACCCTCTCGCCTATTGACTTCCATAATGCCATGCTCTCCTGGGTTTCTTTTTACTTCCCTAGTCCACTCATCTCAGTGCCCTTTGCTGACTGCCTTCCTCCTCGTCTCTAGATGCCATAACTCCTTGGAGCTTTGTCCTAGGTTCTCTTCTCTCTCCCTATGTTTTTCCCCTAATGATTCAATGTGTTTTTATGGTTTTAAACACTATCTAGAGAATAATAAATGTCATAGTTATACGTTGAGCTTAGACCTTTATTCTGACCACAAGAATCATTGTATTCTACTTCCTAACCGACATCTACGGTTCCATGTTTCTAACATAACATGTGCAGAAATAAACTTTTGATCTTTCCCCCATTTATTCCTTCTCCTGTCATTCTCATCTTAATAAAGGGCAACAGAAGTCTTGAAATTTACCTTGATTATCTCTTCTCTGTTAGATTCTATTTTCAAAATCTCTCTAGAATACACACTTCTCTCCATTCCACTGACACCAGCATAACTCAAGGCACCCTACCTGTTATCTAGAAGACTCCTTATTTTACCTTAAATTACCTCCTTACTTTGTGTCTTTCCTCTGTCTAACACCTTCTCCACATAGGAACTTGAAAGATCTTTCTAAACCTGCATCAAAGCACAGATAAAGAACCAGATGTAAGGAGATTATGAGAATAACACCAAGTGACTAAAGGGCAGAGCTTTTCACACACAGCTCTCTCTCCTTTCTGGTTTCCACAGGCCTGCTGCCCCATTACTATATACTTTAGTGCAAAATGGTGGCCGCACTCATAAATATGTTTTATTGACTTTCAGAGTGTTATTATTTTCACTTTTCTCAGTGGTGTCAGCCTTTGTGTTTCGCTCCACTCCAATCCCAGTCAACATGCTTAGAAAGTTTGTTCTCAGCATTAACTACCTGTCTGACACTGAAGTCTCTTAGTTCCCTGGCATTCTCCACTCAGAGATCTCAAAACCCACTTCATGTCAGTCACCTGCTCACATCCCCATAATGTGGACTTCAACATCATTCAACACTGCTCCACCCGCATGTTTCAACATGAGGTTCCTCTCTCTGACTGCAATCTTCTCCCTCCTCTGCCAGGTCCTGAGAGCAACGGTACCACTCTTGACCCTCATCAGGACTCTAAGTCATCGGCCTCCTCCTCATCTGCAATGTCATCGCTCCTTTTCTGGAAACAACCGGTCTCATGAAGCCAAGATTTCATTTCAAGAAGAAAGCCACTTCTCATCCCTCTGACATAGCCAAACATACCTGGAAAAATCTTAAAGCAGTAGGGTAGGGTCCAAAAAAAATCATGCAGTCATCTCAGTTGTCCCTGTGAAGCTCAGCATTTCTTTCTTTCATCTGTTTTTGATGTTCTATTGAAGTAATCATAATAGGTGTTTTAAACATGTTTCACTCGTTAAAATTTTATTACTTAAAATAACTTAAAATTTATGGCTTAAAATTTCATGCCGTCACACTCCAAATAGAGTGGCTTTTCAGCATTTTTGCTGAAATAAATCAAAATAAGTCATGCTAGAAAACTCTCTTTATACGTATTCAACTTCTTTCTCTCCTCACCCCACCTCACACACACATAACAGGATAAAAAGTAAATATACAGTTTGGAATTCTTTAGATGGGTCAATGACATACAGTCCAAATTTTTAATTTCCTTTAGATTACTATCTGCAAAGACATGCTTTTTTAGCTCTCTTATTACAAGTAATCACATTTGATATGTTAGGCCTTTATCACCATCTTTACAAAGAAAAGGTTGACATATTTAATTAACATATTTCTGAAGCTAGTCAGCAAGAAAGCTGTCAAAGCAAAAACTGCTTTTCTGATCAGACTGATGCTTAATGCACACAAAATCCAGTAACACCACCAGCCGTCTAAGTTATAATAATTTGTCAGAACTAATTTCTATAGATCTTTCAACATAGCTTTAAATAATTTGGATAAATTTCCTTCCTGTTGTGATATTAGGACACTTTTTTAATGTTTAAATTTTGTGTACAGTGTCTTCATCACCAAGACAATAATATAATTAAACATTGACACAATAAATTCTACAGATGAACCATAGCTGAAATTCATTTCATAATTATCATATACTAGAACAAAGTACCTTACATAGTATCAATTCCCTTAATCCTATGACATGCCAATTAGAAGTGTACTATTATTATCTCCATTTTATAGCTGAAAAACTTAGGTTAGGTTAGTTAACCAAGTTTACACAGCTTGAGCTCACACTTAACCATTAAATTTTTTTTTTATACTGCGGGTTCTTATTAGTCATCAATTTTATATACATCAGTGTATATATGTCAATCCCAACTGCCCAATTCAGCACACCACCATCCCCACCCCACCACGGTTTTCCCCCCTTGGTGTCCATATGTTTGTTTTCTACATCTGTGTCTCAACTTCTGCCCTGCAAACCGGTTCATCTGTACCATTTTTCTAGGTTCCACATACATGCGTTAATATACGATATCTGTTTTTCTCTTTTTGACTTACTTCACTCTGTATGACAGTCTCTAGATCCATCCACGTCTCAACAAATGACTCAATGGAATATGAGTGATATTCCATTGTATATATGTACCACATCTTCTTTATCCATTCGTCTGTTGATGGGCATTTAGGTTACTTCCATGACCTGGAAGTAAATAGTGCTGCAATGAACATTGGGGTGCATGTGTCTTAACCATGAAATTTTATATCTAATCTAAACTTTATATCTATCTTACTTTTTACCAGAGAACTTAGTATTCTCCTTGTCACAATCACCTTCCTAGCAATAAAACTGGGAATTATAGCCAAAAAAACAGACTGATGTAACTCCATGATTTTGTGGAATAAAAGTGAACACAGACTTAAGAAATAAGATAGTTTGACAAATGTCAACATATTTTATTTAGTAGCTTTTGTGTTTGTGGTAATAGAAAAAGAAATGTTTCTATTCTGCGTGAGAATTATCACATGATTTTGATTAAGGGTTAAGGAAGAAAGAGATCCCATTAGGAGCTCTAACTGTTGCTAACAGTGAGAACCAAGACTTAATCTCTCTAAGCTACAGTGTCTTCTTATCTAACATGCTTCTGAGAATCAAATGAAATTTCATTCATTCATTCACCAAATATTGGGCACCTACTGTATTCAAGAAAGTGGGCTAGACACTGTGGCAGATTCAGTAGTGTTTATAATAGCCTCAGGTTTTATGAACTTAAAATCTAATAAGTAGATCAATGCCATTAATACCCAGAACAGTAAAAACAAACTGAAAGTGTTAAGAGCCAGAAGAGGCTAAAACAACGTTATGGAAATTCATGTCACGAGAAAGTTCTTTGAAATTGTAAAATGCTACACAGATGGACACTATCATAATAGGTCAGAATATGGAGAAACTGAGGGAAGATTTTGATGATTTGTTCCTGTAAACATTCCCCTTTCCCCATATTTACCTTGCTTAATAAAATAGGATAGGAATCAATTACCTAATACAGTGTCTTGCAAACTTTATATGCTCAGTAAATATTTGTTGAATAAATGAATGCTTAACAATCTTTTTCTCAATGATATCTAAAGGAATACTTGGTAAGAATTATTCTATTTGGAAACAGAAAAACACTACTTAAATTATTCTTAATTAATAATTAGAATAATAATGCTATTTTAGAACCTGTTTTAATCAAATGTATTTCATGACATTTTTTTCAGATGAAAGAGCCCATTCATAGATTACTTGTGTGAAATTTGGTTGCTTATATGCTTTTTTATATAAAAGTATAAAATGTTTTGATTTGGGAACCAGAACTTCCACAGGAGAATCCTTGTTCTGACACCCACTGACGTTAGGAAAGCTACCGTTTTCAACCTGAGGTTTCTGATTTGTAGAATCATAGACTAGAACAGATGAGGTTAAGAGCTCTTCCAGCTTTAACATATTCATGCCCCAACACAGGAGATATTATGGAAGACATTTAAACTGTATAAAATACACTTAAGTTACAGTGGGTCATCACCAAGTTCTAAAATGATATTACTATATTTTTGGATTGATAAATTGTGCTTAACTCTTTAAGAGTGGATTGATAAATTGTGCTTAACTCTTTAAGAGTGGGAAAACTTTAAAAACATATTAAGATGTTATAATGTAGGTAAAAGAACTAGCTTGCACCTGCCCCCTCCCCTCACCACACATACACTTGGGGGATATTTGGGAAGTAATAAGTTCTACATAGTTAAGGCTAACTTAGTTGCACCATTATAAGTGAAATGGAATGACTCTGGACAGTCAAAGAATAAACGTTCAGTTATTCAAGGATACACCCATCTTACCATTCTGCTTAGACTTTGTTTCATGAGGGACAAAAGGAGCTTGGTCCATCACTTGCTGAAGCAGTACATACCAGCAATTCTATTAATAATAAATTTAAGGGAATTAATGACACATCAAATGTATTACACACTAATCATATGATTATAATCAAAATGGTCTTTTGAGCAATATGTTCGTGAAGGTGACTGAATAAACCTTTCTAAAGATAGGATGTCTCAATGATCTCAAAGCAGTTAAGATAGCAAGACAATGTACTATTTATGAAGCATCTGTATGTGTGTGACTCTGTGCTAGGCTATTGAATACATTTACCCCTATTAAACCTGGTCATAAACTACACAGCATTGTTCTCATTTTAAAAATAAATAGTTTCAGAAAAGCAAGCTGCTTACCATTGAAGAACTCACTGGATATGAATTCAAGTTTCTGAAACCTCAAAGCCCAATGCTTTAACAGTCACTCTACCACATCCCATTAACTCTGCTTAAGTGTACAATATTATATTTTAGGAGATAAAAATAGAAATTTTAAACATGAATGTGAAGCATTTTATGCAAATCAAGAACCTTCTAGATAACCCATGAGCTCACAGGTATAGCGCTGTGTCCCTACAAATTTATTCTTTTCCCAGAGAAGTAGCCCTTGCTCATCCTCCTTCACTTTCATCTTGTCATTTTCTGGCCTCTTTCTGGTCCTTTTTAAATGTCATTTCCTAAGCTTTAGATGATATATTAAACAAGATGGACTTAATTGATATTTACAGGACATTCCATCCAAAAACAACAAAATACACTTTCTTCTCAAGTGCTCATGGAACATTCTCCAGGTACATCATATCTTGGGTCACAAATCAAGCCTTGGTAAATTAAGAAAATTGAAATTGTATCATGTATATTTTCCAAACACAACATTATGACACTAGATATCAATTACAGGAAAAACTCTGTAAAACATACAAACACATGAGGCTAAACAATATACTAAAACAAGAGATCACTGAGGAAAACAAAGAGGAAATCAAAAAATACCTAGAAACAAATGACAATGAAAACACGATGACCCAAAACCTATGGGATGCAGCAAAAACAGTTCTAAGAGGGAAGTTTATAGCAATACAATCCTACCTCAAGAAACAAGAAACATCTCAAACTAACAACCTAACCTTGCACCTAAAGCAATTAGAGAAAGAAGAACAAAAAATCCCCAAAGTTAGCAGAAGGAAAGAAATTATAAAGATCAGATCAGAAATAAATGAAAAAGAAATGAAGGAAATGATAGCAAAGATCAATAAAACTAAAAGCTGGTTCTTTGAGAAGATAAACAAAATTGATAAACCATTAGCCAGACTCATCAAGAAAAAAAGGGAGAAGACTCAAATCAATAGAATTAGAAATGAAAAAGGAGAAGTAACAACTGACACTGCAGAAATACAAAGGATCATGAGAAATTACAATAAGCAACTATATGCCAATAAAATAGGCAAGCTGGAAGAAATGGACACATTCTTAGAAAAGAACAACCTCCTGAGATGGAACCAGGAAGAAGTAGACAATATCAACAGACCAGTCACAAGCACTGAAATTGAAACTGTGATTAAAAATCTTAAAACAAAAGCCCAGGACCAGGTGGCTTCACAGGCGAATTCTATAAAACATTTGGAGAAGAGCTAAAACCTATTCTTCTCAAACTCTTCCAAAATATAGCAGAGGGAGGAACACTCCCAAACTCATTCTATGAGGCCACCACCACCCTGATACCAAAACCAACGATGTCACAAAGAAAGAAAACTACAGACCAATATCACTGATGAACATAGATGCAAAAATCCTCAACAAAATACTAGCAAAGAGAATCCTACAGCACATTAAAAGGATCATACACCATGAAAAAGTGGGGTTTATCCCAGGAATGCAAGGATTCTTCAGTATATGCAAATCAATCAATGTGATAAACCATATTAACAAATTGAAGGAGAAAAACCATATGATCATCTCAATAGATGCAGAACAAGCTTTCAACAAAATTCAACACCCATTTATGATAAAAAGCCCTCCAGAAAGTAGGCATAGAGGGAACTTTCCTCATCATAATAAAGGCCATATATGACAAACCCACAGCCAACATTGTTCTCAATGGTGAAAAACTGAAACCATTTCCTCTAAGATGAGGAACAACACAAGGTTGCCCACTCTCACCACTATTATTCAACATAGTTTTGGGAGTTTCAGCCACAGCAAGCAGAGAAGAAAAATAAACAAAAGGAATCCAAATTGAAAAGAAGAAGTAAAACTATCACTGTTTGCAGATGATATGATACTATACATAGAGAATCCTAAAGACGCTACCAGAAAACTACCAGATCTAATCAATGAATTTGGCAAAGTAGCAGGATACAAAATTAATGCACAGAAATCGCTTACATTCCTATACACTAAAGATGGAAAATCTGAAAGAGAAATTAAGGAAACACTCCCATTTACCATGGAAACAAAAAGAATAAAATACCTAGGAATAAATGTACCTAAGGAGACAAAAGACCTGTATGCAGAAAATTATAAGACACTGATGAAAGAAATTAAAGATGATACAAAGAGATGGAGAGATATACCAATTCTTGGATTGGAAGAATCAACATTGTGAAAATGATTACAATACCCAAAGCAATCTACAGATTCAATGTAATCCCTATCAAACTACCAAGGGCATTTTTCACAGAACTAGAACAAAAATTTCAAAATTTGTATGGAAACACAAAAGACCCCAAGTAGCCAAAGCAATCTTGAGAAAGAAAAACGGAGCTGGAGGAATCAGGCTCCCTGACTTCAGACTATACTACAAAGCTACATTAATCAAGACAGTATGGTACTGGCACAAAAATAGAAATATAGATCAATGGAACTGGATAGAAAGCCCAGAGATAAGCCCACACACACATGGTTACCTTATCTTTGATAAAGGAGGCAAGAATATGCAATGGAGTAAAGACAGCCTCTTCAATAAGTGGTGCTGGGAAAACTGGACAGCTATGTGGAAAAGAATGAAATTAAGACACTCCCTAAGACCATACACAAAAATAAACTCAAAATGGATTAAAGACCTAAATGTAAGGCCAGACACTATAAAACTTTTAGAGGAAAACATAGCCAGAACACTCTATGACATAAATCACAGCAAGATCCTGTTTGACCCACCTCCTAGAGAAAAGGAAATAAAAACAAAAGATAAACAAAAAGGACCTAATGAAACTTAAAAGCTTTTGCACAGCAAAGGAAACCATAAACAAGATGAAAAGACAACCCTCACAATGGGAGAAATATTTGCAAATGAAGCAACTGACAAAGGATTAATCTCCCAAATATACAAGCAGCTCATTATCAAAGAAACAAAAAACCCAATCCAAAAATGGGCAGAAGGCCTAAATAGACATTTCCCCAAAGAAGATATACAGATTGCCAACAAACACATGAAAGGATGTTCAACATCACTAATCATTAGAGAAATGCAAATCAAAACTACAGTGAGGTATCACCTCACACTGGTCACAATGGCCATAATCAAAAAATCTACAAACAATATATGTTGGAGAGGGTGTGCAGAAAAGGGAACCCTCTTGCCCTGCTGGTGGGAGTGTAAATTGATACAGCCACTATGGAGAACAGTATGGAGGTTCCTGAAAAAACTAAAAATAGAACAACCATATGACCCAGCAATCCCTGGGCATATATCCTGAGAAAACCATAATTCAAAAAGAGTCACGTACCACAATGTTCATTGCAGCCCTATTTACAATAGCCAGGACTTGGAAACAATCTAAGTGTCCATCAACAGATGAATGGATAAAGAAGATGTGGCACATATATACAATGGAATATTACTCAGCCATAAAAGGAAACTAAATTGAGTTATTTGTAGTGAGGGCGATGGACCTAGAGTCTGTCATACAGAGTGAAGTAAGTCAGAAAGAGAAAAAAAAATACCGTATGCTGACATGTATATATAGAATCTAAAAAAAAAAGGTTCTGAAGAACCTAGGAGCAGGACAGGAATAAATTCACAGACATAGAGAATGGACTTGAGAACACGGGATGGAGGAAGGGTAAGCTGGGATGAAATGAGAGAGTAGCATGGGCATATATACACTACCAAATGTAAAATAGCTAGCTAGTGGGAAGAAGCTGCATAGCACAGGGAGATCAGCTTGGTGCTTTGTGACCACCTAGAGGGGTGGGATAAGGAGGGTGGGAGGGAGATGCTAGAAGGAGGGGATATAGGGATATATGTATATGTATAGCTGATTCGCTTTGTTATACAGCAGAAGCTAACACACTGTTGTAAAGCAATTACACTCCAATAAAGATGTTAAAAAAAATAAATGTCACTTCCTGTGCAGGCACACTTTGATTTCTGACGAAAAAAACTCCCCTCTGACCCTTAGGTCTCCTGGTGTCTTTCCATGTTAACGTTTGTCCCCCAAGCCTGACACTGTAACGTCCATGGGGGCAGGAACACTTATTCACTGCTGTGTCCCCAGCCACCACTATATGGCCTGGCATTTGACTCACAAACAAACACCTGTTGTATGACTAACACATGTATCCAACATTGTGGAAAGTGCCACAAGACTCTCAGAATGTCTGGTCCTTAGGTAACCTATGCTGTATGTTTTATATTACAGGATTCTATACAAAATGAGAACTTTAAAGTTTGTAGTGTTAACAGATTAAAGAATGGAGCCCCCAGTATGGACTGAAATTGTTTCAGGGTGACTTATGTGTAAGTAAATTCATGAAGCACTGCTCCATTTTGTTTTGTTTTGTTTTGTCAGTTCCAAAGAACTTCTACCAGTGGAGAGGGTGGTTGCATCAGCATTGCTTTCATTTGTAAAGTGGTACAAGTAACAATAAGGCCTCCTTTCTTCTGCCTTTCTGGTTATACTTCTCACTGCCAAAAGATGGCAGTGTGATAGAGACTGACAGCCTTTCTGAGTCTGAGCTGACCAGCAGGCTGAGTCGTTGGCTGTGGTCCTAAAGGGCTGACCTAACCTTGCAAAAATCTCAGGCTTCGGAAGGATATCTGAAGTGGAAACTCTGCGCTCCCCAGGAGAAATGCACCTGCCTTTTGGGTTTGTTACCTGCCTTTGTTCAGGAGACAAAAGCTCCAGAAAGTGTATGTTCTATTACAGTGAACAAACAAATTTGAGCCACAAATGAAAAAAGATATTATTTAAATTCCAGAAATAAAAATATTTCTGAATTCAAATTCCAAATGTCAATGCTATGCTCAATCCGTCTGCTGATCCCTCTTGGAGAACTACTGCCTCCCCTCACTGATAAGCCAAAGTATGTCTCCTAAAAACTATTTTCTTCTATGGGAAGTTAAAATGGATATACTTGTCTTCCTCATTAGTTTTTAAAAAAAATTTTATTTACAGCAAAGCCATCACTAGTAAAGCTGAGCTTTGGCATGGGTGTAGACGAAGTGAGGCTGTCCTTGGTACCTTCTTCCTACACTTAGAGCTTCCTTCTCCTCTTGGGGCTGCTGTTGTCAGGGGCCTAGACCGAATCAGGTGCTGGCTGTCCACCAGTGTGCCCTCCTCTGAAGGCTGCCTCAGGCTCTAACTCAGTCTTTTCTGCCCTCCAATAAGACTGTTCTTCAAGAGCTGTCTCCTTGTTGGAAAGACTCTAATCAATGATTTTCAAATGACTATTAAAGCACACTGTATTGCTGGTCATTTATTCATTATCCATCACTCACAAATGGAGCCCCTGCAATGCATCAGTCACTACTACATATGTGAAGGTACGTGAAGTCACATACCTACACAGAGGCCGTGACTTCACAGTCAAAGCTGGAGAGACAGAAAATTAACAGTTAACAATAATCATGCTTTAGATAGATAAATTCTGAGGCAGAGTAAAGAAGGCAGTTTACTATGGCAATGTATAGCAGTTTTTGGACTGTAAGAGTGTCCTTTTCATCTTTGTATCTTTGGTTCATAGTGTAATGCCTGACCCATGGTAGATATGCAATAGATACTGCGGCCTAAGCTTTTATTGATGAGACACTGAGACAAGCTGATGGGCATGATATTTTCGGATCTCTCACTGTTCCCATCATATCACCACATGTTGGAAAAGAGAAATCTCTGCCTACCATGAATTGCCTCTGCCTGTGACAGTAGAACTGAGACAGAAATTGTGTTTTTACTTCTTTTTCAAAAATTCTTTTTACTTTATTTTTTTGTCAAAGTATAGTTGATTTACAATGCTGTGTTAGCTTCAGGTGTACAGCAAAGTGATTCAGTTATACATACATATATATCTATTTTTTTTCAGACACGTCTCCCTTATAGGTTATTACAAAATATTGAGTATAGTTCCCTGTGCTATACAGTAGATCCTTGTTGTTTATCTATTTTATATACAGTAGTGTGTATATGTTAATCCCAAACTCCTAATTTATCCCTCCCCCCACCACTTCTCCTTTAGTAACCACTTTTGCTTCTTCTTAATGTTGGTTTTGAATTGGAGAAGGAAGAAAGACTTGTTAGACAATAAGACACTAAAATGGAGATTGGAGTAAGTTCCTAAAGCTCAGCTCTGCTCTTACTACAAAAAAGCCACTGGGGCATGGGAGGTGTCATGTGGCATTGGGCACTGTCCCTAGCAGTGAATAGACCTCATTTGTTTGACTTGGCTAATAAACGTGACTCAGGCATGCACACCAGCAAAAGTTCATTTCCTTAAAAAGTGGCTGTGCTTTTGTCTGATGTATTCCCCCCAGAGGTTTTAATTTACCTCCAAGCCATCTCCTAAGTAGTGTAAACACTTCTCTTAAGTGTTTAAGAGAATGTTCTGTCTTTATGGATAAATGAATCAATATTGTGATGATTTACTTTACATATTTTTAACTGCTTCACAGTAACCAGGCCAAAACACTGCCAGTTTCCTGGGTGATCTATCTATAAATGACCTGTGATACAGTTCACAGAACCTTTCTTGACTTTTCTCTAGAGCTGATTTCTCCCAAAGATAAGATAAGTACATCAGCAAGATTCTCTCTCCTCCTTACTGTTTTGAATTGAGGCACATCAGGTACATCAGGAAACAGCTCAGTGCAAGCAAAGAGGAAAATCACCCAAGGGATGGAGACTTCACTGCTGTGACTTCATGCCTGGAAACTGAGGACGAGCCAGTTGATCCAGCACAGTGGGGCGTGTGTCTGTTGAAGTTCCCAGGGAACAATGGCTTTCACTGTGCAGGCTGCCATGTGGGAAACAGATTTGTTTATGTTTTCCTTCGTGTCATTTTGGGGGATGAAATATGGTTGCTTTTTTCTTTATCCCAATGCCACAGAGGCAGCAGGGAACTCTGGCTTCCTGGTCCCAAATACAAGCCTGTTATTTCCAGAAACTATGAAATCCAATGACCTGTTTGAGGTTCTGTTATTGTGATAGTGGCCTTTTTACCTCCAAGGGCAGGAGGAGCAGGTTTTCTTGTAGAAGAAGAGGTAGATTTCAGGAAGTTCCCAGACAGTCCTCTGCCATCTCTCCTTGGGAGGGAGGAGAAACGATATAATGCAAAGGCGGATGGGATGACACCTTCACAAGGCAGGGTACCCACCCTGGGGATATGAAAGTACAATGTGAGTTCAAAGGCTGTGCAAACTTGTCTGCCCCAGTCAGAGGCACATACATAATAAAACTTTCCACCTTTAACTTACAATTTTATGTAGAATTTTCTCATAACCTAGTCTTTTAACACCATGAAAGTTTTGAGACAAAAAAAAAAAGAATTTTTATTAAATTTAACTTGTATGTGTATTAAATTGCCAAGGTTAGCCAGACGTGGGAAGAACAGCTACCTCTCTTATAACTTCTCATTTCAAATCTTCTGTTCTATTAATTCAATAAATGTACTCATCTTTGTCAGATGATGGGACCCAACTTCTGACCTGTTTATGAAATTGAGAGAATTTGGTATTAAAATTGCAACTAGCCCAGTTTAATAAGAGTGCCCAGAAAATTATTAAATTACAGAGGAAAATATAGACACAATGGCTGACATGGTACAAAATATTAAATATTGTGACAGAGGTAGGGAGGACTCAATGGTTCCACTTCCCATATTTCTCAGTCTCATAAGTTAATAATGTGTGATTCTATCCATGCTTTTAAAAATCTACATTCTCTTTACCTTCTGTGGCTGGAAGTGAAGGACTTCAAGGGAGAGATACTGCATGATGGGCACAGCCTGGGTTCCTGAGTCATTGTTTGAAGGAGAGCTGTGCAGGAGAGTTGCCCAGCCCCCACTGGGCTATCACATGAGCAGGAGACCAACTAGGCTATGTTGAGCAATTGAGATTAAAGCTTTGAAATTGGAACTGATTTTGTCACCTGATATTAGAAAACCTATTCTAGCACTCTTTCTAAAATAATAAATTTTCCTTTTAGTGCTAGTGTTACAACAATTTGACATTTTGGAGAATTTAAATGGTGAACCATACTGCTACATAGTCAATCTTGTCATTATATTAACAGGAAAACTGTAAAACATTAGATTTCAAAATTTTAATGGGTTTAGTTGATATGTGTTGGCAGTATGCACTAAATCTTTCAGGGTGGCTTTGACCAAGGCTCTTCAATTAACTTAGGTTTAACTAGAATCCCCATTGTGAAATTACATGGTTTTACTGCATATGAAATTCTTTAATGAGAATCTTTAGTTTCATAGTAAAAGGAGAAAAGAAAGTTGTTCATCCATGAGAAGGATAATCTCTTAACACAAAATTAGATATGGCCAAAGAGAATAAAGAATAAATAACCATAAAGGACATTAGTCAAGAAAACTCTTTCTATAGAACAGTACCAAGATCAAATCGAGGAATAATCCTCACCCTAAAATAGAAAATCTTCATAAAGTCTGTCCCATAGGATTTCAGAATTGCTATGGACCAGTGATTGAAGGAGGTCACCCCACAGTCCTCCTTTCTGAATGAGAATGCTTATTGCAGTTGTTTTGTCCTTGTTGTATAACAAGTGTGGATGTGCTTATGCTGGAGGAGGGACAGATAACTTCACAGTTTTCTCAACCTATGAGGACTCATATTTGTAACTCATGGAAGGACCAACCTGCAGGAATTATCCAGAGATCCTGAGCTTAAGCTCAATGTGGTAACTGCTAAGACTTTGGTTTTCTCCCCCGGAAGCTGTTAAGTGTGTTTGGAGACTAGAAGAGCAGACTGTGACAGTGACTGCTAGTGTTCACCAAGTATTTCATGGGCCTTCTCTACTTCCCGGCTTTTATTACAGATGAGTTGGGGTTAGGTGGCTAATTCTGGTCAGTGAACCATGAATGTCAGTGAAGTGTGTCACTTTTGGTTGAAGGTAGTTAAGATTAGGGCAATCTTCTGTAGCGGCAAATGAAGAAGCCAAAATGATGGAGTTGAAAGACGGGAGCTCCTGGCAAGTAAAAGATAGTGCAATAAAATTGCCTGACCTTCATGGAATTGTGGCATAAGATGAAATAAACTTTTGTTGTGTTACTTCACTGAGACTTTAATGTATGACTCTTAAAATCTGAGTTTAATGATCTGACTAATAAATAAAATATTATAATCACTACTGACGTCCTAACACACAGAAAATGTTAATTTTATTTTACAGGAAGCCCCGATAGAAATCAACATTTATTTCATCATATATCATTTGAGCCAGCTGTCATGACAGATACAAAAAAATTAGGACATGTTCTTTTCTCTCCTCTCTGAAATGTCACAGTCCAGTTTTCTCACCTGCTTTCCTAAAAGACAACGCATGACTAAATTTCAGTTCAGGATTTTGAGGTAGCTTCAACTAGCTTCCAGGAAAGCTCTTAAGGACTCTGAGTCAGAAAATACCAGGCACTTCACCTTTTCTGAATAAAGACAGAATCTTGAAGAGGTCATCAATGAGTTCAGCTTACCCAAACACAAAGTTTAGTTTGCATATCACCTCCTGTGTCTTAACTACTCATGTCTAGGTTAAGGGTTTCCTTATGTGCTCTGATAGCAGCCTGTGTACTCTCTCTCTCATAACACTTTACATACAATATTGGGATTGTCACTATTTCTCAGTAAACTGTAAATTCTATGAAGGCCAAAATATTGTCTATATCGTTTACCATTACAATTCTAGTACTCTTGCTATTATTTACTGTTTCTTAGAGTATAATTCTCATGTATTATTTTTCTCTATTTCTCTAATTTATTGACAATCCTTTCTATTGATATTTATTCATAGAGAAGATGATGAGTTTAGTTTTGAACACCTTGAATGGAAATGAAGTGAAGATGTATAGTAAGTAATTGGGTAGATGGTTCTGGACCTTAAGAGAGAAATCTGGGATGGAGATATAGAGCAGCATAGAAGTGATAAAGCCATGAATGTGCATGAGATCAGCTAGAAAGAGAGGGTAGATTAAAAAGGTAAGACATCTGGAAATGGAATGCCAGGAGGAGAGAGGAGGAAAAATATTGATGAAATTCTTAGAGATAGCACTCAGAGAAATGAAAGGAAAGCTACAAGAGTGAGGAACAATGGAAAAAAAGGAGGGTGACTCAAATGTTGCATAGAGTCAAACAAGATAAGAACAGAAAAACTTCCATTGATTTTAGAAATAAAGGCATTATTAATGACCTTCACCAGAGTGGTTTCAGCATGGTGGTGGGTCTGGAAGCCAGGCTTCTGTAGGTTAAGAGATAAATGAGTGACAAGAAAATAAAGAAGAGCTCCAGAAATTTGAGAGTGAAGAAAACTAGAGAGAGCTAACTCTTCTTATACATCCTTTAAGACTCAATCAGATAGCACCTCCTCCCCAAATCTTTCTCAGATAATGTCACCACTTTCTGGTTTCTATCACATACACAACACATTTGGTCCTACGCATACCTCCATATTATCATTGATTACACATCTATTATAATTGACTGATTATTTGTCTTTTCCAAAGATTCTTCTTGGGATTTCTGATATTTTTTAGAATCTTCTGACATCTAAAAACCACCTTGGCTAAGAAGTTCACACATGCACATACACACAAACTTGTGCATTAAATTTCAACAAGCTAAATGGAACCCTAAAAGCTCATTCATATTCAGAAGTTCCCATGTTAAAAAGCCCTGCATACACTTTAAAAATTTTATAATAGAGACTGTGTATTATTTGTTTTGTATCCTCTGTGACTGATGCAGTGTCTATTGAATAATAGGTACTCAAAAAAGGCTTGATGAGTGAACGAATGGATGGATTGATACATTAATTTGCAAAGTAGAAGTATGGAAGTGTGAGCATCTAACACTGACTGGGAGAAACAGGAATCCTTTGGTGCACCGATTTGAAGGAAGAGGTTGCTGGGATGAAAAAGTGAGGAGGCACACTTCTTACAGAAGGAACATCAGATAAAAAGATTCACCAGATTGTGTAGAGAACAGGTCATTTCATTTGAATGGAGTACAAGAAGCATTGAGGGATTATCAAAAGACGAGGTAAATAGCTGGCTGTTATTCTCTCACAGTTTTAAGTGGGCCTGAATAGAAGCTATTTTTAAAGATAGCACAGCTTTCTTTGAAACTCTTTTCTAGAAAAATCTCAACCTTTATTATCTAGATATCTGCCCTTAAACCACACCAAAATCCTTTTGGTTAATTTAGTTAACCATTTCAAATAAAGATATTTCCAAAGGTGCAATTTTTTGGAAAAATTGAATTAGAAAATAGACCAATAAAGTAAAAAATTTACCTCTAGTTAAGCATATTACTCTCTGTATATTTTTTCTCACACATCACTATATTCTCAACCACTACCAGCAGTTCCAAAATCTATCCAAAAATAAAGTCAAATAATTATAGAAATTTAATATAGGAAATTTGAAGTGCCGGATGAGACTTAACAGATTAAAATATAAAAATTTCAACATTTTCCACCTATGTCATTCCGTGGAAAGTAGAATTTATTGAACAGGAGTATTCATTGTTTGTATACACAAATACCATCACCAAATTATTGGCCTATCTTGGGGATTTTTTAAAAAATCTGTAAATAATGTTGAGCTAAAAGAACTCTGATTTAAAGGATTTGAAATACACGTGTTTGGAATTCCTACCGATAAGAAATCATCATTGACTCTCAGGTGCCGTTCTTGGTCTATTTTTCAAAGACCCCAAAACTCATTTGGAATTCCCAGAGTTGCAGTATAATTAAATATCTATTAGACTAAGCCAATATTATAATAATCTCCTTTAATTATTCACAATGCTTAATGCACTTCTCTGTTTTTTATCCATCTGTTCCTTATTATTATCCTAAGAGGTAGTTATCACACCCATTTCATAGCTGAAGAGTTACAGAGGCATCTGTCTTATGTTCTACTCAAAATAACACAGCTAGTAAAAGGCAAAATGACACCCTCTAGATTTGTGTGGTCAACTCAACTTCAATTCCAATACCTTTTCCAAGGAAGAAATTTGCCTTTTGCTATTGGTAACATCACCATTTGGTATTTGAGATAACTTCAGTGGCTGAAATGGATTACTGCTGATTCATTATTCATCATAAGACTCTAAAATAAATTGATTAGTATTTGATAGACACAGAGAATGCACATTGACAGTAAACTCTAAATCCTAGGATGGACTGAAACAATGTTAAGTTTTATAACTATAATATTGTATCTCTGAAATTTTACTAGAAACTCTCTTGCAAAAGTCCCAGGCTGAGTGTGGGCAGTGGGTGGAATTATTAACTAGAATTCTTTGGTTTGCTTTGCTCAGTTCAGTTGGTCAAAACATGGTTCAGAGGAAGGGACGGATGTGGGTAGAATCTAAGTGGGCCAGTTCATTTACTTTAACCTTGCACAGTTGTATCAACAATGGAAACAGAAAAGATTATACCCTCCTAAAATAAAGTGAATGCTTCAGGGGAAATCAAAGCTATTGCATCATCACAATTAAGAAATCAACATAAAGTTCATGGTCCTTTTGTGGTTAGATCATCTCAGTAGCATCATCTTCTCAAAGAACAGTACATTACTCTCATTAACCAAAAGGTCATTATCAACACTGTTAGTCACCAGTATATAGTACAGTTTATCTGAAACAAATATTTAAATGATCAGTGGTGAGAATCAATTGACTGTACTTGAGTTGGGGATAGAGTGAGACTCTATAAAGTTTTCCTGAATTAATGTCATTTTAAAAGTTTCTCTTTCTAGAGCTTACTCAGCACCATAAAATGCTAGTAAATACAAAAAGTTTGTTTAAGTGAGTCAGAAAGGGTTTGAACCTTTATGTTGTCACTTATTAAGTGATCCCAGCAAGTTATTTAACCTCTCTGGGGTCTCAGTCTCTTCATCTGAACATGGGCTGACAATAGTACCTACCTCAAGAAAGTTTGGTTAGATTCAAGTGAGAGAGAATAGCTAAAACTCTTGCTGTAATGCTGCCATATAGTAAGTACTTAATGGATGTAAACTGGTATTATTATTATCATTATTATTCATTTATTTTTATTATCCCACTGAGAAAAGTTTAAGCTGGAAGGACCAAAGGAGATTTAATATTTTGATAAGTATTGCTCCCTCCCCAATGAATGCGGGAGTTTATGGGGGGGGAAATATTTGAAGGGTGGTAGGGAGAACATAATATTGTCACATCTTTTGTTTTAAGGTTTCATGGTATAGCTTTGCTTGATTTGAAATGAATCCCCAGACTTACATATCCACATTACCTTTAATTGCTAAAGTATTCCAAAAGCCTAGTGTCATTATTTTATGTAGATAAAATCCTTCCTGTAATCATTACCACATTCTTATACTCCTCTGTGCTGTGTCCTAACCAGCTGAGCTAAGCAAACAAGACAAGGGCTTGTAGTTCATAACTCCATCCACAGTTTATCCCATGGAATTTCACAATAGATTCTAATGAAACTTCATAGGTAAAAATATTATGGTTGGGATATTTGGTCTAATCCATCTTAGAACATATTTAGAAGGTACTGCCCATGTACATTGACTGAATCCATCGAAAAGCGCTGAATCTTATGTTTTAAAGTTTTATTACTCACGTGTTGACCAGATTAACTCTGTAGCAATGTAACACAGCTATTCTACATATCTGAGTTACCAATATCACCAGTAGCACAAGCCAAATTAATTATTATGGAAAGAGTGCCAGAGTTGGAATTGTTAGCTACTTGGGTTTAGAAGGCCTGATTTGTATTATTCACACTGCTTTTCACATTCTTTAAGAAGCAGTTGTGAGCATAAACTAGGGCTGTACACATAGGACATCAGAAATATTAACAGGGAATTTGCAATATTATTTCATTCATCATGTGTTTCCAAGTAATTTACATTAATATAAACAGATTCCAGAGAATGGTTTCTTCACAAAGGCATCTTTTCACACTTTACTACACTACATTTAAGGCCTCGGGAAACAATTTTTTTTTTTTTTTTTTTTTTTTTTTTTTTTTTTTTTTTTTGCGGTACGCGGGCCTCTCACTGTTGTGGCCTCTCCCGTTGCGGAGCACAGGCTCCAGACGCACAGCCCCAGCGGCCATGGCTCACGGGCCCAGCCTCTCCGCGGCATGTGGCATCCTCCCGGCTCGGGGCACAAACCCGTGTCCCCTGCATTGGCAGGCGGACTCTCAACCACTGCGCCACCAGGGAAGCCCTCGGGAAACAATTTTTGATTGGCACAAATGTTTATGATTACAGATAGTGTTACCTCCTAGAGATGATGCTGTGTAATGTTGAGGTTAAGGCTAAGATGGGTTTGTCTTGCCAGAAAATGATGGTAATGTGTGGGAGAGGCTGAAGATGATTCTAGATATTATGTTTCATGAATAATAAGGCTTCTCTTTGCAAATTTATAGTAATAGGATTAGAAAAAGTATTGTCATAAGAAATGTCTTTCTTGCTCTCTGAAATAAGAGACATTGAGAAGATTATGTTACAGTGTACTTCTTCAGCTAGCACTCTGCTACCTTGAAAGGCTCTCAAAGGGATATTTGATGCAATTTTCAAAGATCAAACAATCATGCCCATGATCAGGGGTTTTTACCTCTTTCTGCTGCTTGGATATCAAGAAAACAAGTTTGTTTTTTAAATCTTCTTGTATAGAACAATTGGTGGAGAGCAGTAAAGTGTAAATGGTAAAATGAGAACCTGAATCTATGTCTCTTTGGTGAACGTAAGTAACGTGCTTGCTGTGCACAGAAGGATTCAAGTCTTTGGTTCACCTTCACCTTGGATTTTCTCTTTGAGATAGAATTAGTAGCTAGATGGATAAGGTTCCATTCCAAAAAGCTACATAAGGGTATTTTACCTTGATCACTACAATGACGTGAGTGCTAATGTCATTTATCTGCTCCTGTGCTTTAAAATACTTCCCCATTTATATAAATCCAAGATCTTGCTTTGTGAAATTTTATTCATCCAGCCAAATTCTAAACTTAATGAATTTGCTCTTCAGGTTTAACTATAATTAAATAGAATTCCTTGAACCAGATGTTGTTTGGTTTTCTTTGTTTATTCTTATCGTAATTTGTAATGATGGTAGGAACTAAAATATTTTTAAATCTAAAATGTTCACCCATAATTCTGTTACAAACTAAACTATTTTTCTTTATATTTCATTCAAATCCTTGTCCATATATAGTCACTGTGTACGTGTAATTTGGTGAATATTCTTTTTTACATTTAAAAATAAATAAGAAGAATTTTAAAAATTGCAGCTATGTATTCATAGTCATAATTTATAATAGTTTAACAATGGTTCACTAGGTAAAAGCTATGATAATTTCATATTATACAGTAGCCATAGTCCTAATGCAAATATACCATAAGAAAAAAGACCTGTGGTTTATGCCTCATAGGTGCTTAGTTGTGTTGAGATGAAATATTGGTGTTGTGAAAAGTCCTATTTGTACATTACCTGGGACAAGTTAGAAGGTGATGGTTGAGGATATGGGTACAACATATCCATATCTTGTTCTACCAAAACCCCTTCTTTTTATTTTAATAGAAGTAAATGCTATAAGGATGTTCAGTGACAACCACATTTCCTGGTGTATTCTATCTTTAGACTCTACACAGACTTTGAAACAACTATGAGAATTTAACAGTATGGGCAAGACTATATTCAGTCCATTCAGGTGGGTCCTCATGGTCCCTTCCTAAACCTCACTATTATTACTGCTGGTGGTAAAACTCATCTGAAATGATTACTAGCAGAGCTCAAGGGCCTTCTTATACTCCTGAATACATTGTCAAGATTGGTTTCAAAAATGATGCCCCAATTCCCTCTTTTTCTCTAACTATGCTGTTTTAAAGTTAACTATCTCTGATTCCTGAGCATTTTCTAGGGCCCTTGGTATTGCCAGGTACTACTTTCCACACAATCTCCCCCACCCATGTATACTACCTACCTTAATTATTAAAACACTTGTATTTCTAACAAATGTTGAACAATCATTATTCTAACATACATTATCTCCTTAAATCTGTTGAATTACTTTTCCTAATGGATGCGTTGTTGAGGTTTTAGATCATCTTTACTGTCATTACTCTGAATTCTTTTTCAGGTAGACTGCCTATTTCCTCTTCATTTGTTAGGTCTAGTGGGTTTTTATCTTGCTCCTTCATGTGCTGTGTGTTTTTCTGTCTTCTCATTTTGCTTATCTTACTGTGTTTGGGGTCTCCTTTTTGCAGGCTGCAGGTTCGTAGTTCCCGTTGTTTTTGGTGTCTGTCCCCAGTGGCTAAAGTTGGCTCAGTGGGTTGTGTAGTCTTCCTGGTAGAGGGGACTAGTGCCTGTGTTCTTGTGGCTGTTGCTGGATCTTGTCTTTCTGCTGGGCAGGTCCACGTCTGGTGGTGTGTTTTGGGGTGTCTGTGGTCTTATTATGATTTTAGGCAGCCTCTCTGCTAATGGGTGGGGTTGTGTTCCTGTCTTGTTAGTTGTTTGGCATAAGGTGTCCAGCATGGTAGCTTGCTGGTCATTGAGTGAAATATTAAAAAATATTAAATATTAAAAAAAGTATTAAAAAATAGAAACGCCATCAGGATCAGCAAGAAAAAATGATGAAGCCTTCCTAGTCCTATCCTTCCCGGCTATAGAGATATACTTTAAGAAAATCATTGTTTAATTTTAGTTCTATGAACATAGTTGTAACCTAAATGATCTTGCAGAAGGGACAGCTCTGCATTCACGGGCACCGATGCCTACAGTGCACACCCTCAGATTCAGTTTCAAAGTTTATGCTCAGAAGTAAACATTTCCAAGACATAGGGTATTTGTCTGTCCTTCAATTCATATATGCCACTCAGTCATAGATAGTTTTCCAGGAATTTCCAGTATAAATTCCTGCTGTCCAAGCTAAGAGTTTTAAATATTGCATTGTTTCCCCAGAAAATATCATGTATCTAATTTTTGAGACCAAACAAATCAGAGGCAAATGCTTCATTATTTAGGGAATCAAATCAAAATGTATTGCAGATGAATTAATTAATGCAAACAGAGATTGACAAAGGTGGCAGGGTGTGTATGTTATATGTTGTCAGCAGAATTTTAATGTTCAAGAAAAGTCACACACATAAGTCGAGAGTGCTATTTACAGAATTTTCTTCTCATGACTATATATATATATAAAGCATTGTGTACTCGAGATCTGACATGTCTGTATAAACGGAGGGAATCCAGCAATTGGTCATTAAGGGCAGAATTTAGTTTATTACACCTACAGAGGGCTTTGGACAAGGTTAGACTGTTTAGGAGAGTTGTCTTTCTATGGTTCAATAATTTTCCATTCTGTCTTTGTCAAGAAAGTTATGGAAAGCAATCAATAAAAAGTTGGCTTACTGCAACACAGTAAGATTGAACTGTAGAGATTAAAACTGGCTGCATTTATTAACAGTGAACACAAGCTGGATGTGGGCCCTCTTCACAAAATCCTTTGATGACTTAGGTACAGTAGTCAGCATTTATCAACATGTATGTTAACAATGAAAGTTTTTGTTTATATTAGTGAAGAATGTAAAGACTGGGGAAAACAGGTAAAAAACAGTGTATTAAGCACAAAAGGAAAAGAAGAATTAAGGTGATTAATAACTCATTTCAAAGAATACTTTTGACAATACACACAATTTACCAGTGTACCTGTGGGCACTTATCTTTATAATTCTACAATGTTCATCACCTTGACACTTCTGTCCTACATAAGAAGCATGAACACTGAAGTAGCTATTATGAGGAAGAGAATACTACTATTAAACAATAACAACAATAAAAGACCAGTCTGCCCCACATCAATTTCTCCTTCATTCTACATTTGCTGGAACTCATGGATATATATATATATATATATATATATACACACACATACTTGATGTTAAGTAGATTATATATTCTTCCTGGGCAAACAGTGTGTCTTCTATTCCTTTTGTACAAAATTATTTCTTCTCTATTCTTTCAACACTTCCTACTTCATTTATTTTATAAAAATCAACATGAAATATCTGTGGATGAATGCATAAATAAATGAGTAAATGAATGAATGCACAAACATGTTTTTAAACTGCTAGATTATAACCTCCTTGAAGGTAGGAAACTTGTCTCAACTTTGCCTATTATATCATGACAAGAGTGGCCAAAACCCCAAAAAACAAAAAATTCCCTGAAACAAAAAAACAATCTCAGCAAATATACAGGGATTACCCCCTCCCAAACCCCAAACTACTGATCCTAGACTAGATGTCAGCGTCCTTCTCAGTCTCAAGCCACTTAAGACAGTTCCAAATGAATTACAAATGGCCCCTGTATATGAGCCATCTCTGGCACTTAGTAGGTGCCCAGTGAGTGTTTGCCAAATTGTGGATGTCATTTAAGATTTTCTATTAAAACAGAGACATAAATGCAGAGACAAAGTGAGGGGAATGCAGGGATGTCATATTGGGGTTTTAACAAGAAAAATAAAATTTTTTATTAAAGACAGTTTTATTGCTTTAAGTGGAAACACTGTAAGGGTCTTTATTTCTTGTGTTATTTCCTCGTTCCCAAAGGTATAAAAAGTG
The DNA here is from genome assembly GCF_949987515.2 of Delphinus delphis. Taxonomy (NCBI): domain Eukaryota; kingdom Metazoa; phylum Chordata; class Mammalia; order Artiodactyla; family Delphinidae; genus Delphinus; species Delphinus delphis. Next base: position 48,134,442 of record NC_082687.1, read on the forward strand.
ATGTGCATTTTTTTGTTTTGTTTTGTTTTGTTTTTGCGGTACACAGTCCTCTCACTGTTGTGGCCTCTCCCGTTGCGGAGCACAGGCTCCGGACGCGCAGGCTCAGCGGCCATGGCTCACGGGCCCAGCCACTCTGCGACATGTGGGATCTTCCCGGACCGGGGCGCGAACCCGTGTCCCCTGCATCGGCAGGCGGACGCTCAACCACTGCGCCACCAGGGAAGCCCTACCTGTCTTCTTATTCTGTTTTATTCCTCCTCCTGGAATATATATTTCTTGAGCTAAAATTGGGTCTTCCTTTTCTCTGTTGCTGCCTTGTACTTGGTATGTGTTTAATAAAAATGTACTGAATGGAATTGAATTGACCTGAGATTTGAGTTCATTGTTCTGCAGTAGTTATCACTTGCACATGCATGAGAAGCAATTCAGGAGCTTATTAAAATGGAGATTCCTGGAATTCTGAATCAAGAGCTCTTGAGAGGGTCCCAGGGATCTTCATTTTCAACAAGTCAACAAGTGATTCTGAAGCATAGATCTATCTGTGCTTTCTTTCCAAGTCTCTCTTGTAACAAATATAATTTTGAGATATTTAGCCAAGATTAGAGGTGTCATTGAGTTCCCAGAACATGACAAAGGTTACAGGTCTACACAGTGTTGGATCCTATAGTCTTAATTTCACTAACAGAGATCTCTAATTTAAGCGTTCTCAAATGGGCTGTGGGGTAAGGAATTTAATGTTCTGTCAAGTGGCATTCTCACCAAACTCCCCTGCTCCTCAAGCTGAGATAAAATTCTCCAGCAGTGTAGAAGGAGGGACAAATAAAGTCTTTCTGTCCATGAAGTCACTGTGGAACTCATACCTTCCAAGAGTACGCAGACATTTTAGAAAGAATAAAGAGCTTAAACAGAGACCCATTACAACACCGACACTGTGCAACATGATATGCTCAGTTAGTTAATGTTTGTAAAGTGCTCTGATCTCATAAAGCAGTGAGATAATCCCGGGCCTTGTTTACTGAGTGCTTCTCTTCCCAAGGGCTCAAAGTGATTTATAGGGAACAAGCTCAATTCTTTGCTTGCCAGTTCAGAAGGGCACTCAGAATAATTGGGGTGGTGGGTGCCTTGGAGCGAAACTGAAGGAGGGCACTGTGGGTATTGTGATGGTCCGTGTTCGGGAAGATCACAGACCCCTGCCAAGTTCCAGGAGGTAAAGTTGATCTTCTGTGCTCACGTATCACCTGTGTAGGTTACCATCACAGCATTTATCATGCTGTAGTGTACAGTCAACATCTGTTTATGAGTCTGCCTCCCCACTAGACTATGAGTTACTTGGACAGAGAAATTGTGTCTTTCAGCTTTGCATGACCTGGCCACTGCCAACTCTCCAAGTTTAACTCACACAGCTTTCCCCCGCCAACTTGGTGGTAAATGTCTTGTATTCCTAGCACTCTATTTGAATCATCCACAATAAATATTCAGTAAATGAAGTTGAGGAAAATGTGTACTGTAGATGTGCAAGCAGAGGTGAATCACAGGTTCTCAACACTGACTGTAAATAGGATACATCTAGGAACCTTTAAAAAAATACAGGTATCAATGACCCACACCTGTCCATTTAAGTCAGAAGCTCTGGGAGGGGGGGCCTGGACACTGACATTTGAAACTGAAGTGATAAGGTGTAGGTGAGGCTGCGAGCCAATTGGTTAGATGGTCACTGGGCATGGATTTGGTGAATGGGATGCTAGAGACAGATGTAAGTATTGATGCTTGAGGTACCTTTTATTCATGAAATTCTATGAGATGATTGCTGGAATTATGCTTATTATTGGTTCATTTTCTCAAAATATTCCCTGCACGATATAACGGTTGTTTTGTTTTTCATGCAGTAACTCAACTGACCAGCCAGGAACCAGACTGAGTCATTCCACAACATTAATGTTCTTGAAAGAACACTCGTCACAAATACACATGTATTTGTTTAAAATAAGAAAAGAGTAAGAAAAGAGTAGCAAGTGGAGAAAAAGAAGAGTGGGTTTTAGATACTTTTACATTTATGTCATGATATTAGGGAAAGATGTCTCAAATCTAAATACTTCCTGGTTCTCTTGAAATGCCGTATTCAAACCTTGTCTCCTTGTTTACGGTGATGATAATGACGGGCAATATATTTTCCTTCTTTTATAATACCTGTGTTTACTGTAACAGAGAGGCCATGCCATGTGTTGATTTTAGAAGCTTTTATAATTAACAGGACTTGGAATAAGTTCTACATAGAATAAGAAAGACCAGTCTGGGATATTAGCATTTGTGGGAGGACTAAGTGATTCTGGTTTATAATTTTCCCATTAAGAGTGCTTTCTAAGAAAAGCAGTAAGTTTTGAAAATGAACACAAAAACAGTAAAAAAAGGGAGGAACTCCTTTTAAACTGATCATTTAAGTGTTAGGAGAAAAATACCCTAAAGTCTCACAGTGTCAAAACTAATATTCAAACTCTCAATCTGTTTGATTAAAAAATTTTATTGAGCTGTAAAATAAATATATTTCCATTAAATATTAAATAAATTATTTACAACTTGAAAAAATACTTTTTATCTCCATGCATCTTTATATACAGAAATAAGACTTAGGGTTAAAAAGTGACAATTGAAAGTTTAAAACCATCAGAATGGAAAGGTTCTGTTTTCTCTGGATCCACTGAAAAGAGAAACCAATGCATCACTCAGGTCTGTGACTTCGCAGTGACTCGGATCTGATACTCTGTTAGAAAAGAGAGCAAAGTGTTAGAGATAAGCTCAATTCCAACATAGCTTTAAGAAAATGTCAAAGAATAATCAGGAATCAGAATTTCTGTCAATTTTTTGTCTAGGACGTCTTGTGAAAACTGCTAAGAGCTTTTCAGAGACAAACTATCCCTTTGACTTGAATCTTTCTTTCACATCAGCTTTGGTTATATGCCTACTTAGGTAAAGACTGCATATGCTCAACCTGTTTCATCAAATTCTGCTTAATAAAACCGCAGCAATAGTCATGAGAAATAGTTTTCCTAACCAAATCTATGCAGTGGATATAATTAAAAACGAAGATGAAGTGGCTCAGTGTATTTATGATATACAGTTAACTTAGAATATTTAGTACCAAGGGCATAATAATAGTAGATACCAGTTATAGGCAGCCACTGTGTGCCAGCTCATCAGAAGTCCTTTTCCTAAAGTCATTCTGGACCTCCTCTGAGAAATTTCAATTGCACTAAATCACCAGAAATCAACCCTTATTCATGCTGGTGGTTTTAGCTTCAGATCATTAAGCCAATTCATTAATAAATTTTGATGAATAAGTATTGAGTATAGAATTGTCATGGATAATTACCTATTTTATGACTTATTGAGCTAATTCTGTAACAGGCTCAGAACATAGTGCCTGTACTCAACCAATGCTAAATATACTGGTTCTCCAAGCATCTGGAGTGTTGATTAAAAATGGTACTACTGACTTAGTAGATTTAGGAATATGCATATTTAACAACCATCTAAGTAGTTCTTAAGTCCACTGAAGGCAGAAAATAATAACTTAAGGATGTGACATCTTTCCCAAGTGTCTGAGGGAATGGAGTTCCTTCTTCTAACCAACTTTAAGTGTGTCCTTGATCTTACCTCCCTCTTCCTCTGGAAGTTTGCGTCATTAGCTGTTCACTTTAGTTATCAATGAAATATTCCTCTCTATACCTTCTCCCTACAACATGCTCAGCTCTCCCTCTTTACAAAAAAAAAATTTAATAAGAACTACAATATATACTCTGACCAAGCTGCCTCTCAAATCTGAACCCCTTCTGCCCTCCTACTTCTTTCTGTATAAGGGTATTCTACCTGCTGTTTCCACTTCGTCCCATTTGTAGGGCAAGCTCCTGGATGCTGGCTCTTCACCATGTGAGCGCAGCCTATCAGTTCAACCTTATCTTCCTCAACGCCATTTGAACTAGGCCATTTCTCAAACAGTTCTAAAATAATCTAGCCCATATCACACTATTTATCTTCCTTTCCCTTTATAATCGCTTGTCCCCATCTCACCAGTTCTTTGAGGCTCACCTCCAGTGCCATCCGTATGCACATCCTTTTCTGCCCCCTAAATGTATCCCACTGGATTCTATTTCTCCTTCACTGGAAACTCCTCATGTTCCATTGGTGCCTTTCTTATGACATATTTTATTTCCCCTAGTATTCTCATTCCTTACACTTTTTTTCTATCTACTAAACACTAAGTTGTTTGAGAACAGAATTTGTGTCTCCCTCATCTTTATATCCCTTATAATAGTAAGGACATAGTCCAAAAGGACATAGTCCATCCTCAGTACTGAACTCCAGCTCATGATCAAAGAATAACACTTTAATGTAGCCAATGTTCACAGTGTATAATTAAAAAAACATGTTTTGCTCATTTTTCTTCATATAATAGATGTTATATTTTTTTAATTGTAGGATATTATATAAAGATATCTTTTAAAACTCAAACCTGTAATATTCTCTTTAGTTATGCTATGGCATGTGCATTTCCATTTTCTTGTTGAAGTTTCTTTCGTTCTTCAGCCGCACCTTCATATTCCCTGAAGTATCGTTTTCGAAGCCTTCAGAGAACAAGATATTCTACTGTTATCAAAGTTCTATTCATCTATATATTGACTGGGGTTTCATGAGTATAGGGAATTCCTTTCATAAGTTGTTATAGACCGTTTCACACTTATGGACCACTCCACCAAAACAAAACCTAAACCCAGCTAAAAGTATCATGAATGTTCTTTTCAAGGGGATCTTTATGTTGACTTTACATAAACATATTTCCAAAGTACTGAGATTTAAATAAGTGTGCCTTGAGATGCAAACTTTCAGAAGGCATGAAACACATCCATGTCCCACCACCACCACCCCGCCGCCAACTTAGCACAATTGCCATGCACAATTGGGAGATGAAGATAGTATAGTTTTACCAGAGAAGGACTGTATGCTTATACAAATTAATCTGAATGCTTAGTTGTTTTTTTTTTAAAAAAACAGGCTTACAAAACAAATTGAGTTTTATTTATTTCTAAATATAATAAATACCTCTAGTTTTACTTATGACTACTTATTACCAAAAAACTCAATGGTCTGAAATGTCTTAGTGTTGTACAAGCAATTCTATTTTTAGTAGGTCTTTATCTACTAAATGTTACTATTAAAATCTTAAGAACTTTTGTTGGGATGTTTGGGGAAAAAATCAAGTTCAATTATGAAAAAGCAGCAACTATGTCTTAGGCAAGTACTTGCTATGTGTTTCAAATTCAGGGAGAATACCAGAGAAAAGGACAACATGACAAAGTTTTTCCATACTTTTCCAAATGATTATTAAATACCTCAACTTGAATAATTACAAGCTTACATAATTCTTTCAAAACATCTTCCCTAACTGGCAATTTCTTCTTCTCTCCTTCTATGTCAAATAGTAATGGTTTGTCTGAGGGAATCTTTGCTAAATACATTTGCATGTTTGACTTGAGGTACTAACAGACTGAAATAAGTTCTAGGGTGTGCAAAACAAATTTAAACTGCACATAAAACTTTATGTGCATCATAAAACAGTATTCTATGTGTCATTTTATCATTATCTGATCTGAGTTTAAAATAATAGCAAACAATGGCAGAAGATAACCCCTTGTTTCCTGAATGGCAGGAGTAATAGATCATGTACACAGTCCAGCTGTTAAAGTAATTTACCAAGACCTAAAAGTAGAATAATGAGTCTTGCTTTCCCCTAAGCTCTAGTAGCGCATGAGTCATTATAGAGCCATTCCCACCCTCCCCCAGCTTCCTTAATTCACTGACTTTTGCTTGACAGACAATGTCATTTTTACATACCCACCAGTGTCTACTACCTGGGACAGTCTAGTTCTAACATTCATTGGTCATGCAATGAAGTATGTGGTCTGTTATTACAAGTACAGGGAAGATACTGCAGGAATGAGACAGTAATAGAATTGTCCCTGCTTCCTATGCCATGCCATATGGAGGAAATTTATGTTAATAATTGAGTTCCCATATTGCATTTGACAATAATAGGCACAAGCTCTAAGTATGTCAGTACACCATGCTATAAAAGTCCTAACTCAGAATTTTGCATTCTAATAGGAGCAGAAGACATATTTTCTTGGCTCCTGGTTTGAAGCTCTTTGTGATTTTTTAGTACCAAAGCAATATCTCTGACAACCTACTATGAACCAGGCCTTCATTAGCTTTGGGGAGGCTTGTTTTAGCTTAATATAGTCATAGACGATACCAACACTCTGAGATTTGGAAGTAACAATGAGTAGCCATATAACATGAAACAAAACTATCAATTTAAGTTCAAGAAAAGGGCTTCATGTATTAAGTTTCAATGGTGGCCCGAGTAATATCCATTTAACCATATTCTATGAGTTGTCAATGAAGTGTAAAGTTATAACCAAAGATCATATGCCACCAATAGAATAACTCATCTCAAATATGATACCACATTGTGTTAGAAATACTGAAAAAGATTAACCTGGCATTATTTTATTAGGGATTTTTAAGATATGCCTTACTTACAGGAGTGTAATAATAACAGCAATAGCTGTGAAGCTCATGGAGGAGACAAAAGCAGCTATAGCTGCTAAAGCAATTTTTGATAAATCGCTGTCAGCCATGCTGTGAATCTTCATGGACTTTTCCCCACATCGTTCACCAAAGTAATCCTGATGGCATCTGCAAACACCCATATTTTAAAATTATAATCACTGAAAAAATTCCAATAAATTTTATGTTTGCTTTCCAGATCATAAACGACCATTAATTCTAACATTAAAAAAAGTCATGCCATACATTTATTTGTATTTCAAAATGATGAGACACTGAATGCATTTGAGCCAAAGATCTATTAGTATAAGAAAAGCTGAGATTCGTTTGGGTGTGATATTCCAAGACACACCTTTTCGTTCTTTGTGCTCCACGTATGACCAACTGATGAGGTCAGTGACTTGTTATGGAGCTAATACATTCCACTATCATTTAATGTGCTAGCGGCTTTCGGGGGGAAGGAAGCTAGAACAACATTATGTGAAAACTACCTTTAGTTCCCTTTTTATCAAGAGGTTTTGTAAATATATATTGTAAAATGATGGTTTTCACCAGGGTTTAGCAAACTATCGCCCGTGGGTTAAATCTGGCCATTTGCCAGGTCTTTTACAGCATGCAAGCCAGGAATGTTTTTTCTATTTTCAAATGGCTATATTTTAATTGGTCATACGAGTACATACTTCATCTTGACCCACGAAGCCCAAAATATTTCCTACCTGGTTCTTTAAGAAAAAGTTTGCAAACCCCTGGTTTATACATTGAAAAAAATAAATGGTTTTCTGCAGTTAGGGGTTTCAGACACAGTGTTAGAAATATAGAATTCTACATAATTTAGGAAAACTTACTGGCATGATACTGTTTCCAGGTGCTCTATAAATTTGCATTCTCCATGAATGCAGAAATTTTGGAATTCTGCATCACATGGATTTTTCTTCTTTCTATTTCTTCTATTTTTTCCATTTTTGCCTCCCTTTTTCTTTCTTTTGGGTTTATCTGAAGTCTTTTCACTTTCATTTTTGTCTTTCTTGGGCTTAACTACCTGTTCAACTAAAAAAAAAGATTTATTGATAACAGTCTCTCTTCACCTGGAATACCATTTTGGAGACATGAGAGAAAGACGTCCTAGCAGTGAGAGCTCACAGGGATAGCAGCCATATTTCTCTCATTATTTAACACAACTCATACACAATAATTGAACAAAGAGAATATCTGTATTGTGTGGCACTTAAAGATCTGAACCCCTTTGTTATTTTATTAGCTTAGAAACATATTTTGAATTTATCTGTGTCAGTAATATTATTATTATTGATAATAGTAGGAGGAGTTACTTGTCTAAGAAAATCCATGAAATATTTTAAACATTTTTTTCACTTCTAATACATACCAAGTTCTTGGTAATGAGCATTAATTTAATTAAACCCAAATCACAGTTGAATGGATTATTCCTATCCAGATGATACAGATGAGAAAAATGAAGCTGAGTAAAGACAAGTAAATTGCACTAGGACACTTAGCTAGAAAATGGCAGTCCTGGGATGTTAAAGCCTAGTATTTCCCTACCATATTATGTTTTTTCTTGGAAAAAGTTTGGTTCCATTAATTAAAGTGGGATTCGAGTATATCTGATGATTTTCTTTACTCATATTGGTCTTGTGCTCACTATCATAATTGGGAATTAGTGTGTAATACTTGAAATGAAGAAAACAGAATTATACATTAGAGTTGATCAATTTTCTCCAACTCCCAGATTACAACAGATTATAATTAATTGATACCTTCTGGGGGCTCAGTTCTGTGATCAATCTATTTGAAAAAGGGGAGTCCAGAAATATTTGTACTTGCTGCTTCATAGATTCATCCTAACTCTTCAGATCCACAGAAACCTTTGTTCAGTGTTACAGTTATGCGGGGTATAGTATACCCATATGCTAAATATAAGAAGAAGGAGTTTCCATGTTAGATCTGTGCGTTTTCTTATACTAATTCCTGAATAGGTTTATCTGAGCTAGTATTTAGCAGAGTCCAGTGGAAAGAGGAAAATATCATAATGTCATAATAAAATTAGTCATAATGGTCCTGCAGTACCCATTAAATAGAAAACTCTGGAAACAGGGAAGGGTATCAAAGATAGAACCCTATGATTAAGGTAATGACCAATAAATATTATGAATATTTTAGCAGTTACTATATCAACATTAACAATAGTCAAATTAGGAGCAATGTTTAATAGGTGGCTATGCAATTTTTATATTGAAACTTTCCTCTGATGATAAGAAAAGTACCACAGATTAGGATAATTCCTCTAACAGAAACATTTCAAATCAATATGATGTACTTTATCAGATATATTACAAATTTTAGACAGAGACAAATGGTCACTATGCTGAAGTGCTTCAATAGACAACCCCATGGATCAATTTTCTGTCTATTTTACAACGCATTGCAATTTTATACACTAGTCATTTTCATCACCAACAATTCATTTGGCCTTATGAAATGTTAACCTGAAGCATTTTTAAGACAAAAGTTTCTAGAGTATTAATGGTCTAATCTCATCCCCCGCAAAAATAAGAATTATAGATGGACCCCCTTCACCTTACGTATTATAAAAGCACAAATTCTGGGGCTTCCCTGGTGGCGCAGTGGTTGAGAGTTCGCCTGCCGATGCAGGGGACACGGGTTCGTGCCCCGGTCCGGGAAGATCCCACATGCCGCGGAGCGGCTGGGCCCGTGAGCCATGGCTGCTGAGCCTGCGCGTCCGGAGCCTGTGCTCCGCAACGGGAGAGGCCACAGCAGTGAGAGGCCCGCGTACCGCAAAAAATAAATAAATAAAATAAAATAAAAGCACAAATTCTGAAGCAAAGGAGGAAAGTGGAGTGTTCGATAAAGCTTTTCCCACCTGCCACTTAACTCAGTCACTGTCCTCTGGTGTCACCTGCTATCCCTTCACCAGTTCTGGGAGCTAGACAGATGGGGAGGATTCAGGGAAACTACAGTCAGGAAAGAAGGGTCCTTAAGTCCTGCCTCCATAGTGGACGCTCCTAGGATATTTAGAGCTGATTTACTGATGATCTGCCCTCAAACTCCAAAGTAATATGAGGGTAATGAACAATACTGACTTCTTACTTTGGTACCCTCATTTTAAGCAAATGCTCTTTTTAAAAGTTCAGATAACAGCAAAAGAGAGGAAAATTATAGGTCACTATTATTTAACTGACAAATGAGATTTGGGGTTAAATAGTGACTTTAGCAATATAAAATCCATGCGTATTTGTCCTTTAATATTTCCATAAGGTGGTATTACTATTATTATTACCAATTTCTCAACATCTAATTCACAAAGGCTAAGATTCCATCTTTCCTCTCCCATTACTTCTTTCTGTTCCCTTATTTGTGTCAAAACGCAGTTATTTAGAGAAAAGTGGTGGTGGGGAGTGGCTATAAAAGCTGAGATGCTAAGTATATAGGACTGGCTGATGTTTAATCTGTTTCTCAGATTGGGGGTGGGGGGGTCGTGTGGCAGAGGATCTGGGACCAAACAGATTGGAGTTTCTCATTCTGGCTGTGGAATTTGGGGCAGAATGTTTAACCTTCTTGAGCTTTAGTTATCACATCTGTAAAATGATAACAATTCCTACTTCACAGAGTTGTGAAGATTAGACTTACTAGACATAAAACGTTTGTTAGAGTTCCAGACACATAGGATGTGCAAACAAATAGCTCTTTCCATCTCAGTTGTTAGCTTACCTAGCGGGGTATACAACAGTCATACACGCAAGAAAGCCCCTGGGAGATCTAGGGAGCAGCTTTTCTTTGGAAGCAGCTTTGCTCATCCAAACCACACATCTTATAGGCTACACTGTCACCTTATCCTCTACTCACCTTTGACTAAATCATCTACAATGTAGCCAGATATTTGTGGTTCGTTATCGTACTCTTCTGCATAGTCAGAGTCCATCCCCGAGGACAGTTCGCTACTAGAAGGCATTTCACTCTCAGGAGAAATCTTACTTCCCGAGGACATCTGACTTCTTGAGGTCACCTCAAATCCATCAGCAGTGTGGTCCCCAGAAAGTGGTTCCCCTTTCCCAGAGTAGGTGTCATTGACGTCTAATCCAGCAGTATAATGGGCTATGGGAGCAAGAAAAAGGGAAGAAAAGAGAAAGTAAAGCAGAATGCCTCTTCTCACCAGTCAGTTGCATTCAGGAGACAGGTTTATTGTCAAAGCAGTTATTGCACATGTGCTACTGTTTGTGATTGAGTCACTTATGAAAGCAACTTCACATTTTGCCAACAAATGGCTGTTTGTTTTGCCAGTTACAGAGCTTCTTTCATTGTTTTCTTTTCCACAGATAGCCTACATTAATTTCCACACACCCCCAAAAAAACACTACCAAGTAGGCAAATTAATGTAATATAGTTATTTAAGAAGTAATATCTAAATATTGTCGTAACTTCACATACCAAATGCATTTGTAGTTTCTAGAATGTTACCTGTCCCATTTTAATAAACAGGTTCTGGAGATAAATACCAGATTTTCCTAACACGTGCTCACATTTTTAACAAGAGTATGTATATCAAATGTAAACAGTAGTTGATAACAATTATTCTTATTGCCATTGTTTCTTATTATTGTTCTTACATAGAGTAGAAACTAGGGACTAGGTAAGATTTGGGGCCCAGAGTTAAGCCCGTGCTTTATCTTTTAGGTCTCAATAAAACAGCGTCAGAGTGGTAATTTTTTTTTAACATCTTTATTGGGGTATAATTGCTTTACAATGGTGTGTTAGTTTCTGCTTTATAACAAAGTGAATCAGTTATACATATACATATGTTCCCATATCTCTAACTTCTCCCTGGGACGATGCAAGGCCCTCTAGAAAAGTAAAAACAAAATCACTTGACAGAGGACATGGAGAATTTAGGCAGGAGGTAGCACTCCTCGGTCCGAGACTTAACCACTCTTCTCCAAGATCTGCAGAAATCACTTCACCTCTCTGTACCTCGGTTTCTTTATCTTATCTTTATTTGGATCACAGGATCTGTAAGTTCTCCTTCAGCTGGACTAAAGTAAGAGTACAAGGATTCTCAGGCTCCCTCTTGCTAGCCTGGAACATCTAAGACACCCGCCCACTTTTCTCTTCAGCCAGGGAAGGAGGAAGGGGGGGACCATAGGGAGGGAGGGGACCTCGATCACCTCCCACGGGACAGAGCCGGGGGCGCCGAGGGGCGGTTTTTTTGGAGAAGCAGCAGCAAAATTCAAGAGGTGCCCGCGGTGGGAGAAGCGCTGGGCAGCAGCTCAGAGCCGGGATGTCCTCACCTGAGGCGAAGATCAAGAGCGACAGCACCACAGGCGCCGGCGGCAGCAGCGGGGCTCTCATTGGTCCCTCGGAGCGGCGGCGTCGCGGTCTCTGGGGCAACTCGGCCGGGAGCTGCTGGAGGGAGGAGGAGGTGGTGGGGAGAAGGGGGACAAGGGGAGTCTTGCAGGGCGTGCTCGCAGGCCCGGCCGGGCTCGCGCGCTGGAGGCAGCTCCTGAAGCTCGCCTCGGGATCCCTGGGCTCCGGCTCGTGTGCAAGGTGTGCGAACGTTCCGGAGGCGCGGCGCGCACCTGTAGCTTTATAGGCCGGGCGGAGACCCGGGCATCGCCTGTGACGTCACGGCCGCCGCGGTGGGTGGAGGCGGGCGGCAGCCCCGGGAGAGGTTACTACCCCCAAACCACACACGGATGCCAGGCGCCCCACCTTCTGGGACCGTAGAGAGCCGCTGGGAGGAAATGAAAATTAAACCCTCGCTGCAAGCTGAAAAAAAATACCAGATCTATGTTCAAGGGAAGGAGTGGAGTTTGGGAGCTAGATATCTGACATTCAAAAATCCCGAAGTTTTTCTGAAAACCCTCCGAATATACTTCGGTTGATCTAGTATTACAACAGACAGGGATTAACTAGAGAAGTTCCATATTAAGATGTAAAAGTACTTTAAGACCAAGAATGACTTAACAATAGCCCGATGTCTTTAACAAGAATAATGAAATGCATTAAATGACTAGAGAGCACACCTCCTAATGAGAAGCTGCTTTATTCACCGTATCTCAACCGGGGCTCTTTCCCACCCGCTACTAAGTGGCCAAAATTTCCAACCACCTCCCTTCTGGTTTCTTTATGTGTCCCAGGGCCCTCGTCAAAGTCATTATTTATTGATCATTTATTTTGCAGAACAGTACACTAAAAATATTACCAGTACCATCTCATTCAAAAACCTTGCTAAGTATCATTTTCCCTGTTTTACAAGAGGGACTAATGTCAGCTTTACAAAGCAAGGAGGACTTTACACAGCTGGTCATGGCAGAAGTCAGATAGATTTAACTTCAAGTTCATCTGACTCTTAAAATCTCTTTCCTTTCTGATAAAGGGATTTAGACTAAACTTCTTTTTGAAAAGAGAATTTCTGGGAGAGAATAATATTTAACATAAAGGAATAATCTCTACAAGTAGTATGTTGGCATTTGGATGAAGGGTGGTCCCAAGACTTTGCCTCTGGAATACCAAGATAAAAAGGGCCAGCTTTTAGGGCCCATTTAGAAGCTAGTAAGGCATTTAAATCATGACAAGTAGATAATATGAAGGGAGAGGGAGAAAGCTGCTTAATTTGACTAACTTTGATGTAGAGACAACTCCAGAACTGTATTTCTCTTGACTTGAGGAATCAAAAAAAGCACTGTTCTCTCTTAGTGTTTCTTTGTCCTGAAGATATGTATCTCTTCCGTGACTGTTCCAGTAAAACAGCTCTTTTCGGAATGTGGGCCACAGTGCATCTTTCCTAATTCTGGGAAACTTTTTAAAAGCTACTTATTTTTTAATGACACATCATAATAAAGTAGGCTAAATAGTACCATATGTTTAGTAGGATAAAATAAACAGTCATGAATCATGTCTTCTCTCCTATTGGACACTTGCGGAGAACATATTTTGTGTAATCCACTTGTTTTATGTTTTATGCAGGGAGGTAGTAAAGAGGGAGATTCAATGATGACCAACTCCCTGATCCCAGTAGCTCAATGAGGCGAGAGCCAGATGCATAGGAAAGTAATTCTGTTACATCAGATGAAAAGAAGGATTGGGTGCCATGAAAAACCAGGATGCAGTTTAGTTTTGCCATGTGTATCATGGAAAGTTCTGTGGAAAGATGGAGAGGCCACTCAGTGGCCTTCCCAGCAGAAAGTGTAAATGGAAAGAATACCTGAAGTCGAGGTGTGACTGAGAGCCGAAAAGCACACTAGAAAGATGACACTGCCCATTCCAGAGTGAAGCAGGGGCCGGCGTGGTCATCTTTTTTGGTGAATGAGGCAATTGTGATTCAGAGAGATTCACAGTCTTACCCGCAGATTTCAGAAGATGGAGATTTTGTTTAGCTTGCAGGCTGTCAGCCTACACTGGTGCATCTTTCTGCTCTCATAGGTTTTGATTTTGTTCTAGTCCCCTTCTTCCCTTTTTATTACTCCTTCTTCTTATTGAGGTGAATGCAGGTTGTGCATATCTGTCATCGAAAGTGTTTTACTTTGAAGTGAAAGGGGCTCTTTACAATGGAAATTGTTCTGTCTTTTTCCGATTGGAAATTTAGAGGGTGATAATTTACATTGGTGTGGAATATAACATGGCATCATAGGGACAGAGTGCTTAGATTCAAACAAGTTGGGTTTTCATATACAAATTCCACCATATAGTAAGTTACTTAATATTTGAAAAATTTGGATTTCTCATCTAAAAATAGGAATAAAGATCCCTGCCTGCTGTTAAGCAGATTAAATGAAATAAGATACATAAACACTAGCACAGATCCTAGCATATCGTGAGTGCACAATAGATGGTAACTCTTATTAACCTTGACATTATGATAGTTACATTATATTAATCACATTGAAGAACTAAGTGACTCTTATAAATGCAGCTACTCACAGAGTAAGTGAATAATCTCCTCCAATATTTTCAAGCCATGAACTTTATACCTACTTCACATTAAGATTAAACATTTTGAACATTTATGGTTCATCACAGGGTATCATAGACGTCATCATAGTTGCATCACAATGGCAGCACCCCTGATGACTCATGGCATTCTGGAATATATGCATGAGAAAGAAACCAACCCCATGTAAGTGTGGGATTCCTTACATTCTGCATGTTAAGTTGAGACAAGAAGGAACAATTGCAAGAATTTCAAGTAGAGAAGCAACTCTTCTTTACCCTGATAAATTGATGGTTCCCTCATCTAGTATAAGGTTAAGGGCAGCCCTAAAGGCAAATGTTCCTAGCCAACCACACTCATTTTGGTGCCTAGTATCTGGATCCTGATAATATTTTATATGTATAGTGGAAACAAACTCACTTTGACTCTGCTAAAATGTGTGCTATAGAGCCCAGAGTAGAATTATGTGTTTGTTCATATAGCTGATCTTGAGTTTTTACAGATAGCACCAGGGTCTGAGTAAATATTACATCATGGTTATTGTTATGAGTCAACAAATGAACTCCCAAACTAAAATTAAGAAATTCTCTAAAATGTAAGCAACATTTCATTTATTAATAAATAAATTAGCTCCATTTAGAGGTCTATCATTTTCTACTTTTCACCTTGGAACTTATCCATTCTAAAGAATACATAATTTCTAGTTCCTTCAAAAAGAGACCTTCAATGAACTTGATTTATCTTGACAGAATAAAATAAATTTACTTGCCCTTTATATCTTTCACATGATGGCTTTTGCAGAGCAAGGACTAGCAGATGGGACTGAAAGAAGTGAATGAGTTGGTACAGTGGAAACGAAATAAATGTAATACACAATTAACTACATTTATACACACACAAAAAGTCAATCCTCTAGGTAGTTCGTTTACTCATCAAATATATTTTGAGAACTAGATACTCTTTTAGGTTTAGGCACTGGGCTAGAACTTTGAATAAGTCATAGTGTCCTTGTTTTTAAGGACTTTACATTCTATTAAAGGGAAACACGTAATAACCAAGGAAACAATGCACATAATCAATTTAGGTATTTAGAAGTGCTAGAAAGGAGATAAAATGTGTGATATAGAGGACTTGGGATGGTAGAGGAAGATGATAAAAAGAAATACAAGATAGCGCCTACACTTAAGTAGCTCACATTTTCTCTCTAGAGGAAACAGATGGCAGGATAAAAAGGAGAGCATTATCCTATAGGACAATAATAACAACATAGAAGAGCAGAGATAGGCATGGGCAGGAAGGAGCAATAGATACACGCACATACAAGAAGAATGAGGGATGCTGAACAGAGAGAGGCCTTACATTGGGGCTCAAATGTGTAGAGGAATTTAGGGCATTGTTGAAAAGAGTTCATTCCACTAATCATTTCTTAAACACCCCTCTTAACAGTGCCAGACAAGAGCTCTCTTTAGCTCTTAACCAAAGGTCAGCTGGTCAAAATCACCTGAGAACCACTACAAAATGTACTCTCCATTCTCCTCTCTTGATTCAGTAGGTTGGGTGTGGGGTCCTGGCCTGTGTATTTTTTAACAACTTTCAAGAAAATTCTGATGTGAACCTCTGATTAAGAACTACTCCACTAGGGGACACATAGGTGAAAAAAATCAAGATACATTCAGAGAGGTTATAAACTGGTGGGGCTGCATATTTATACAGATAGAAGTTTTGTTGGAAATGTGAAGGATGGAGAAATGAATTTTAAGAGGAAGCATGTGAGTAAGTGCGATGAAGACGTTAAATTTACCACTGAGAAACTCATGTTACAAACTGATTTAGACTATTCATTTAATAGGGTACTACTTTAATGTAATAAAAAATGTCTGAATATATGAAAAAGAAAAACTCCACTTTGCACATATTTCTTCAGGACCCAGTTTGTCACATAAATGGAATCATATCTACACCAAATGATTACGAGTTCTCAATAACTCAATTCTGAATGTAAGATCGGAAAACAGAATGTCTGCAACCATCATCATACACTGAGTTAGGAAGCATGTCAAATTTTATTATGCCATTAATTCGTTTTTTTTAACATCTTTATTGGAGTATAATTGCTTTACAATGGTGTGTTAATTTCTGCTGTATAACAAAGTGAATCAGCTATACATATACATATGTCCCCATATCCCCTCCCTCTTGTGTCTCCCTCATACCCTCCCTATCCCACCCCTCTAGGTGGTCGCAAAGGACTGACCTGTGCTATGCAGTTGCTTCACAATAGCAATCTGTTTTACATTTGGTAGTGTATATATGTGTCCATGCCGCTCTCTCACTTCCTCCCAGCTTACACTTTCCCCTCCCCGTGTCCTGAAGTCCATTCTCTATGTCTGCATCTTTATTCCTGTCCTGCCCCTAAGGTTCTTCAGAACCATTCTTTTTTTTTTTTTTTTTTTAGGTTCTATACATATATGTGTTAGCATACGGTATTTGTTTTTCTCTTTCTGACTCACTTCACTCTGTATGACAGACTCTAGGTCCATCCTCCTCACTACAAATAAAGCAATTTCGTTTCCTTTTATGGCTGAGTAATATTCCATTGTATATATGTACCACAACTTCTTTATCCATTCATCTGTTGATGGACACTTAGGTTGCTTCCATGTCCTGGCTATTGTAAATAGAGCTGCAATGAACATATTGGTACATGACTCTTTTTGAATTATGGTTTTCTCAGGGTATATGCCCAGTAGTGAGACTGCTGGGTCGTATGGTAGTTCTATTTTTAGTTTTTTCAGGAACCTCCATACTGTTCTCCATAGGGGCTGTATCAATTTACATTCCCACCAACAGTGCAAGAGTGTTCCGTTTTCTCCACACCCTCTCCAGCATTTATTCTTTTTAGATTTTTTGATGTCAGCTATTCTGACTGGTGTGAGGTGAGACCTCGTTGTAGTTTTGATTTGCATTTCTGCAAATGATTTGCATTCCCTTAATGATTAGGGACGTTGAGCATACTTTCATGTGTTTGTTGGCAATCTGTATATCTTCTTTGGAGAAATGTCTATTTAGGTCTTCTGCCCATTTTTGGATTCAGTTGTTTGTTTTTTTGATATTGAGCTGAATGAGCTGCTTGTAAATTTTGGAGATTAGTCCTTTGTCAGTTGCTTCATTTGCAAATATTTCTCCCACTCTAAGGGTTGTCTTTTCGTATTTTTTATGGTTTCCTTTGCTGTATAGAAGCTTTTAAGATTCATTAGGTCCCATTTGTTTATTTTTGGTTGTTTTTCCATTTCTCTAGGAGGTGGGTCAAAGAGGATCATGCTGTGATTTATGTCAAAGAGTGTTCTGCCTGTGTTTTCTCTAAGGTTAATAGTGTCTGACTTTACATTTAGACATTTAATCCATATTGAGTTTATTTTTGTATATGGTGTTAGGGAGTGTTCTAATTTCAGTCTTTTACATGTAGCTGTCCAGTTTTCCCAGCACCACTTATTGAAGAGGCTATCTTTTCTCCATTGTATATTCTTGCCTCCTTTATCAAAAATAAGGTGACCATATGTGCATGGGTATATCTCTGGGCCTTCTATCCTGTTCCATTGATCTATCTTTCTGTTTTTGTGCCAGTACCATACTGTCTTGATTACTGTAGCTTTGTAGTATAGTCCAAAGTCCGGGAGCCTCATTCCTTCAGCTCCGTTTTCCTTTCTCAAGATTGCTTTGGATATTCAGGGTTTTTTGTGTTTCCATACAAATTGTGAAATTTTTTGTTCTAGTTCTGTGAAAAATGTCATTGGTAGTTTGATAGGGATTGCACTGAATCTGTAGATTGCTTTGGGTAGTATAGTCGTTTTCACAATGTTTATTCTTCTAATTCAAGAACATGGTGTATATCTTCATCTGTTTGTATCGTCTTTCATTTCTTTCATCAGTGTCTTATAGTTTTCTGCATAAAAGTCTTTTGTCTCTTTATGTAGTTTATTCCTAGGTATTGTATTCTTTTTGTTGCATGGTAAATGGGGGTGCTTCCGTAATTCTCTTTCAGATTTTTCATCTTTAGTGTATAGGAATGCAAGAGATTTCTGTGCATTAATTTTTTATCCTGCTACTTTACCAAATTCATTGACTAGCTCTAGTAGTTTTCTGATAGCAACTTTAGGATTCTCTACGTATAGTATCATGTCATCTGCCAAAGTGACAGTTTTACTTCTTCTTTTCTGATTTGGATTCCTTTTGTTTCTATTTCTTCTCTGATTGCTGTGGCTAAAACTTCCAAAACTATGTTGAATAATAGTGGTGAGAGTGGGCGACTTTGTCTTGCTCCTGATCTTAGTGGAAATAGTCTCAGTTTTTCACCATTGAGAATGATGTTGGCTGTGGGTTTGTCAAATACGACCTTTATTATCTTGAGGTAAGTTCGCTCTATGCCTACTCTCTGGAGGGTTTTGTTTTGTTTTGTCTTGTTTTGCATAACTAAACCATTTTTATTCTTTTTTTTAACATCTTTATTGGAGTATAATTACTTAACAATGGTGTGTTAGTTTCTGCTTTATAACAAAGTGAATCAGTTATACATATACATATGCCCCCATATCTCTTCCCTCTTGTGTCTCCTTCCCTCCCACCCTCCCTATCCCACCCCTCTAGGTGGTCACAAAGCACTGAGCTGATCTCCCTGTGCTATGCGGCTGCTTCCAACTAGCTATCTATTTTACGTGTGGTAGTGTATATATGTCCATGACACTCTCTCACTTTGTCAGAGCTTAGCCTTCTCCCTCCCCATATCTTCAAGTCCATTCTCTAGTAGGTCTGTGTCTTTATTCCCATCTTACCCCTAGGTTCTTTATGACCTTTTTTTTTTCTCTTAGATTCCATATATATGTGTTAGCATACGGTATTTTGTTTTTCTCTTTCTGACTTACTTCACTCTGTATGACAGTCTCTAGGTCCATCCACCTCACTACAAATAACTCAAATTCGTTTCTTTTTATGGCTAAGTAATATTCCATTGTATATATCTGCCACATCTTCTTTATCCATTCATCTGTTGATGGACACTTAGGTTTCTTCCATGTCTTGGCTATTGTAAATAGAGCTGCAATGAACATATTGGTACATGACTCTTTTTGAATTATGGTTTGCTCAGGGTATATGCCCTCAAGACTTCTTTGGCTATTTGGGGTCTTTTGTGTCTCCATACAAATTTAAAAATTTTTGTTCTAGTTCTGTAAAAAATGCCATTGGTAATTTGATAGGGATTGCACTGAATATATACATTGCTTTGGTAGTATAAGCATTTTGACAATATTGATTCTTCCAATCCAAGAACATTGTATATCTCTCCATCTCTTGGTATCATCTTTAATTTCTTTCATCAGTGTCTTATAGTTTTCTGCATTCAGGTCTTTTGTCTCCTTAGGTAGGTTTATTCCTAAGTATTTTATTCTTTTTGTTGCAATGGTAAATGGGAGTGTTTCCTTAATTCTCTTTCAGATTTTTCATCTTTAGTGTATAGGAATGCAAGAGATTTCTGTACATTAATTTTGTATCCTGCAACTTTACCAAATTCATTGAATAGCTCTAGTAGTTTTCTGGTGGCATTTTTAGGATTCTCTATGTATAGTATCATGTCATCCGCCAACAGTGACAGTTTTATTTCTTCTTTTCTGATTTGGATTCCTTTATTTCTTTTCCTTCTCTGATTGCCGTGGCTAGGACTTCCAAAACTCTGTTGAATAATAGTGCTGAGAGTGGACATCCTTGTCTTGTTCCTGATCTTAGAGGAAATGCTTTCAGTTTTTCACCATTGAGACTGATATTTGCTGTGGATTTGTCATATATGGCCTTTATTATGTTGAGGTAGGTTCCCTTTATGCCCACTTTCTGGAGAGTTTTTATCATAACTGGCTGTTGAATTTTATCCAAAGCTTTTTCTGCATCTATTGCAATGATCATATGGATTTTATGTTTCAATTTGTTAATATGCTGTATCACATTGAATGATTTCCATATATTGAAGAATCCTTGCATATCTGGGATAAATCTCAGTTGATCATGGTGTATGATCCTTTAATGTGTTGTTGGATTCTGTTTGCTAGTATTTTGTTGAGGATTTTTGCATCTATATTCATCAGTGATATTGGTCTGTAATTTTCTCTTTTTTTTGTAGTATCTTTGTCTGGTTTTGGTATCAGGGTGATGGTGACCTCATAGAATGAGTTTTGGAGTGTTCCTTCCTCTGCAATTTTTTGAAAGAGTTTGAGAAGGATGGGTGTTAGCTCTTCTCTAAATGTTTGATGGAATTCACCTGTGAAGCCATCTGCTCCTGGACGTTTGTTTGTTGGAAGATTTTTAATCACAGTTTCAATTTCATTACTTGTGATTGGTCTGTTCATATTTTCTATTTCTTCCTGGTTCAGGTTGGAAGGTTATACCTTTCTGAGAATTTGTCCAGTTCTTCCAGGTTGTCCATTTTATTGGCATAGAATTGCTTGTAGTAGTCTCTTAGGATGCTTTTTATTTCTGCGGTGTCTGTTGTAACTTCTCCTTTTTCATTTCTAATTTTTTTTTTTTTTTTTTTTTTTTTTGCGGTACACGGGCCTCTCACTGTTGTGGATTTTCCCATTGTGGAGCACAGGCTCCGGACATGCAGGCTCAGCGGCCATGGCTCACGGGCCCAGCCGCTCTGCAGCATGTGGGATCTTCCCGGACCGGGGCATGAACCCACGTCCCCCGCATCAGCAGGCGGACTCTCAACCACTGCACCACCAGGGAAGCCCTTCATTTCTAATTTTATTGATTTGAGTCCTCTCCCTCTTTTTCTTGATGTGTCTGGCTAATGGTTTATGAATTTTGTTTATTCTTCTCAAGGAACCAGCTTTTAGTTTTATTGACCTTTGGTATTGTTTTCTTTGTTTCTATTTCATTTATTTCTGCTCTGATCTTTATGATTTCTTTCCTTCTGCTAACTTTGGGTTTTGTTTGTTCTTCTTTCTCTAGTTCCTTTAGGTGTAATATTAGGTGATTTATTTGAGATTTTTCTTGTTTCTTGAGGTAGGCTTGTATAGCTATAAACTTCTCTCTTAGAATTGCTTTTGCTGCCTCTCGTCGGTTTTGGTTGTCATTGTCATTTGTCTCTAGGTATTGTTTGATTTCCTCTTTGATTTCTTCAGTGATCTCTTAGTTATTTAGTAACATATTGTTTAGCCCCTATGTTTGTGTGTTTTTTATATTTTTTTCCCTGTAATTTATTTCTAATCTCATAGCATTGTGGTTAGAAAAGATGCTGGATATGATTTCAATTTTCTTAAATTTACTGAGGCTTGATTTGTGACCCAAGATGTGATCTATCCTGGAGAATGTTCCATGCGCCCTTGAGAAGAAAGTGTCATCTGATGTTTTTGGATGGAATGTCCTATAAATATCAATTAAATCTATCTGGTCTATTGTTTCATTTAAAGCTTATGTTTCCTTATTAATTTTCTGTTTGGTTGTTCTGTCCATTGGTGTAAGTGGGGCGTTAAAGTCCCCCACTATTATTGTGTTACTGTCAGTTTCCTCTTTTATAGCTGTTAGCAGTTGCCTTATGTATTGAGGTGCTCCTATGTTGGGTGCATATATATTTATAATCGTTATATCTTCTTCTTGGATTGATCCCTTGACCATTAAGTAGTGTCCTTCCTTGTCTCTTGTAACATTCTTTATTTTAAAGTCTGTTTTATCTGATATGAGTATAGCTACTCCAACTTTCTTTTGATTTCCATTTGCATGGAATATCTTTTTCCATCCCCTCACTTTCAATCTGTATGTGTCCCTAGGTCTGAAGTGGGTCTCTTGTAGACAGCATACATATGGGTCTTGTTTTTGTATCCATTCAGCAAGCCTGTGTCTTTTGGTTGGATCCCTTAATCCATTCACTTTTAAGGTAATTATTGATATGTATGTTCCTATGACCATTTTCTTAAATGTTTTGGGTTTGTTTTTGTAAGTCCTTTGGTTCTCTTGTGTTTCCCACTTTGAGAAGTTCCTTTAGCATTTGTTGTTGAGCTGGTTTGGTGGTACTGAATTCTCTTAGCTTTTGCTTGTATGTAAAGCTTTTGATTTCTCCATCGAATCTGAATGAAATCCTTGCCAGGTAGAGTAATCTTGGCTGTAGGTTCTTCCATTTCATCACTAAGTATATCATGCCACTCTCTTCTGACTTGTAGAGTTTTTGCTGAGAAATCAGCTGTTAACCTTATGGGAGTTGCCTTGTATATTATTTGTCATTTTTCCCTTGCTGCTTTCAATAATTTTTCTTTGTCTTTAGTTTTTGCCAATTTTATTACTATGTGTCTCGGTGTGTTTCTCCTTGGGTTTATCCTGTATGGGACTCTCTGCACTTCCTGGACTTGGGTGGCTATTTCTTTTCCCATGTTAGGGAAGTTTTTTATTATAATCTCTTCAAATATTTTCTCTGGTCCTTTCTCTCTCTCTTCTCCTTCTGGGACCCCTATCCTGCGAATGTTGTTGAGTTTAATGTTGCCCCAGAGGTCTCTTAGGCTGTCTTCATTTCTTTTCATTGTTTTTTCTTTATTCTGTTCCACAGCAGTGAATTCCACCATTCTGTCTTCCAGATCACTTATCAGTTCTTTTGCCTCAGTTATTCTGCTATTGATTCCTTCTAGTATATTTTTCATTTCACTTACTGTATTGTTCATTTCTGTTTATTTGTTCTTTAATTCTTCTAGATCTTTGTTAAACATTTCTTGCATCTTCTTGATCTTTGCCTCCATTCTTTTTCTAAGGTCCTGTATCATCTTTACTATCATTATCCTGAATTCTTTTTCTGGAAGGTTTTCTATCTCCATTTCATTTAGTTGATTTTCTGGGGTTTTATCTTCTTCCTTCATCTGGTACATAGCCCTCTGCCGTTTCATCTTGCCTATCTTTCTGTGAATGTGGTTTTTTCCCCACAGGCTGCAGGGTTGTAGTTCTTCTTGCTTCTGCTGTCTGCCCTCTGACTTCCATCATTTTTTAGAATAATTTTTTTCTCATAAGAAACCTGTATAGTGATTAGGTTAATATGATTACCAAAGCTAAGTGAAAGAGATACTTGAGAAGATACCAGGAATGAGAATTAACCATAACCAACATGGGTAATTTGTGAGAAAAGGGGCAGGGATGTATTCTCTCTATTTGCTTATCACCCTTAATTCCTAGAACAATTTTTTATTTACTGGATGTTCTCAGTAAACAATATTATTTATCATTGTATATAGGTCCTGAGATAAGATCAGAAATCCATTAAGTATTTCTCATGCTAAGAAACTGAAACCATTAGGCTAGGTTTCCATTTCCTTTACAGTAAGGAGTGCCTCTCATTGGAAAGAGTACCTTTGAGCTGTAAATATTATCATATATTTTAAATAACATGTATTGAGCATTTATATTCTAAGTACTTATTAGATTTCATGTCATTTGATCTTCGTAAAACCCTTTAAATTAAGTGTTATCATCCCCACATCACAGATGAGGAAGTCAAAAGTTCAGATGATTTGTTAGAAGGTAACACTTTTATTTGATAGAAGTGGGATCCAAACCTTGGTCTCTTTGGCTCAAAGCCCATGAATTTAATCGCTATTATATATCATGGCTAGCACAGCACTAGGCATACAGTAGATGTTAAACAAGTGCTTTTTAAATGGAAATTAATTGCTTGATAAACTGAAATACTAATGATATCATAGTGTAAGAGAACTTAGAAATAAGTTGGCCTCTAAGTTTATAATTAAGAGCAGAGTAGGCGTGAAATAACTCTAAAAGTTCAAATGACTCATAGGTCTACAAACATTGACTGTTTTAATAAACTGAAAGACAAATCAGAAAGGTGGTTTAAGAAGGCGAAATTTGTCTCTGTCCATTGGAACACATTTCCAGGAAGGATTTTCTCTGGCCCAAGGAGTCCATCTCTTTTATTCTGGTAGCTGGCACATCATTATTGAAAAAAAAAGGTATATCTATTTCATTCAATCTAATGCCATTGCCACTTTCTAATTAGAATTTGTCTTCTTTAGTTGTCCCAGGTCAGTACAGACCAGAAAGAGTCCTATAATCAGGCATATCAGCAGTCATATTTCTCACAGCAAATTACTAAATTGACATCTGGATTTCTACCTCACTCTGCAAGTTTGCTTAGATCCCCTCTGAAAGTCAGCTTTATCCTTCAAGAATGGCCATGATGGTGTTCTGAATGTGTAAGTCATTCATTCATTCAACACCTATTACCTATTATGTATTACTATGTGTTACCTATTATATCCCAAGAACTATGATAGTCCTTAGGAATGCAAAAACGAAAAAGACAATTCTTCTAAACAGTTTACAGCACAGAAATAGATACAGATGAGAAGCAGACGATTAAAATGCATTGTGATAAGTGGCATGGTACTAAGAAAAAGACATGGTACCCTGAGATTTACAGAGTGTGGGAATGTAGCCTAGAATTAGGAGATTCAGCGAGGTTTCCTAGGAGAAATGATATCTGGGAAGGACGATTTGGCCTAGTTAGCTGAAGAGTAGATGATTGTATATATAAGTTTATTGTGGGAGTGGGGGTGAGAGTGAGGAGAATGCTAGCATTCCAGTCAAAGCTAACAGCATTTTCAAAGGTCTGTGTCTCATCAGGACCCAGGGACTAGCTGCTGACAGCTCTGTCTATCAGCTATCTGGGCCCATGTCAGCAGCCTTACAACATTATGATGAAATAGATCACCTAAGACATATTTGATGTTTCGTCCTTGTAACAACAAATAGTCTTCTTCTCTGACCGTTTTTCTTTTACACAAGCCACATAAACAGACAGGAAGCCAAAGCCCAGGCAGTCAGTGGCACACCTCTGGACTTGATCCTCTATGACATCATCTTGATTTGTTTCCTCATGTTTTGAGAAAGACTGTGGAACAGTTGCTGTGGCAGTTCTATTAAACATGAGTCATCCTGGACACTTTAATATATGTAGAACCCGTCATGTATTCAAGAGTTCTCAATATGTGCACTGTTTGCAAATGACAGAGTTCAGGGATTTGGAGCCTGGCCTTAGAAGCCTCTAGTATATTATAGTTCTGTAAAATATAGGAGAAATCAAAGAATGGCTTTCACAGTGCAAGCTGAAGAGAATGTTCTTCAAGATTTCAACATGATAAAGGTGAATTTTAGTATAGAATAATATTGGGAATAGTATAGAATAATAGGGAATATTGACATATCCTACATACGAAAGCTTACTGGGGGAATTCCCTGGTGATCCAGTGGTTAGGATTCCGTGCTTCCATTGCAGGGGGCATGGGTTCGATCCCTGGTCAGAACTAAGATCCCACAAGCCGTGTGGCGCAGCAAAAAAAAAAGAAAAGAAAAGGAAAAGAAAGCTTACTTGTGTGTCATCTAATGTTGATCTGAGCTCTTCTCAACACAAGGACACAAGAAACGTCAGTGTTGGATAATGAGGATGAGATTCTCTGATGCCTTCTAAATCATTAACATGTCTCCTTGCAGCAACCATGGATTTGTTTTAAGAACATTTCCTTCAACTTCTTATATACTCAAGATGTCCAAAGTGTATCTTGGAAAAAAAACAAATTTAAAATGTTTTGTTTATGACACAAAAAACTTTTAATAAATTTCTTTCTGGAATGTCAGTGAATTAAAAATAACTGACTTTATGACATTTTATGACTTTATGACACTTTATGACTTTATGACAATTTAAAACAAGTTGTTTTATTCACCTCATTGTTAAATTTTCAAAGTAATTACTAGATGTGAATAGATCAGATCAAGAGACAAAGTGTGAATAAAATAATTCACCTCCACTACCACTTCCCCAGTGCCATTTCTCAGATGTTATCACTGGTGTCCATTTGTTTTTGGCTCTTCTGATATTTTTTATAACTTTATATAATACAGTGATAGCTCTATTCTTGACTTATCAGTTTTAGGTATTATTTAATTCCCCCATTGAAGGAAAAGAAATATAATACTTCACACTGTCACCCAACCACATTTGGCCCTCAATTTTTTAATTATATTGTAGTTGTATTTTTATCAGTTGCCTTTATGATTTCAAACAACAAACTTAAAATAGTGCTTTGGATTTATTGAATTTATATAGAGAATATTGACTGCCTTCAAATAAAAAATTGAAGTGAGTTCACTTTACTCTTTTTCACTTCTTAGTCTTCTTCTTTTTCACTTCTTAGCTTCTTCTTAAGCTTACTCTATTTTATAACTTTGAGGTCCTATTCTATTACTATAATTAGTGTCATTTTGCATATTTATATAGATGATTTTAAAACTGAAAATAAATGAATAGCGTTTGGGACATTACAGAACTGAGCATATATTGCATCTGTAGAGAAAGAGATGTCACTTAAATTTTGCTGCTCAAAGGAGGACCTTCCTAGAATCTCCATCTGTCCATCTGTCTCAAAGTGTCTTTTGTTTAGTTTCCTTCTCTACTTATAGGTTACAATCAGCTGTTACTCTTTCTTGAACCACGTGTCATCCTCTTTCATGTTCTCTCTATTTACTTCCTTCTTTCCCTGGAATGTCTCCTCCAATAAACTTTCTGACATAGGATTTGTGAACTGTCAGTTGTCCACATTCTTATACATCTTAAAATGTATTTTTCTTTCACATTTGATTGATAGTTAGCTGTGTATCAAATTCTAGTTTCAAAATAATTCTATTCTGAACATTATAGTCACTGCTCTTTGCCTTCTAGTGCTCCGTGTTGCTGCCGAGAGGTTCACCATCATCAGCCTGACTCTCACTCTTTTCAGGACACCTTTCATTTGTCTCTGTGAAAGCTTTTAGGATTTTTCTCTTAGGACATATGGTTATGGATTTTAGATATTTGTTTTAACTCAAAAAGAAGATTATCATTCTCTTTTACTAAGAATTGTTAACGCTTTCATGTGTAAGTAAACTTAAGTTTTCCAGCTGTAAATAATTTTAACTGAAATGTTAGTGCAACAAATAAAAAAACTTAATAATGCAGATGATGAAATGGAGGACAGCATTAAAGTTTCTTGATGTGTCTTTAAATGGGAAATGTGTTATAATGCGTTTTTTCCATTTTTATCATCAAATATGCTATATAAACAAAAGCATACTTATAAAATATATGTAATTATGCAAAAGAAGTGTTAAAAAAGAGAGAACACTTGTGTATCCATTTTCTAGTTTTGGTATAATTGCTTGTCATCTGTATGATGTTAGAAATCATTTGAGATACATTTCTAATCAGACGTAATTTTTTTCCCAAATGACTGTTATCTAAACCACTGACCATCACATTATTGTTTTCTTCTACATGTTTCTTAGTGCATTTACATCACAGAGCTTTAATTGACTTCAAAAGGAACTCAGGATAAGGAGAAACTATGTGGGATACAAAGAAAGAGCCAGATATGGCTTTCTATAAACATATTGTGTACTACGTCTAAGTCATAATAATTTTGTTGACTGTTTACTTTCCCTGTTGTCAGCATGATAGAGCTAACATCAACGACTTGGAAGTTAGTTACATGCTATTCTTAGTTTATTACGATCAGCTCTTAATAACTTGGGGACTCATTATGTACTCGGTGAACTGTTTTTTATTCCCCTTGTTATGGTCTGGAAATGGCCTTGTGCTGGAGCATTAGACCCTTTAAAACCAGAACTTTTATCAAAGTGTCAAAGTGTGAACAAGGGAAATGAGGAAAAACAAAATTCAGAAGACAAGTATGATGCTTAACACAGGTTAAAAAATTTGATCAGTGTTTGGTGGACATAGAATTCTGTGGCCTTTGGCACTTTGTGACTCTTAAAATTCTTTGACATTATTAGAGTGGAAGCTTTAGTTTTGGGGTAAAATGTTGATGGAGATGATAATTAGTAAAAAAAAGAAAAATACCCTGATTCTTGATGAAGAGGATTGAACAATTAGAGGGGATTATACTCTTTATTTTCTTTAAAGTATACATTTATCTAAATAATACATATCACTAATCATCAGGAAAATGCAAGTTAAAACTATAACAAGGTATCACCTCACACCTGTTAGAATGGCCAGTATCAAAAAGGCAAGTGATAAGTGTTCTCAAAGATGTGGAGAAAAGGGAACACTTTTGCACTGTTGGTGGGAATGTAAATTGGAAGAGCCACTATGGAAAATAGCATGGAGGTTCCTCAAGAAATTAAAAACAAAACTACCATATGGCTCAGCAATCCCACTTCTGGGTATATATCTGAAGAAAATAGAATCACTATTTTGAAAAAAAAAATCTCTTCTTCATGTTCATTGCATCATTACTCACAATAGCCAAGATATGGAAACAACAAGTGTTTATTGATGGATGAATGGATAATAAAATATTAACATATACATATATATATACATACATATATATACACACATGCACATACACACATGCACACAGACCCACACAAGCATAATGGAATATTACTCAGCAACAGAAGAGAAGGAAATCCTGCCATTTGTAACAACATGGATGGACCTTGAGAGCATTATGTTAAGTAGAATAAGTCAGATAGAGAAAGACAAATACTGTATGATCTCATTTCTATATGTATTCTAAAAAGACAAATTCATAGAAACAGAGGGTAGAATGGTGGTTGCCAGGGGTTGAGGGATGGGAGAAATGGGAAGATGTTGATCAAAGGGTACAGACTGCCAGTTATAAGATGAATAAGTTGTGGGAATCTAATGTACAAAATGTAAAACTAAGTTTCACCTGCTAATTCTTTCCTCCTAATGTATCCTCTCCACATTCCATAGTCCGACTTCTTCCTAACCTTACTTAAAGATATGGTAAACCACTGTTCACCATATTTACATTCCAAGCATCTAAAAATTCTTTACATTTGTGTTAACACTTGATATTTCTTAAAATTCTTTATAGGACTTCCTTACTTAATCCTTATTCACTTTTAATTAAACAAATGGAAATGCTATGTAAATTCATATGCTATATATAGTCACTAAATATTATGTAACCACAGGAAACTAATAAATGGACAAAATAAAAACATGACCTTAATCTTTCCCAAATTAATGTTCTAACTTTTTGACTGTGTTTTCTGAAGTAAACTAAAAAAAATATTTGGAAATAAAATATAAAGACTTTGACTTTACCATCATACTCCTACAACTTCCAGAATGATCTATTAAACCACAAGTGAGATTATGTTACTCTTATAACTAGAAGTTCTTCTCATAAGAGGAAAAAACAAACAAACAAAAAACCCTAACAATTTCGTAGCCCAAAGCACCTGTGTGATCTGACCTCTGCCTGCCTATCCACACTAGGGTGGTCACCATACATCTTGGTGTATAACTAATTGTCATAAAGTCATTATTAAGAATGCATTCTGTCACTCTCCAAAATACTGTTTGATAATAAATTAAGTAGGTGGTCACTCAACTCCAATCTCATTTTTTTTTGCCCCTTCTACTTTTTAACTACATTTGAGCTACACTGGTCATCTAAAAATGTCTAAAGTTTCATGAGGAAGCAAAAATGGCTAAAGATAAAGTTTCTTTCATGTCTTAGGGTCCCCACCCAAGACACACTTCTGCCTGGAACACATTTCTCCTTTTTATGGTTAACACTTAGGCATCGTTCAAGTCTGCTGAAATTCACATCTACACACCCCAGTATAAATCTGTTAGTCTTTTTATTACACTCTTTATTGCAATGTTAAGATTTATAATGTTATATTTGCATATGTATTTATTTCTTTAGTATTTATCTTCTCCACAGGACTCTGAGGCAGGGACAGGACTGGTTCTCAGCTGTTTCTCTACAATGGCCTTTAAAGGGTTGCTATGAATCTAGTCTTTTCACCAGGGATATCCCATGCCCACCACAGTGCCTAGAACATAGTAGGCTCTCAATGCATTTGTTCAATAAATAAAAGAATGACAAAGTCATAGCATGACCTCATGAAATCAATTTTCAGGAGCTCAATTAAAATCAGTCTCTATTGAACTCTAACTCTATGTAAGGCATGAACAGAGTGGTTCAAGAACCTTCAGCATCAGCAACAGCTGATGAAAGGCTGAATCTCAGGTCCAAACCTGCTGAATCACAATCTTCTATTTAACAAGATACCCAGGAGATCCCAATTGTACATTAAAGTCCAAATGCACTAACTTGGTGCACATTTATGTAATAAGCCTGGAAGAACAAGAAGCTAAATGACTACTCATACTCATTTCACTTTTAAGCAACCTTCATGGCCTATCAAATGAGCTAATTCCTATTTTAAAAGTGGGTGAAAATTTTGCCAGTTATTCTAAACTTCTTAAATGCTATCCTCGGTCTTTCTTGTAAATTGTATAACAAAATAGATAGTTCTGTTAGGTTTCTGATTTCCTTTCTTGGCATGTTGCCCTAATCTAAGCAAGAATAGTCAGATTTGGGGGTCTAATATAAAATAAACATAAAGGTATATAGAGTACTGAAAATCTGCAATGGTTTTAAAATAAGTACAATTGTCTCACATGAAAAAAATTAGTGATTAAAGGTAATATCATAGTAATGCATAATAAACTCATTCATATCGGTGACTCACGTGTCATTTATGCATGTGTTCAAAGGCCCAGTGAACTTTCACACAGAAAGAATTTTTGCCTTTTGCCTACTTCACCAGAGTCCATTGATTTCCTGTTAAACAAGATTTTAAAACATCAACTGAGAATAAACAAAGACAATTTAGGAGGACCCAAGTCAGTATCCGGAATGCCAGAGGTGATCAAATGAACTTTGATTCAAAGCAAATAACGTTACAAATTCCATAGTTGATCTGGCATTCTCATTGACTCCAGGGCCTTCTTTATCAGCCAGAATGCCATAAAGAGGGCAGAGAAAGCAAACTCATTCTTACATGGCAAGGCATGTTTAAGCTCAGTGTTTAGCATGCCGGGTAGCTGTCAGATACAAATCTTGCACATTAGGCAAACCTGATACATATAATTGTCATTGTATTCATTACAATTTTTTGACTATAGTGTTGAAAAATAAGGTAAGGTACAAATTTGCCTTCCAAGGCCCCAAACCCAGAACCTAAAAACACAAGGCCATAAATGGATTACTCAATTGAGTATTTGGTTACAGTATCTATTGATGAAGTAGGATGTTTTAGCTTACTTCTATTAGATTCTGTAAATACCCAAATAAACAGAGAAGAACTAAGTTTCACTAATGTGAACTCAGGGCACTCCCCAAGTATAGAAGTGTCTAAGGCTTCAGGAAGGAACCAGAAACCTGCCAAGGCAGTACAGTGGAGAGGTTAAACCACAGGCTTTGGAATCAATAGGACCGGGCTCAAATACTGGTGTCCATCATTTGTTCTGAGCTTCATCTCTGAGTAAACAATAATAATCACCTTGGAAAGATTTTAAAGGATTAAATCAAATCATCAGATAATTCAAGAGTTACTATTAACAATAAAAGAGGACCTTAGAATTGAAATAAAACTATTAACAAAAATTCAGCTTTCCGGGAACTTCAAAGCACTCACAATGGCGTAAAATGGCTATATTTTAACTCCATTCTTCCCAGAGGTTAGCTTGGGACAATTCATTCATTCATTCAGCGTATATTGATTGAGAGTCCACACTGCATTTGTGCCTGTAGTTGGGATATAAAAAGAACTCAAAGATCTTCTAAAATGACACTTAGATTTTAGTAGAGGTAAGTATTTTTTTAATAATAATTATACCATGAAAAACTATATGAATTGTGATCCATATTATGGAAGAAAATTATAGGATGCTAGCAGAAAATGCATCAAGAAGAACTAAGTTAAATGGCAAGGTCAGGAAATGTTTCTGAGACAAAGTGTCAGTTCCCCTGAAACATGAAGAATGAGTAGGAGCTGGTCAAGTCAAGGAGTGGGGAGCAGGGTGGATTTAAGCTGATGACTATACTGGAAACAAGGAGACTAGTTTATTAGGGGAGTGTCTTAAAACACTGGAACACAAATTTATATTTAGCACACTCTTTGTGTAAGCAACTGCGGGAGCATGAAAAGCATGAGGCAAGTTAGGGTTTTACAAGCTCACATTCCAGTTCCCCTTTAAACCCCTTTAAAACATGTGTTTCCTGAGGGATTAACTAACAACTATGTATATGGGCTCATGCACTTCCAACAAATATTTATTAAGATTTCTCATGTGCCAGTTACCGTCCTAGGCACTAGGAACAGAGCAGTGAACAAAACACATGAAGACATTGTTCTCATCAGTCTTATGTTCTAGTGCAGAAGAAATTAAGCAAGTAAACAACTAAGTATATATAGCATGATAATACTTTTATAAAGAGAAATAAACCCAAGTGAGAGGACAGAGAGTAAGGGAAGGTGGTACAGTTTAGGGTCGTCAGGGAAGATCTCTCAGATATGGTGATTTTTGAGCACAAATGGAAAGTAAGCCACTTAAAATCTAGAGGATGATATTTCAGGCAAAGACAGCATGATTAAATGCAAAAGTCCTGAGACGAGTGTTGTGCTTAAAGTTTTCAAGAAACAGCCTGGAATTTTGGTCAAAAATTAATGTGATTCCATCATCATCACCATCACCATCACCATAATAATCATGTAACTTTGGAAGAGCTTCCTAGAGGCTTCGTAAGACTTGCTCTTGATGAGCTCCATCGGAAACAGTCTTACATTAGACAGAGCTTAAAGCTCAGCAAAAGTTTAAATGTTTAAGTACTCCCAGATTTTATAACACTTTGGTCTTAAAAATTAGGAAAAGAAGTCTTTTTAAGGCAGATATTTTCATTCTTCGTATGAGTAAGAATAAATTGAGTTACTTATCACATGGGCAACAAACATCCCAGATGGTTTCTTGTTGCAAGTGGTCCAAGGACTGTGCCTTGAAAAATGCCATTTTAATCCCTTTTAGTGATTGAGCTCTCACAACTCTTACAATTTGTAATCACTGTCACCACTGATCATCTGTGCTTGAACTCAGTAATGGGGGCCTAAACCATTATAAAAGTGACAGGCAAGTCAAGAAGAACCAACTTTAATGAGAAACAATCTACTATCGGAAAATTGATGGAGAAGGGAAACCGATGAGTTCAAATTCATTGTCACTTGAAGTATGAGACTGATGACACTTATTAATATTTTTCTCCAATGTAACTCACTTTTCTAATTGGCCTCAATGACAAATCTTTTTCAACTAATGTAACTTAGGAGGGAATTCTTAAAATAGATGTTATTTTCAAAATATCTGGGATTTCTAGGGAATAATGGTGTGGCTTATATGAAATACCAAACATGATTTACATGTTTATTTTCCAGTATTAGAGAATATAAATATGCTTAGAATTTAAATAATTCTTCACAATATTTTAATATCCCAGTCTTGTAATAATAACTCTATGTGTACTGGAAATTTTCAGAAGTGCCAATTAATAGAGAATTCTGGTTAATAAAATGCTGGTTAGTAGAAAACCAATGTAACTATATTTCTTCCTTTAAATATTAATATTTGCAACATAGAAATGTGTTTTTAATAAAATTTCCCTTGCCTTTATACCAAGAATCAACTGATATTTTCATCTTGCTTAATTACTTGGTGTTAACCAAATTCTCTTCTACACAAGCCTCATGACAAGATGATTATATCCTGTTAGTTTCCAGTCTTTAAAAGTAGTCACTGGATCATCATCCTGTCCTGCCTTAGAAAAGGAAAGTGATACCTAATATGGGTCAGCTCCTTAGATAAGGAGGTTTCTTGTTTTTTCCTTCCCTATTAATTAGCTCTTTTTATTACCTCATTTCAAAAGGGTAATAAGGGACTGGGTAACAGCTACTGTTTTTGAAAACATATATCTGAGATTAGCATTTGTAGAAACATAGAAAGGACTATTAACAAAGAAAACACTAATTTTAGATGAGACTCTAAGATTCTGATCTTCAGATGATTTTCCACTCTCCAAATTTTTTCAAAATGCTTTTTAAAATAATTATGGTTACTATGATAAATGGTTTCAGTTGGAAGTTGAACTTGAAAGTAAACTAATATTTTTCCTTCTGTGTTTATCACTTGTATATTTGGCCTCAAAACTCAAAATAACTTTTCTCCCCACCTCTAGCTCCACAGTTCAGTTCCCAGTAAAATGGTAATTCTTTAGTCAGTTGTTTGCCTGAAATATTATCTTGGCTCCAAGGTAAACCCAGGGTTTTTGGTTTTGGGGTTTGTTTTTTTTTTAACGGAATTACTGCCATTGCTCCATTAGGCCTATCAATACTCCTAAAATATATTTGATTATGAGTCCAACAAGCCTGAATTCTAAAATCCAAAGCAGAATTTTAATAGCTAAAGGCAAATTTATTGGAGGCCAAACCTCATCTAGCCCACCCCAGAATCAAGGTGCCAGTGAATCAGGAGTAAATGTCTTCTCCTCTTCCTTTTCAGGGGCAGTTTTGGAATCAGAAGGGCCAATGAGACTGTCTCCTGTTTACAGATCATGTTATAGTCCCCATCCCGTGTTGATGATGATGCCCCATTTCCCTTGAAAGGGGAGTATAGAACTTAGTCTTTGCTTAAAAGGATGATTAAACTAGCATCTGACTCTGGAGTCATTTGGGAGAGGGAATGTTTATATTATCAGCAGGCTTTTGGAGGCTTTTAGTCACTTCTTCAATTCCCAAGGAAAAGCCACCCTTATTCACTTCAGTATTGTCAATGGAATCATTACACATGTATATTTATAATTTTTAATTGGATATGAAATGTTCTCTCAATGCCAAGACTTCTCCTTAGCACATATACCCATTTTATACATTGCAGGTGTAAATCACCAGTTCAAAGAGAAGCCTCAGGTACAGTCCCTCCAATGGGGAAATTAAACGTAGATTACTCGGTAACCTGAGGCATCTGCATCATGTGTTAAGCGTTCAGGTTTCTGTTCTAAACATTGCCAATATCCTCCTTTGGTTGTGCTTTTCAAGATCCCTGTGTGAGGAAGCTCAAAGTAATAGGAAGTTGTTCATTTCAAATGATAGAACAATTGCAACGATTCCAGACAGGCTGATTCTTGACTGTTAGCAAAGGAAAAGGCATGTGTCTCCTGAGTTTTTGGCTGTGCCAGTCTGGAACTCTGCTGTGGCATGTCAGTACTGATGCCAGGCTTATGGAGTAGTTCTGGAAGTTGAAATCTTAAGATTTCATTCATTCCCTGGAAGGTAAGCACCATGAAAACAGGAGCTGTGAGCATAAATTTCACTGTATCTGGAAGGCCTAGGTAGAGGTGAGCCTGGAGTACCTATTAGTATTCATCCAAGCAAATGGAATTATCCAATCATTTGTTCAAGATAAATTTACTGAATACTTACCAAGTATAAATATTTATTGAACACTTGTGTGGAATACAAAGATAAATAAGATACAGAACCTTAAGGAATTTTTAGTTTATCAGAGGAGCTAAGTATGAGTTAAAATAACTGATAATACAAAGTAGATAGGCAATATTAGACAGGTATTAGTTTTATATTTTTAAGTTATTTGCAAGATATTTCCATACCAATTTAATATGATCTAATGCTTTGGGATACACTCTGAAATATACTGCATGCTAACTAAATGTGAAAAATTATTATAATTATAAATGTCTTTTGTCTCTGAAGAGATCCAATGTTGGTGCCACTGCTTTAGAAGGCTTTTTCTTTGTGGATTTCTACCCATCTCTAAACAAAAGATGCAGACAGTTTATAAGATCATCATCTTGGCCTGGTTGCCCATTAGAATCACCTTAGGAATTCTCAAAACTTCCAATGTTCAGGCACAGCCCAGACCAATTAAGTCTGGATCTCTACAGGTAGGATGTCAACTGATCCCATTGGTTAAAACCATTATTTTTAATCATTTCTGCATGTAAGCAAGCATCACAAGCAGCTTCTAAGAACCAAGCCTTAAAAACACGATATTCTGATTAATTTGTCTGGAGTAGGACCTAGACGTAGATATATTTTTTTAAATCTCTTAAATTCTTTAGTACTGTGCAACCAGGGTTGATAAACACAGAGTTAAGGAATAACAAAAAATCATATCTAATTGTGGGAAAAATATGTTTTTGTCACTGATCATCTGTAATAACGAAGTAATATCCAGTTTAAAGGACTACCCTGTTTACCTAATTTTTCCCACTCATAAGTGATTATGAGGATGATCAGAAAGGGTTTCTATCCCTGAACCTATGCCAGGTTGGGTCTGGGCAGGCAAGAAGACTGCCCTGGAATTCTTGGCCTGTGAGCTGGTGTGGTCACTCTTAGTCATTTCTCTTTGACAGAAAAAGCCTGGGCATGAATAGCGTGCAAGCCTGTGTGATCATTTCAACACAGATGTCACCACCTATACAAACTACCATGTGGGAAGGAAATGTGTTTACCCCTTGCACATCTTACATGGATAAAACAAAACATTGTGTTATTTCAACTATCCTTAGTTTGTAAATACTTCTATTGTATAATCCACAACACAGTTTGGAAATTTCTTGAATTACCAGTTTCTCAGAACCATTGATATGTGTCTCCTTCTGATGCATTTTATCAACTGTTTATAAAAAGAAAGTATTACAGAATTGAAAGTTTATTGAAAAACTCAGATACCTTTCATCAAAGGCAAAATTAACAACCTTAATTTCAAAATTTAAGTAATAGCATGCTGCTTTTATAATCTTGAGAGCGTCTATGTGATTTAAATATAGAAGAACAGAGGGGTGAATACAAGGTGAAGGAAAAGGTGGAATAATTACAGGAAAACTAATGATTCTAAATGATGTCAGCAGTAATTCTAGCACTTCTGGATAAAAGAACTGACTCATCTCTCAACATTTAATTCATTTTATTTAGATCACTTAACATAAAGTTTTCCTTATGCCTTCAAATAATTTCACATTTCCGTTCAAATGAATCATATGAGATTGTAGCCTAGGGCAGTTTATTTTGCTAGATTTTTTTTTCTTTTCTAAGTTCAGCTCCACCTGGACAAAGTCTGACAAGTTATTGTGGATTCGTGACTGCAAAGATCTTCTTTGGCGAAAGCAATTTTGATGATAAAAGGAATGCAAGACAGCATTGCATTCACTGATGATTTTGTTCAACTCTATTACACATCCTCTAACTGATCATGGCCTCAAGTCAACTCCACTGTTACCCTGGCAGTGACACTCTCCAAATCAGACTGGGGAAAATGAAAGACAGACTTAGTGGGTCAGCTCTCCTGGTTATCCTCTGCTTCTGCTGAGGAGAGTCCTTCTTTCAGTACAAGGGAAGGTAACCAGCACATACCGTATATCCATTGGATATGTTATCCCATGTAATTCACATCACAATCCTAGAAGTTACGGGAGATAATTATACTAATTTTAAAGTGAAGAAAACAAAAATTATTAGGAATAACTAATTTTTATGTCTTTAAATTTTTCATCATGTTAATTTTTATAGATATAGTTATATAATTTGAAAAAAAATCTACATCTATATTTTAGACTATTTGTTTGTACTCAAGTGATTCCATAACAATTAAATGACTTGGCAGCTAAGTGAATTACAGGCATTGAAAAAAAAATTACAGACGTAGGAAAAAAGAAAATCTGTGAAATACTGGACTCTCAAATACAACATGTAATGTCAAACATACTTGGATAAAGGGATTTAAAAAAAAACATGTGTCATATATTCTACTATCTGAAACTTATAGAAGCTAACTTGCCCATTGATATTCCTCTTTCCTCTTCTTTTTAAATAGATCTTTATTTTTTTTTTTTTTTTTCTTCCCAGAGGTGGGCATAAGTAGGGCTTTGCTAGTTATCTGAGCTGACAATTCAAAGCCCTTCATTTGGAGCACGTCTGGGAGCCAGAGAGGGGAATAAAGAAATTAAAACTCAAGTTCCTTATTGTAGCTGTTCACAGCAGTTCCTGTGAAAGGTGAGGCAGGACACAGTTGGTGGCGGTGTGTCATTGCTTCTAGAACAATCCCAAATCTTTAATACGGCCTTAAGGCCCTACCGAACTGCCCTCTTCACAGTCTCATCTCCCACTACCCACCTCGTCTGTGCTAACCTGACCACATAGACATTCTTCCAGGGCTTCAAATGTGACACATCTCTTCCATCTCAGTCATTGCTCAAATTCCTGCTTCTATTTGGATAGGAAACCCTTCTCCTCGCTCCTTCCACTTAACTAAAATGTGCTCGGAGCTCCATTTAAGCATTTCCTCCTCAGGGGCACTTCCCCGATTCCCCAGAGTTGAGGTCCTTCTCGTATATACCGTCATAGCATCTCTGGTTCCTCTTCTGTAGCGCTTAATGACTTTACGATTTTTTACTTAATATCTGTCTTCCTTAATGATGATGATGATGATAACATTTATTTAATATCAATAACAACTTCCTTAGGGAGCTATTATTATTCCTATTTACAGATGAGGTAACTGAGAATTAGTGATATTGAATAACTTACCCAAGGAGACAGTAAGTGATAAAGCCAGGATTTAAACCTGGGACTTTAACTCAAAGCCATACCCTTGAGCACTTTATTGTTACCTGAGTTCCACCTGATTGTCTTCTTTTCCAATCCATACATACCTTGTACCTTGCACAGTGCCAGGCACATCTCACAACCCATACATATTTGTTGAATGTAGGAATAAATGAGCTGAGAAAAGAGTAAGAATAAAATTAAAAATAAGATAAAATAAAAGGCCCTGGCAGCTTGCATCTCACAGCTAGGCCATGGTGTCCTCCACTAAATATAAACTACATCCACCAAATATCAAGAGTCAGACAGGGCCACACCGTGACCATGGTGAGACATAACAAAAGTAAGACCACATCCCACTGTGTGTGAACAGAGACAGGGGGCAAAGCAATCACAAAAATATTCAAATGCCCTTCTATCCCCACTAACCTGAGTGACTATTATTTTCTAACCACTGGCAAATCTAGCCTTGCATACTTCCTCCTGCCTCTTAAATAAAAACATTTAAGGTACCTAAGTTGAATTACCCAAGCTTTCTGACAGCGTCCAATCCAGAAAAAACCTTGGCTTCCTCATATTTTCCCCAAAAGCATCCAGCACAGATCCAAACCCTATAAAAAGTTCCTCCTTAGAAGAAGTGCATTCTCCCAGCAGACTAAGAAAAACATGGCTTTGTCTGACCACATGCATGTTCCCAGGGGACATTCACAGGTGAGCATGGACAGAGCAAATGAGAGTTATTTAGCAAAGTTGTGGTGAAATGAATTTAACCTCAGAAAGTTAGGACTTGTAGCCATAAAACTGCTACAATTCTTATTAGTTGCTTATGCTGTGAATTTTACTATACTGAATAATGTTAGTCCTAACTAGTTCAATGAGATATTTATGGAGTTAACTGACCAAATGGGAATTCTCCTCTTTTAACCAATGTACTTGAGAACTGACTTAAAAAGCAAACAAATAATCAGTCCCAGATCATACTGTTGCTCTTTGAGAAAGTATTATTAGTTACCAGGAGGAGAAAGGTGAATTACAGATAGAAGAGAGTGATATAGTTAGCTTACTTTATAAACTCCATTGCATTAGTTACAGAATTTTCTTATATTTGGGAAAATTGGTA
The DNA here is from genome assembly GCF_949987515.2 of Delphinus delphis. Classification (NCBI taxonomy): domain Eukaryota; kingdom Metazoa; phylum Chordata; class Mammalia; order Artiodactyla; family Delphinidae; genus Delphinus; species Delphinus delphis. The sequence continues at coordinate 48,174,686 of NC_082687.1, forward strand.
AAAAGACCAAAACTATATGTTGATGTCCTCCATATCTCTGTGTAACATCCCTTTCTCTATATATCATCACGATTCCAGCCTTCAAAACCTTCTTCTGTTGTCTCAATTCTCACAAAATCACTCTAACATTTTAGCCAGGATAATCATCTTCAATAACTTTCCATATTCTGCAATTTTCCTTCACTCTCCTCTTATTAAAATCCCTCTCCTGGTGGGTCTCACTTTACTGCTAAGATGACATATGAAAATATGCTAATGTAGTTAAAAGTGCTAATGAATTAATGAGTTATCCCTCCTCCGTGACACTGGTCTTTTAAAGGGAATCATTTGGCTTAATCTAAAGGGTTGACGTTAATTCTGGGAAGAACATTTATGGTTTAGGAGATCAAGATGCTGAGGAACTGTTCCAGATTAAAGCAAATTAAATAAAGTTGACAACTAAGTGCAAAGTGTGATCCTGGATGGAATTCTCAACCAAAAAAAAAAAAAACCAAGAGATAACATGGGGACATATTAGAACAGTTGATGAAATTTAGATATGAATGAATATCAGACAGTAGTATAACAATGTTAAATTTCTTGATTTTAATAACCTGCTGTCGTTCTGTAAGAGAGTATCCATATTCTTTGGAAATAAATACTGATGTATTTAGAAGCAGAGTTCCAGATATCTGGAACTTTTCCCAAATTGTGCAGAGAGAGAAGGAAGGAATGATGGAGGAATGGGATGAAAAACTCATAGGTAACTCATGATCAACTAATTTGCCAGAGTGTTTTATTGGTATTAAAATGTATCTTTTATTTTATCATCTGGAACTTAGAGAATGATTGCTGCAAGTTGTATCAAAAGTAAAATTTTATATATCCTTAACTTTGTTCCAGTAATTTTACTTTCCGGTGTTTATTCTAGGAAACAATGGTTGTGTTACAGGTACATTCATCAAAATTTGTACAAATTTGGAAAATTAGAAACAATTTACACATCCAGTAATATAGCTTTGCTTCGAGATCACACAGTCATTAAAATGCTATCGAATAATATTTAATGGCATGTGAAAGCACCATTGTTAAGTGTTAAAAACAAGAAGCAAAATGGTACACACAGAATTACTCCATTCCTGCACATATAAATATACTCCCAATCTCATTCACATAAAAGACTGCAAAACTATAAATCAAGATGTGGTAATTTAAGAAGTAGGGAAAAGGGGTAACTTTAAACCTATTTCTACTTAATAGTACTTTAACATTTTGCTAAAAACAAACATTATTTTGTAATTAAAAACTAGTTATATAAAACAAATAATTTATTGCAAACATAGAGCACATAGTTTTAAAAAAGGCATAAGTAACCATAAATTTTAATGAAATTTTGGTTCTTGTTATACACACACCTGTTACATACGATAACTTTTTCCAATGACACAAGATCTTGCAGCTGAAGTCGGTGAGTGACATTTAGAGCATGACTCCTAAACTCTTCCTTTAGTGGAATATATTGATACATGCAGGCGTTGGAAGAGGTCAGCTAAAGGACATGATCACCTGTTGACCCTAGAGCTGGACCAGGGCAATTAGTTTCCTCATCCCATCCCCTGTCCTTGGAACATACATTCTGTCCACTGTTCCCACAGTGGGAACCATTTTCAAGGATGCAGCCTTGAGAAAACAACGTGTCTTTGAGACCATCTGGAGAGTATATGTGACTGAACCCCGTTAAGCCCTCTATATAAAGTTTTAAGAATCTGGCAGGTGGTGTTGGAGATTTACCCATCTTGCCACTGCCCAAGCCCTCATATATAAGTTCCTTTCTTATTCAATCTGCCACCTAACAATCTGGAGTGTTCTGCCCCTTTCTTTGGTATCTCCTTGCCCTCCCTGTATGGGGACCAGTTTGTGACCCAATACCAGGTAATCCTCTTACCATTGTAGTAAACAGATCTGTGGCTGCTCTAAGGGCCATGGCCTTTTGGATTTGTTTCCTGATGAAGTATCAAGTCTGAAACTAATGCTGCCCATTCTGATAAGAAAATACAAATTTATTAAAATCTGTGAAAAAAGGCAATTTTTTAATTATATGCTAAATTTGCATTTTCTCAATGTCAAGGACTTTCAAAGGAATTCCATTCTCTTGTGATTTGATTTCCAAGGTTGGTTTCTTACATGTGTTTTAAGACCTAAATTTCCAATAGTATAGGCCTAGATTCAGAACCTATTTCTGTGATGTGTTTATTTGTAGTTTTATATGCAGATTGCTAAAAACAAACTGCATTTTATGTGTGTGTGTGTGTGTGTGTGTGTGTGTGTGTGTGTGTGTGTGTGTCTGTCTGTATGTGTATGCCTAAAGAGGTAGACACTGTCTGTACAGTCTTGGTTTGGGGCTTTTTTACAGTCTAGATTGATCCTAATTACAAACCATTACTTACATTATCATTTTAGTAATAAATATTGAACTCTTCTATTAAGTATCACAGAATGATAAATGGCTGGAAAGCAAATATATATTAAGCATAAAAACTACTGAAGATTGGGTCCCAAGCTATGAAATAATACAGTGGAGTCTATGGACTGTTGGAGATTCTGAAGCACAAATTAAAAAAGCAGAAACAATGCTATAATGTGGCACTTTATTTCAACTACCAGATCTCACAGGATTCCCAGTCTAGTCATGTAAAGGAGAGCAGATTGTTACCTCTGAGAAGTCAGCTATGATTGTATCCACTAACCTGAAATCTCCTACTCATGATTTCTAAATTATATGACATGACCAGCAGATCAGGAACCATCACATACATTGGAGGGGAATAAATTCTCAATATAGCTGCTGTGTATGTTCTCCAGTTCAACTTTCTGTTCTGTAGTCCAACCCATGTTTTATAAAGAGGCCCTACCCAGTTATAGGGGCTTATTTATATATCCCCAGCCAAATTCTCCTACTGTAATCTAGACTTCATCTTATGTAAGCACATGACTCATAGGCATTGGTCCCTTTCCTGAAACCTGGGATGAGAGCCAACTCTCAGTTGCCTGTGGCATACATGCCAGAGTTGACTGGAAGTACTAAAATCCATTGGTTAGTCCTAATTGCATTTTAGCCAATAATGTTAACCTCCTCCCTGATGTCAACTTTCTTTAACTACTGATTCTAATGAACACAGAAAAGGCCAAAGAGAAAAGCATAGGGTCTGGTAAATCAAAAATTATTGAACAGTTGAGAGCTTGCCATTTCCATTCTCTTTCACAGTCAAGATGCTGGATAAGTATTTTCTACCAGCCAACACAATAGCCAACACCAACTCCTTTAATCTAGAGCGATCTAACTTCATCATCCACTTCAACAACTACTAAAAACATTCTTTCAAATGCATGACATTCAGAAGTCAAACGCAGTGACATTTTTACTCTTCAGTTTTTTTTTTTTTCTTCTGGGTTTCTTGTGTACTGGACAGTGTTGGCTATTGTTGCAAATCTTAGATTTTTTTTCTCCTGATTTTCATGCCACTGTGCTCCCACACCTGCTCTCCTGGTTATAGCCATCATCAAGTCCTGTTGATATGAGGTTCATTCTAAACACAGCCCAAGTTCAACCACTTCTCATGACCCTCACTACTTTTATCTTTGTCCTAGCCATGTTATAATTTAAGTGGATGAATAAAATAACCCCCTACCTTGTCTTCCAGGCTTGTTTTGCCCCTCCTTAGTCTATTTTCCTCAGAGCAGATAGACTGGTCTTTTTGGAGTACACATTTTTTTAAATTGAAGTATACTTGATTTACAATGTCATGTTAGTTTAGTTGCTGGTGTACATCAAAGCGATTCAGAATATGAATATATATATTCATATTCTTTTCCATTATGGATTATTACAGGATATTGAACATAGTTCCCTGTGCTATACAGTAGGACCTTGTTTATCCATTCCATGTATAATAGTTTCCATCTGCTCATCCCAAACTCCCAATCCAACCCTCCCGCACCCCAAACACCGCTCCAGGTCCAAAATACTTTGGCTCCACAAATTTGCATAGCCGAGTTTGCCACACATCTCTACATCTATGGTCATATATTACTTCCATATAGATGTCTCCCTGGACACCCTAGCTAAAGCAGCTCCAAAACCAGAGTATGTTATGTATTACTACCTTATTTTATCACTACCCACAAGACCTCGGGCAGTTACTCTCTGCCTCAGTTTCCTCATCTGAGTCTTATAAAAGTAGTTGATACCTCATAGGGTTGTTATAAGTATTTAATAAGTTATTACATTTTAAAAGCTTTACAGTAAATGGTAAGTCCTATATAAGTGTTTGATACTATTATTGTTATTAGTATTTATTTATTTTCTTTCTTTTCCCACTAGAAATACAAATTCCAGGCATTATGTTTCTTGTTCATCACTTACTGTTGGGATGTAGAACAGTAAGACACATACTAAGCCTTCAGTAAGTAATTGCTGAATGAATGAATGAAATATTTAACCATTCCTTTTGCCTTCACTGGCTCTTTTTCGTTTTACCAATTCCTCAGGTGAAGACGTTTCCTTGGCGTCAATCATTGGTTTTCTTGGCATTTTTCCTCTACCCTCACTCCTTTGAAGTGTTTAACTTGAAATGTTTCTCTGGAATCAACTGTAGTCTCTGGGCTGGGAGTTCCCATTACATCTTCAGCTCACACCACACCACCAAGTTCCACATCAAGGAGGCAGCTTTAAGTAGATGGAAATTTGGGGCACAGGATACCTGGAATAACACGTAAGTTCTGTGACTTTACTTGTTTTGTGACTCAGAGCAAACCACAAACTTTCAGGAGACCATATTCTCTTACAGGTAATAATTATTAATCTCTTCCTTCCATCTCAGAGAGTGCATTTAAACAAAGAGTTAACAGATGTGAAAGTATTCTGCAAATTGTAAAATAGTATATATAATTTTGAGGTATTACCAAATACCTTGAACATGCTATTTCTACAAATATACCCTGCTGTTATCTTAATTCAACATATTTAAACTAAATTAACTTCCTTTTTCCCAAACTGAATTCTTTTTGACTCCAGTGTCTCTTATTTCGCCTATCCAATCACTAAACACTTCCAGTTTTCTCTCTGTGATGTGTCTAAAATTTTCCTCCTGCTCTCTGTTCTCCCAGACATAAGCTTTCTTCAGTTTATATCTAGGTTGTTACAACACTCTACTAGCTGGGATCTCTGTCTCCAGTATCTTTTTTCTCAATCAGTCTTCTCAAATAAGCTCATTTCAATTTTCCCAAAACACCATTTATCTTCAATTTATATTCGTGCTGTAACACACTACCACAAATTCAGTGCCTTAAACCAATAGAACTGGTTATTTTTCAATCCTGTAGATCAGAAGTCCAACTTAGGCTTCCCTGGGCTAAGATCAAGGTGTCAGCACTGAGTAAATAGTAAGGTGTTGGCAAGGCTACATTCTTTTCTGGAGGCTCTCTGGGAGAATCCATTTCCTTGTCTTCTCAAGCTGCTATAGGCCACCTGCATTTCATGGTTTATGGCCTCTTTCCTTGTCTCAAAGTCAGTAACTATGGGTCAAGTCCTTCTCAGACTACAGCTTTGACCACAGCTGGGACAGCTCCCTGCTTTTAAGGGCTCATGTGATTAGACTGAGTTCACCAGGCTAATCAGAATCATCTCGCCGGATCAAAGTCTATAATTTTAATCACAGCTGCAATGTCCGTTTTGTCATGTAAGGTACCATATTCACAGGTTCCAGGGATTAGGACATTGACATCTTTGGGGCACGGGGGGCATTATTCTGTTTACCATACCAATTTATGGCATGGATCCCCTGATCAAGAACTTTAAATGATTGCCTATTACCCATTAATATGAAGTTTATCTTCTCAGTATGGCTTTGAAGATCCTTCAAACTAAATTCTAAACTATTCCCAAATAGAGATCCTATACTACTGTCAGAGTAGTCTCCCTTACATACCTTTAACATGCTATGATTGTCCCGATTATTCTTCCATTTGAAATGTCCTACAGTCCCTCCTTTGCTTATCAAAGTCCTGTCAATCTTCCAAGTCAAGTTAAAGTCTCACTTCCTCAATAAAAGCTTCCCCATTGACATCACTTTCTCTAAATTGTTTGATCTGATACTATTTAGTATCTATGGTGGACTTCTGTTGTTTGCCTGTTCAGAATTCATTTATTCTTCCTCTAGTAATAGCTCTCTGATTTTCCCCTGTGGGAAAAATGTCTCCCATTAGATACAAACTTGGTGGCTTTTCAACTACAGTGTACTGGTCGCCTGGCCAAGAGGTGAGCCTGTGATCCCAGCTAAGTAATCAGACGCTGTCTCCCTTGACCACATGCAGCCAAGAAGTAAAAATAGTTGGAGTTCACACCTTCTAGAAGCAGTGCACTGCTAACTAAATCATTAGAACTTCTCTGATTCTTTGGCTTTTAATTCTATAGAAGCCCCTATATCTTTCTCACAAATTTCTTCTTGGTTAAGCGAGAGTTGTTTTTGGTCCCTAAAAACCAAAGAACTCTAACTACTAAAGCCTTGCGTTATTCTTTATATGTCCCCATAACTTCAAATTCCTCTTCTAAGTTTCTTGAAAACCACAGTACATTTTATACTTCTTTTGAATACTCTATACCCCTTATACATTACTAGATACAAAAAAAAAGATTTTCAATAAATATTGACTGATTCATAAACTATTAATTTTTATCATTTTTTCCCAGAATGTGAATTACCCCTGATGGCAAGTTGAGGGCCAGGAATATGACATATATTTCCTTGCTATCTATCCTGCCATCCAGAGAAAAAGAGAGTAAATAGAAAATCATTGCTCCCTTCTGATAGATTGACTGGAAAAGTCACCATTCCACTGATCTTTTAATGTATATTTTCTATATTTCCAATGAGTATAACCACGCCCTTACCCAAAGCTTTGTATCATCCTGTCACATGGCCTCCATTTCGCATGTGTTGGATCCATTAACAATACTTGCATTATATTAGCTTTGGCTGTGCTTATTTCTTAATAGGCACATGGCACTAAAGGCTCATACAAAATTTTTGGAAGACTTTTCCCAAATATTTCTCTGAATTCAAATAAACTGAATGTCGTACCTGTGTTTGGTTTTATATGATGGTAGTTACCATTAGCTGGTTATCAGACAGGATATTTTTAAAAGATCCATATTTTAGGGCTTCACTGGTGGCGCAGTGGTTGAGAGTCCGCCTGCCGATGCAGGGGACACGGGTTCGTGCCCCGGTCCAGGAAGATCCCACATGCCGTGGAGTGGCTAGGCCCGTGAGCCATGGCCGCTGAGGCTGCGCATCTGGAGCCTGTGCTCTGCAACAGGAGAGGCCACAACAGTGACAGGCCCACGTACCGAAGAAAAAAAAAAATATCCATATTTTATGTCTCCTCCTTAATGAATCCATGTTTGGATCCTAATGAACAGCACTTATGTTTTATAATGTCTTGTGACCATTTGGGGAGAAATATGTTCTAGAATTGACCAAATTCAGTGCCTACAGTTTCTTCTTTTTAAAAAGTTGTGATAATCGAAGTCTGGTTTTCTGGAATTTTTTTTCCTTCTGCATAATGCCTTCAAAATGGCCAATTCTGTCACTGTTGTAAAAAGTTTAGGGTAATCCTCTCTGAAATCACTTGAAAGTGAGCCATTCTGCACCTTCCAGAGGATGATACCAGGTTTTTGGCCTGAGATACAAGAAGGATGGAGTTGAATTTAATTGAATGGAAACATTGTGGAAGGAAAGACTTTTTAGGGGACTGTCAGTTATTGAACATGCTATGTTTTAATGTCCAGTGTATATCCAAGTGGATGGGTAGTTTGATAGGTCATTGGATAATGAAGTTTGGAAATCAGGGAAAGTATCTAGCTTAGGAATAATCAGTATATAGTTGGCTATTAAAGGCAGAAGACTGTATGAAATAAAGAAGGGAGTGGATACAGAGAAAAAGTTCTGAATTTGAGATCTGCGGGCACTCCAGCATTTACAAATGAGTGGTGGGGGATGGAAGATATTAAGGAAGATCCAGCATGAGACTGAAAACAGGTGGAAAACCAGAAGAGTGTGACATCCTGTAAGCCGAGTGAGAAGTGTTTCAAGGAGTTCTTTTCCTTAATTAACCCTCTGGGTGCTCAGACTTCAAATAGAGTCAGTCTGATGGTTGTGAGATCCCAAGAATTTCATTTTACAGGAATTTCTGTTTCTCCCCCACAAAATTCCAAACTAAATCTCAGACTAACTCCACATGATGGTTTGTTCTGCTGCCCTGACATGGCCAGGGCTGTGGTAGAATCGGGGATCAGAAGACCTTGTTTCTCATGCCAACTTCATCTTTTACTACCACTGTGACCCTGGACAAATTGGTTTACCTCCTTGGAAAATAGTCATAGCTATGCCTCCCTGCCCTAACCACAGGCTAATGAAGTGGTCCAAGGAGCTAATAAATGGGCAAAGTACTCTATAGGTTTTGAAGTATGTACTTCGGAAGCCATTACTGTGATGGAGGTTCAGAGGAATGATGTTTCCTGCTCTGAAGGCTTGGGAAAGCCAAGCCTCTTGGTTGGCAGATGCTGAGGGAACCATGGGACATGCTTCTGGCTGATGTGTCCTTCCAAAAGTTATTTCTCAATACAATATTTATTCTTTTTAGAAATATATATATATATATATATATATATATATATTTTTTTTTTGTGTGTGTGTGTGTGTGTGTGTGTGTGTGTGTGGTACGCGGGCCTCTCACTGTTGTGGCCTCTCCCGTTGCCGAGCACAGGCTCCGGACGCGCAGGCTCAGCGGCCATGGCTCACGGGCCCAGCAGCTCCGCGGCATGTGGGATCTTCCCGGACCGGGGTACGAACCCGTGTCCCCTGCATTGGCAGGCGGACTCTCAACCACTGCACCACCAGGGAAGCCCCTAGAAATATTTTTTAACATACTCTTTAAAAATATTCTTTTAAAAAAATACTAACCCCCAGAATTTTATAATTAATGTGACTCCTTATATTTCAAAGAGATTCTTCACTATGGTAGGCCATAAAATATGATAAATTTATATAATGCTTTCCCAAACTAAAACCATATGTCTTTATGTCTAAACACATTATAGTCCTGTCACTGCTTTTAACCCTTTAATGTAGTATGGAAAAAAAGAAAAACAAAACAAAAAAAAGAAAGAAAGAGACTAAACTTATCAGTGACATTTTTAATGCAAGGTGTTTCATTTTTATTTTTCAATTTTGTTTTTTTCCAGTTTCCAACAAAAATAAATAAAAATTAACATCCTGTAAAGTATCTATATTCTCCTTCAATATCTTAAGGTACACTATTATCAAAGCTGATATTGAACACAAACAAATTGATACAATTCAGTACTCTGATAAAATTCATTGTCAAATAAGTTACTTTAAACTGCATGTGATACAACTTTATGTTCCATGGCATCTTTCACATAAACTCTATACCAAAATGGCTCATCAAAGTGCAATTACAGAGTGCAAAAAAAGCAGAGAGAAATTCACTATCTTACATTTAACCTCATCCAGTTTGAACAACAGGTATGTTTTAGATAAAATTATTCTTCAGTCAAAACATTAAAACGTACTCCAGCAGCACTGCATATACCAGTTGTTACTCCCCCTTTTCCCATACAAATAAGAGTAGAAAAAAATCAGAAAGTATTGGGCAGCAAATTAAACACATTTTTTCCAAAAGTCTACTGACAGACTATTGCAGCAAAAATGGCAAAATGGATCAGACATAAGTTTTTTAACTAAATTCAACAGAAATTAGAAGCTAGTATCATGTACTTGTTACATAAAAATTGATTTGATACCTCACAGCAGTTGAATTTAGCTAATTCTCTTCTCAAGGACTCAAAAATAAAAATCTGTCCTACCAGTGCACCATTTCTCCCCTTGCATTGACTTTGGCAGAGAGATAAGAGCAAAAGAATGTCCAAAAGAATAGTAGCATTTGACTGTATTTTAAATATTTAATATATTACACAAATCTTAATTATGAGGTTCTATCTTTAGTACCACTATTAGAACTTTACCTATTTGGTTATAGAGTATGTCTACTGGGTTACTTTGTGGCCTTGGTGGGAAGCCACAAACTATGGATTTATGCATTGGATTTGCATTTATTCTCAATACGGAGGGTATAGATAGCCCTTTCTAGAAATATATACAGTGAGAAATCTGTAAAATAAGGAAGATAGACTAAATATGAGCCAAAATGTTTCCATTGTTTGCAGGAAACATGAGTTGCCAGAAATCTTTTTTTTTTTAGCAGTCATTTTTTTATGTTTGTTCAGCATCAACCTCATTAAAACAATAATTTTTTTACTAATTTTCTCCCATAAAAGCAATCTGTGTCATACCTTTTTTATTACTTAATATGCATTTATAAATAAAAATTTAACTTTTACAGGGGTTAGTTTTTAAATAAAGATGAAAAAGCACCCCAAACTATTATCTACAATTAGTTATGTAATATGAATTCAGATGCTTAAGATAAACCAGTATGACTCCATTTTGTAACAAAGTCAAGGATTGCAGCTGATTTCTTGGTTAGTCAATACATTTTCTTTGAAGCACTCAAGGTCACTCAAAATATGCAGACCTCCTTTACATACAGTAGATATCAATAAGTATGTGTAGGATTTAAAACGTATTTTTACACAGCACATTTGACTTCAGCTGTATTAGTGGGAAACAGAAATATCCTTTTAGATCTCTTTAGACCATATATAGACTTATTGTCTTATATCACACTTTAAAATAATAATTAGTCCATCAAATTTTGGACTATGATTTAATCTTAGAATTCTTCAGCCAAGTCCCTACAGAAATAAATAATCTTGAAAAGAAGCACAAATTTTGGCTTCACGTGTGGATTTCTGTAATTGCCTCATGAGCAGTTACCTAGCATAAATGTCATACTAAAAAAAAGAACATTGTGAAGCTATAAATTATCTACTATTTACACAAAAGATGGTATAAAATTAAGTTCTCAATTCATTTTCTTAAGGAGACTCTGTTAGATGGATGACAAATAACGTAGGAGTTGTGGTTGGGAATAGGGAATCATGCACCTTCTCTCCAGGCAGACAAACAGCGAGTTATAGCTAAGGATGTGTGTGGAGGGAGCAGAGCCCTCCAGGTTTTAGTTTGTTTCAAATATGTAGTGTTTAGCACGTGACCTATATTTGCTTCTCCCCAATTTCCACAGCATTACCGTTTTGACACATGGCACAGTGGTGCCGACTCATACATCAGACTATGATATAGTCAAACCAACTATCATTGATTCGAGGAGTAGAAATATATACTTATTAAATTGATTTGACCATATATTTAGGCTTACAGAAACCTGTCACTTGCTGACACTTCCTGAACAATGAACTGGGCATTGCTCACTCCTATGCATTGTACAGCAGGCAAAAAAGCTTTCAATAAAGCACTTAGCCCAGGAAATGATTTCTTACAAAAATATCTATTTTCTTTCTACAGTAAATATTTTGTGTACATTATACATTAGCAGTCTGTCAAAAAAAAACAAAAATAAAAACTCTTCTTAGTATATTAAAATACATCATTGTTGACTTAACACATGACCCCACATAAATATTATTAATAAAATAGGAGTATTAACATAACCAGGTATGCAGTTCATCCCTGCCCATAAGCTTAATGGCGCCATTCAGACTTGTGGCAATGCTGGATCCCCTGAGGTCACTCTTTCATATTCCTTCTTTGGTTCTTTACTTTTTCGATATCTGTACCTAGAAATATTCAGAAATTAAACCGTTAACACTGAAGTTAACAGTAATAGGATCAAAGTATGTTAACAAAAGAAACAAATATATGGACGCTAAAGGTATATTAGCATAGTGTTTCCAAAATGACAGAGGTGAATAGGTTTAGGTTGGATGCTAGAGAAGAAGGAGGGAGGAAGGGGTAGTTTCTCTGAACAAATAATTTTGGGAGGAAATGGTGAAATGCTGTTAAAGGACTTCTCAAAGGCTTTCACATGATCATGAAAATTGTAAAATTCCAGGAGAGCATGTGACCACGTTTAATCCTGGTCTGTTTATCCTTTTTTTTCCCTCTGACTTTTCTTCCTTCCTTCCTTCCTTCCTTCCGTTCTTTTCTTTCTTCCTTCCTTCCTTCCTTCCTTTCTTTCTTTCCTTCTTTCCTTCTTTCATTCTACCCATCACATTGATATAATGCTATCACCAATAATAATGAAAATAAATCGGGCACTTATTAAGTGACTGACAATGTTCTAAATGCTATATATCCATTATTTATTTTATCCTCACACTTACCATTATCATCCTCATTTTACAGATGAAGAAAATGAAGTACAAATGGGTTACATAACCTGGTCAAGTTCTCCCAGCTAGGATTCATAAATCTATCACGATTCAGAATCTTCATTCACTCATTCATTAAAGCTATCTTCCTAATATTTTGAGTTCATTTTCTACCCATTTTGAAGATGAAGCATGTAGCCTTAAGGAAACTGCATAACGTTTTTGCTTAGTGGAAGAATATGCTTAGAAAACCTTTGTTTAGCCTTGATTTAGCTACTTGTCAACTAGATGAGCCAGGACATGTCAATTTACTTCTCTGGATCTTACTTTCCCATCTTTATAAAAGAAAGGATTGTAGTCAAAGACCTTTCAGGTGCATTTCAGTTTTAATAATATTCAGTTATGTGATCATAACCAATTAAAAAGGCATTATAATTTGGTGAATACTCAGACTCAAGCATGGACCAAATAAATTTAATCTTATAAAAGTAACACTTTTGGAGCTTCAAAAGTAGGCGTGCATTACTGTCAGCAAAAATAAAATGAAATTCACTCAAATCTACACTGAAAAATCTGCACCACTTCCAAAATAAGAAGGGTTTCATGGAGGCATTTTAAAGGCAGCTATTATTAACTAAGTCATTCTATTCCTATACCCTGGTCCTAAGCCTAAAAAATGGCCAATCTGATATACTGTCAGTAGTTTGGTGCCCACTCTATATTTTCTCAGTTATTAGCATATATCAGTACAGCATAGTACATGAAGATGGAGTGTTGAAGATGGAACTTTGGGGGACTGACATGAACCAGTTTTTAAAAGTCAGCTCTTATAATTATCTGGACACTCATTTCTACTAGTCCAGATGTTCCACTGCTAAAACTTCTTTATAAATATCATTAGTGCAGAGTCTATCTTATCCCACTAAATAATACTTTGCCATATTTTTACCCAGTTTGTAAGTGTGGATTGTATAAAGGTAATTTACAAAAGCAGAGTGTTAAAAACAAAAACAGTGGCTTACCATCTGCAGAAATAGTATACAGAGCCAGCAACTACGACGAGGAACAAGATAACAAGAATCACAGTCAAAGCCACATATTCTTTGCTCAGAGGCTTTTGGACGGTTAAAAAGAAGTGCTCACATCGGACACCAGTGTAACCCACTTCACATCTAAAGGACAATGCAAGAGAAAGGTCAGTTATTTAAGAAAGAAATCATGGTTCTGAATTAGTTTTGTAAGAGCTAATCTTACAATGTAATGCAAGATACTGACAAGGTTTGCCAAAAGTTGTAAAGATGAATTCAAAGACTGACCTTAAAGCTGGCCCAACTTGGATAAAAGAGGCCCACACTGCTCTCAAGCTCAACTGCTGTATTAGAATGATAGTCTGGTTCAACTGCCAGGGTGGCTGACAATGGTGGTTTGTAAGTCTGAAGTGCTTTTTGTCTAAGTCAGTGGAATCGATTCTTATAACAATGGCTGACACTAAGTCCAGATTCAAGGCTAAGCTACTACTGCGGTAAGTATGAGAGGAAGGCATGTGAAGCCCTGCCCATTCTGCAGCCCTGAATCATCCGTACAATTTGATAACTGCTGTTTGCTCTACTATTTGTTCCCTAACTTTAAAAAAAACTCACTCAATAAAGTTTCTAATAGTACATATAAACTGCATGCTAACAGTACATATAAACGGCAGCCCATGGAAACAATAGAGTAATTATTACAAAAATAAAAAAGAGAAGGCGGGTTTTTATAAAACTGTTTTTGTTTGCTTGTATTTGGCATATTACCTGCAGTGATTTTCACTCATGTCTACCAGGTAGATGCACTGTCCATGAAAACAGTAGCCGTTCATGTCAGAGCTACACTTTGATATTGACACTTGAGCCACACGCGGATTATCTTCTGTCTGAACTGTGAAAGAAATGGAAAGTGGAATATAGTCTGTTGCTTTCTTTGAAGAATCAATCACCCTTTCATAATAGTAACTACTGAGCTACTGGAACAAAGCAGGTCAGGTATTTTCAGGACAAAAAGTCACTCTAGTTGTCACGCTCCCTAGACCAATAAACAAACACTGAACCCCCAAAGGAAAACGGCCAACAGGCTACACAAAACAAAACAAAATAAAACCTGGGGGTAAAATTCTCAAACGACAACGTTTAAGATAGAAAAGGTAAGCTGAAGACACACACACGCAATCACGATCCTTCCCAGTTATTCACTTATCCAAACAAAGTGTGTATAATTTTTTCAAATCTCAAAATAATTCTGACATTCATTACTCCCAAAGCAATTGCAAACTGAATCCATTAATTAATTTAAGAGAGCTTAAATCTATAGTGGGTTTTAAGCCAGCAAGGCTTGTTTTGGTGTGCATTCCCAAACTTCCGGGTTCGGGGAAATGAATCACAGTCTCTAACGATGAGACCTGGACATGAACTAGACAAACCTTGAGTTCTAAATGCCTCGGTTACACAAATACAACAATGAAAATAGTAGTCTCTTTAGAATAGTGTTGCAACCTACACATAAAATTCACTTTAGAACGTTTTAATTACTAAAATGTGACGGATCTTTATGAAATAACCAAACAAATCATCTTGATTGTAACACTCTTGTTCAAATAGCCAGAAATAGGCAGTGAAGCACACCAAACCTCTAGAGAGCACAAAGAGGAAGGACAAGAAAGGAGGTGAAGTTGTTGCAGGAAGTGCTCTGGTTCCTCAGGAAAACTCTGGACTTAATAACTCAGAGTGAATATAAAGCAGATCTCTCTCTTTCTCTCTCTCTCTTTTTTTTGGTGCCTAGGTGCTATTACTTTAATTTTATTTTTTAAATTTTATTTCTTTTATTTTTAATTTTTTTTTTTTTTTTTTACTGGAGTATAGTTGCTTTACAGTGTTGTGTTAGTTTCTGCTGTACAACGAAGTGAATCAGCTATAAAGCAGATCTCTCTTGAACCACATTCAGAGTACTCTGGGCCCCAAAGATAAGACCATACACCACTTTTTTTTTTTTAATATGTTTTTTTTTTATTATTTATTTATGGCTCTGTTGGGTCTTCATTTCTGTGCGTGGGCTTTCTCTAGTTGTGGCAAGCGGGGGCCATTCTTCATCCCGGTGCGTGGCCTCTCACTATCGCGGCCTCTGTTGTTGCGGAGCACAGGCTCCAGACGCGCAGGCTCAGTAATTGTGGCTCACTGACCCAGTTGCTCCGCGGCACATGGGATCTTCCCAGACCAGGGCTCGAACCTGCGTTCCCTGCATTGGCAGGCAGATTCTCAACCACTGCACCACCAGGGAAGCCCGCACCACTTATCTTTGTAACCCTATGCCTAAGCACGGTGTTTAGCATGTATTAAGTACTCCGTAGATTTTTCTGAATGAATGCTGTAACTCAAAATAAAAGACATCATTTGCTCCTTTTACAAAAAATAACAACAAAATATATTGACTGTCCACTGTGTAAAAAGTTTAAATTTTCCTGTTTTGCCTGGGATCCAACTCCTCACAATGGTTTCTCAGCGACGCTCTGAAATGACCAAAGGGAATCTGATTTTCTTTGTTCTCTATCTCTTTAAGATCAGATCTTTATATATATAACTAGGTGCTCAGTCCCTCTGCCTCCAGTTATTCCTTTATATAATTTTTCCAGATCCCTAGTTCACTGGGTTCTTTTGTTAATACAGCAGCTATTTCTCCCCCTTTTTTTCCACTATCACATACTTATAGTCTTTGAGTTACATTTCTGTTAAGAATGTATAATTCTTTGATGCAACATTGACAAAGCTGGGCTTACCTAAAGCTGTGCAGTTATCTTCGGACTCTCCTGGGATACATGAAGGAATCACAGTTGTACTGAGAACTGCTTGTAGAAGATGGAAACCTACTTATGGAGAAAAATCAAATATGTAACTAATGCTTCAAGGAAAGAAACCTTAATCAGATTTCCACATAATTACAGTATTTATAAAGTTCTTTTAATTATTTCAAGAATTTGATTCATCGAAACCATAAAAAAAATAATTCATGGAAACAGGCATATCATTGAAAATAAATGAACCCCCAGCTCTTCTGTCCAAGGGTAAAAGCCCTGGCATTACATTCAGAGTTTCAGATTTGACCTACTCTAAACATTTCACAGTAACCTTTTCAAAGACCTGATTTTAAAGATTGATTTCTTAAGAAGCTTAGCCATTGGAAAATTGGAAAATTTCCACAGTTTTACGTCGTGATGTGTTCAGAGCAATGCTCCAAGGTAGAAACTATCACAAAGAAGGCTTCAAATAAAACTCAGCTTCTATTTACGGTCACAACTAAACAGGACTCTCAACCTAAGATACATCAGTTGTTGATTTAAGTACCTAAGTTACTCCTTGCATTACACATTAAAATCCATTTTAATGAATGAAATGTAATCTAAGTAAATCGGAATATATCTTATCTAATATGGAAAGGAACACACATGCTAGATGAACCACACTGTGCCCAAGAATCCGGTTTCTGTCAGCCCAGTAAGAGCTTAAACAAGGCGTTTCGTGATGTTTCTCCACTGAAAAGATAAATGTTGGGAAACAGGCACCAGAATGATTCACGTAGTTTTCTGAATTGCGCAGTAAGAATAAGAGAAACCTTTTAATTGCACGGATGTTGACTGAAGAGAGTTCTACTCTCCTTAGGAGTCATGTAGTTGCTCTTCACTCTTCCAGGCTATATGAGTAACTGTTAAATAAGAAACATTACTCGTGATGGTGAGAGTAGTAGGTAGCAGTTAACATTTCTTGCCCACGTACTGTATGTGGGCATGGTTCTACCCTCCTTACCTATACTATCTAATTTAATCCACTCACTGACTCTTTGAAGAAGATACTACTGTTCTCCCCATTAGACATATGAGAAAAGTGAGTTAAGTAACTTTCCCAAGAGTACATAGCAATGTTGTTAATGGGCTGCATTACAGAATCTGGCAACAGGCAATAATACTCGAGTATAATGGACATCACAGGGAACAAACTCAGATAAATGTAACTGAAGCAGAGTATTTAACCCCATAGGGAGGCAACAAAGTACGTGGAAAGGCAATCTGGGAGAAAACTTGAGCTATGTAATTTTGGACAAATTAATTAAATTCTCTGGATCTCCATTTTCCCTAGTTTATAGAGCTTTGGGGAGAATTAAATGAAATTATATTTTTCTGAAACATCTAACATACCAGAGACTCATGAATGTTCCATGCCACTCAACATCTAGCCTCTGGTTTTAGCAGTAGTATATGTGGGTAGTGCCCTCTACTGGTCTATAACAATGTTATAAATCTCTCTGTACTTTGGTATTTTAAAGGATAATTAATCCATGTAATAGAGAATTTTATTTTATTTTTTCACAATCAGAGGAGTATGTATATGTTAAGCAAATTGCATATGATTTGGGTAAAACTGAAATTAAAAACTAAACTACACATAAGCATCAGAATTTGCAATTTCTTAATGTTTCAAACTTGACACATAACAATCCTGTGAAGTAGTTATTAGCCCCAAACAACCTCAGTGTTAAATTACATGTCTGGTCCAAGACCAATTATCTAGTGACCATAGAAGATAAGAGTTAGGAGTCCATCTTTGGACATCAAGCCTCATCACCTTTCAGTGATTTGAAAATGTCTTTTGTAAATAATTTTAAATGTTATTCTCAAATGAAGGTGTTTACACTACAGTTCCATCATAGATGCATGTAGCCAATAAACTATGAAAATTGGTTCTAAATCGTGTGTCCAGCTGCAAAGCTCTATTGCCTAAAAGCAGTGGTCCTCAGGTTTTTCTCAACCTCACCTCTGGCCCAGGGCTTTGCAAAATCGGGTAGAGGAGTAAGTGGGAATGATCAAAAGATTGAAAAAGTCCACCCATGGAGAATTTTGATATCCAGCACCCTGTCACCCTCATAAATCACTACTCATTACAGTCATACAGGAAAGGAATAGATGCTAAAGTCCTATCCATGTATTTCCTTAATCTTTCAGTTGTTCATGACTTTAGTGTTATTTGAACATAATGATCTCTCTGTAATTCAAATGCAAATCTTATATTTGAGTTTTCAATCTTGACCATGGGTCCCAGCTAAGAAAATAATTCCCTGTGATATTAAAGATTTTAGACAGGGTCAGTGTGTCAGAAAACAGATCTGGTAGCAAGCTCTACATTGGTAACTAAGATACAGAGGAATTCCGTGCTAAATGATAATCTGTAAACTCAAAACTGGCCATTGGAACTTCTGTTTCAATAATGTTATGAAAACAAAACTCCCTTTGGAGGCCATTATTCCTGTCAAATTTCCAGATGGGTTTCAGTAATGTAAAGCTCACCTGTTCATCTCTCTACCTTCATCTTTCAGAGATTTTGTTTCCATGAAACCTCAAATGTGCCAGCAGGAAGTGACACCGGTGACTCACAGCACACATACCACCTCTACTCCGTGGGTCAGGGCCGAGCCTACACCTCGCACGATACTGGGGACAGCGCGTGGGAACGGTGGAGTACCATGACCCCAGTGGGGGGAGCACTAAGTAAGAAGTGCTCGCCTGAGAGTCAGGAGGAATGCCAGATGTAGAAAGCACCCTTTTTATTGTATATGGTTTCTTTTGTCCTTGCTTCCTTATGGCCACACTGAGGGGCCATCTCGAAGGAGGCTGGGATTTGGTGACTGGCTGACCAAGCCTATTCCTCAATAATCAACTGCAATTCTCAGAGATAAAATGGCTTTCCTGAATAACAATCAAGCAAATAAAAATGACCCGAAATAAAATAAGATAGGTTACAGAATGAAAAGAATGCACCTTATTTTCCCAATTGCACCTTTTAGGCTATTTGGACTGGAACAGCAAATCATAATGAATCGTAGTATTTGCCCAACCCCAAAACAGGCAGCAAAATCTGCTTTGTTCACACTTTTGCTGTGGTCACATGCCTACCTATTTATGGACTGTTAGTTTTCTACCTTCTTCCAGGGCAGTCTGTAATTTTAGGATTTGTCTGTAACATAGTAGGCTTGTTAGGTCTTGTATACTTTCAAGGAGTGAATATGCCTTTACCACTTCCAGATGCCTTTTTGTCTCAAATCCACTATTAGATAAAGTCCTGCTTCACTTCATTAAAATAACTGTAAACTATCACATCAGTTTCACATCACTGAAAATAACTATTGTCAGTACTTTCCAGTAACAGCCTATGTTTTCAGAGAATAGAATATATATATATATATGTGTGTGTGTGTATACATATATATCATAATATATATCTATATATCACAAATCTTGCTTCCTACCAGCAATCATTTTCTTCCTACAGTTTTTCAACATTAACCTTATCACTAAGCTTCATTAAAGTAAAAGCCAACAACTATTTGAGATAAAAACAGGATAACAGGATGAAACCAGAGGTTGATGTGATAATGGGTTACTAATAAGTCTTTAAGTTTGAGTTTCAAATATAGCCATAAGATCTTCCTTGTCAAGTGTCAAGAAAAGATTTAATACGCCATGTTTTTCAGTTCAGAGACATTAAACTAAACTCTTCAATTCTGGTAGTAATTTCTAAATCATACTTCAAAGTGCTCATATATTTTAGTGATCATACAATACTTAATGCTCTCATAATGCAGAAGAAATCATATCAAGTATTATATAAAGGATACACTCTGTACTAATTTGGGTGTTTTGGAATTTTGTGACTAAAAGCTCTAAATATGGAACTTGCCCCTCCTAAAACCAAAGATTCATCTCTATAGTATTATTTCAAATGATCTATTGAAATTGTATTTTTTTTTCTTTAAGATAATGTTACACAGGAAGGTCTTTTTAGAACCTTTTCTGTCTTCACTCCCTTCCATCATGCTTTTCACACTATCCCTATTGATCCAATTCAGAAATTTAAATGACTATTACATTATTGTCTCAAAAAAATCTTATAAAGGAGCAACAGTTTAGATTATAAGCGTTTGTCATTTGCCTTTTTTTCATTATGGTCATATTGTGTACTACAGCTTTGAAAACTTAATGACATTTTTAGAAGCATATTGTCTATCATATCATTCATTCTTTATAGAAGCCTATTGCCAAAAACGAATTTGCAAAAGGATAGAGTTTTAATCGGTAAGCATCAAAAAAGAGGAGAAAATGAGTACATAAAAGATAACTTTAAAAGCCTTAAAGTTAATTACACTTCATTCCGAGAATCTATGTAATGCACCTAGCATAATGGAAGGTGCTAAGAAACTTTATTTTGTGAAAATATATAGTTTTTTGGTTAACAGTGGAGACTCCAACTTTCGTGAGAAGCACAAGTTCATCTGTAGTATGATGGTAGGGCGGGAATGGCTTAATTATGCTTGATAGATGGGAAAGGAGGAGAGCAGCTTAGCTCTCTTATACTTACTTTTAGTAACTACATGTCTCTAAGAATATTTGTTCAATAAATATCTACTGAGATTTTTCTATATGCAAGATACTGAACGAGCTGCTGAAAGGAAAACTGATGCAAAGGACATAGCTCCTGTTCTAGCTAGAGTTAATGAGGCTAGACTCCAGGTGGTGGCGAGAGAAAGAATTCATAGATGACACCAAGTTTCTGGCCAGAAAATACCAAGGAAGGTGGTGTCATTAAAAGAGTCGACAACATAGGCAGGGCAGCAGGTTTGTGGTGGCATCTGCAGCTAGTAGACATGAAGAAGGACATAATGAGAGAAGGAATTTGAGTTTTTAGTTCATATATCATCTGTTTATATTTATGAGGCACTTGGGAAAATACATCTGGAGTAAAACAATAAGAATGGAGTTGATGGAGTCTATTTGAAAATCAAATGAGGAAATATCACCTTTAAAGGCACAGGAGTCATTCAAATGTTCTACGGGAAATAGTACGCAATGGAAAATAATGAACTTTGGGAAATAGGTGATAAGGAGTGGATAGAAATGGCCAAGGAATTTGGGGAAAAAAGGAAATTCAGTCTTGCGGGAGCCAAGAGAGCAGGGTTACAAAAGGAGGCATGGAGATATACAGACTGCCAACAAACACATGAAAGAATGTTCAACATCATTAATCATTAGAGAAATGTAAACCAAAACTACAATGAGATATCATCTCACCCCAGTCAGAATGGCCATGATCAAAAAATCTAGAAACAATAAATGCTGGAGAGGGTGTGGAGAAAAGGGAACACTCTTGCACTGCTGGTGGGAATGTGAATTGATACAGCCACTATGGAGAACAGTATGGAGGGTCCTTAAAAAACTACAAGTAGAACTACCATATGACCCAGCAATCCCACTCCTGGGCATATACCCTGAGAAAACCATAATTCAAAAAGAGTCATGTACCAAAATGTTCATTGCAGCTCTATTTACAATAGGCCGGAGATGGAGACAACCTAAGTGCCCATCATCGGATGAATGGATAAAGAAGATGTGGCACATATATACAACGGAATATTACTCAGCCATAAAAAGAAACGAAATTGAGCTATTTGTAATGAGGTGGATAGACCTAGAGTCTGTCATACAGAGTGAAGTAAGTCAGAAAGAGAAAGACAAATACCGTATGCTAACACATATATATGGAATTTAAGGGAAAAAAATGTCATGAAGAACCTAGGGGTAAGACAGGAATAAAGACACAGAACTACTAGAGAACGGACTTGAGGATATGGGGAGGGGGAAGGGTGAGCTGTGACAGGGCGAGAGAGAGGCATGGACATATATACACTACCAAATGTAAGGTAGATAGCTAGTGGGAAGCAGCCGCATGGCACAGGGAGATCAGCTCGGTGCTTTGTGACCACCTGGAGGGGTGGGATAGGGAAGGTGGGAGGGAGGGAGACGCAAGAGGGAAGAGATATGGGAACATATGTATATGTATAACTGACTCACTTTGTTATAAAGCAGAAACTAACACACTATTGTAAAGCAATTATACCCCAATAAAGATGTTAAAAAAAAAAAAGATAGATAAAGGAGGCATGGGGTGGTCAGCAATGCAATGATTGAAGAAAGTATGAGTGACTCCATCATAAATAAGATTCATCATTATTCAGGGAAAATAGTGTTAAAATCAGCAATAAAAATTGCTAAGTTGATTTTTTTAACACTAGAATTGGCTTTATATTTGCATCCAGCTTACCATTAATATGAATTTTATTTGTCTTGGTAACTCAAGCACTGATTATTCAAACTGTGAATTATGAGTGGCAATGTGTTATAGCAATGGAAAACACATTAGCTAATGCTTCTCACCCTGGAGTAATTTTGTTAACCAGGGACACTGAGCAATGTCTGGAGACATTTTTGTTTGTCACAACTCAGGGTGGGTGGGGTGCTACTGACATCTAGTGGGTAGAGACCAGGATTGCTGCTAAACACCCTGCAATGCATAGGACAGTCCACAACAAAGAATTACCCAGTCTGTAATGTAAATAGACCCAAGGCTGAAAAACCCTGCAGTAGACCGTGAGGTATGGAGTACAGTTCTAGCTCAGATACTAAGTTTATCCCTCTGAAGCTAGGTTTCCTTATCTCTGAAAATGTCACCTAGGCTTGGGGTGGAGTGGAGGCGGAGATGGAATTTAGATTAGATTACTCTAAGGTTCCATTCATTTCTAAAACAATACTTTTCTTTTTCTTACTGACTATCCATCATTTAGTCATATCACTGCCCGACCTCTCTCTCTCTCTCTCTCTCCCCCCCCCCCCTCTCTCTCTCTCTCACACACACACACACACACACACACGTACACACACACTGTGATATACTTAAATTTTGTTAGGCATACCATCAGTGAATACAGACTACATTAAAGATAGAAATGGGGAAAACAGGGAAGAAAAGGTATTCAACTTTATTATTTTTTTTAACATCTTTATTGGGGTATAATTGCTTTACAATGGTGTGTTAGTTTCTGCTTTATAACAAAGTGAATCAGTTATACATATACATATGTTCCCAAAACTCTTCCCTCTTGCATCTCCCTCCCTCCCACCCTCCCTATCCCACCCCTCCAGGCTGTCACAAAGCACCGAGCCAATATCCCTGTGCCATGCGGCTGCTTCCAACTAGCTATCTACCTTACTACGTTTGTTAGTGTGTATATGTCCATGACTCTCTCTCGCCCTGTCACAGCTCACCCTTCCCCCTCCCCATAACCTCAAGTCCGTTCTCTAGGAGGTCTGCGTCTTTATTCCTGCCTTACCCCTAGGTTCTTCATGACATTTTTTTTTTCTTAAATTCCATATATATGTGTTAGCATACGGTATTTGTCTTTTTCTTTCTGACTTACTTCACTCTGTATGACAGACTCAACTTTATTATTAAATAGAACTGAATTTTCAAAAACTATTGCTCAGTCATAATATTTTGCTTCTCAAGCATGTTTTCAAAGAACAGCTGGTTGAGTCAAAACATAGTGCTGAGAACTCTAAATAAAATACCATTCTAATCACCCATCCAACAACATTTATTGAGTGATTAACGTAAGTCTGTTACAATGTGAATGATAAAAGATAAGTACAGCACCAGTTAGGAGAGACAGGGCCAGATACACACTTACAGGGTGACGTGTAAAGGGTAGGACCGAAGGACTCAGAGGGATGCAAAGGGGTGGGGGGAAGACTGCACATTTATTTTCCAGTGGTGAGGGAAAGATGAAAGGGGCTATCAGAGAAGGCTTGATACTTTTCTTCAGTCTTAAAGGATGGGGGGAACTTTCACCGAAAGTGAAGAGTGAGTTGGGAGCATCCACAGTAGATGATACAGCATATTCATAAGTGGAGACTTACACTCTGGGTAACTCACTTCTTTTTAAGTCTGTTTTCTCATTTGGAAACTGGGAATAGTAACACTTTTCCTGGCTAAAAGAGAGTTATTATAAAGATCAAATGAGGCATTTGTCTAAAAAAGCACTTGCTGCTACTGATAACAGCTCTAATTTCAAAAGTGTTTTTTAGTATTTTAATATTATGATATTTAAAATGTCCGTATATAATAACCTGATGACATAGTTATTATGATCTCCATTTTACAGATGACAAAACTGAGGCCCAAAGAGGAATAAATCCTTCCAAAAGTATGAAATAAAAGAACTGGGGTGTGAAATCTATATTCTGTATACTATGTCTCTTGATTCAAAACTATACAGTTTGACTAACACACCATAGTTAAGCAATTATACTCCAATAAAAACGTTTAAAAAATATACAGTTTGACACACGTACGTGTGCGTGTGTGTATATATAAACATATACATATATGTGTGTGTATATATATATATATATATACATATACACACACATATATATTTATACATATATATGAGGAAGAGAGGCTTTTCCCCTTATCCTGAGGACTTTTAAGAGGATTTGTATTTAACTCACTTTCAAGCCTCAAATTTAAAATTCAGGATTTTTGACCTAAGTAATTAAGGGTTAACATTTTTTTCTGGACAATTATCAAGTTGTCTTGTGTGTTATAAATATAATACTAGTTAATTAAATCATTAACCTAGAATATCACTGAAGCTTCATTTGCCCTATAACCAGACAGGCACTCTTACATAAACTGCATTGCCAGAGGACACTGAGTCTGTCGCATTACTTCATTTTTCCAAAGGTTCCAGAATTGCCATACCAAGGCAATGGTTTTCAGGGTGCTTCTCCTTGAGGACCTCTCCTATTACAGCTCTAGGGAGTCTTCCTATTGTCTTCTGAAGGAATGTTCTCAACAGTAGTTACAGCCATATGAATTAGACAGTTTGCATAGGCCTATATTCAGGGCAAAGACTGACAGATGAGGAAGCCACACCTTAATTTTTTTTTTTTTTTTTTTTGGTACGCAGGCCTCTCACTGTTGTGGCCTCTCCCGTTGCGGAGCACAGGCTCCGGACGCGCAGGCTCAGCGGCCATGGCTCACGGGCCCAGCCGCTCCGCGGCATGTGGGATCTTCCCGGACCGGGGCACGAACCCGTGTCCCCTGCCTCGGCAGGCGGACTCTCAACCACTGCGCCACCAGGGAAGCCCAGCCACACCTTAATTTACAGTCTTTTTAAAAAGGATTCCTTACTTGACATTTGCATCTCCTGGGTGATTATTAACCAGGAAATGGGAGATTCTTGGGCAAAAATGAACAGAAGACATTCAAATTCAATTTTTCCAAAGTGATTATGTGAATATTACACTTTTTTTTAACCAAAGAACTATGTCTATTTCCTCACTGTTAATAGAAGTGTGCTGTAGATTCCAACTTGACCCCTTATCAATACTACATTCAATTCACAGTATTGTGAATGATCCAGGGAACAAAAAGGATGTGGGTTTCCTTCTCCTTGATTTCTTTACTTACTATACATCTAGGAAAGTATAAAAATAGAAACAAAGGCCTCAGTCAACCGATGTCAATGATGGCTTCATAATAAAAGTCATTTCCTGGGTATTAAAAATGCTGAAATAGGTTAAGTAAAAATTTAACATATTTCAGCTGAGCTTAAGGAAATAATTGTATCTTTTCTGTGCTTGATTTTGAGTGATACCATAAAGTACCATTTTTGCACAAATACCAGTCCCCATAACAGATTCTAAGCCCTGGGGCAGTCCCCAGACTACTCTGGAACTTCTCTACTAGAACCTGTTACTTTTATTATGCTTCTGATAACTCTGAGAACCTCTGGCTCTTTACACATTGCTCCAGAGTGACCTTGACATTTGCCATCTCTAAATCCTTGTAAGGTACCTGATTCACTGAGCTTCAGTTTTTTCATTTGTCAAACTGGTCTAATCATACCTACCTCCTATAGTGTTTTAAGGAGCAAAGGATATGCTAACGTGGAGAACACCTAACACACGACATGGTCGGCTCACAGGAGGCATTTGGTAACTGTTAGCTCCCTTCCCAGCTCCTGGATTTGGGCCTCAGTGCTGAACCACACACCCCAATTGCCCAAGTTGTTCATGTGGCAAGATGATGCGGAAGGCAGCTAGAATACCTAGACCAAAACCCAGACCGGAGAGGCCTGTCATCCTGTTTCTACCTATGATGTGTCATCTCAGGTTGTGCCAGCACCAGGCAGCTCATAAACTCTCAGGGTCAAAGGAAAAGATCTGAGGTGAGCCATTGCCTCATTGAGATCCGCGCTTCTCAGGTTTCAAGAAAGAATGTTTATTCTGCTCAATTCTCTGTCATTGTGCAATGAAGTGGACATCAGTTGTCTTGGATCTGTCATTCAGGAACACGCTCAAAAGCCCGTTTGGTTAAATGAACATGTCTGACTTTTAGATCAAGAGCCCCTAAACGTTAATTGCAGAACTCAAGAGAAAAATTTCTCCTCTTCATCCTGCAACAATCAAAGATTAGAAATGATAATTTAGGGCTTCCCTGGTGGTGCAAGTGGTTGAGAGTCCGCCTGTCGATGCAGGGGACACGAGTTCGTGCCCCGGTCCGGGAGGATCCCACATACCGCGGAGCGGCTAGGCAAGAGAGCCATGGCCGCTGAACCTGCGCGTCCGGAGCCTGTGCTCCGCAACGGGAGAGGCCACAGCAGTGAGAGGCCCGCGTACCACAAAAAAAAAAAAAAAAAAAGATAATTTAACTCTAAAATTATATATTATTTAGAATACATTATCTAGTTTGAGGTATCTCAACCCTTTTACTTAACGTTGAGTAAGCTAAAAGTGCCAGCAAACCTGGGTGCGAACTTTTTCAGCGAAGCTTTGCTTTTCTATGGGACACCGGGTAACAGTTTCCCCATATATAAAGCAAGAACATCAATATCAAATATTTATAAAATGTAAAGGTAACCAAATGATTGTGGGGTGTGTGTAGCAATTTAAATCTGCATGTGTTGGAGACAGAGGATGGAAATGAAAGTGTCTGTATTTTTTCCACAGATATAAATACATGTGAATTCCACAAAAAAAAAGCGAAAATAAAATGCTGAAATCTAAAATAACTGTTTACTTCTTCTGAAGGCTAGACATTTGGGAAAAGTATTTCTAGGTAATATTTTGTCTGGGGGGAAAATGGCAATTTCACAAGTAACCGGTGGCCTTGCCTTTTTTCCATGTGCTTTGGAATAAGACTATTGAACTTGCATACCTGAATAGAGTACAGAGATATGATATAGAACTTCAAACAGGAACTTTCTAGTGGCAGGGAAATATCTAAACAAACTGGGAAAACAGAAACTGACCTAGCTCATTTGGAAATGGGCTTGGCCGCTTATGAAATAGGTGAACTATAATTAAGTAATGCAATAAAGGAGTTAAGCACTTTTATGGCAACAAAAACACACACGACACATATGCTAGGTAGGTAGTAACCAGGTTATTCAGAGGCTCTTGCTGTCTCAAATTAGCATATTCAATGAGTGGCCCAGAACAGACACTCACTTGCATTGTTCAGAGCAACCTTACAGAATAGCGCTAAGCTATTCTGATCTCTAGGTTAATTTCTAACTTTAGGAAGACTGTCACCTTTGTAAATTCATTCTTTTCACGGAGACTTCAAAACAAAGATAGCAAAGCCACATTATTTACTGAGAACCTTCTAGCACGTCGTTCTTAGTACAGTTTTGGTAGAAACCGCAGATCGTTTCCACCTATGTCCTTGAAGTTGGACGACTATGCATAGTTGTTACAACTATGCATAGTATGCATTTCATTAGGTTTCCCAACCCGTTAACATAAGGCGTGTCGAAATAATAATTGAACAGTCACATCCTGCACAGGTAGAGTGAGTTAGGGGAATTCGCCTCATTGCAACTCCAGAAAAAAAGCGAGATTGACAACCTTTATTTCCTTATTAAAATTTTCATATACAGCTCCAAATTCCTTTTGACGTTTAGGAATTCACAATATATATTTTTAAACCAGTTAAGTTAAAGATTTTTTTTTCCCTGTCCACAAGAACTAAATTATCTCAAATAAGAAACATTAAAGTACGCTCAGCCACTACAGAATACAAGGGTGCAAGTAGCAGCGAGCGAAAAGAGCCCGACCAGCCCGCGGGGGGAAACCGGAAGCAGCAGGTGTTGGCGTCCAAGGGCCTCCAGGAGCACCCGGACCTGCGCGTGTCCCTCCCGCTCCGGGTACGCAAACAGCCTTTTCATTCTCTGGAGCTTCAGCGAAGCTGGCACCGCCACACGCCAGCGCCCCCAGACGCTTAACCAGCCTTGATTTAGAAAACCTAAGGCAAGACAGGCGGAACAGCGCTTCTCTCCAAAAGGTCTTTCCTAGGCGCGGGTCTTGTCCATACTCCCGCCTCCTGTCCCCGCCCCCAGCCCGGTTTTCCCCCGTCTTTTGGATTTCTAGAACCGTCAGATTTTCAAAAGGAAACAACAAACCCGAAATCTTTTCAACTTTTTATTTCGCCTAATACGGAGCTATATTACTTCATGCAGAACACACAGACCAAGTTCATCTATCCGTGCAAGGTATTTTAACACCAGCCCCTTCCCCTACCCCACCCTCTTCCATCGCCTGCTGGAGGGAAAGACGGGCTCGCCTAACGAGAGACGTCGTTCGAAACGGAGTACACCTGAGTCTGGTGAAAAGCGCGGTACTTGTGAAAGGACAGCTGCCCCGGGGCCGCGCAGTCTAGTCTTCCGCGGCGGGAAGGGGCGGGGGACTCACCCAGGCAGAGCAGCGGCGCGGGGACCCAGGGGGCACGGCGCGGCTCCATCCTCCTCCCCGCGTCAGCGTGTGCGGGGCGCGGGCGTGGCCTGGGCGGCGGGCGGGCGCGGACCGGAGGGGCTGCGGCGGAGGCGGCGGTGGCGGTGGCGGCGGCGGGCGCTGTGGGAGCTCCGGCGGCCACGCGTCACTTAAGCAGCTTTTCCCTCCGACACCCGGTCTCTAGGGCAAGTGAACTCCACAGCCCACGCCAGACCTATATAAGTACGGGGCGGGGCCTGGGGACTGAGGACTAACTGCGTGTCCGGAGTTTCATAATCGCCTCCGGGGGAGGAGTGGCCGGAGGACTGTCCGGATGTCATCCTCCCTCTCTGAACACCTGCGAGTGGCTGAGGAATGAAACAATGCTCTTCGGGTGAGCCGGGGACTACTCCCCACACTTTTGCAGCTCCCTCTCGGGCTCCTGCGGGCGGAGGTAGGGAGCGTGGACCAGAAGCGTTGGTTTGCGCTGTGGGACCGCCTGCTGGATAGTGGGCGGTTTTAGTTGCTCTGGGTGACAGGCGTAACTTGAGTCAGCCAGTCTTCCTGCCAGGGCTGGAGTTCCCAGTACGTGCATTTGGAGAGCTGTGTGTGTGTGAGTGACTTACGGAAGTTCTTGAAACTTGTCAGTGGCTCAAGGACTTTCTTTGTGTTCACACTCACCACTGCCCAGAGTTGCTTTTTGTGTCTACACCTTCTTTCGAAGTCCCTCGGCTTCCTACGTGGTACAGGCATTTATGGCTTCAAAATCTAGTGATTATGAAGAAATAATCATAATTATTTCTTCATAATCATCATTTCTTCCCCTAAATGATTTAACTTCTCTGAACTTTGCCTTAATCCTGTCACTCCGCTGTACAGAATCTTTCAGTAACTTCCCGTTGCCTTTTGGACAAGGCCAGACACAAATGTAAAGCCAACAGTCTTTTCAGCCTCAGCTCCCACTAGTTCACCGGACAAATTTTCGCACCCCAGCCAGGCTGGGAAACTCACTCTACCTTTGCTTATTCCCAATTTCCTCCCTGTGCTGGTGGAGTCAGAGTTTGGGGAAATGGCTGCGTTTTACTGGAGCTGGTCAAATCCTACTCACTTTCCTGGTTCTCCTCAAGGGCCTGGATTTCTTGACCCTACAGGGATCTCTCTCCATTCTGATCTCTTACAGCTTGTATTGTTTATCTTTCCCCTAGACTCAGAATTCTAGATCTGGTACTTCATACCTGATGAAACTACTTTGATTTGTTAACTTTTCTTGTTTGTCAGTCATATGTTCAGATCTGTATGAATACATAAATTGCCTTACTTGTTGTATTTCCCCTGTAGGGCCTGAAAACAGTGTGTCAATACAGCAGTACTGACAGCATAGTTGAATGGAAAATGGAATCTAATGGATGTTGGTTAACTCCTTACCTTTCTACTTTTTGTTTTCTTCTTATTATTCCTTTCCCTTTCCTCCCTCCCTCTCTCTCTCTCTTCTTCCTTCCTTTCTTTCCTTCTTTCTCTCTTTCCTTCCTTCTTTCTTTTTCTCTCTTTCTTTCCCTCTTTCTTTTCTTTTTCTTTCTTTCTTTCTCCTTCCCTCCCTCCCTTTGTTTCTTCCTTCCTTCCTTCCTTTCTTCCTTTCTTTCTCCCTCTTTCTCCTTCACCAGAACTCTCATGTTGGAAACAAACACTTTGTCTTTCCCTCAGTGGTTAAGATCATGGGTTCTGGATTTAGATTGTCTGCATGTGAATCCTTGGACAAGTTGTTTAACCTCTCTCCATTTCCTCATATGTAAAATAGGGATAATAATAGTATCTAACTCATCGGAAGATAATGAAGGTGCTTTCTGTAATGCCTAGTACAGAGTTGGCACTCGTTAAAAATACCTGTTGTGATATGTAAACACATGTTAGGATGATGGTACTTAATAGGTTGGCAGTATTCATGAGCTAAATGAATGAATGCATGGTAAGGTAGAGGTAGGATTATGGGTTCCTAAGTCTTAACTTCTGAATCCAGAGGGAAAACAAGCAGTAAGTAATTTGTCACTTAATTGCTCTTTTGTAAAAGAATAAATGGAACCAAGAAAGATGATCCTGGCAATGGGTTAGTTTTATGGGACATTGACAGGGATCCCAGATTTGGTAAATTAGAATTAGGAAAAGGGACTGCTGGCTCGTAATAGTTTTTGTTTTACAAACTGGATCTGGAAAAGAAATAACTCAAGTGTCTGAAAAATTAAAGCCGAATTCATTGGAAAGAATGAGGGGTCAACTGGGAGCATTTCCTTATTTTGCACAATGGCCTGTCATTGACCTACGAGGAGTGACAGGAAGAAGAATGTCTTAGTCCTAATTAGTGTCTTATTTCCATAAATACAGTGTTGTGGTTTGTGCTCAAAAGAAGGATGGGGTGGGAACACATTGGGGAAAATGGGGTCATGCAGCAACAGTCAACTCTTTGGTATTGATATGTGAAGAGGAATTTTTTGGGACTTCGTAGCTAATGCCTGCAAGCATGAAATATCATCATCGTGAAAAAAATCCTTGTGCTTATCCCAAAATTTTCCACAGCAAGGACCTCCTCTACGGGTTAAGTTCACATGGTGTGAAGAAATCTTTTCTTTATTGGTTCTATGTTTACTCAATTTTCTAGCCATCAGTTTTCAAGAATGACTCCATCATGATACATCAGGGAAGATTTGCCACTGCCTGTGCGAAATAGCCGTCTTCTTCTTTTTTCTTTTTTTTTAATAATTGGAAACAGTTTTCATTAATCTTTCATTTAAACGTATCATTGTATGAAGTACAATCATAATTCCTCTTAAAGGCACAAAATATATTTGAAGATAGGACAGTTTGGGAAGAAAATAATCAAGTCATAGAGAATTTTCCAACTAGGAAGTGACTTAAAGGCATCAACCAGATCAGCAATTCCCAATCTGAGAGGTTTGGGGATCTTCTTTGTCAAATGGTTAGTAAATATAAATAATATTTATAGTCTAAATATCTATCTAGTACATTGAGTATTGTGATTATTAAAATGTATTCATTTTAAATTGATAATGAATTTAAGGTGGCTTGGTGGCACCTGTAGTTTAATTGATACATAACAAACATGTGACCTCTGTCAGGTGGGGAGATGTGGCAAAATAATCTTTTTACATTATAAGAGGTCTTCTTAGGGGACTTAGGAAACCCTGGGCTGGCAACATCCACATACAGGCCTAAATGGGTATCAGCAATAAACCTATTACAGACCATAGCCAAATCCAGCCCTGGGTCAGACCTAAAAAACTAGCATCTAGCCTCAGACAAGAATGGATAAAACCTCACAATTCTTCTTCCATCTCTTGCTTTTCTCCTCAAGTCAGTGCTCCTTGGGACTGCAATGGGCACTTGTTTATTATGAAATTACTGCTTTTCAAACTAACAACAGATAATACCTGCTTTGGTGAATTAGCTTTTATATAACACAAAATGTTTAAAGTCTTTTATTAGCTAATCCTTAGCAAGAACTGCTACAGTGGAGTGGTGCTGGATTACTTTTTTTTACAATGAAGGTGTTGAAAAATTTAGGAAAGTGTTCAAGATCAAGTTATTAAATTTGATATTCAAAATATGAGTCCTAGAACATGAATTCTGTTCTATCAGATGCTAACTTCTGAAAAAAGAAAACTGATTTTATTCTAAATTTAGCCAAATATTAACCATATGGGAACTTTTTAGCAAGTTCCACTTGAATGAAGAATTTATGTCCTTCAGGATAATTTTTAAACTGTGTGCTAAATAGTGTCTTATAAACTACAAATAAAACACAGATTTCCAAGCAAAATTCTGGGCTCTCTCTATCCCCATATATCACCTTTATGGAAAAGTGACTGCTTTGCTTTTCTCCTTGACCAAAAATCAACAGACTGCCATGCCATCTTTCAGTGATTTATTTATTCATATCATATACAGTTAGAGACAAAAATAAAGAAGGGAGGAATATATATTGAATGTAGTGATCCTCCCTTTTTTTAAATAACCTTTATCATAGACTTTTTTTAAAAAGTCATTTTCCTCTGGACTAATCCATTCTTAATTGAGAATTAGTATAAGAATTCAAAAAGGAAAATTTCCTTGTTTTTCTTTCAGTATATACAAAGGTAGAGGAAAGTAAAAATTTAGAAAGCTTTAAAGTCTAATAAATAGTAAATTATTATTTCTTATTGATTGACCTGATAATTTGAGGAGTTTTCTGAAACCAAAAATGATTCCAAAACATTTAAAAATTTACGTACCATTTGAATGTTGACTGAATGGTGTGGATGGCCGATTAACTGATTAGATCAGTGAATTCACTCAAAGACACTATCTTCTGTTTGTGGTTCCGTTTAGATTCAGAACCATAGGTGGAAAGGAACATGAAAGTAGTGGATATTTGTTCTTAAATCTAAATGTGGATGGATGTGCCTAATAATAATAATAATAACGACAACTACTGTTTATACCTAACATTTTTAACTCACTAGGTAGTTTAAAATATAATGGCTTACTTATTCCTCTAAATAACCCGTGAGGTCAGTACATTTTTATTTCCGTTTTACAGATGAGACTAAGGCAAAATAGTAAGGAATTTGGTCAAGGCCCTTCAGCTCATAAACAACAGAGATGGGATTCAAACCAGGCAACCTGACTCCAGGTGGTACCAGACTCTTTCACCATCACACTGTATTGCTTTGACCCATAGCAACACCTGGTTCACTGAAAGTGCAGTGCTTGTTATATGTGCGACGCTCTCAGATATTTTCATTAAAATCCACGTTTCTGGAGTTTTCTAGTCTCAAATTCTTTGCAAAGAGCATTCACATCCCTTTGCAGATAGTTTTTATACTCCTTCCTTAAGACGAATGTCCTATGTTGCTGTTATCCTATTAAGAAGAAAATCAGGTGTGCCAGCCTTCCAGCTTCCATTGCCAAAGCATTTGTTAATCTTACTATTTTATGGTTCATTGTGCTTATGTAAAACATTTTATTCTACAAATGTCCCATCAGAAATGTCACCTGTGAATTTCATCAACAGAATCCTCTGAAAAAATCATTCAGTAATTAAGAAAAAGACAGATACTACGTGATATTAGGAACCTGATATCTGACGCTGCTGCTTCTTGTACTTGCCGTGAACTGTGCCCTAGTAATAGAAGAGCCTCCCCTTCCGTCGCTTATACCCACAGAGCATTAATTACACACGTAGTGATGATGAATTAGGAATGCAGCTATCCCTATTTAAAGCACTGCTATTTCATGTTTAGCTAACTCCTAGTAGGATGTGATCATACATTGCCTACGTTGGTGCTTCTACTCCTTAAGCAACATTTTACAGTTAAAAGGTTAACTTTCAGAGTCACTGATTCAACAATCATTCCATAAGCATTTTATGTCTCATACAACCACACATCACCCTTTGAGAAACTTTGCAATTCATTTCTAAATCATCGGCATGATTATTGCATGATTGCTTATGGATTTATGTAGTTTCATAAATATTTAATGTTAATGTCATTATCAGGTGTGGGAAAAGGACAAAACATACACAATAGATACTTAAGCTTGAAACTTTCTTGTCTGGCAGTCTCTTCAAAGATATCTGAATTACTTTCTAAATCTATGTCTCAATAAACATTACCTAGGATTGCTTAATTGATGCAGACCCTGGGGGTAAAATATCTAGAAGATAGACTGCCACAAAAATCCTAGGAATTGTTTTATGATTAATATTTTTTCTCAGTTTAGCACTACCACTAACAGACAGGTTAAAAACCTGCTAGTGAGAGCAATAAAACAATAGCTATTAAAGCCAAGATTGCATTGGCTATCGCTGGTAATATCTATTTGACTTAGAAATTATCCCCAATAAAATTACACACAAATGAGATTGTATTCTATCTTGCTGTGCGCAGGCTTTCTCTAGTTGTGGCGAATGGGGGCTACTCTTCATTGTGGAGCTTCTCATTGCTGTGGTTTCTCTTGTTGAGGAGCACGGGCTCTAGAACACAGCCTCAGTAGTTGTGGTGCACGGGCTTAGTTGCTCCGCAGCATGTGGGATCTTCCCTGACAAGGGCTCGAACCCGTGTCCCCTGCATTGGCAGGCAGATTCTTAACCATTGCATCACCAGGGAAGCCCCTTATTTTTTTGATCTTATGCTATTCTGAAGTCCAGATCAGTTTAAGTTCTACAGCACCATATAAAGATTGAAGATGATGACCCATGTCTGTTTCTCTAGAGTCAGCTAGTTGCCCTCACTGCAGATACAACAGATACTATATATGTGTGTGTGTGTGTGTGTGTGTGTGTGTATGTATGTATACTCTCTATAGAGAGAGTACCTGTTGTATGTATTGGGTTGGCCAAAAAGTTCATTTGGGTTTTCCCACAACATCTTACAGAAAAACCTGAACAAACATTTTGGCCAACCCAATATCTCCCTGTACCCCCTCACCCTCACGTACAAATAGTGGAATAGGGATAGGTAGGAAAGGAATAAGAGGAGAGACCAAAACATTTAAATAAGGAGTGAATGAGATAGTAGGTATAGAATCTCAATATGTATGTATAGATCACTTTGTCCCTAATCCCTCTATTAAAATATATAAGGATACCTTCTTAGAGCTATGTAGAGGTGAAGAAAATTATTTTTGATATTTCCCTCCAAATTAAATAAGCAAAAGATAAGAAAAGCATGTTATAGTAAGGCCCACCATAAGCAGCTTCCTTATCTTGTTCACTTGAATACTATATGAGTTAAACAGAGGCCTGCCTGGAAGAATGACTCATCTCTACTACATGATACATGAGTTTTACACGTAGTTTTGATGACTTATTGGGAGGCCTGTGCTATGAATATTCCCATGCTGAGGCTCACTGACAACTCCTCTGCTAGTAATATTTAGTATTAGAAGAAATACAGGACATTATGTCCCTGTAATCTGACTTCTGTCCTCTCCATTCCACTGAACTTTCTCCTGAGAGGTTACCAGTGACCTCATTCTTGCCAAACTCCTTCCTTCATTCCTATTGTCTTGACCTCATTGTTCCACCTGCTACTGGTATCTATGCCTCCTGTTTGGAACGCCCACCTTTTGCTTTGGGAATCCAGCACTATCATGGTTGCCCTTTTAAATTTTTGACCCTCTTATATATCTTGGCACTAAATAAATATCTGAGATGAATGCAAGGAACAATTATTTCCAGGTTTTACAGATGAGGCTACTACAGTATAAACAAGCTCATAAGGTCAAAAGACTCACGAATGATAGGAGCCAGGATTGCAACTTAGTGCTTCTAACTATTATTGATTTAGTGTCTTTCTTTCTTTTCCTTTCTTTCTCTTCCTTCCTTCCTTCCCTTTCTTTCTTTCTTTCTTTTTCTTTCTTTCTTTCCTTCTTTCCTCCCTTCCTTCCTTCTTTCTTTCCATAAATTTTTTTTTCTGATTTTTGGCACATTTATCATATACCTTTTTTTCTCTCAGAAAAAAGTGAAATTTTTGTCATAAATGTGATTTGGTTTATACTACAATACAGTCCTCTTTATCTGCAACAGGATCAAGATTTTCAAGTTTCTAAACCCCACATAGTTTTTGTGGAGTTTATGATTTATAAGTTGTAAACAAGGGGAAGAAAATGACCAAAACACCTAAGCAAAAATACTACGGGAGATGAAGGCAAGATTTAGAGAACTGGAGTAGCCCGTTTGGAAGATAAACTACTTTTTCAAATCCTGAGGACATTATCTGTGCTATCACTCTAGGATATTTTAGCCAATGCCTAAAATTGCTCAATGCTTAAAGCACATACAGTCAAGAGATAAAAAGCTGGGCTTCCATCTTCTCAGTACCAGATTCAGAAGTCATAGAAAGCTATACCATTGGAGATCATATGGTTCAAACCTGCATTTTAAGAGTGAAAAAAATCTAGCCCAGAGCTGTTAAATGACCTATACAAGATCACACAAAAGTTTATGTTCAGTCAGGACTAGAACTCCTCTGCTAGTAATATTTAGTATTAGAAGAAATACACCCAACACAACCAAAAATAAATAAAAAGTAAATGTATTTTTTAAAAAAATGATGTGAAAGGAATGCCAGTCCTACAACTCCTAGAGTCTCCTCTCAAGTTACTGTGGCTCTTGGACTGTAAATTCAGACTCAAGATTCTTCAAAACTCCCATCATGTCACCAATCAACTCCCTGAACTCCCTGTAACAGCATTAATTTTCCTTCCTCTAAAGATGCCTCTTAATACATACCTATTTGTAAAATCTAGTTATCTTTCTAGCTTTGTACCAGAGGAAATAGTTCTTCAGATCTATCGGTCCTGGGTTAGTGTAACTGCATTCCTAAGAATTTAAGAAAAATAAAGGAAACCCAAAATCTCACCAAAAGGAAACCTGAGTTTTACATGAATCTTGAACCAATTTCCTAGAGGCCTCCTGTACCCTACCTAGATGACAGAGTGTGTCTCTGGATTTGGAAAGAAGATCGCCCAGGTAGCTGTGGGGCTCCACAAGGAATGATTGTAAACTGCCCTTCCCTTTGCAGTTACCCTGTGCTGCCAGTCTTGTAATGGATATCATGGCATCCTAAGAGGAAACCTTCCACTCTTTGTTCTGGTGTCTGTTGTACCAAGGTCTCTGGTGGCTCTGATAAGTCCTTGACTCTCCAAAATCACAAGTCAATAAAAGATATTCAAAATCAAGCTCAACAATGGATAGGGATAGGCTGGGATAGGCTAGGGATAGCTTTTGATGTTAGAGGATAAATTTGAGGATGGAAGCTTCAATGTTTATACATTTCTGCTTTTGTGACTTTTTAGTTCAAAATAGTTTTATGACACTTGAGCCACAGGTTCTTGGCAATTTTGTTTAATTTTTGTCCTGGCTCACATTCAAATGAGTGTCAACTTTATTATTACTTCCTCTGGGAAACTTCCCTCATCTTTCTAGACCATATTAAGGACTTCCAGTGATGGCCTTTATTACATCCTGAACTTTCTTCATCATAAAACTTATCAGCTCTTCATGTATTTGCTTCTTTGCTTCTCTCATGGAAGAATAAGCACTATGAGGAAAGGATCCATAACTATGCTTCTGAGTAACTTGAAGTTAAAATTTTTAGAACATTGCCTGGCACATAATAAGTTACACAATAAGTATTGACTTTTATTATTGTTAGGGGTGATTTAAAAGTTGTATTCTGAATACCAGATTCTAATATTCTTGAAGCCAAAGTAATGCCTTACTTGTGTTTGGATACACTGCTATACCTAGTGTCTTGCCCATAGTAGGCACTAAATACATAGTTGTTGAATGAATTTGTTGATTACCAAAGCTGAACTCCGTATTATAAATTATAAGAAGAGAAGGAAATTACATTGGGACTCAGTTGTCCTATATCTGGCAGTGATCCAACATGACAATGTTAATAACTATTGCCAGTATAATCCTATTACATTAACAGTGTGCATTTTATCTCAACAAGCTCCTAGACCAGTTTTGTTAGATATCTACGAATCAAATTTAGGGCCAATGGTAAGGAGCACTTGCCCATTAAGCAGGCACTTAACACATTTTTGACCAGAGACGTATTATGGCCGTAGGCGTTCGTTTCTGCAAAAAATCCCCCGGTCAATTTAACAATACTTCTCTTCACTGATCAGTACCACTCACAAGTCACAGTGTCACAGGATGGTGGACAGGATCCTGTCCACACAGGATGTGGACAGCCAAAAGCCTGTTGAGCAAAAGAAATACTTGAAGCAATCTCCAGAAAATGCTGCTTGTTAAAGACTATAACATCTTGAATCATGCTGAGAACTGGTCAGAGATGAGATGAATCATTTTGAGAAAATCCTACAGCTTGAGGAGCCAAGGGACTCCTTCTGTTGGTAACCCAGCAATTAGGAGCCCAACCAACACAAGACTCTTGTGTTCCACATGAAAAAGACAAATATGCTTATCATATTTGGATGCCCATCATTGTGACAATTAATACAGGAATGATACTGAGGCCTGAAAGATAAACACATCTGCATTGTTATTAAGAGAAGTGGCATCACCCAATTTCATGGATTAACCAAGTTACTGCTATTGCCACTTTTTACATTTGAAGTATTTGAAATACCTTTACATCTATATCCCTGATGTATGAAGAACTTAGCAACTATGATAGAAGGCATAAGACGGCCCAAGTTATTCAACAATCTTAGGTTTAACTAAACAGTTTTTGATAGAGAGGAAAAAATAGCATAGTACTTATAATGAATAAATTATAAATACATAAATAAAAATAAACAGCTAAGAAGACCAAATTACTTCTTTTTATTACTAACAAAATTCATGCCTCCGGATTCTTCATTGATTGGCCTGTACGTGTGTTCAGTTGTAACTTTTTTTCTGAACACAGTTCCATTATGTATATTAGAGTTGGCAGTTTGTCGTTTCAAAGTTATTTTAGCAAAATTTAGCAAAGTTATTTTAGCAAAGTTATAATTTTCATGAGTTTCCTCAACCTCATGAAGTAGTGTGGGGTCTGTCAGACTTTTCTTGTCTGAGGCTTAAAACCATTTTACATTCTGATGCAGCATACCCAGGAATATATAATTACATCTCTCTGAAATAAGTGTCTTAAAAGCAATCTTTTATCTTGTTGAAATGTGCTGTGATCTCTTCTATTTTATCTCATATGAAAGATGGAATAGGTGAGAGTCATTAAAATGTATTTAATTACACACTAATTGGCTGTGATACGCAATTTAGAAAAAAGAAACACATAGATCAGAGATGCTTTAGAGCAGTGGTGAGTCCTGTGGGACTTAAAGCCATATTGGCTATATGAGTGGATGGGGGCTCAGAGTTTCTGTCATGGTCAGAAATGGGAGAGAAAATGTGTGTTCTTGGAGTGGATGGATTCCAGGTTCTCACTCCCACTTTTGCTACATTTTGCTCTATATGCAGGTCTTCCATAGGAAATTTCATTTAAGGAAACATGTCATTGGGTAAAAAGTTTGACAGCTGTCTCTGCACATAATAATTTCCTTAACTTATAGGTTAAATCCTCTTATGACAAAAACGACTATTCCTGAAGTCACTATATAAACTAAAAACTTTCTTATATGTTGTTCTGTGTATTTCAAGCAATACTTTAGGCACAAAGTTGCAGTAAAACTGAAGTATTTGCTCGGGTCCTTATATTTTCTTAGAATGTAGTTTTTCTTACATCTTTTAAAACTGACATCAGAAGTTTGGAATTTATATTATGGGCTTGTGTTAATTTGGTTAGATAATTTACACAAATTTTAACCCCTTTGCTCAGAATTCAGTGCTAAGTTTTGAGGGATTGCTGTTTTTGTTTCTGGTAAGTGAAGACATTCTCTTCTTTAAGGGTCAAGATAGTTTATTTATTGCTTTACTCTTCGTGCCTGTTTAGATAAAGACCATTTCATTTCATTCAAAAGAAAAACTAGAATATTTCTTTAGATTTTATCAGTCTGTCAGGAATGGGAACAGATTATTCTCAGAAAGATAAGTGGTATTTCAAGCACAAAGGTGACATTCCATAGTTTTAAACTAATTAAGAAGAATTGAAAATGGTTATTAGAACTTCCTAAAATCACATTTGTGTAATATGGGGACACAAACCCAGTTTATAAAAATGACTCAAATTGGGATGTGGATGGTGGAGGGGGAGAGGAATAGGAAGCAAAAGAAGGGAGAGAATTTGTGTTTATTGAATATTTGCTGTGTGTGAAACATTAAGTCTATTACACATATTCCTCCTTTTAATCCTCACAACAATCCACTGAGTAGACGTAATGATTCCCAATTTACTGATAAGAGCCTGAAGGTTAAATAACATTTACAAGGTCAAGCAGTGATGGAGTTGG
Organism: Delphinus delphis; assembly: GCF_949987515.2. Lineage (NCBI taxonomy): Eukaryota > Metazoa > Chordata > Mammalia > Artiodactyla > Delphinidae > Delphinus > Delphinus delphis. The sequence goes on from NC_082687.1 coordinate 48,215,638, forward strand.
GGTTTGAAACTTGGTTTGTGAGATTTTGAATCCCTGGTCTTTCCCTGTGTTCCTTTGGCTCCCAAGACTGGTCTGTTTTGGCATGGTTCCTGTAAATTGCCCTTCTCACTCCTGCCCAAGCACCTGGTTCTCACTGATCAGGTCTGAATCCCCAGCCACATTCCATCCTGTTCTCCATCTCCTGAGTCCTCTAAAAGCCAATCCCTTTGTGGCTCCTCCTCCCATTTGGGGGCCCATCTCACCCTTCAGACGCAGCACTCTTTGCTCCACTTGTTCCTTGGCTTCCACTTGACCCCAGGTTAGCTTTAACCTTTAACTACGCAACATTAGGCTACCTTAGGTTAATAAGCCCCTTGGCTTAAAGCAATACCAGAGCCCCACTTTTCTTTCTTGCAAGGAAGGCACATCTCCTCAGCGTAGTATGTACTCCAAAAGTATAAGATTAACACAGGTACAGACACTTTGCCTCACAGTAACTCAGGCTTTGGAGAGAAAGCCTTTAAGTTCAGGATCTGAGGGTCTATTTACATGAGAATTAGAGGAGCTGGAGAATTGAGAGGCCCAAAGGAGTAAACTATTGGAGGTCAGCAACTGGTTCCCAGACAAAGCCATTGGAGGCTTGCAGAGCCAAGAGTCAACCCTTTCCCCAGCACAAACAGCTCATCAGATAAGGAAGAGGGTCACTCAGAGGGGAAGACAGTTGAGGGTCATAAGCTTGAAGTAGAAAAGCAGTAGTGGTTGGGGACGAGAAGTGACTGGGTGCATGGAGGGCATAAAACTCGGAATGTTTTCTAGCCAAAGGCTGAACAAAAAGGCTGGAATTATGAGTAAGTCAAGCATGAAGCTGTACCATCTGGTTTTGTAGAAAATGAACAGTAGAGAGACGTAGTTTTTTGTTTGTTTGTTTCTTTTTTGTTTTTGTGTGTGTGTGACATAAAAATAGAATGTAATGCTGTTGAGGAAAACGGGATTTCTCCTTACTGTGAAACCTGAGTAGTAGAAAACAATCAAGAGCTTTTTCTCAGGTGACTTATAGATCCTTAGGAATAGAGGTTTCTGGCACGTGGGATCCTACTGACAATCTGGAGAACTCTGGTGTAGAATTCACAAAAGACCCTCCTCTTTTGTAGGTCAGAGATGGATGTGGGAGAAGGATTGAATTTCCCCAGACGACACTAGAAAGGCTTGAGGAACTTTTTAAGTTTCTTTCCTCTTCCCCATGGTAAACCAGGCACCATGTGTCACATTTCTTTCATGTCCTCCAGCTCCTGGCTCTGTACCTGGAACATAAACAGTGCTCCATTAATGTTCTTTAGGTGAATGAATGGGTTTGGCATCAAACAGGATGATATATGCAGAAGTACTGAAGAGGATGGAAGGTAAAAAGAGTGCTTGGAGCTAGATTGCCTGGTTTCAACTCCATACAACCCGGTTTACTAATTGTGTGACTTGGGGCAAGTCACTTAAGCTTTCTGTGCCTCAATTTTTTGCCATTGATAAAGAAGAAATTACAGTATTACTATTCCTTAAGGATGCTGTGGGTCTTAAATATGCATAAAGTATTTAGAACTGTGCCTGGTCCATAGTAAGAGTTCAGTAACTTAGCAACTTGAAAATTACGAACCATACCAGGTTCTTATTGTTTTTTAAATGACCAAGATTGGATAAAAGGCTAATGCAATACAGTAAACCCATGGAATTCAAGTGTATAATATTTTAAGTTTGTTTATTCTCAGCCTTAATGGTTGTAACTTGGAGTAATTTGTAATTTTACTTATGCATGAATTTCAATTGTCAATACTGTTAGACTTGTATGCAAGATGAATCTTATCTCTGATGAATCTTATCTCTGAAGAGTGTACCCCCCAAATATTGCATCTGACACTTCTTGTAATCACATATTCATTATCTATTTTCTTAATAAGCACTATGAGCACAAGGACTATGCCTGTCTTATTTTCAGAGCCTAACACAATAATAAATATAGCTAACAAATATGGTACACTTACTATGTGCTAGCTACAAGGCTAAAAGCTAACATAACTTGCATCAATTAATATCTCATCCAATACAACACTTTGAAATTGGCACAATCATTGTAATAGATTATTCAAATAGATTATTATTCGTAAATATTCACCCTCCTACTGCCACTCCCCTACCTCTTGATTCTGGTTTCTGCCACCTGACTTGCTTAGGCCAATGGGACGTAAGCAGATGTAGTGCAAGCTAAGGTTTAAGAAGTACATGCGTGGATGGGCTTGCTTTCTTGCATCTCTGCCATCATCATGAAAAACACTGCCTGGACTAGCCACTGGTTCCAGCAAAAGGATGAGAAACATGTGGAGCAGAGCTAAGCCCTTAGCCCAAACCAGTCAAGATCAGCCCACCACCAGCCAAATTCCAGACTCATGAGGAAGCCCGTCCAAAATCAGCAGAGCATCCCAGCTCCTTCTAGGCACTGCTTCATCTGTATCCTACAGATTTTCATAAGATGTATTTTTATTTTCATTTAATTGAAAATATTTTAAAATTTCACTTGAGACTTCTTTGACTCAAGTGTTGTTTAGAAGTGTGTTGTCTTATTACAGAATATTTGGGGATTTTTTTCCAGCTATTTTTCTGTTGTTGATTTCATGTTTAATTCCACTGTGCTCTGAAATCAGACTTCCTATGATTTCTATTCTTTTAAATTTGTTGAGGCTTAAAATATGGTCTGTCTTGGTGAATGTTCCATGGGAGCTTCAGAATAATGTGTTTTCTGCTGTCGTTGGATGGAGTATTCTATAGATGTCAATTAGGGCATGTTGATTTATAGCGTACTTCAGTTCAACTATATTTTTACTTATTTCCTGCCTTCTTGATCTATTAACTACAGAAAGAGAGGAGTTGAAGTCTCCAACTGTAATAATGGGTTTGTCTATTTCTCCTTTCACTTCTATCAGTTTTACCTCACTCTTTTTTTTTTTTAAAATGCTCTGTTACTAGGCACATACCGTTTAGGACTGTTCTATCTTCTTGGAGAATTAAGCCCTATTCATTATGTAATGCCCCGCCTTATCCTTCGTAATTGTCCTTATTCAGAAGTATGTTCTTTTGGAAATCAAAAAACTCCTCCAGTTTTCTTTTCATTAGCATTAGCATGGTATGCCTTTCTCCATCCTTTTACTTCTAACTTTCTGAGTTTTTGTATTTAAAGTGGGTTTCTTATGGGCATCATATAGTTGGGTCTTCTTATCTATGACCTCTGACAATCTCTCTTTTAATTGCTATATTTAGAACAATTCTTATTTAAAGTGGTGTTTTTCATATAATTGGATTAATACCTACCATATTTGAAACTGTTTTCTATTCATTGCATTTGTCCTTTGTTTCCATTTTTGGCTTCAACTATTTTTCTGCCTTCTCTGGTTTTAATTGATTGTTTTATATGATTTTCTTTCTCCTCCCCTTTTAGTGTATCAATTATAATACTTTTTTAAAAGTTGTAATGCTTGCTCTAGAGTTTGAAGTACACATTTTAAACTAATCTAAAGCCATCTTCAAATAACATAATACTGCTTCACATGTAGGGCAAGTATCCTATGACAGGGTATTTCCAATTTTTTCCTCCCGTCCCTTATCACATTACTGTCATTTATTTCATTTACCCACATGTTGCAATCATCCAATGCATTGCTATTACTGTTATTAATTTAAGCAGCTATCTTTTAGTCAGTTAACAAGAAAAATGTTTTATTATTCCTTCTTCAGTGCTTTTTCTCTTCTGTATGTAGACCCATGTTTTTGATTTATACTGTTTTCCTTCTTGAAGGACTGCTTTTAACATTCCTTACAGGGCAAGTCTGCAGGCAGTTACTTCTCTGTTTTTGTTTTTCTGAGAAGTCTTTATTTCTCTTTTACTTTTGAAGGGTAATATTGCTTGATATAGAATTCTAGGTGGTCGTTTTTTCTTCCATCACTTTAATTATGTCACTCCATTCTATTATTTGCATGGTTTCAGATGTGAAGTTTACTATAATTCTTACCCTTTTTCTTCTACAAGAACATGCTTCTCCAGCTTTTTCCAAGTTTTTCCTTTTGTCTTTGGTTTTCTGCAGTTTGAATGTAATTTGCCTAGTTGTAGATTTTTTGTTATTTATCCTGCTTAATATTCTCTGACCTCCCAGGATCTGTGCTTTGGTGTCCATAATTAATTTCAGAAAATTCTCAGCCACTATTACTTCAAATATTTCTTCCGTCCTATCCCCTTTCTTTTCCTTCTGGTATTCCAACTGTGTGTGTGTGTGTTACACCTTTAAAATTTTTTCCACATTCTCGGGTACATTGTTCTACTTTTGTAATCATTTTTCTCATTACATTTCAGTTTTGAAAAGTTTCAGTTGATTTATCTTCAAGTCCAGTGATTCATTCTTCAGCTGTGTCCCCTCTATTGTTGAGCCCATCAAAAGCATTCTTCCCTTGTGTTACAGTATTATGATCTTTAGTATTCCCTTTGATTTTTTCTTGGAATTTCCATCTCTATGTTTATATTACCCATCTGTTAAAAAACAAAATTCAACCAAGTAAATTTGAAGATCTAATTGACTTTAACCAATGATTCATGAACCGGGCAGCATCCCGTCTAATACATTAGAAGGGCACTCCAAGGAGTTGTACAAAAGGAAGGCTTTCAAAGACGGAAAGATGGTGGCCCAAGGAAGCTATTAGTAAAAGAAAAGAAAGCATTATTTCAGGCCAGGTCATTTCTTTTGGGGAAAGTGTGAGGATCAATCATTCGGATTACCTCTTCTTCCTTTGGGGAATGGAGAGGACTCAGGTGACAGACTACCTTATTGGTGCTGATCAGAAAATTCTAGACTGGCCAATTAAGATTACATTCCTGGAGAAGGTCAAGCAATTAAATCAAGTGTTAAATCTAAGTTTGGTATCATGGGCTTTAGCACAGGTGACATTTTGTGCCTGTGGTTTTCTCTTTAACACATCTGTTCTTGTGTGTTGTCTACTTTTCCTATTAGTGTCCTAAATATATTAATCATAGTTATTTTAAATTCTTTATCTGATAATTCCACATCTGTGTCCTATCTGAGTTCTGTCAGTTGATATGTCTGTGTTTTTTCTTGCCTTTGAACATGGGTTGTGATTTTTGAAAATTGGACATGATGTATCAGGTAACAGAAACTGAGGTAAATCGGCTTTTAGTGTGAGGTTTTATGTTAATCTGGCTATGAGTTGGGCTGTATTCAATGTTTGCTGCAGTTGTAGGTTTGAGAGGCTTAAAATTCCTCTAGAGTCCTTGTTTTCAGTCTTCCCTCATTACTTAGGGCTTCTCTAAGTACTCCTCCTCAAAGAGTCTGTACGACTTACAGCTCTTTCAGCTATAATCTACTCTTATTATACCAGAGCCCCATGTCATGGTGATTAGGTGTGGGAAGAGAAGTGTTCTATAATCTTATGATTAAATCTGCCTTTTAATCAGTCTGTGTCCCAGGGATGTGAGCTGCGAAAGTGGGCCTTAGCTTGTTTTTGACTCCCTTATATGAACTAAGAATAGAAGGGGCTGGAGTTGGATAAATGTCCTTCTCCTAGATGGGATAAGGCTCTGGTAAAGTATTTCCTATGGAGAATAGGCTTCTGTTATGGAGAATGCTCTGTGCATATTTTATAGGGTTATGCTTCCCCTCCTCCTGCCCGAGCCAGGAGGTTCTTTTTCTTGGGTCTTCTCCATGAGAAACTAATGGATTCCTGGACATAAAACCCATGAAAGTATGGGAGACTCCCTAAGATGACAACCCCCAGGGGTTTCTTACTTCCATACTACTCCACATTCAGCCTCTAACAATTCATCAAAATTACCATTTAAGTGTGCCGACCAGTTTATAGCTCTAGCGACTTCTGCATTAGATAAGCAGGTTTCAGCAGTGACTCTCTGAATTCATCTGTCCTCTAGATTTTTGGCTGACAATTTGTCCTGTAACCTCAGTTCTCTGATAGGTACAAGGAAATCTGTTGATTTTCAGTTTGTCAGCTTTTTTTTTATTCTAAGGATGGGAGTGATATCTTCTAAGTTCTTTGCATGTCAGAACTGGAACTGGATAGCCATCAAATCATTTTGTTACATTTTGTTACCAAGTCCAAGGTCTCTCTGTTCTCCTTACAACAGGCCAATAAATAGGAGACGAGGTGTTGAGGCAAGGAACACGACTTTATTCGGAAAGCCAGCAGACCGAGAAGATGGCAGACTAGTGTCTCAAAGCAACCATCTTATCAGGGTCTGGATGCCAGTTTCTTTTATAGAATCAGAGAGGGAAGTAAATTAAAAAGGCAGAATAGAGAGGGAGAGGCAGGGAGGAAGTAAAGTAAAAGGGGCCCTGGGTCTTACAAAACATTTCCTGGAATGGCCAGCCTCTGGGAGGGGATGTGTTAATATCTTCTTTCTTTCAGCCATTCACAGGTGGGTAGGGTTCCCTGAGGCAGGCCATTATGTATGGTTATAATAACAAAAGCAACGAAAAGCAAAGGCTAAAGTCAAAGAAACAGATCCAACATGGAGTCAAAATTGGCTCTTCCCTGTTACAATTTTTTAAGTAGGAAAGATGTCAGTCAGAAATTACATTCTTACTTCGAATAGATTAACCTCATTCTTAACAGCATTCCTCAAATAAGATCAACATATGTATTTTACAATTTGTAAAAAAAACAGTCCATAAAAATTATCATGAGATGAAACAACTTTGCCATTGAAAAGCAGAGGTTTAGTCAACCTCTGTGAACTCATTTTCCCCTTGGAGTTTCTCTCATACCCAGTACAGAACCTATGAATTTATTTGGCTTGTAGAATTGTATAGTAACAACAGAGACCTGATAAAGACAGTATCTAGCAAAGAGGTGCCTATGAATCTACTGTTTGTAACTGGAAACAAAGACAACATTGGATACACAAAAGAACCTATGTGATAACTATTATTATTATATTCATTTAAGAATGAGAAATAATTATGCCATAGATATGGTCATAGAAATGTATGTGTAAAAATATAGGTAAAACTCATTAGATTTCTTTTGTTTATCTATTTGGGAAGCTTGGAGGTATTTAAATTTATCCCATTACTCCTATTGATCTCCTTGTTGAATATGCAGTCGTACAGGTACTTAAGATCGCCCGGGTAAGCCCTAGGAGATCTAGCCCAACTTAGAGCCATTCCCATTTGAAATGAAAACATGGATTAATGCTGGTGATTAGTCTGTTCATGTAAGTTACCAAATGGACTCCAGGAGTTTACTTGAACTTGTGATTTGGTGGCAGGATTGCCCTGGGAACCCAGGGTGAAACATGAGAACAGACTCAGATCAGTGTCTATGCTGGAATCTCTGGGCTGAGCAGACAACTGAGAACAGCCACAGGAATGGGGTGTGTTGGGTAGAAAGAAAATCTTTCAGTTTTGAGTGGTGGTGAACAGACTTTCTCTCCTTTAGCTGAGATAATGAAGCCGAATCCAGCCTCTGTACCCTGACACTGAATTAAATCTCAGAGACAGTTTTGGGTGAAGTAGAAAAGAATAGCTTTATTGCTTTGCCAGGCAAAGGGGGCCACAGTGGGCTAATGCCCTCAGAACTGTGTGTCCCAACCTGGAGGGAGTGGTGAGAAGTTTTACAGTAATGGTTCAAAGACGGTGTGATCAGCTCGTGGACATTCTTCTGATTGGTTGGTGGTGAGGTAAGTGGGAGTCAACATCATCAACCTTCTGGTTCCAACCGGCTGGCTTCCGTTAATTTCTCCCACCTGCTGGGGGTTTCAGTATCTGCAAAACAGCTCAAAGATATTGCTGTGTATATCCCTTGAGGGGGAGCCAGGACCCTGCCCTAAGGCTGCACTATTGTTTCTCTTGACTGTTCCTCCCTTGTTTCTGAATCCCCTCTGTTCCCTAACTAGCAACTGTTTGAGCCTTCCCCTTGGAACTCAAGGAAGGTCCTGGAGGCTGAATGAAGCCTATTTGCTGTAATCAAGAAATGGGAGATACAGAAAGGTTTTAGTGCCCAGGAGCCACACGGGTCCTGCGTGGTATCAACAGGGCAAATCAGAATGTTCTTAAAGGATTAGAGGCTTCCAGGAGGTACTCTGGCAGTTAAGACTAGAGACTGGAATGGACCACAAGGGATTGGTGTAGAGTCTTGTCCTTGAAGCTTTTAAGGGGGGGGAAGCAGAGGTGGAGGGCAGACTGCTATCTATGTTTGAAGTGCAATTTTGTCCAAAGACAGGAGAATGGACTAAGTAACTCCATGGGGTAATGACTCTGTTAATGATGATTTTTACTATTTTTAAACTTCATTCTTGGATCCCAGCCCCTACACTTATTAGCTTGAAGTGGTTTAGCAAGCTTGAATCACAGTTTTATCTGTAGAATTGAGTTAACATAACATGCATCAGGGGATACTTTTGAGGTTGAAACAATTTCACATATTCAAAATGTTGAAAATAATCCCTGGAACATAGAAGGTACTCAAGAAATAAAGTGTGAGTTCCCCCTGAACACATACGCTCATGCGCACGCGCGCGTGCACACACACACACACACACAACTTGTGCATGACCACGGTTAGAGATAAACCATGCCAAAATGTCAGAAAGGGTCCTTTACTTTTATTATTAAATAAATAAAAGTTTAACAGATATAAACTTCCTCAGTGAGGAGTGTTGCAATGTTGTGACAGTTTAAGCAATATTTTCATGTATGCGCAGTTGCTGGATATCTGTAGGATACTTAAATTATAAACAATGACTCTTCAAAATATAGAGTGAATAGGATCTTTGTCTTTCACAAAACAGAGTTGAGTGATAGGACATATTTTTTTGAATGTCTAAACTTTGTTTGGGAGGATAAGTAATAAAAAAAATAGGAATACTTACCATTAGGTACAGTATGAGAACTAATTTTACTTTCAGCTGTTTATATTGTACTACATATTCAAGCATGAAGGACAAGAAGAAATAATTTAATGTGATTCCTTCCTCTAGTTTTTGTTTATTTATAAATGTGATGTGTCTTCATTTTGGTTCCTGAATTGATATCAATTTTATATTCTAAATGCTATAATATAAACTTGGAAAGGCTCAGCTTAATTTTTTCTTTAGAATTTTTTTCAGAAAGCATAAACATTACAACAGTTTTGAAATAGCTGCATATTTGAAGTCTTATTTTGTTCAAGGATATAGCTAAGTTATTTAACAAGACTAGATAAACTTTGGAGTAGAGGACTCTTGAAAGCATACATTTTACTGATCTAAAGTTACAAATAATTATCATTAAACAATAGTGACATTGTAGAAAATCTGAAAGTTTCAGTAATGTATAAATTCTGTAGTTATCTATAAAAGTACAGGTTAACTGAAATTTGCTACAGATACTCATAACATTATTTATTCATTTCAGCCTTAGTCATGGACCACATGATTTTATTGCTGGCATTAAAATACAACAAATTTTACAAACAATTTTTTCTATTTACAGAATCACTATTTTTTTCATTCTTTTACCATTCCTTTAAACTAATTATGTTGATTTCACCAGTCTGAGTGAGAATAATTTTGCACTATCAAGGTAAAAAATTATCATTTGAAATAGAATGGACAATGATTTGTGTTATGGGTTGAATTATACCCTCCAAAACTCATATGCTGAAGTCCTAACCCCCAGTACCTCAGAATGTGACTAGTTGAAGATAGAGTCTTTAAAGAAGTGATTAAGTTAAAATGAGTCCATTAAGCTAGGCCTTAATCCAATCTGACTGGAGTCTTTATAAGAAGAGGAATGTTGGACACAGGCAGAGACATCAGATATATACACGTGCACAAAGAAAAGAACATGTGAGTATACAGCCATCTGCAAGCCGAGGAGAGAGACCTCAGAAGAAACCATACCTGCTAACACCTTGATCTTGGACATCCCAGCCTCCAGGACTCTTTTATTTTAACTACCCAATCTGTGTATTTTATTATGGTAGCCCTAGGAAACTATACAGATTTGATTCTTACAAACCCCTATGAAAAGGGTATGACTATTAGTCTCTTTTCATTTATTATTTTATACAAAAGCAAAAAGAAAAAAACTAAGGCACAAGGAACCAGGGTTTGAACCCAGCAGTAAAGAATCAGAGCTTTGCTTTTGACCTCCAAACTTTTATGCTTCCCTTATTGTATATTATATACAGTGCTATTAAAACTATATTTATATTGTACATATTTCTTTTACTGTCTAATTGAGTACATTTTTAGTGAAAACAAACTTTTTTTTAAATTGAAGTATAGTTGATTTACTATAGAAATGTGTCAATCTCTGCTGTATAGCAGAGTGATTCAGTTATGCATATATATACATTCTTTTTTTAATATTCTTCTCATCATGGTTTATCACAAGGTATTGAATATAGTTCTCTGTGCTGTACAGTAGGACCTTGTTGTTTATCCATCCTATATATAATAGCTTACATCTGCTAACCCCAACCTCCCACTCCATCTCTCCCTTGGTAGCCACAAGACTGTTCACTATGTCCATGAGTCTGTTTCTGTTTCATAGATAGGTTCATTTGTATCATATTTTAGATTCCACATATAAGTGATATCATATGATATTTGTCTTTCTGACTTGCTTCACTTAGTATGATAATCTCTAGTTGCATCCCTGTTGCTGCAAATGGCATTATTTTGTTCTTTTTATGGCTGAGTAGTATTCCATTGTATGTATGTACCACATCTTCTTTATCCATTCATCTGTCAATGGTCATTTAGGTAGTTTCCATGTCTTGGCTATTGTGAATAGTGCTACTATGAACATATGGGTACATGTATCTTTTTGAATTATAGTTTTGTCTGGATATATGCCCAGGAGTGGGATTGATGGATCATATGATAATTCCATTTTTAGTTTTCTAAGGAATCTCCATACTGTTTTCCATAGTGGCTGCACCAACTTACATTCCCACCAACGGTGTAGGAGGGTTCCCTTTCCTGCACACCCTCTTCAGCCTTTGTTATTTGTAGACTTTTTAATGATGGCCATTCTAACCGGTGTGAGATGGTGCCTCATTGTAGCTTTCATTTGCATTTCTCTAATAATTAGTGATGTTGAGCATATTTTCATGTTCCTATTAGCCATCTTACGTCTTCTTCGGAGAAATGTCTATTTAGGTCTTCTGACCATTTTTTGATTGAGTTGTGTTTTTTTTGTTGTTGGGTTGTATGAGCTGTTTGTATACTTAGGAAATTAAGCCCTTGTCAATCTCATCATTTGCAAATATTTTCTCCCATTCTGTAGGTTTTCTTTTCATTTTGTTTACAGTTTCCTTTGCTGTGCAAGACTTGTAAGTTTGATTCAGTACCATTTGTTTATTTTTGTTTTTATTTTTATTATCTTGGGAGAATGACCTAAGAAAACATTGGTGCGATTTATATCAGAGAATGGTTTGCCTATGTTCTCTTCTAGCAGTTTTATGGTGTCATATGTTTAAGTCTTTAAGCCTTTTTGAGTTTATTTTTGTGTATGGTGTTGGGGTGTGTTCTAAAGTCATTGGTTTACATGTGGCTGTCCAACTTTCCCAACACCACTTATAAATTATGACCAGAAAAAATGAGAAAAGAAAAAGAGAAAGCATAGCACGTTTAGAACACTTACAAGAAAGATATTTCCACTGAGCAGATACAAACCATGACAGTACATTGCCATAAACTTGCATGGCTCAGAGTATTAATCAAAGTTCTCTTAGATATCATTGAAGATCTCAGGGCCTTGTGATGAGACAGTAGAATGACCAGAGGCACACATTGTCAGATCTCAAGAAAAATATAGAAGAAAAGTAAAATTTTGTATAAATAAACACCTTTTTGAAATAGCAAAACAAGACAGTAGACATTGTTTAACACACAAGAGGGGACATGAGGACAGAAGTAAGAAAAGCAAGTAAAATAATAGATATAAACAAAAGTAAAATAATTACTATAGCCAAAAATCTTAGTTTGTTTAGGTTTTAGACTGATTATAAAAAGTGGGGAGACTATGGTATTTTGGATTAACCTTTCCACTGAGAATACCTAGAAAAGATGGAGCAAAGTAAAAGAAAGCATTGATCTGAAGGCATCAGATAGGTAGCAGTAGGTATTGAGGGGTCCTCCACATCTGGGAGAGAGTGTGGTGAGCCCCACAATTTGGACTTTGGATGATTCTCAACAAAGAAAGTAGTGGATGATGGACAGGAAAACTGAACAGAGCTATTGACAGACTTACAAGGATGGGGACAAAAGTTAGAGTTTAAATCTTATCAAAAAGAGAGTCCTTCATGGAAAGCAAACTTATGTTTACCAAAGGAGATAGCGGGGGTGGGGGGAGAGATAAATTAGGAGTTTGGGATTAACGGATACATTCTACTATATGTAACAACAAGGACTTTTCTATAGCACAGGGAACTATATTCAATATCTCGTGATAACCTATGATGGAAAAGAATCTGAAAAAGAAATCATATATATATATATATATATATATATATATATATATATGTATAACTGAATCATTGTGCTGTATACTTGAAACTAACACAGCATTGTAAATTAACTATACTGCAGTTTTTTTAAAAAAGGGCAAAAACATTTACCTTGCTGGCAAATAAAACGTTATACAAGAATGTCATTCATTACCCTATGTTGAAGCAAACTAAAGTGTAGGATGATGCTAAGCTGCAAATAAAGTGTAAAGTTTGATATCAAGGGCATAGTAGAAATGAAAATGTAATGGCTGGACAGTGAACAAAGTTTACATAGTTATTTTAAAAAAAGGAGGGTCCTTGTTACCACATACTTAGCCTTTCATTTGGGACTTGAAGAGTTACATCCTAATAGTAAGAAAGAACTAGACATACAGAGAGGTTGGATAGTTTGCCCAAAGTCATACAGTCACTAACAGCAGAGCTGATTTGAACCTGGCTAGTCTGGCTTCAGGGTTCATGCTTTTTATCATCACAGTTCAGTATTCAGCCTCCATGATTTTGACACCCAAATCCAACAAAGCACAAATAAAAACTTTAAAACAATTTCACATATTAATTTTGACATAATAATATCTTGAAAAAAAAGAGAAAATAAAATTCAGCAGCAAATTTTAAAAAATAGAAAAAATAAGAGCAGGTGTGATTCATACCAACAGTGTAAATAGGACTTACCATGAAGAAAATTATTAATTTAATTCAACATATTAAGAGAACAAGGGCAAATCATAACAGTCTCCATAGATGATGAAATTCTTTTGATAAAATTCAATATCCATTCTTGACTTTAAAAATACTTTTACTAAAATATAAATAATAGGATTTATTTTTATTATACATAGATGGAGTCAAGAGTCCATATCATGTTAATGGAGAACACTAGATATATTCATAATAAACCTGGGAATAAGATAAATTATTATTAACTAGTATAATTGTCAGCATTAGATGAGAGAGAGAAAGAAGGGGCAAAAATATTTGAATAGTAGGAGGTAAATTATCATTCTTAATAGAAGAAATGATTTTATATCTTTAAAAAACAAGGGAATTACCTTATAAACTATTACAATCAAATAGATACTTCAGTAAGATGGCTGAAATATTTATATACAACAATGATGGCCTTCCTATATAGAATTAACCACCAGTTAGAATTTAAAGTAGAAGTTGATCCATCTTACAGTAGTACCAGAATGAATTTTAATAGCTATGAATAAATTTAACAAGAAATGTACAAGAGTTCTATAAACAAAATATTAAAATGCTATTGTGAGAACCTAACCTTGGACAGAAACACTGAACATCATGATAATGTAAATTCTCTCTAAAGTAAGGGTATGCACTTATTATAATAATAACAAAATAACAGCATGTCAATTTTTGAAATAGACTAGGTAAATTGATGAAACGAAACAGACTCCAAACACAGAGAGCAATATGGGAGTAGTATATCATATTAAGGTAGTATTGCAGATCAGTGTGTAAGAACAGGTATTATTCAATAAATATTGTTGAAAAATTGGAATAGGCATTTAAAAAATAAACAACTTTATTTGCTTACTCTTTACACTAAAACAAGTTTTTAGATGGATCAAGCATTTACATTTTAAAATGAAGCTATGAAAGTATAAAAGTATTATGGAAAAGATGGTTGTATTCAACTACATGAAACATTGTAGGCATCAAAAAGCAGCATAAATAATTCAAAAGACAATATTTGCAAAGCATCTCTAAAGCAAAGAACATTCTTTTCTTTATATAAATGGTGCCTTATTTCTAACTAATGGCATGGGCCCTTGGGTTGATAAAGAAATGGAAATATTAACATTTTAAATACAGAAAAGAGACGTGTCTTTGAAACAGCAACCCCATGTTTAGGAACTAGCAGTCCTATTTCTAAGGACTTACCCTTATAGATATATTTTCATATCTGCAACCTGATGTACATGTAACAGTGTACTCCTGACAGTCTTGTTCGTTGTAATTAGAGACTGGAAGCAATGTAAATCTACCAAGTAAAGACCAATCAATTAATATGGTGCATGGAGCAAGGCAATACTATGCAAGTCTAAAATAAATGATGCAGCCTGGATGCACTTGCATTAAAAAAACCTACAAAAATATAACATTAGGTAAAAAACAAAAGCTAGTGTATATAGTATAATAAAGTTTTGGGGCAAACAAGCTTATAAATGATTATATTAGTTTACGTATAGAATATCTCTGAAGTGGTACAAAATAATTGTTACCTCTGAAAACTGTAAGTGGTGGTTGAGAAACAATAACGGAAAAAATAATTACTAGTCTCAATTTTTTTTTAGTTCTCTATATCGTGTTTATATAAAACATTAAAAGTTGTTTTTTCAAAAGCTTAATCTGGAGAAATAAGGAAGAATAGCCAATACAATTTTGAAAAATCAGCTTTATAATGAGGTTCTAACTTTACCTGATCTTTAAGCATATTATATAGCTACAATTATTAAATATATGTGTTATACTGGTGCTAGAAGAGGAAAAGAGATCAAATGAAATAGAATTGTAGTTTGGAAATATAAATAAATATTAATTATATATATATATAATATATATAACTTTTGTATTATATACAATAACTTGATAAATGATGAAAGACTCATCACAAATTAGAAAAAGAACAACTAAGATTTTCAGCATTCTGTACAAAGAATCTCTAAAAATAAAAAGTTACTTCTTGTGTGAATGAGAAACTTTCTCAAGTGAAAACAACTTTAATGTAGAGAAGATCTTCAGATATGAAAAATCACATTTCAAGTTCCGTATTTCAAAGAGAAATATAGACAAAATAAAAATGGAAAACAACTTGGAATAAACGTTTGCAACCCAAATGATAAACGGTTAGTATTTGAACTTTTTTACATTTTCTATATGTCAATAAGAAACTGAAACAGCCTAATTAAAAAAAATGGGTTATGAAGATGAATAGGAATTTCACAAAAGTAGAATTACAAATGATCAGTAAACATATAAAAATATTCAGTCTTACTCGTAATGAAAAAAGCTAATTTTGTTCCAGCCTGAGATGGCAATTTCACTTCGTTTTTCCAGTCTATAATCTTGCAACATAGATATGAAGAAACAATTCTCATGAATGTTTCGATTTTATGACCAATATTTTTCGTGGTAAATTAGCTAGTTATTACACCCAGTGCATGCCTTGATGTAGATCACTCCCTCTGAACCCATTTCCTCTCTGAACAGCTTGGGCTCAGGGCTGCTCTCAAGCAGTGAATTTATGTCACATATCAGCAATTTAGGGTAGGCAGGGAAAGGAAGCTGGGCACATCCATGGTCACATAATCTGTGGAGGAAATTACTCAGATGGGTCAGGGTTTGCCTGCCCCAGTCCAGTTCCTGGTTTGGAATTGTTTATCTCTTCTTAGATACTGATTTTGGTAACCCAGCACATCACATATATAGCCTGGTATACCTCAGATTTTAATTTAATCTGTAATGTCTTTCACAACATTTTACCACTTGAGTAGATTTAATGAGATTCTTATTTGCAAAACCACCTCACCAGTTTTTGTGGGATTCTGTTTTCCTGTGTGTTTTCTTTTATTACTTGTAACCTTTACCTCTCTGTCAGGGAAATTGGCCGATTATTTTAATGTATTCTTTACTTTCACAGTAAAGTTCTCCTGTAATGGGAACTGGAATACTTTGAGTCTGCAGGATAAGTGTCTGAAGAGAGACAGAGCCCAGGGGTCCAAGTGAACTTGGCTACAACACTTACTAATTGTCCATTGTAGACAAATTACTTCATTTCACTGGGCCTCTAAGACCTCATCTTGTAAAACGGGGTAATAACTCATACTATTATTGTAAGAATTAAATGATTAATATATGTAAATCATTTAGAACAGAACCTAGCACAGATTGAATGCTCAGTAAATATTATATGTTGTAATTTCATGCAATATGCATTTTAGCAAGCATGTTCTACATCATTTCAAGTCTTTTTTTTCCTACAGTTGCAATTGTACTCTATGAATGTCTTTCATAGCAATAAGCTCACAACATGTCTGTCTCCAGGTATGAATGACTAAAATAATATACCACAAAATCTAACTTTAGATATGTTTTTCTATTTTTCAAAATTATTGATAAGTAGCAGTAAGAATATTGATTAAATATGAATTGTACCTGCATTCATAATAACACTAAGAGAAAATACCTTTTTAATGTTTGAAAAAATATATATAAATTCTTCTTAATTTTAATTTTTTTAAAGATTTATTAATTTTATTTATTTTTGGCTAAGTCAGGTCTTAGTTGTGGCACGCGGGATCTTTGTTGAGGCACGCAGGCTTCTCTCTAGTTGTGGCGTGCGGGTTTTTTCTCTAGTTCTGGCGCACAGGCTCCAGGGTGCATGGGCTCTGTAGTTTGTGGCACGTGGGCTCTAGTTGAGGCGCGAGAGCTCAGTACTTGTGATGCATGGGCTTAGTTGCCCCACGGCATTTGGGATCTTAGTTCCTTGACCAGGCATCAAACCCGTGTCCCTTGCATTGTAAGGCAGATTCTTTACCACCAGGGAAGTCCCCTTAATTTTAATTTAAAATAATTTTAGCTTCATCTGACTAAGATACTCAACTACCTGAAATCTTTTTCTGAAACAAGGTGCAGTTTAAATAAATTCTTAAAAACAGACTCTGAATTTCTTCAAGAAATAATAACCCTGTGATACTTTCTGAAATTAAAAAGTAGCCCCTGATGATTTGTTTCAAGTTTTCCTTATAAAAATTTGAAAATTGTCTCTGTTAGAACTACGTTACTTATGCTATACTTGTAAACGGGGAAACAAATACAGTGAACTTGCTTTGAAGCCCTTGTTCATTCATTCCTTCATTCGCAAGTATTTATTGAGGTCCTACTATTTGTACCAGGCACTGTTCTAGGTGTTGAGAAGAATCAGTGAAAAAAATAGACAAAACCCATATGCTCTGAATTTACAGTCTTGCAGAGGGAAAGATAAACAATAGACATCATAAATAATTAAATTGCATAGTATGTTTGAGTATTATAAACACTATGGAAAAAGAAAAAATATGATACAGGGTAAGGGTGATAGAGGGTGAAGACATGGGTTGAATTTTATGAATTTGAAGTGTGTTGTTGCATAACTTCCTCTGAATGAAGAGAATGGCCTGATACTTTCATTCAATTTAAGAGCAAAAGTTTTAAGAGACAGGTAACTATAATTGGACATTCCTAGGTGATTATTCTCCATTTGGCAATATTCTCCTTACAACTGTTACTTAATTATGTTAATATATTTGTATTTTATTTAAAGATAATCTGCATTTTACTAGACCTCAACAGATTTTAGGCTACAGGGAAAAGATTATCTCCTGTCTTTTGCTCCTTCTGCCTTGCCACCTGAAGTTTTCCTTTCCCATTTTTCCTAGTCCTGTTTTCATTCTTTCTTCCTTCCTTCCTTTCTTTCTCCCTTCCCTCTTCCCTTCTTCCCTTCCTTCCTTCCTACAATTTTTTAAAATAAACCTTAAAAATTTATTATTTTTCCCCATTTTTTTAACATCTTTATTAGAGTATAATTGCTTTACAATGGTGTGTCAGTTTCTGCTTTATAACAAATTGAATCAGTTATACATATACATATGTCCCCATATCTCTTCCCTCTTGCATCTCCCTCCCTCCCACCCTCCCTATCCCGCCCCTCTAGGTGGTCACAAAGAACTGAACTGATCTCCCTGTGCTATGCGGCTGCTTCCCACTAGCTATCTATTTTACGTTTGGTAGTGTATATATGTCCATGTCACTCTCTCACTTTGTCCCAGCTTACCCTTCCCCCTCCCTGAATCCTCATGTCCATTCTCTAGTAGGGCTGCATCTTTATTCCCGTCTGGCCCCTAGGTTCTTCTGACCATTTTCTTTCTTTCTTTTTTTTTTTTTTTTTTTACATTCCGTATATATGTATTAGCACACGGTATTTGTTTTTCTGTTTCTGACTTACTTCACTTTGTATTGACAGTCTCTAGGACCATCCACCTCACTACAAATAACTCAGTTTCTTTCCTTTTTATGGCTGAGTAATATTCCATTGTATATATGTGCGACATCTTCTTTATCCATGCATCTGTTGATGGACACTTAGGTTGCTTCCATGTCCTGGCTATTGTAAATAGAGCTGCAATGAACATTTTGGTACATGACTCTTTTTGACTTATGGTTTTCTCAGGGTATATGCCCAGTAGTGGGATTGCTGGGTCATATGGTAGTTCTATTTTTAGTTTTTTAAGGAACCTCCATTGTTCTCCATAGTGGCTGTATCAATTTACATTCCCACCAACAGTGCAAGAGGGTTCCCTTTTCTCCACACCCTCTCCAGCATTTATTGGTAGATTTTTTGATGGTGGCCATTTTGACTGGTGTGAGATCATATCTCATTGTAGTTTTGATTTGCATTTCCCTAATGCTTAATGATGTTGAGCATTCTTACATGTGTTTATTGGCAGTCTGTATATCTTCTTTGGAAAAATGTCTGTTTAGGTCTTCTGCCCATTTTTGGATTGGGTTGTTTGTTTTTTAGATATTGAGCTGCATGAGTTGCTTGTAGGTTTTGGAGATTAATCCTTTGTCACTTGCTTCATCTGCAAATATTTTGTCCCATTCTGAGGGTTGTCTTTTCGTCTTGTTTATGGTTTCCTTTGCTGTGCAAAAGGTTTGGAGTTTCATTAGGTCCAATTTGTTTATTTTTGTTTTTATTTCCATTTCTCAAGGAGATGGGTCAAAAAGGATCTTGCTGTGATTTATGTCATGGAGTGTTTTGCCTATGTTTCCTGTAAGAGTTTGATGGTGTCTGGCCTTACATTTAGGTCTTTAATTCATTTTGAATCTATTTTTGTGTATGGTGTTTGTTAGGGAGTGTTCTAATTTCATTCTTTTACATGTAGCTGTCCAGTTCTCCAAGCAACATTTATTGAAGAGGCTCTCTTTTCTCCACTGTATATTCTTGCCTCCTTAATCAAAGATAAGGTGACCATATGTGCATTGGTTTATCTCTGGGCTTTCTATCCTGTTCCATTGATCTATATTTCTGTTTTTGTGCCAGTACCATATTGTCTTGATTACTGTACCTTTGTAGTATTGTCTGAACTCAGGGAGCCTGATTCCTCCAACTCTGTTTATTTTTCTCAAGATTGCTTTAGCTATTCAGCATCTTTTGTGTTTCCATACAAATTGTGAAATTTTTTGTTCTAGTTCTGTGAAAAATGCCAGTGGTAGTTTGATAGGGATTGAATTGAATCTGTAGATTGCTTTGAGTAGTAGAGTCATTTTCACAATGTTGATTCTTCCAGTCCAAGAACATGGTATATCTCTCCAACTATTTGTATCATCTTTAATTTCTTTCATCAGTGTCTTATAATTTTCTGCATACAGGTCTTTTGTCTCCTTAGGTAGGTTTATTCCTAGATATATTATTCTTTTTGTAGCAGTGGTAAATGGGAGTGTTTTCTTAATTTCACTTTCAGATTTTTCATCATTAGTGTATAGGAATGCCAGAGATTTCTGTGCATTAATTTTGTATCCTGCTACTTTACCAAATATTGATTAGCTCTGGTAGTTTTCTGGTAGCATCTTTAGGATTCTCTATGTATAGTATCATGTGATCTGCAAACAGTTACAGCTTTTCTTCTTCTTTTCCTCTTTGGATTCCTTTTATTTCTTTTTCTTCTCTGATTGCTGTGGCTAAAACTTCCAAAACAATGTTGAATAAGAGTGGTGAGAGTGGGCAACCTTGTCTTGTTCCTGATCTTAGTGGAAATAGTTTCAGTTTTTTCATTGAGGACGATGTTGGCTGTGGGTTTGTCTTTTTTTTTTTCTTTTTTTCTGGTAGGCGGGCCTCTCACTGTTGTGGCCTCTCCCCTTGCGGAGCACAGGCTCCAGATGCGCAGGCTCAGTGGCCATGGCTCATGGGCCCAGCCGCTCCGAGGCATGTGGGATCTTCCCGGACCAGGGCACGAACCTGCGTCCCCTGCATCGGCAGGTGGACTCTCAACCACTGTGCTACCAGGGAAGCCCTGTGGCTTCCTGTGACTTCTCTATGCCTACTTTCTGGAGGTTTTATCATAAATGTGTGTTGAATTTTGTCAAAAGCATTCTCTGCATCTATTGAGATAATCATATAGTTTTTCTCCTTAAATTTGTTAATATTTTGTATCACATTGACTGATTGGCATATATTGAAGAATCCTTGTATTCCTGGGATAAATCTCACTTGATCATAGTCTATGATCCTTTTAATGTGTTGTTGGATTCTGTTCGCTAGTATTTTGTTGAGGATTTTTGCATCTATGTTCATCAGTGATATTGGCCTGTAGTTTTCTTTCTTTGTGATATCTTGGTTTTGATATCAGAGTGATGGTAGCCTTGTAGAATGAGTTGGGGAGTGTTCCTCCCTCTGCTATATTTTGGAAGAGTTTGAGAAGAATAGGTGTTAGCTCTTCTCTAAATGTTTGATAGAATTTGCCTGTGAAGCCATCTGGTCCTGGGTTTTTGTTTGTTGGAAGATTTTTAATCACAGTTTCAATTTCAGTGCTTGTGATTGGTCTGTTCATATTTTCTATTTCTTGTGGATTCAGTATCAGAAGGTTGTGTATTTCTACGAATGTGTCCATTTCTTCCAGGTTGTCCATTTTATTGGCATAGAGTTGCTTGTAGTAATCTCTCATGATCCTTTGTATTTCTGCAGTGTCAGTTGTTACTTCTTCTTTTTCATTTTAATTCTATTGATTTGAGTCTTTTCCCTTTTTTTCTTGATATGTCTGGCTTATGGTTTATCAATTTTGTTTATCTTCTCAAAGAATCAGCTTTTAGTTTTATTGATCTTTGCTATTGTTTCCTTCATTTCTTTTTCATTTATTTCTGATCTGATCTTTATGATTTCTTTCCTTCTGCTAACTTTGGGGGGTTTTTTGTTCTTCTTTCTCTAATTGCTTTAGGTGTAAGGTTAGGATGTGTATTTGAGATGTTTCTTGTTTCTTGAGGTAGGATTGTATTGCTATAAACTTCCCTCTTAGAACTGCTTTTGCTGCATCCCATAGATTTTGGATTGCTGTGTTTTCATTTTCATTTCTGTATGGGCATTTTTTGATTTCCTCCTAGATTTCTTCAGTGACCTCTTGGTTATTAAGTAGTGTGTTGTTTAGCCTTCATGTGTTTATATTTCTTACAGATTTTTTTCCTGTAATTGATATCTAGTCTCATAGCATTGTGATTGGAAAAGATACTTGAAACGATTTCAATTTTCTTAAATTTACCAAGGCTTGATTTGTGACCCAAGATGTGATCTATCCTGGAGAATGTTCCTTGCACACTTGAGAAGAAAGTGTAATCTGCTGTTTCTGGATGGAATATCCTATAAATATCAACTAAATCTATCTGGTCTATTGTGTCATTTAAAGCTTCTGTTTCCTGATTTATTTTCATTTTTGATGATCTGTCCATTGGTGTAAGTGAGTTGTTAAAATCCCCCACTATTGTGTTACTGTCAATTTCCTCTTTTAGAGCTGTTAGCAGTTGCCTTATGTATTGAGGTGCTCCTATGTTTGGTGCATATATATTTATAATAGTTATATCTTCTTCTTGGATAGATCTCTTGATCATTATGTAGTGTCCTTCCTTCTCTCTTGTAACACTTTATTTTGAAGTCTATTTTGTCTGATATGAGTATTGCTACTCCAGCTTTCTTTTGATTTCCATTTGCATGGAATATCTTTTTCCATCCCCTCACTTTCAGTCTGTATGTGTCCCTAGGTCTGAAGTGGGTCTCTTGTAGACAGCATATATATGGGTCTTGTTTTTGTATCCATTCAGCAAGCCTGTGTCTTTTGGTTGGAGCATTTAATCCATTCACGTTTAAGGTAATTATTGATATGAATGTTCCTATGACCATTTTCTTAATTGTTTTGGGTTTGTTTTTGTAGGTCCTTTTCTTGTCTTGTGTTTCCCACTTTGAGAAGTTCCTTTAGCATTTGTTGTTGAGCTGGTTTGGTGGTGCTGACTTCTCTTAGCTTTTGCTTGTCTGCAACGCTTTTGATTTCTCTGTCAAATGTGAATGAGATCCTTGTAGAGTAATCTTGTTTTTAGGTTCTTCCCTTTCATCACTTTAAGTATATCATACCACTCCCTTCTGACTTGTAGCGTTTCTGCTGAGAAATCAGCTGTTAACCTTATGGGATTTCCCTTGTATGTTATTTGTAGTTTTTCCCTTGCTGCTTTCAATAAATTTTCTTTATCTTTAATTTTTGCTTATTTGATTACTGTGTGTCTCAGCATGTTTCTCCTTGGGTTTATCCCGTATTGGACTCTCTGCGCTTCCTTGACTTGGGTGGCTATTTCCTTTCTCATGTTAGGGAAATTTTCAACTATAATCTCTTCAAATATTTTCTCGGGTCCTTTCTCTCTCTCTTCTCCTTCTGGGATCCCTATAATGTGAATGTTGTTGCATTTAATGTTGTCCCAGAGGTCTCTTAGGATGTCTTCATTTCTTTTCATTCTTTTTTCTTTATTCTGTTCCACAGCAGTGAATTCCACCATTCTGTCTCTAGGTCACTTAGCCATTCTTCTGCCTCAGTTATTTTGCTATTGATTCCTTGTAGTGTATTTTTCATTTCAGTTATTGTATTGTTCATCTCTGTTTGTTTGTTTGTTTGTTCTTTAATTCTTATAGGTCTCTGTTAAACATTTCTTGCATCTTCTCGATCTTTGCCTCCATTCTTTTTCCACAGTCCTGGATCATCTTCACTTTCATTATTCTGAATTCTTTTTCTGGAAGGTTGCCTATCTCCACTTCATTTAGTTGTTTTTTCTGGGGTTTTATCTTATTCCTTCATCTGGTACATAGCCCTCTGTCTTTTCATCTTGTCTTTCTGTGAATGTGGTTTTTGTTCCACAGGCTGCAGGATTGTAGCTCTTCTTGCTGCTGCTGTCTGCCCTGTGGTCTGGAATTGCATATTTTTAGTATTTGCTACCAACTCTTCTTACTAAAATTAATAAGATATGATAGATAAAAATAGCTGACCTTGTTTAGCATTTCTTTTGTGTTAGATGCTGTTCAGTGTGCTTTCTGTATATTAACTCAGAATTTCTTATGTTAACTAATATGAACTCATCTGTTAACTAATCCTCACAACAATCCTATGAGTTAGCTTTTACTATTACTCCTATTTTACGGATGAAGAAACTGAGGTATAGAGGGATTACGTAGCCTGCCTAAGGTTACATAGCTGGTTACCTAAGTAACCCAGGGTGCCTGGCACTGGGGTTCATGCTCTTACCCCCAAAGCCATATGCTTTGTTTCATTCTCAGCTTTTTGCTGTTAATTTCTCATTCATTGCTTTTTAATCAAAGGACATTTGTATAATTTCCCTTTTAAGATTCTCATTGAGGAGTCCTGTTGTGGTGGACTCTTATAAACATTCCTAATGTGTTTGAAAAGAATGTCTGGACCTTCTTTATGGGATAGTGTGCATATCTTTTACATTGAATTTATTAATTGTGCTATTCAACTCTTCTTATTCATATTAAGTTTTCGTTTGCTTGTACAAGAAGTTGTTGAGAGACATTTTAAATTCTCCACCTATGAGCATATACTTGTCCATTTCTCCTGGTAATTCTGCCAACTTTCGTTTTATAGATTTCAGGTTATTATGTAGATACGTGTTCAGGATTATTACAGCGTTAAATGCATCATTATTTGTATCTATATCTCAATTCAAGCTTTTTGCCTTAAACTTTATTCCAATTCATATTTTATGTCAGCTCTCTTTTCATGAGAGGCTTCTGTCATTTGGTTTTATGTGTATCTTTTGAAAGTAACTGAATGCCTGCGTTTCATTTTTTATCCCAGTTTCAAAGTCTCCAACTGTTTACAATTATTATAATTCATAATATATTCCACCTTATCATTACTATCTCATTTTGTTTTCTATTTAGTATGATTTTTTCCATCTTTTACTTTTCCCTCTCTGACTTTTACTGGTGAAAGTTTTCTCTGGTATATTTTTATTTGTTCTCCTATTTTAAGAGTAATACATTGTGTTCATCCTTATGCTATAAATATTTAATATTATTAATGGTTTACCATATTCTTTTCCACTCATTTTTTTTGGATAGTATAATGATTCCATATATACTCATCATTCAGCTACAAAAATTACCACCATTATCAACATTTTGCCAGTATTGTTTTATCCATCCCCCCTGCTATTTGCACTGAATTCTTCTATTTTTTAACTTTTTTTAAAATTTCATTTTATTTTTTCCACTTATTCTTAATTTTTATAATTTTATAACATAGTCTCTTTTTAGTCAATATTTCTATCCTTGTTTGAACAGACGAGGACCTTAGTACAGTTTAACTTCTTTCTAAATTCCTTCTCCAATATCCTTGTTGTGCTCTAGTGTTGAAGTTTTACATCATTTTCTAACTGTTGCCCCAGGTTAATTGTAACCAGAACTCAACATTTATCTCTGTTTACCAAAACATATCTCTGATTTTCTTGCTCATCATTGCTACTTGCCTGACATTTTTTCCTGTGCGATCTTTTTTCATCTTGTTAAAATATATTCATTGGCAGTTCTTTCAGTGATAATTTAGAGATAGGAAACTCTTAGTATTTTGCAGAAATAGAAAATTCTAAGCCCAATTTCTTTAATTTAGACTTTCCTAGAAAGAATGGTCATAGGTTTTAAGCCTTTATTGAGTTTAATTAGAAATCTTGAGAATGAGAAGATAGTTACCATGGTCTTTAGAATGGTAGATCTCTGATTAAATCATAGATCGCAGAAATAACAGGTTAGCAAATAATAACTGGTGAGTTACTACAAAATTGCATTAAACTTCAGTTTTTTTATCTTATCATCATAAAGTTGAGTATCTCTTTAAGTTTGTTTGCTAAAGACAGAGAAACTTGCAGCTTGACTTGTAACCTAGAAACCAAACATGTTTGTTTTAAAAAACTGTATTTGTTAAAATATTTGCTTCATCAAACTGTTCACATGAAGTTGTAAACTATGTATGTAATAGGAAAAAAATGTGAAATGAAACCATTATGTAGGATTTCACTGAATTTCTGTAATCTCAATTATATATCAGTGGTTTGAGTACTTTTGTTGTAAAGTATTAATATCGTTTTTGACTGAATGTCTTTATTTTGTTTTGCTCTTAAATGGAGGTAGAATTCTATAGTAACATTGACTTTACTTAAATATTTTGAAAATTATTCATTTGTATAATAATAATGTGTTTTTGCTAAGAGGAAATATGCTGTCATTCTGACTGATTTTTTTTAGAAGATATATATTTTTTTCTTGACAAATCTTAAACGTTTTTAATCCTTCATGTTCTTCAGTGTCATTGTGATTTATTTAGGTGTAGACTTCTTTTCACTCTCTTTCTCAACACTAAGTATATATCTTCAATTTGAAGATTCATGTCTTACTTCAGTTCTGAAAGTTCTTAGCTATTTTTTCTTGAATATTTCCTCTAACCTATTCTTTCCTTCTGGAACTCATATTACACTTATTTTGGAAGTTTTCATGCTTTACATCTCTTTATTTCTCTGAGCTACATTCTAGATGATTTCTTCAGATCTTCCTTTCATTTCTCTAATTCTCTCTTTGTTGTGCCTAAGCTACTGTTTAATCTATCTAGAGGATTTATTTAATCCTAAAGCCTGTCTATTTTCCAATTCACTGCTCTTATTTTATGATTCCTTCTCTTATCACTTTGAACATTTTAAGCTACATATTTTAAAAAGTGTTTTAGATCACACTTCCTCTAATTATTTAGGTGTCAATTCCACATTTCTTGGGTCTGTGGACTCTCTCCTATCTGAGATTCTTTATGTGTTTTATAATTTTTGTTTATGAGACCATCTTCAGTGGGAAATATGTTCTCTGGAAAGCTGTCACATGCCATTGGTTATGGAGACCTCTCTATAAGGCGTTATGATGAACTCTGTTTACGTACAATGAGGACCATAGGTTCTGAATCTTTCTTTTGTCTTACACTCAATTTGCCAGCTTGAGATGCTTATGCAATATGAATAATGTGATTTCAGGCCCCTACGTCTTTGCTTGGTATATCTTCAAGCTCTGCTTTCTTGAAGTTGATTGTGTTTCTATTCACAGTCTGGGTTGGGTATTTTTCCATCTACTGAGATCTTGACTATCTGGTGGAGATTTTCTAGTCCTTGTGCATAAATAGAGTAGAGCTTTCCTAGTTCAGGGCTCTAAACATGTGCCCATGAGATCTTAACATCCTAAGCCCTAAGACATACATCTATTACACATCCAACCACCTATCCCTTTCTTCTCATTATAGCTTCACCTTCTGCTCTATGACTCTGGGATCACTCTTTTTGATACCTGGTGAGATCCATTTCTTTCTTCTGAGTTTAGTCATGCAGTAGCAATTTGTGACACAAAAATCATTTTCCAAGTTAAATTGTACACATTAAATGGTGCAATTATGATGACATCAGAAAGCATAGGAAAAGAACTTTGCAAAGCTATGTTTTGAACCCCATCAGATGATGGCATCTGATTCTGCTGCTGTGCTAAGCAAATCTATAGTACATAGTTTTTCTGTGACAGAGTTGTGTTAGTGGTAAGTGAACATTCTCACTGATGTGATATTATTGAATTTCAACCTGTCTCACTTTGAACTTCAAAGTTTTCAAAGTATTTCAAAATAGAACTGATAGTTGAATAGTCATTTGTACTATTGAAGATACAGCTTGGATAGCATGATAGGCAATGAAAGGCAAATTACAGAAATAACTGTGTTGAAAAGGTACTAATGCAGCATGAATGAAAGTGTAGAACATTCCTAGTGCCAGCACAAAAGGATTTGACATCAGTTGACATGTCAAAACATTTTAGACCTATACTGAAACAGACTTTTTTTTCCTCATTTATTCTGGTGAGACTGACTCTAATCACATTTTTACTTTTGCCTGACAGTTTCACGTTAATAAGAATTAACATATGAAAAACTTTACATGGATAACACATAAGAAAAGCCATGACACATGATTTAGCAGCAATTAGATTTGTGTTTCCTGTTTTATTCATGCTGCTGCTCAACAAGCTAGAACAAATGTACTCACATAATTTTAAAGCCAAAAAAAATCTTGTGGCTAAATCCTACATCAACATCTCTATCCATGTACTCTAAATAAGAGGTTTTAAAAGCAATCTGTTTGAATATCTCTGGTGCTGAATATTTCAGGGTTTTTTCCCCCATCTTTTAAAAGCATAAAGAAAACAAACAAACAAACAACAGAGTTAGGAGCAATATTCTCCTTGCAGAGAAAATTATTGTATTGCTTACTTTTCATCTCTGCCAACAAAGATCTCCAATGGTGTGTTTCTATGACTTTGGGATTGGAGGAGGTGTATATTACTATTTAAAATATCAATTCCTATGCACTGACTCTTGGAATTCTGATTCTCTTGATCTGTGTTGGAGTCCAGTAATCTGCATTTTAATAAACACCCCCTCCACATGATTCCAATGCATACTAAATGTTGAGAACCATTGATACAGAGGCTAAATTAAGAGCATGGTAGTACATACACCAAGACAGGTATTCAGAGTACTGGATTTCTGTGGAAGTTGGTCATTTTCTTTGATTACTGCCAGGCCGTGCTAATTTATAGAAGAACTACTGATACTAACAACTCTGCAAACAGTTCATCCAAGCTACATATAGCAAAGGCAAGTGGAATTGAAAATATGTCATCCTGTGGTTTGGAATTCATACACTAGATCTGCTGGATTAAATTAAGAAAAGACCAAGAAGAGTTTTCAGAAAGAAATGGCACCAGAGGGAAGTGATTAAAATGTGAACAAATATAAAGAAGAATTTTCAACCCATAGGGATTTCGATAATGGAGCCACTCTAATATATCTGATGGGAATAACTTACAATTTTCTGAGGGATTAGGTAAGAAATACACAAATTACTAGAATTTGTAATTCAAGTAAACTGATCACTAGAATATCATTAGTAGAAATAAGCCATAAAATAATTGGCTAAAATTACACAAAATCAAATTTATTATTCCTGGCAGCATTTATATTAGTTGGTTGAGCAGTCTTAAAAATATTACTTGTTATAAGTAAGCCAACTTTTAAACTTTATGTTATTAAGATAAGCCATGGACTCATTTTCATTTTTTAATCGAAAAAAATCAGTGTTGCAATATTATTACTTTTTAATAATTATTTTTCATATAGAAAACAGTTATCCAGTTCTCGGTTTGAAGCTTGATGAGCACCTATGCTTCTCTGTACTATCATATCAGTAAAACAAGTTTTTAAAGTCTTCTTATTTTTTTACTTCTTAATTACTTGTTATTTTATCACACATTTGTCTAAAACAAAACATTTCAAACTACTGTAATTTTTATTTTGTTTTCTTTTAATAAATGTTAACATTTGTACCAACCCGTATGACAGACTGAGAAAACCATGAAGCAAATTTTTGAGGTAAGGAGAACCCAAATACAGCGCACAGTAGCTCTGATGTAGGCTACACCCATCAGAAATTTTGTGTCATAAATTTTACACATACATGTAAATATTGCACTTTAAAAAATATCAGTACCAAGGATACCAAAAACTGTTTAAAATGTCTTCAGTCGTTTTATCGTAAAGCAGTTCACAAATTTATGTTATCACAAACATTGTCCATAAATTCAATAAAAACAGAATATTCAACAACAAAATTCTCTACTTTCATCCAATTTTAAGGTTAAATAAAATTGAATTGAGTTCAATCTTTCAATCATTTGTTTAATATTAAAATGTAACTTGTTTTATAAAGACACATACTTCAGCTTGGCTTCAGCTTGTGGTTGCATGAACAATTCAGGGCTTCATAAAATATTCTCTAGTTATATCCAGTTTACCCTCTAAGATGATTCTAAAATTGACTCTGAAGGAAACTTTGAACAATTTTAATTTGGTCCTGTGATTGGGTTCTCCATTCTACCTACTTAAGACATCTCTGTTTGAAGTTGCAAAATAGACTGATGATTTTCTTTCAAATGTGTAAGATAGTTTTTAAATATACTTTAACACTGATGATTTCACGCTTTATATCTTGGCGGTTTCTCATCAATGAAACACCACTATTTTGGATCACTTGCAGCTTCACAACAATAAAACTGGTCTTTAATTAAGCATCTAAGTATCTCTGAAAATTTGTAGATCTGCTGCTCCTGTTTGCCACTACTGGTCCACTATGTGTGGTTGAGAGCCTGCTCTCAACTGCTTTACTTTCAAGTTCAGTTCAGGGGACCTAAAGGACAATTACTTTATTTCAACACGCTTCATGATTTTAGGTTGTTCTGAATTTATCTCACCATGAACATTTTCTCTATAAGCATATGAGTAAGATTTCTTATTTTAAGTAAATGAAGAACAATATTTTTAAAAAATGGAATTTTCAATTATTTGTGTTATTTGGGAACTTATTGCAGAACAATGGAGCTGTGTATATAGAATAGGAGAATAGCTCAACTCTGACGGTGAAACTGATTTATGGAAGCCAGTGGTTTATGTAATCAAAAGAGTTAAATTTCCACGAATTTATGAAGTTATAAACTAATTTTTCAGAAAAGCTCTCTGTGCAGGACTCCTGAATACATCTAGGAAACACACTTACCAGCATAGCCATATGGGTTACTGGCTGTAATGTTAAAATCCAGATCCTCCCAAGCTTTAAAAAAATGTCATATTTTTCTGTCTCTCTCTGCATGCACAAATTTTTGTCTTTGAACTTTCATTTCTTAAAGAATGAGTTGGTACTGTATGGAAAAGTGAGACAACATAATGTCTTATAAAAACCCTAAAGGAGAAAAAATTCAGAACTTTCTACTTTAATCTTGGAGTAAATTTCATAGTTTAGGAAGATAGTCAATAATGCTTAAGCTAGCAATGACATGTATTGATTAGCTTTATTTTAAAAAGTCTAGGGACAGAGTTGGAACTCCAAACATGGCTAAAATCAGGGCCTCAAAAACTGTCATCAGGAGTTAGAATCTCTTCCATGCTTCTCATGTTTTTCTCTCTGTTGTAATTTCATTCTCAGGCAGGCCATTGTCTTGTGGTGGCATTGATGACCTTTAGAAAAATCTAAGATTTCATTGTGCTAATTTAGCAAGGCAATCTGGAAAAGAGAACTTTTCCTCCCAGACAATTCCCATAAAAATCCCAGGGCTGATTTTTATTGGTCTGACTTAGATAGCATGCCTGCCTCTCAGTTAATAGCTAGTATTGGATGTGGAATGCTCTGATTGCCCCTGGGGTTAGAGGTGAGGTAAGTACACCTAAACAAGGTACAATGAAGGTGAAGGAGGATGATTCCAAAGCAAAAGTGAGGTGCTATTTTCAGAAGGGGCATGGATGCTGGCAAGGCAAACAAATGAATTGTTACTGCATTTTACTACATACCATATATTTCCCTAGCCATGCAAACACAAACTGTCTGAAGGCTAAATCAATTTTGATCAGGTGTGAGAAGCACCTGAATGTGTGCTCACTCAGAGAAGGCTCCTTAGTCCCTCAAGCAAATGGACTTCAATCTGTCCAAGGCACCAATCTGGAGACACACGTTTTTGTCTAGTCCACCTAGACAGGCCTGAACCCTGATGGTAACATGTGTTAGGCTCAAGCTGGGAACCCTAGTATATACCAAGTTTGACTCATCTTTCTTATTGACTTCTTTTTGCTTAATGGCCCATTTTTTCTATTAAATGCTTTGTTAATTCCTAAGTAAGTTCTTGCTGCTCAAAGGTCTGCAGTTTGGCGTAATTTATTGCCTAATATAGACTGCTGAAGGAAGCCAAATTTTTTTTCTGCTGCACCACTTAAAGACTTTTGACCCTCAGAGAGTAAAAATAAGAGGAAGGGAATAAATCATGATGAAAGAAAGAAGAATTGGGACTCTTCACATTAGATGGTAAGTCGATAATATTTGGAAGAAATCCATCTTAGTGTGATTATGATTTAACAAGGAAAATATAATCATGAGGTTTTCTGTCCATTTATAGTTTGATAAAGAAAAGAACAAACACGATGATAACAAGTCTGCCTGAGAGAACTCGAAAGCCCAGTATCGTGGGTCCTTGGAAATATGTCCTTGACACCCCTGTTAAAATTTAGACTGAGAAATAAGGGTCGTCATAACCCCCAGCCCTCAAGGTCTTGAGTGTCTAATATAATCAGAATACTTCAAGTGCCTAATAATAATAATTAAGGTTTAGGTTGAGATACAAGGGTTATGATCATTTCAAGACACAGTCAGTTTTATTTGAATGCTTGTTTTGAAAATGTGCATTTATTCCAACATAAAGGAACAGTTTGAGCATAATAAGAATTCTGTTTGCTTACACATGATTTCACTCGAGAGAAGCACTAGATGAATGCACAAAGCTGTTGATCTGAACTTAGTAGACTACACCAAACACACACACATGCCCAAATCTCAAATGTGTAGCTACATTGGTTCAGGTTGGTGTTAAGAGCATCTGCTGTTACAACTTTCTATCCAGTTTCTATAATCCTTCCCCTATCATTTCACAAGCAAACTTCAGGTGTTTTTTGAGATAATGTACCCTACATACTGAACTATTTACATATTTAATTATTTCTTTGTGTATCTTTAATCATTTAAAATGTACAATAAGACTATGCTACTGTTTATATTGAAGTATAATTAACTTACAATATTATATTGGCTTCAGGTGTGCAACACAGTGATTTGATATTTTTGTACATTATGAGATGATCACTGTGATAAGTCTACTTACCATTTGTCACCATAAAAAGTAATTACAATATTATTAACTATATTCCCTATGCGCATTACATCTCTGTGACATTTATTTTGTAACCGGAGGTTTGTACCTCTTAGTTCCCTTCCCCCCCACAATGCCCATTCCCCCACCCACCTCCCCTCTGGAAACCACTCATTTGTTCTCTGTATCTATCAGTCTGTTTCTGTTTTGTTGTTTGTTGATTTCTTTTGTTTTTAAGATTCCACATAAAAGTGAAATCATATGGTGTTTGTCTTTCTCTATCTGACTTATTTCACTTAGCATAATACCCTCTAGGTCTATTCATGTTGTCACAGATGACAAAATTTCATTCTTATTTATGGATGAGTAATATTCCATTGTATGTGTGTGTGTGTGTATATATATATATATACCACATCTTCTTTATCCATTCATCTATCCATGATCACTTAGGTTACTTCTATATTTTGGCTCTTATACATAATGCTGCAGTGAACATCAGAGTTCATATATGATTTCCAATTAGTGTTTTCATTTTCTTTGGATAAATACCCAGAAGTGGAATTTCTGGATCATATCGTAGTTCTACTGTAAAATTTTGAGGAACCTCTATACTGTTTTCAATAGTGGCTGCACCAATTTACATTCCCACCGACAGTGCACAAGGGTACCCTTTTCTCCACTTCCTCACCAGCACTTGTTATTTGTTTTCTTTTTGATGGTAGCTATTCTGACAGGTGTGAGGTGATATCTCATTGTGGTTTTGATTTGCTTTTCCCTGAAGATTAATGATGTTGAGCATCTTTTCATGTGCCTGTTTGGCCATCTGTGTGTCTTCTTTGGAAAAATGCCTATTTAGATCCTCTGCCCATTTTTAATCTAATTCTTTTTCTTTTTGCTATTGAGTTGTATGTGTTCTTTATATATGTTGGATATCAGACATATCATTTGCAAGTATCTTCTCCCATTCAGTAGATTACCTTTTCATTTTGTTAATGGTTTCCTTCCCTTTTAGTTTGATGTAGTCCCATTTGTTTATTTTTTCTTTTGTTGCTTTGCCTGAAGAGACAGATACAAAAAAAAAAAAAATACTGCCAAGATTGATGTCAAAGAGTGCCTATATTTTCTTCTAGGAGTTTTATGATTTTAGGTCTTACATTAAAGCATTTAATCCAGTTTTAGTTTATTTTTGTTTATGGTGTAAGAAAAATTATTTCATTCTTTTTCAGGTAATGGTCTAGTTTTCTCAACACCATTTTTTGAAGAGACTGTCTTTTCCCCATAGTGTACTCTTGCCTCCTTTGTCATAGATTAACTGACCACATAAATGTGGGTTTATTTCTGGGTGCTCTATTCTGTTCCACTGATCTATGTGTCTGTTTTTGTGCCAGTACTATACTATTTTGATCACTATAGCTTTGTAGTATAGTTTGAAACCAGAGAATGTGATGCTTCAAGTCTTATTCTTCTTTCTCAAGAACACTTTGGCTATTTGGGGTCTTTTGTGGTTCATACAAATTTTAGGATTATTTGTTCTAGTTCTGTGAAAAATGCCATGGGTATTTTGATAGGGATTGCATTGAATCTGTAAATTGCTTTGGGTAGTATGGACATTTTAACCATAATTCTTCCAACCAATGAGCAAAAAATATCTTTCTATTTGTTTGTATCTTATTCAATTTTTTTTCATTAGTGTCTTATAGTTTTCAGAGTACAAGTCTTTCAACTCCTTGGTTAAATTTCTTCCTAGGTATTTTGTTCTTCTTGAGGCAATTGTAAGTAGGATTGTTTTCCTAATTTCTCTTTCTGATAGTTTGTTATTAATGTATAGAAATGCAACAGATTTCTTCATATTAATTTTGTATCCTACAACTTTAGTGAATTCATTTATTATTGTTAATTGTTTTTTGGTGGAGTTTTTAGGTTTTCTATATAGAATATCATGCCATCTGCAAATAGTGACAGTTTTACTTCTTCCCTTCCATTTCAGATGGATTTATTTCGTTTTCTTGTCTGATTGTTATGGCTAGGAAATCCAGTACCACGTGAATAAAAGTGGTGAGAGTGGGCATCCTTGTCTTGTTCCTGATCTCAGAGGAAAAGGTTTCAGCATTTCACCATTGAGTATGATGTTACTTGTGGGCTTGTCATATACAGTCTTTATTATGTTTAGTTGTGTTCCCTCTACACCAACTTTGTTGAGAGTTTTTATCACATCTTGATGTTGACTTTCGTCAAATGCTTTTTCTGCATCTATGGACATAATCATATGATTTTATCCTTTGTTTTGTTAATGTGGTGTTTCACAATAACTGATATGCAGATATTAAATCATCCTTGCATCCCTGGAATAAATTCCACTTGATCATGGTGTATGATCCTTTTTATATATTGTTGAATTCGGTTTGCTGATATTTTGTTGAGGGTTTTTGCATCTATGTTCACCAGGGATATTGGCCTGTAATTTTTCTTTTGAATTTTATTTACTTATTTTTTATACAGCAGGTTCTTATTAATTATCTATTTTATATATATTAGTGTATATATGTCAATCCCAATCTCCCAATTCATCCCACCACCACCACCCTGCCAGCCTGTAATGTTCTTTCTCTTTTTCTTTCTTTTTCTTTCCTCCTTTCTTTCTTTCCTCCTTTCTTTCCTCCTTTCTTTCTTTCTTTCTTTCTTTCTTTCTTTCTTTCTTTCTTTCTTTCTTTCTTTCTTTCTTTCTTTCCTTCCTTCCTTTCTTTCTTTCCTTCCTTCCTTTCTTTCTTTCTTTCTTTCTTTCATCTTTCTTTCTTTCTTCTTTTTTGTGTGTCTTTGATTTTTGTATCAGGGTAATTCTGGCCTCATAGAATGAGTTTGAAAGCACTCCCTCCTCTACAGTTTTTTGGAATAGTTGTAAAAGGGTAGATATTAACTTTTCTTTAAATGTGTGGTAGAATTTTCCTGTGAATCGATCTGATCCTAGACTTTTGTTGGGAGGTTTTGATTACTGATTCAGTATCATTACTACTAATCGTCTGTTCATATTTTCTATTTCTTCCTGATTTAATCTTTGAAAACTGTATGTTTCTAGGAATTTATTCATTTCTTCTAGCCTGTCCAATTTGTTGTTGTATAGTTGTTTGTAGTAGTCTCTTGTGATTGTTTATATTTTTGTGGTATAAGTTGTAACTTCTCTTTCATTTCTGATTTTATTTGTTTGGGCTCTTTTTTTTTCTTGATGAGTCTGGCTAAAGTCTGGCTAAAAATTTACCAATTTTGTTTATCTTTTCAAAAAACCAGCCCTTAATTTCGTTGATCTTTTCTACTGTTTTTTTATTGTCTCTATTTCTATTATCTTCACTTTGATCTTTATTATTCCATTCCTTATGCTAACTTTGGGCTTTGCTTGTTCTTCATTTTCTAGTTCCTTTAGGTGTAAAGTTAGACTGCTTGTTTGAAAATTTTCTTGTTTCTTGAGTAAACCTGTATTGCTCTGATATTGCCTCTTACAATTGCTTTTGCTGCATCCTGTAGATTTTGCAAAGTTGTATTTCCATTTTCATTTGTCTCAAAGTAGTTTTTAAATTTCTTATTTGGTTTCTTTGTTGACCCATTCGTTGTTTAGTAGCATGTGGTTTAATCTCCATGTGTTTGTGTTTTTTCCAGTTTTTTCTTGTAATTGATTTCTAGTTTCATAATGTTTTGGTTGGAAAAGAAGCTTGATATGATATTAATCTTCTTAAATTTATTGAGATTTATTTTGTGACCTAATGTGATCTATCCTGGAGAATGTTCCATGTGCACTTGAAAAGGAAGTGTATTCTGTAGTTTGGGGATGCAGTGTTCTGTATGCATCTATTAAGCTCGTCTGGTCTAATGTGTCATTTAAGGCCAGTGTTTCCTCATAGATTTTTTTTGTCTGGTTTATCTATCCTTTGATGTAAGTGGGGCGTTAAAGTCCTTACTATCATTGCATTACTGTTGATTTTTCCTTTATATCTGTTAATATTTGCTTTATATATTTACATGCTCCTATGTTGGATGCATAATTATTTACAAATGTTACATCCTCTTCTTGGATTGATCCCTTTATGATTATGTAATGCCCTTCTTTGTCTTTTGCTGCAGCTTTTTTTTTTAACTTTATCATATATGAGATTGCTGCCCCCGGCTCTCTTTTTGTTTTAATTTGCATGGAATATCTTTTTTTATCCCTTAACTTTAAGTCTGTGTGTATTTAGATCTCGTAGGCAGCATATAGATAGGTCTTGTTTTTTTATACATTCAGCCACTCTAAGATTTTTGATTGGAGAATTTAGTACATTTATATTTAAAGTGATCATTAATAGGTATGTTCTTATTGCCATTTTGTTAACTGCTTTCTGTTTTATAGTTTTTCTCTATTCCTTCTTCTTCTCTTTGTCTCTTCCCTTGTGGCTTGATGATTTTCTTTAGTGTTTCTTTTTTTTAATGCGTCACTGACAAAGTTTTTGAGTATTATACCCTTAGCCTTAGTTATCTCATAAGACTTGTGGTTTTTATTGCTTAAATTTGCAGTGTGATAACTTTTTTAGGAAGGCATATGTCATGTTATAAAAAAGAAAACTGTGACTGTATTAAGTATCGATAAGAATTTCAACAGGAGTTTCAAATGTTTAATAATTGTAAGTAAAATTTATTGAATGAGTACCGTGTTCTAAATATTTTACATACTTAGCTATCAAATTTAACTTAATCCTAAAATGACCATATGGGTTAGATGTAATTATTATCTCCATTTTATAAGGGAGGCAACTGAGATTTAGAGGGGTTAAATAATTTATTCTCCATCGCATAGCTAACAAACAGTTGGGACTCAAAACCCAGCCCTCTGAGATTTCAGATCCTGCTTTAGACATTAACCAAGTGACAGCCATGGTCAAAGTACTGTGCTAAGTGAAGTAGGCCTCAGAACTGGACAGCCTTGTGGAAAAATCCAGGTTCCACCACCTACTAGCTGCATATCACTGAACAAGTTACTTAAACTTTCTAAATTTCAGTTTCCTGATCTGAAAAATAATCATAAAATAGCTAATATTCATTAAACACTCACTATTACTCTCCAAACAGCTCTAGCAGATAAATATTATCCTTTTTCTACAAATGACAAAACTCAGGCTTAGAAAAGTTAAGAAACTTGGTCAAGGCAGCACAGCTGGTAGGGGGTGGAGCTGGGATCTAAGCCACAGACTTTTCAACTCCAAAGACTGGTATTTTTAACTGCTATTCATCACAGTTCCCAATAAAACCTTCCTCCAGGCTGTCTTTGAGGACTGAAAGAGATGCTGTATAGAAGTAACTTAGCACTGTGCCCAGTCTATGGTATGAACTTAATGAAGTCTATTATTATTATTATTATTATTACCACCACTGGAACTTAGCCAAGAACAAAAATCATTATAACACAAGGCAGAATGTAAGCACTATTTGAGAGGTTAAAGAAAATAATAATCAAGAAGTTCAAAGGAAAGGAGAGATATTTGTAAATAACATAATTCTTCAAGGAGAAGGCAGGATTTGAAAAAAATTGCATAGGATCTTGACACACAGAGATGGAGGAGGGTAATACATGTGGAGGGAAAAGCAGAGACCCTAACACAGAGATAGGAACTGTGAGGTCTGTTCAGAGAGCAGAGGGCAGCTGGTGGCTGCAGCTGATGGTCTGAGTAGGGAGCCCTTGGAGGGTACATGAGAGAGACCACCAGAGCCTCCCTGTGGAAGGCCTCACACTACTGGGAGGGGAGCCTTTGTTAAACATGGTGCGCAATGGGGAATCAGGTTTGTTTTTGAGCAGGGAGTTAACATAAGCAGGATTGAACACTGAGAAAACAAATCTGACAAAGATTGTAGCAGAGAGTGACTGAGGGCATGGGCAGGGCAGAGAGTCTGAGTCATTGGATGCTGCCCCTGCCAGCTTCCAGGTGAGTGTGGGTTCTCCTAAAGAATCTGAGATTCTTTTATGGCTTGAGTGGTTTTCAGTACAACAAGGCCCTCTGCAGGTTCTCTGATGACTAGACTCAGAGGAATTTAGATGAGGCAGGATCTTAAAATTAATCCAGTCAAAGAACCATGGAGGCAGACTTTAAGGTCTATAGGAACTCTGAATGGGAAGCATAGTGACAGAAGCAGGCTGCATGTCAAGGGCTCACTCCTTCTGATCAAAGCTATGTAAGAATACAGGGTCAGAGCTCTATCTCCTATTTTTCTAGGACATCCCCTATATCTCCTATTTTTCTAGAATCTAGAAAAGCTGGATTTTTATACTAAAACATCTTGATTTCTAAATATGGGCTTGATTTAAAACAAACATCATGAAAGCCAAAGGAAATATGCCTGTGGACTGGATCTGCCTTTTAGGCTGCACATTTTCAACATATGACTTTCGACTAGGAAGGGAGTGTGGAGGTCATCTCTAGAGTGTAACTTCTTCACTTAACAGACAAGGATAGCCTGTCCAAAGGGCCCCAGCAAAATTAGACAATCATACAGCCAGACTAGATCACAGGTCCTTGAAGTGTCCATCCATTGCAGATTTTTTTTAATGTTGCTTCCAGTTTTTGCCCCAAGCTGGACCACTACCATTGACTGTTTTTCTCTAAGGTATATATGGCACTAGGGTAGGATTGAGAGTGATGTGTTGGAAGGAGGTTGATGAGATTTTCCTATAGATGTGAAAAACACTCACTCGTCATCTCATTACCAAACTGAACCAAGAGTGTCCCAGTTAGGATAACACTGGTACCAGCAAACCCTTGTCCACAAACAGGGATCAAGTGTTCCCAAATGACCACCTCATTCTCTATGTCTTGAGGATAAACCAGGGTTCATTTACAGTCTAAAGTCTCTCCCCAGACTGTACATTCAACTGTCAACAGGTACTTGACGCTTGTTCTGGCCCCACCCTAAGGAAGATCTGCTGCATATTTTAATAATCTTCAGATGACAGCAGGGAATTTTTGTGGTTGATCCATGACAAAGGTCATTATTTTATATATTTTAAAGAAAAGAACTTTTTTTCATTTGTATACAAATCTCTTGGGTGTATCTCCAAGCTCATCAAGAAACCAACCCCCAACACTAGTATTTCTCATAAAATATTGGGAAGCATTATCATCTAGGGTTTAGATGAGGGACTTTGGCATTAGATCTATCTGGTTCATGTCTAGGCTCTGCCACTTAAAGGCTATGTGACCTTGAAAAAGTGAATTGCCTTCTCTAAGCCTCAATTACATATAGGTGTGGATTAATTAAAACAAAGCTAGGGCTTCCCTGGTGGCGCAGTGGTTGAGAGTCCGCCTGCCGATGCAGGGGACGCGGGTTCGTGCCCCGGTCCGGGAGGATCCCACATGCCGCGGAGCGGCTGGGCCCGTGAGCCATGGCCGCTGGGCCTGCGTGTCTGGAGTCTGTGCTCCGCGGTGGGAGAGGCCACAACGGTGAGAGGCCAGCGTACCGCAAAAAAAAAAAACACCAAAGCTAACAATGCTTTTCAAATATTATAAGTGTTTATAAATGATAGCCATATTACACTATTACTTTAACTTGCTTTGTGAAGGGACTTAATATTGAATCAATATTTTTGTGCAATTAAAAAAATCTGTATATGCCATTTTTTTCCAGAAAGATGGGAAGCCTAATTAACACCCTCTTAACACTGCTAGTTTGATACCTGCTTGCTTATGGTCTTAACGGAATTTCAATCTAAATGACTTCTGCTCCAATATTATCTGAGACATAAAAATTAGCAAGAAAGGCCATGAAGTATAGAGATAAGACCCGATTAAACAACTGAAGTCTTCTTGTTACCATATCATCACATTCCTAATCTTTAGGAGATGCTTCTCTGGAAGCTGTGGGTGTTGTCCACAATCTATAACAGCCCTCGTGTTCAGTTTTGGCAGAGGAGTGAAATGTCCAGATGGGACACATTTATTCATGTGGGTATTCTCAAGGAGTCTAGCCTTTGAATTCTTAGGATATTGACTACTTAGGCCCTTGCACTCTGAGTCGTGCATTCATTGAACATCTCACAGAAATTTGGAGCTGAAGTTGGAAGATATGCTTCTGAATATGCTACTGACTAGAGCTGTGCCAAAAGGTTGGACAGAAATGTGGACTCATGCAGATTAGCAGCGCCAGGCTCACAAATTAAATTTCAACACTTCCAGCTCATCTTGGCAACTGCTAATATCCTGATGTCATGCAATCATGATGTAAGCCAGAAAGAGTGGTATTTTGCAACAGAGAGATTCTGGTAACCCTTCCCATGAGTATGAGTTGTAGGATATCAATATTTATATCATACCATAGAATGTGTTACAGTTTGTAAGACAGAGAAGTTAAATTGTTTACTCATGTCCTCTGTGGCAAATCATCCTATGTTCAACATCAAAAGGTTAAATTAGTCAGACTTTTTTTTTCAATTACGTGTAATGAATAGAAATCTTCTTGACATCATCAAAATAGATGTTTCATAATTAAGGGTTGTACTGTGCCAGGAAACACTAAAAGATGGAATGTGTTATGATTTCATCTACTTTCCAACATTATAAAAACATAATTATACAAAAAAGTAATTTGGAGAAAGAAGATACAATAACAAGCAGTTATAATTCCCTTTTTGTAAATTTACTCACTCAAGCACGACTGAAGTTATAGTGTTTGCTCCCACAGCCATTATGCTCCAAAAGGCTAACTAATGACTCCCTCATGAATATCGATGACCTAAGAATGTGTTCTCAAGAACTGAAGGGCAGAAACAGGAAGGAGACAAAATGGGAAATAAAAGAAATTGATGAACCCCTTGGCCCGTTTGATTTAGTCAAAGATGCCAGAAACATGTTCTCATTTCTTTCCTAAATGACCCACCTCACCTAATAGCTGAAAATGTAGTTCTGATGCCAGGGCTTCACTAGTAGGCTTTTTTCAGGGTCTTATTGCATATAGGAAAAAATAGAAAATGAAAAATTTGCAGAACATCTTATACTTATGCATTTTCCTACTTAAGGCCTGCTTACATGTGTAAATATTACCATAGGAATGCCAGGGATTCCTTCCCGGAAAATGAACTCTAGGAGTTTATCACAAGATTCTTTTGTATGACGGACCATAAACAGATAGCTTCTCGTTAGCTACACTGTAAATTTCCGTATACTTAGGGACTTCCCTGGTGGCGCCGTGGTTAAGAATTTACCTGCCAATGCAGGGGACACTGGTTTGAGCCCTGGCCCAGGAAGATCCCACATGCCGTGGATCAACTAAGCCCCTGAGCCACAAGTACTGAGCCTGCAGTCTAGAGCCCACGAGCCACAACTACTGAGCCCATGTGCCACAACTACTGAAGCCTGCACACCTAGAGCATGTGCTCTGCAACAAGAGAAGCCACTGCAATGAGAAGCCCGTGCACCTCAATGAAGAGTAGCCCCTGCTCGCTGCAACTGGAGAAAGCCCGTGGGCAGCAACGAAGACCCAACACAGCCAAAAATAAATAAATAAATTTATAAAAATAAATAGATAAATAAATAAATTTCCATATATGTGGTCTCACTGGGTGGATTTTATAATGTTAATGTATACTCTTCCACAGGTGAAAAAAATTGAATTTCTATTGGTTTTATGTTTTGGTTTGGCATTCTGGGAATTTTAATTTGTTGATTAATATCAATTCAATTATGTTTACACTTTAGAAATATTTATAGACAGCAAATGTTATAACTTTTTAGGTTATCACCTCCTCAGACTCTACCCTTACTTCCTCTTCTTTTCATCAGGAGGCAGTCCTTAATTAAGCTTTAGTGTTTCTTCTTGGACTCTACCCAGCTTTTTAACACCTTTTTGAAATGCTCAGGAAAAGCCCAGCTTTCTAGGTGCGGTCACTGGAGTCACTGGGAGGAACCTTCATCTCCCCACTCCTTGGTATGATGTAACCTCTGCATACTTTGAGAGGTCATGCAGAAAGTGCTGACATGCAATTCATCTGCATTAAATTCCTTCTGAAGGAAAAACAAAGCAAGTGAAATGCCTTCTATTCAAAGGAAAGCAGAATGTAGTTTTGTTTAGAAGTGAATGAAAAGTCACAACTTGATATAAGAGAAAGGCTTGCTACTAGGCTACCATTGTAAGAATATTCATGTTTGATCTTTTTTTAACCCATCTCATGATCAAAATTATTTTGCTTATCTACACCACAATAGAAAAAAAGTCCATAGTCTTAGATTGAATCTAAAAGAAAAATGGTAGATATTATTATTTTTAATTTCATGTTTTACTTCCTTTAAAAACAAATTCTTAAATTATTATTTTACAAACCAAATAATAAAATATACACCTAAGATGATATCCAGTGGGGTGAGAGGTGAGATCAGGGACAGAGATGGAGTTGAGAGGTGGAAAATATTCTCTCTTCTGTCACAATCAAATTTTAGAGTTAGAAGGACATTGTACAAACTGATCAAAGCCCAAAGAAATTAAGGGACCTGAACAAGACTATTCGAATTAGGTGGAAGAAATATGATTAGAGAGGAAGGACCCTAATTCTCAAATTGTTATTTCTACCAATATTCCGTTTTCTCTCCCTCTGTGCAAATCTTCTCTCCAGTACCCAGAAATGGTAAAGAAAATGTCCACCCGCTGTTGGCTGGTGAAAAATTCTTATGTCAAGTTCTTCAGTTTCTATTTCAGAGCCAATTGTAGAATTTTATTTGTTAGTAGAATTTTAGAATTTCAGTCCAAATAGATAATCGCCAGGTAATTCCACTAACAATAGGAGAAAGTGATGAACATAAGCATTCGGGGACCAGTGAGTCCAACACAAAATTTTATAATCCATGCAGAAACAAAACCTTTTTGCCTCCTCAGGGCTCAATATCCAGGTAGCTTTCAGTCATCA
Source organism: Delphinus delphis (assembly GCF_949987515.2). NCBI lineage: Eukaryota > Metazoa > Chordata > Mammalia > Artiodactyla > Delphinidae > Delphinus > Delphinus delphis. Next base: position 48,258,954 of record NC_082687.1, read on the forward strand.
GAAACTCTTTAGCTTATTCCATATTTCACAGTGTTGTCACAAGTTGGGTATCATTATGTTTGCCTTGGATATTCCATTTCTTTTCTCTAGCTTAGACTTTAATCATAAGTTTGGTTCACTGGAGGTGCCATAATACGAATGTCGTCTGAATAGCTGACATCGCATTCTTTTAGACACCATGAAAGCATCATGTTTGGGATTTGGTCCGTAGAGCAGTAGTCCAGAATCCTGGTAGCAAGCATAGTGAAGGATCCAAGCTTGGCATTGCTTTGGCTGGCTGCAAGGTTGATAATTATTCCCATGAAAATTCACATCTGACGTAGTCAGAAGCACAAAACTCAGTCTCTCTGCAGTGAGAACAATAATCACACAACAGCAACAAACCCAGAGTAGGACTGTGAACTTGACCTCTGTCACTGTACCTTGTTTCCTTGGCTCCCGTGGCACTTTAAAAATGGCAAAGCCAAAGGACCAATGTTGAAATTTATTCTCTTGTTTCATCGTGATCCCAACTTTCTAGTCAGCTTAGGAAGTTTTGTTGTTTCACTTGAAAATTTCAGTTTTGGGCCCACTAATTTTCACCAATGACTCATGAAAATTTCTTACAAAGGCCTCATAGTGGTCTTCCTCCGGAACAGACATTGTAAGGTGATTTCAGTTTTAGACACCTGAAACAGAGTATTGGTTTTCATATGAATTTGCTGTTTGTATAGCTTATTGAGGATTATATAAATGCTCTGGTGTAGCAATTGCTCTTGGTATCCCACCCATATCCTCTTTACCCACTGGTATACCCATCCCCCAGCAGTTGTGGGTGTTAGTTAATAAGGCTCACAGTACCATCCTTCTCTAGAAGATTGTCCTCAGCCAAGAGAGGACTTTGCCTGAAGATTCCTAGGAGATTCCAAGCCCCTGCCAGGAGCACTCTGACACCCATGCCTGATGATGCTGGGTACTACAACCAAGATCCCTCACCTTCTTGGGATGGGTCAGCGATGCCAGTCATGTTCTAGGTCTCCCTTTGGAATCAGGCTGAGGATAGACTTCAGCTAAACTACATCTTTGCTTACCTTCTTCCTCTGTTCTAGCTTTCCTACTTCATTACAGATTTCACCTTTGAGCATTCCCTTGACCAGTCATCACTCAGTCAGGAGTCTCTATCTTAGGTTCAGCTTTTAGGGAACCTGATCCCAGACAGCTATCTTGTTAATATTAAAAGGTCTTACTTCCTTTTTTATTTTCTTTCTTGGTCTCTTAG